>NC_051246.2:74202385-74829885 GCF_015237465.2 Chelonia mydas
GTCGTGAAAAAACTCGCTCTAATCTCAGGAGTTTCCAGTCCTTTTAGCTGTGTGCTTCACACATCAAAATATTTAAAAGAGAGTTGCACCTACCTTGGTAATTGCCATCTTCTGATAGTCACATGGTTGAATGCAAAGTACTTCTCATTGGGTGTGAATCTGAGAGTTGCATTCATAGTCATCTGTGACACCCACATTGCAGGGACCTGGTGTCAGAAATCGGAAAGCAGCTGCTTCAGCAGAAGTTTCATAAGCAGGAAACAAAAAGAACACTGCTGTTGAGCATCCAAAGACACTCTGAATTCAATTTCAGCTGGGCTTATATTTATTTAGCTGAAGTTTAGTACTTACCAAATTTAGCTAAATCAATATAAATGAGGTTTAAATTAAATGCAGAGTGCCCACACAGAAGTTTAACAAAATTGGTTTAAAATAGAACCTTTCGTTAAACGGGTGCAACACTGAATGTAGACAAGGCCTCACAGCAGTAAAATCACAATTGAAATAGAGTAGACTTATTTATAGACAAATTTTCAAAAGTGGCCACTGACTGGGTTTTTCCATTTCTGAGCACCAAATCAGTTGCCAGTTTAGAAAACTCTGGCCTTAGGTTTGATACAAAGACAAATAAGAAAAGAAAAAGGGTTTCTGGGTAAACAAGGCAGAACACTTAATCAAAGAGACTCACTGGCAAGAGATTGCAACCACCCCACCTTGTGCTATGGTCTTGTCTGCCCTCACCAACTATGCAGAGTTAGGTTAGAAACCCTCCCGTGAACACATAGGTGTTTCAGGCAATAGCACTGGTGTTTCAGAAGAGTGAATTATTCCTGTAGAACTCTTCCTAAAATAGCAGCTCCACAGTGTTGGGAAGGGAGCTGGGCTGCTCTCTTTGGGATCAGATATACACCAAAGTCCTGAGCACATGTGGTTATTAACGATTCTGCATAACTTTGTACAAAAAGAAGACATCATCCCCAGTGTCCTGGTAAAATTCTCTGCCATCTTAAGAAAACAAACACTGACCCCTCCCCCACTACTTGCCTCTCCAACTACCATGCCATCTCCCTTTCATCTCTAAACCAATTGAACACACTAATTACAATCACTGTCTGGAATTCCTCTCCTTCAATTCCATCCTAGACTCTCCAATCTGGCTTCCACCCCTTTCACTCTAGTAAAACTGCTCTTGCCAAAGTCTCTAGACCTCTTCCTAGATAAAGCTCAGAACTAGTACTCTGTCCTCAACTTATTTGGCCTGTCAGCTGCCCTTGACACCATCAACCATGCTATTCTTTTTGAAATCTCCTCCTCCCTTGGCTTCTGCAATTCTGTCCTCTCCTGGTTCTCCTTCTACCTCTCTGATTGTTCCTTCAGCATGTCCTTCAGAGGATCCTCCTCATCCTGCCTCCAGACACCTGTGTAAGTTCCTCAGGGTTCTGTCCTTGGTTCCCTTCTCTTCTCCCTCTACACCTTAACAATGAGTAATCTCATCCACAAAAACCAATTCAACTACCATCTCTATGCTGACAACAGACAGATCTATCTCTCTACTCCAAATTTGTGTCCTTCTTCCATGCTAAGATTTTGGCCTGTGTCTCTGACATTTTGTGGATGTCTACCCATCAATTCAAACTTAACATGGCTAAAACTGAGCTCTTAATCTTCCCCCTATGCCCTCACTGCTACCTGCTTTCGCAATCACAGAGGACAACAGCATCATCCTTCCTGGCACTCAGGTGAAGGGCTCATGTTTAGTCCATCCACCTGGAAACAGTCAGGGCACACCCTGACCGTTGTGTAGGAGCAACACATTGCTCCGTCCAAGGACGAGGACCAGATATGAACCCTGGGAAGTTAATTAAAGGACAGTAATCGTGGGAAGCTTCCTTGGCCTGGCCTCAAGGCCTGAGAATTAGGATTGTAGTAGATAGAGGCTGAAAAATAAGAATATTAATCAAAGTCATGCATTCCTTTGTTGTGTCTCTTTGCGGTGGAAGTAGGTAATGCGCAGGGGGGAGAAATATAATAAAAGGGAAGGTGGAAAGCTGACAGGCAGCAGCCCATTTCAGCTGACCAGCTTGCTTGCTTGAATAAATCTGTGTTCTGTCTCATCATTGAACCGCCACAACTGGCGCCCAAACGTGGGGCCCTCAGCACTCACCTCGCCCGGCAAGGGTTTCAGACGCGTCACTCATCCGCTTCGTGGATCCCGGTGAGTATTTTTCATTGTGGTAAGTATGGGAAGCTCCCTCTCTGCTTTGCAAGTGCAACATCGCAATGAGCTACAGTATTTGCTGCGTAAGGCTCAGCATGACTGCCCCGCTCGAGAACTCACTCTCCTGTTACAGGAGGTGAGTGCCCAGTGCCCGTGGTACCCTGAAGCCGGAACCCTTAAGCTAGCGGACTGGGAGCGGTTGGGCCAGACATTGCATGAAGAGCCTCGGGCGCCTGTGCAGGCTTTACATGCCTGGCACCTCTGCCGCGATGCGATACAGCGTGTCGCCTCAGACAGGCCCTCCCTCGCGAGGCTGGTGATCTCGCCACGCCCGTCGGCTCCTGCAGCCACCCCCCCTCCTACCGATGCAACACAGTGTGTCGCCTCGGAAGAACCTTCTCCCGCGCCAATAGAGGGGCTGCCAATTCCGCCACCGCCGTCGGCTCCTGCAGCCATCCCTCTCCCTGCTTCGCCCCCAGTGCCTTTATTACCACCGCCTCCCTTACCTTCCCCGCCGGAGCCGGTGTGTGATTACCATCCCCCCCAGGACCCCATGCTTCGGGGCCCCCCAGGGGGTCGTCTGCATCTGCTCAGAGGCTTTCGCTGGTGCAACAAATGGTTCACGCAGCGAAGACTCGCTCAGATCTTACAGCAGAGGAGCTGGCTGAGCTGGTCTCAGTTTGTCCGGTGACCTGGCAGAATGACGACCAGGGCAACCCGGTTGGAACCTGGGTTACTTTGCCTTACTCGGTGATTAGAGAGGTAAAGAAAGCGATTCGCGAGTTCGGTCTGACTAGCACGTTTGTGCGTGGTCTCATTGAAGGGCTAGGTAGTGGGTACTCCTTGATCCCTGAAGATTGGAAGGCGCTGTTGCGCATGATGCTGTCACCCAGTCAGTATGTTATTTGGCTTAGTGAGTATCGGCAGGAGGCGGAACGCCAGGCCCAGATTCATAGAGCAGAAGGTGTTATTTATGAGCACTTGGCAGGGGAGGGACAGTTTGTTACCGTTGAGATGCAGACTCAACTCCCTCAGGCCCTCTTCCCCCTTATTTCCACCTGTGCCCAGCATGCTTTCCGGAAGGTCCCGGATTCAGGCAAGCCTACAAAAAGCTTTGTCAGTATCCGTCAGGGTGCATCAGAGTCCTTTCTGGATTTTACCAACAGATTGCAGGAGGCTATCCTCCGACAGGTGGATAACGCTGCGGCAGCTCAGGAGATCCTGTTAAAAATGGCGGTTGAGAATGCGAACGAGGATTGCCGCCGTGCTCTCCAGACGGCGCAAGCCTCTGGCATTTTAGAGCTCTCAGACATGCTACGGGCGTGCCAGAACATCGGCACACAAGCCCATAAGGCTGGAGTTCTGGCTGCCGCCCTGAGAAAAACCGGGAGGGAGGGGAAGCGTTGTTACTGCTGTGGTAAGGAGGGTCACTTTCAGCGGGAGTGCCGCTCATCAAAGGCACCCGCTCGACCCTCAAAGAAGTGCCCCAAGTGTCAGAAGGGCTATCACTGGGCTAATCAGTGTCGTAGCGGGTCGGGAAACCGCGCGACGGGTTCCCCCCGAACCCAGGGCCAAACGGGGGTGTTTCCCACTCAGACAACCGTTCCTCTGCCTTAAAATCCATAGACTCTATGAGGGCGGCGACTGCTGGAAGTGCAGGGCTTGATTTGATCATGCAGGAGGACACTGATTTTCGGCTGCCAGGGAAGGTCTGCGCCATACCTACCCAGGTGACGGGACCTCTCCCTGCCGGCTTTGTGGGTCTCGTTCTCCCTCACTCTCATGCTGGGAAACAGGGCTTTTTTGTCATCCCCGGGGTCATTGATGCCGACTACACCGGCATTATTAAGGTTCAGGTGTGGACTCATCTTCCACAGTCGCTCCCGCGTGGACGATCAATTGCACAATTGATTTTAGTCCCCTATCAGGTGCCAGCTGCCGAGGATCGAACTCGGGGCGGAGGCGGCTTTGGATCAACGTTGTCTCACTCGCCGTCTCACAGCACGTCCTCTCCACTTGTTGCTCTGACAATGTCAGTCCGCCCCTCGAAACCTCAGTTAACACTTCTCTTAAATGATGTTCCTTTCACAGGGCTGGTGGACACTGGAGCTGACGTTACGGTGATTCGTGATCCAGAGTGGCCGGTTAGTTGGCCTACGGTTCCTTCTAAAGAGTTGTGGGGGATCGGGGGTAGTAAACCCGGGCGACAGAGTTTGTCTTGGGTCACAGTCTCTAAACCGGGAGGCCGTACCCTTGCTACTATCCGCCCTTTTGTGCTCCCTGTCCACCTCAATATTTGGGGCCGTGATTTACTTACAAAGCTGGACACCACCCTCGATATTAATATCTGATGGCTCAAAACCGTCCCTCACCCACATTGCCCTCCGCATTACCCTTGGTATGGCAATCCTTAGAGCCCGTCTGGATTGACCAGTGGCCCCTCCCTCTAGAAAAGCTGAAAGCGCTTCATTCGCTTGTGCAGCAGCATTTGCAGGCACAGCGCTTGGAGAGCTCTACTAGTCCCTGGAACACCCCGGTGTTCGTTATTAAGAAAAAATCTGGTGCGTGGCGGCTGTTACATGATTTAAGGGAAATAAATAAACGCATCCAACCTATGGGCCCCTTGCAGTTTGGCTTACCAAATCCAAATTTAATTCCTCAAACCGATCAGCTCTGTGTGTTAGATTTAAAAGATTGTTTTTTCACCATCCCCCTTTGCCCACAAGATCGCGAAAAATTCGCGTTTACGGTGCCACAATATAATAATCAGCAACCCTCTCAAAGGTATCAGTGGAAGGTCTTACCCCAGGGAATGCAAAATAGTCCAACCTTGTGTCAGCTTTTTGTGGATCGGGCCCTCACCCCTTTTCGTGCCCGGTACCCTATGCTAAAGGTCTACCATTATATGGATGACATTTTGCTTAGTGGTCCCCAGGTCACGGAACAACAGATTGACTCTTTGTCTCAAATTCTCGGCCAAAATGGCCTGTTGGTGGCACCAGAAAAAAGCCAACGCTCTTATCCCTACCACTACCTCGGCCATAAGGTTTTACAAACCTATGCTGCTCCGGTTCGTCCGGCACTAACTCTACCTCAACCCCTAACCCTTGTTAAATTACAACAGATTTTGGGTCATTTAAATTGGATTCGGCCCTATTTTCGTCTCCCCACCTCAATGCTGCAGCCGTTGTTCGAGCTCCTACGTGGAGCCCGAGCACCGGGTGCAGTTATTGCCATCACTGAAGAGCACATTGCCTGCATTCGACAAATTAATGCAGCATTGAGTCAGCAGTTTGTGGACAGACCCCCTGAGGTCCGTCCCCTACGGTTGATTCTTCTTGCCACCCCTCATACGCCCACTGCGGCTCTGTTTGTACCCCGTACGAATACAGCCGTCTCTATCATAGAGTGGCTGTACCTCTCCTCCACTCCTCCTCGGAATATTTATCCATATTTAGATGCCCTGTCTGATCTTGTTCGTAAAGCCCGCCACCGTGCAGTGCAACTCACTGGCACTGATTTAGTTGATATTGTGTTCCCCTTGTCCCGTAGTGAATTTGATTCCTTGTGCCACACCTCTTTGGCTTGGCAGGTTGCTCTTTGTGATTATGTGGGAGAAATTTCTTATAATCCCCCAAAAGATCCTCGGTTGGTAATTACCCAAAAGGTGCCTCTAATTGTTCATCGTCTTAGCCACTCTCAACCCATTGTTTCTGCTGTTACTCTTTTTACTGATGGCTCTCCACATCGAGGTGTTGTCACCTATCAATCCGGTGACCCCCCTCGCTGGCATTCTCGTTTTACACTGCCTCAGCGTTCCGCGCAGCGCTCGGAACTGGCTGCTGTTATTTTGGCCTTTCAACTTTTTGCTGATTGTCCCTTTAATTTAATTGTGGACACCCATTATGTTTACCAAGTGATTGATCATTTACCCCTTGCCCTCATTACCCCTCAGGTCGATGCAGACCTCCTTCGCCTATTTTTGTCTTTGCAATATCTTATCTCCACTCGTAATTTTCCTTATTTTGTTGCTCACATTCGCAGTCACACCCCTTTGCCTGGGTCACTCACTGAGGGCAATGCGCGCGCCGATCGCGCGCTACGTGGTCAGGTAAATTCCCTTTTTTCTGACCCCATTGAAAGCCATGCCTTTTTTCATCAGTCTGCCTCTGTTTTGGCCCGGCAGTTTCACATTCCTACTGATCATGCATGTTCCATTGTTCGTTCCTGCCCCCACTGTGCCGCTGCTGCTCCTACTTTCTCTTATGCCGTTAACCCCAGAGGTACCGCAGCGAATCAGCTGTGGCAAATGGATGTCACTCACGTGCCACAATTCCGCCCCTATTCCTTTTTACATGTTTCTGTTGATACTTATTCGGGATTTCTCTGGGCAACCCCACAGCGTGGGGAAGCCACTGCCAAAGTGATTCACCATTTGCTAGCCTGTTTTTCTGTTATGGGTCGCCCAAGCCAGATTAAAACAGATAACGCCCCAGCCTACTGCTCCACAGCCCTCTCCACCTTTTGTGCCCGATGGGACGTCCGTCTTAAACACGGGATCCCTTATAATTCCACGGGCCAAGCCATTGTTGAACGTGCCAATCGCACGCTCAAAACCTTGCTTGATAAACAATTAAAACAAGGGGAGCTGCGTCTCCGAACCTTAGGAGACATTCAACAACAAATGCATATCCTTTTGTTTACTTTAAATAATTTAACGCTGAACGCAGATCAGCAGACCCCCGCGGATCGGCATTTTCACAAATCTGAGGTACTGGAAAGACCGCGTGTCTTTTACCGTCAGCTGCCTGATCCGCAGTGGCTGGGCCCAGTACCTCTAATCACTTGGGGTCGGGGATATGCTGCGGTGTCTCTCCCTGCAGGACCGTTGTGGGTTCCAGCCCGGTGTGTGCGACCGGCACTGAAACAGCATGGCATGGCGCCAGGGGCTGCCGAACCCCATACCGGAGTTTCAGCTGACCTTGGAGGAGAACGCGGTGCCTCCCGGGTCGACAACGGCAGGACGGAAACGGAAGAGGCGTAGCGCCCCAAGCCAGCCCGTGACATGGGGAGCAGTAAAAGCATTGGTCGCGGCGGCTCAACGAAGACTGGCGGCAAATCAACAGCCAGAGACTCCTGAGACTTTGTTTGTGGCGATTCTCGCCCAAATCACTGCTAACTCTGTACTGATTGTATGTCTTTTGTGCCTGCTATTTCCTGTAGGGGTTGGCTCGGAAGCGCTTCCCCCGTTACGGGCCCGAATGACATATAACATATGGGAAAGATTGGCTTCAATAGCAAATGTTACCCACTTTTGTTTGTCTAATTCTGTAGCAGCCGGAGAATTGTTAGGTACATGCCTTATTCCAGTATGTCATCACCCTGAGGAGATAGGGAATGAGACGATGCTCGCTGCTTACGCGAATCTCTCTTCCCAGTACTCTGGCATGGCTAATTGGGGCCCGGCCAACTATACCTTGCCTCACACGGCTATATCCCTCCACACACCGTACCCGGCCGGGGCCAACAATGTCACCTGTGCGCGTGTGGTTAACTGCACTAGTACAAAGGTGCCCTTGGGCTGTCGGCAAATTCCTCAACCCTTTTTAAATTGTTTCCACGCTGTAAATGTTTCATACAATTATGGCCATATCATCCTACCATCAGGGTGGTTTTTTACCTGTGGCTCGCGCACCTTTAGTTATATTCCTGCAAATTTAAGTGATGGCACCCTTTGCTGTCTTAGTAGAAGGGCTTATTTTTTGCTGCTGCTGTGTACAATGTATTCCCTCTTTGCTAAGGCTTTGTAGAGATTCGCCCTGGCAAGCTCCCCGAGTTATGTCCTTGTCTGTTTGGGAGTTAAATTGCTTGCAAAAGCAAATTGACGGCTACCATGAGATGGCCGAGTATAATTAAACAAAAAACGGGGAGATGAAGGGCTCATGTTTAGTCCATCCACCTGGAAACAGTCAGGGCACACCCTGACCGTTGTGTAGGAGCAACACATTGCTCCGTCCAAGGACGAGGACCAGATATGAACCCTGGGAAGTTAATTAAAGGACAGTAATCGTGGGAAGCTTCCTTGGCCTGGCCTCAAGGTCTGAGAATTAGGATTGTAGTAGATAGAGGCTGAAAAATAAGAATATTAATCAAAGTCATGCATTCCTTTGTTGTGTCTCTTTGCGGTGGAAGTAGGTAATGCGCAGGGGGGAGAAATATAATAAAAGGGAAGGTGGAAAGCTGACAGGCAGCAGCCCATTTCAGCTGACCAGCTTGCTTGCTTGAATAAATCTGTGTTCTGTCTCATCATTGAACCGCCACACTCAGGCCCTAACCCAGCTGCAGGCTGAATAGATTTAAATCCCAGTGATTTAAATCACCAATTTTAATTATGATTTAAATCAGCAAGCAGGAAACCTTAGTTTAAACAATTAATTTTAACTGTGTTTTCATGGGTACTTTTTTTAGTTTTATTCCTAAATGTAAGTTGATTCTCATTGGTTGGTAATCATTAAAACATATTGATTTGCAACTAAATAGAGCCTTTACACTAAATTTGGTGCTTCTTTTGGATAACCAGGCAGATTCATTCTAGCTGTACACATTTATATAAGTGATTATTATATAACTTAATTTACATTTATTCACAGTTTTAATTTTTGCATTTTATTGTTCGAAAATGAGATACACTTCTTATTTACTAGAGGATTATTAATTCTTTACTTCAGACTTGTGTCATGCTCAGTTTGATGGAAATTCAAATTCAATTAACAATGCACAAATCAGCATTTTAAAATGGCTTTTTATTAGTTAAATAAAATCCAAAATGTGCTGGAGACATATGAAAAGACATTTATCAGTAAGTTTATCAAAACATGTTTTGCATTTAAAACTAATTTATTAAACAAAGGAAGTATTATCCATAATTAATTAATTGTAGATGTCACCCTCTCATACCGAGTTTTTATTCATTAACTGGAAGAGGAAAACAAGCTTTTCTGCATTTTCAGCTCTCATTGGTTTTTTTAACGTTGAATAAGCTAGTAATTGAACTGGGGAAGTCCTATGGCTTGTGTCAGACAGGAGGTCAAACTAAATGATCACAAGGCCCCATCTGACCTTGGAATCTATGAGTAAACTGACATGAAGAAAATATTCTCTCTGTGCCTGCAGAAGAGGCTACTGCTGTCAAAAGCTGGCTCCAGGTGCTTTGCCCATGACTTCCAGCAGTTTCGAGGGTTACCTTTCTTTAAAACTTGGCAGTCAACATGTACTGCTTAATATTTTTTTAATTTACTTTAAATTATTTTAATAGATTATACTAAGATTAGATCTTGACTCTTGACATAGGTTGTCATAATTTCAAATTTGATTTTAAATAGGTTTATTTAAAAAAAAATAAAGCTGTATTTCATTTAAATTAAAAAACCCATTTGTTTTTATTTAAAAGAAAAATCATTGCTTTTTAGCCATCCTGCCAGGGTGTCATCATCTGCTGAGAGATCTCTCTAGGTCTTCACATCCGGGCTCTGTCTAAATCTTGCCAATTCTTTCTGCAGAACATCTCTACATTATGGGCTTTCCTATCCATCCACAGAGCTAAAACTCTCATCATCTCACATCTTGATTACTGCCACATCTTCCTCTGTGGTGTTGACAAATGCACTTTTGCCCTGCTCGTATCCAAGCAGAATGCTGCTGCAAAGGTCATTTTCTGAGCCCATTGTTGTGAGCATGTGTGACGCATGGCTAGAAAGGGTTAAACATCCTGCAAAATAAATAACCCTCATAAGACTGGGGAGATCATGTTTGTGTTTTTGTATATTTACATATGTATGAGTAGGGTCGACAATGTAATCAACAGTCCCTGTCTAAGCTGTATTCTGATAATTCAGAGGTCAATAGAACATCCTATCATTTAAATGAATTGTAAACACGGGATATCTCGGTAGTCATCTCTCTTTGAAATGTACTGGGAATGGTGGAGGAACAAGCAAATGGCCTTATGTTAATTTGTATAGCCAAGTACTGGTGATAGACCTCCTTCAGTCACCCTAATTACCTTTTGATCCCCGAGGAAATCCCAACTTGTCAAAGAGAACATGAAATTGTATAAAAGATCCTTGGGTCCTGATTCTGTCATCTCAGATCTGCTTAGGCTTCATCAGGGGAAGTTTGAGTCACAAGACTGAGGTCCCAGTTATGCTGGTATGCCCTGAATATGATATTTGGACATTGGACTATAACCTATAAACTATTTCTGAAAGAACTCTTTGCAACTACAAAGCTCACCATCTATACTATGAATCTGAACCTCAATGAATCAAACTCATGTCTGTATGTATATTGATCTTTTAACCATACTCTCTCTCTTTTGTTTTTTCATAAATTTTAGTGTAGTTAATAAGAATTGACTGTAGTGTGTATTTGGGTAAGATCTGAAACATTCATTAACTTGGGAGGTAATGTGTCCGATCCTTTGGGATTGGTAAATCCTTTTCTTTTATATGATGAAATAAGATTTATAGAAATTTTCATCATATTTGACGTGGTTACCTGGATGGAGTCCTGAGGCTGGATCACTTTAAGGGAACTGGTTTCAGAGTGGTAGCCGTGTTAGTCTGTATCAGCAAAAATAACAAGGAGTTCTTGTGGCACCTTAGAGACTAACAAATTTATTTGGGCATAAGCTTTTGTGGGCTAGAATCCACTTCAACTTCTGAGTACCCGTAAGGCAATAAAGAAGCTGTTTTATGCTAGCTTGGTGAATCTAAGTATTGGAATATGCACCAGCCTTATGGGGATTGTCTGCCCCATTCTTTGCAGTTCACCCTAATTGAGTGACCACAGCTGGCTCCCCACTCGGACCCCGGTCACACCACATGACCCCTCTTTTTTCATCCCTCCACTGGCTCTCCCTTCTCCATCACATCAGACATAAGCTGCTTGTCTTCACTTTCAAGGCCCTTTATGCCTATCCCACTCTACCAATTATCTTTCATTTGCTATCAAGATGTCAACTACCACTTCATGCCAGCCACCATCACCCTCTTGTTAAATTTTCAAACAATGCCTTCATGGTTTCTCCCATGTTGCCCTTGGGAGAAACTCCCCATAAACATCTGCAAAACTTATCTCTTAATCCTTCTTCAAAACCCTCTGTAAAACTCTCCTCTGCCATGATGCCTACAAAAAAAATTGACAAGCGGCTGCTGCTGTGCTGAGACCACTGCCAGTCATGCTGATCAGTAGTGTCTCATTGTTTCCTTGTGCTCTATCTGTCTGCAGTCATCTGTTGTCTCTTGTCTTATGCTTAGATTGTAGGCTCCTTGGGGCAGGGACTGTCTTTTAGTTCTGTGTTTGTACAGCACCTAGCACAATGGGTCCTGCTCCACGACTAGGGCTCCTAGGTGCTATGGTAATACAAATAGTAATAATAATAGCCAAGTCTGGCATTTTTTGTGTATATTTAGTAAACATGGTGATTTGGAAATCAGCTGTGCTCCTGTGGTTTCTTTGCATGGCTTTTGTTGTGTAAAGAGCAAAACGCACAACACCCATTACAGCATAGGGCTTTCTTGAGCACCCATGACTACCTGTCTCTCTATGCACATGTGATGGCAATCAGGTTGGCCAGAAACACAGGGGACTGAACCAGGGACTTCCAGAGCTAAATGCGTAAGTCAAGTCTTTACAGTTTTCACTGAAAAGCCATCCTCTCAAGCAGCGGTGAAAGACCCACATCCTCTGTGGATCAGGCACAGATGGAGATACGTAACACTGTACACACGCTCACCAGGGGGTTACACACACCCTTCAGTGGCCTCACTTTACAGTGTAGATGAGGAACTGGGTATTGGCTTGCTTGTTTTTTGCATATTTTTGTATGGCACTGTTTTTCTTTAAGTGGGTGATAGGAACCCTTGAGTTCAGGAGGAGGAAAAAAAAAGAGGAGTGAGGGGTGGGCACACAGCTTTGGTTAGGAATGAATTCATCACTCGTTTGATGCCAATTATAAAGGCAATGCATGCAGTTCCCTAGTAAATCCACTAGAGGTCAATATTTCATATCACAAAACATAATTATAAAGGGACAATTCTGATAGTGATTTGTTATTGACTTCCGTGGAGTTTTGCCTGCTTTAACCAGGGCTGAATTTGGTTCTGTATTGCCACATGACCTCCTGGAGTATAGAAGATGTTCAGTCAGTAGTTTAATAGACAGGATGGCTTAAAACCATTGCCTTCATACCCTGTCATGCAAAATCTCCAAAGGTTAAGTATTGCCCATTTTGTGTATTAAAATCTGTATACATGGCAAGGCAGAGGTTGACCAGCAGGACAGGGGGAGGACAGGCATAAAGATGAGGTCACTGACAGGGACTAGAAAAGTTTTAGAAACATGGGCTCTTACAAGGGAGGGACAGATGTGAAGAGAAGGGCCCTGACACAGAGAAGCAAAGGCATGGGGATTTGGAATCATATGGGTAAGGGATGGGCACAGACAGAAAGAAGGATCTTGCAGTAGAATGACAGACACGGGCATGGAAACGCTGTAAAATTGTTCTTTAAAACAGTTTAGTTCATAGCAGACTTGATGGATTCAGACATTTTGTGTTTCAGTCCTTTATAAATATCTAGCCTCGCTGAGCTTTACAACAGAGCAGCCATTCCGCTGAGACCAGGCAAGAAAGGGGAAACATCCTCAGAAATCCTCTAGGAGCTGAAAGGGGGTTGTGTACCATAAAGAAGATTTCACAAGGGTGAAATTCACCCCTGGGCAGAGTTCCAGAGAGCTTCAGTGGAACTGACGTGCTGCATAGGGTGATGCTGGCACGCTGCATGGAGCCAAGGAATTTCACCACAAAGGAGCAAAAGCTAATAGGACATGAGCGCTTCGACTAAAATAAGAAAACTTTCCCCCAAACTCAAACCAAACCCTGCTTGCGGCTAGAAGGTCTGTTGATTTTCCTTCAGCTTCTGCACTTCCTTCTTCTGCTACAACAGGGAAATGACAAAGCATCTTGTGAGCGCCTGTTCCCATGCAACCAGTAGAGCAGAGATTTGGAATGGCTGAGCAATCTAACACATGGGTGTACTAGGGAAAGCTACCCATTTGTCTGCGGGAATGTGTTGTGTCCCTCCCCCTCGAAGGCCCATGTGCAGCACAGTGTCAACATTAATGATTCTAAATCTCTTCATTTACTCCAGCCACTCACACCAAGGATTCCCTTCTGGCTCTGTTCCAACTCCTGCTTCTAGTCCTGTCTTGTTTACTGCTCCCCTCCTCCTGTCTGTGAACTCACACTTCCTTCCGGGCTTTTGTGTTCTTTTGTTTCCTTGTGTTACTTTTTTCTCAGGCCAGGGCTACACTTTCATTTAAATTGGCATAGCTATGTTGCTCAACAGTGTGAAAAGTTATACACCCTTGAGTGACGTATCTGTGCTGGCCTAACCCTGATGTAGATGCAGCTGTGTCAGTGGAAGCATTCTTCCCTCAACCTAGCTTCCTCCGCTCAGGGAGGTGGAGTTACTAAAGCAATGGGAAAACCCCTTCCATTGCTTTAGTGTGTGTAAGAACATAAGAACAACCATACTGGGTCAGACCAATGGTCCATCCAGCTCTGTATCCTGTCTTCCGACAGTGGCCAATGCCAGGTGCCCCAGAGAGAATGAACAGAACAAGTAATCATCAAGTGATCCATACCCTGTCACCCATTTCCAGCTTCTGGCAAACAGCTAATAGCCATCGATGACCTATCCTCCAGGAACTTATCTAGTTCTTTTTTGAACCCTGTTATAGTCTTGACCTTCACAACATCCTCCGGCGAAGAGTTTCACAGTTGACTGGGCATTGTGTGAAGAAATACTTCCTTCACTATGGGGTTACTGCAGCCACTGTAGTGTAGACAAGCCCTCCGTCTGTTGTTCCTCACTCAAGCTGAGCTTACTGCAAGTCGGTGCTGCCCCAGGCTGGAAAGATTTTTGAAATGTTTCCTTTTCCTCTTTCTTTCACCTTTCCTGTAACATCTCCTTATCCTGATTCTCTGCTCCCTCTCTCCCTGTCTTGTTTCCAATAACCGAGAGACTGGGGCACCCTCTCAAAGTCAGGGCCTTCTACCAGCCAATACAGACCTCCCTTCAGCATTAGCCAGTAGTGCTCCTAGTCAGGTGTCTCTACTGAATGAGACAAGGCACAGTCTGGAGGGAGCAGAGTGTGTCACTCTCCCAGTGCATCCTCTCCTCAGGAGCTAGCCCAGAAAGCCAGAGATCAAGTCTTGAGATTTGAACTTGAGTCTCTTCTTTGGCTTTTTATTTTGTAACCACAGCAGGCCCACCCTACAGGAACATACTCTGTGAACCATAACAGAGGAAAGGAAGTTTGGGGTAAATTATGCTCAAAAGACAACTACTGAGCTGTTGAAACAGGCCTTTTGCTTTAGTTTGCCACTAATCCATCAGCCATGTTTTCATGCAAGGGGAAGGAAACCTCCATGTACAACAGGGAGTGTGAAACTAAAGATAAGATTTGGGTTTTGCAAGAGGAAGTGAGGCTAGAGTTTCTGGTCATCTCCACACAGATGGGGATTTTAGCAGAAAGCAGGTTGAACGGCTAACACGTATACATCCTCCTAAGATAGTTTCCAACTCAGTCACATTTTTTATTCGGCAAGAAAAACTGAAACACTATGGGGTGTTCTCACATTATGTTGGGGCAGTCATAGCACAGTGAAAGAGAGGAGATGCTTGGGGCAAGGTCTTTGGGGAGAATGGAACTATCTGGCTGGCAGCAGGAAAAGGTGCTCTCACTAGGCTAGGGGGAGAGTGGTGCATGGACAGGACAGAGGGAAAGCAGCCACATCTCTAGGGTTAAGTGTGTGGAGGATGGAAGCGTCTCTGGCACTAGCAGGAGGCAAACACTCTCACAGTGAGGCACCCTCACTGCACAGGACATAGCTGTTGCCAGAATTATGAATGGGATGAAAAATTGGAACTGCCTTTTTGCACGCAGAAGGTCTCCAGCTGCAAGCCCCCAGCTTTTCACTGCCTGTAGGTGGCAAAGCTAATCTCAGCTTTCCTTTTTTTGAAAAGTATGGATCAGCTCTTCAAACCTTGCCCCTGTCCTTTAGCACTCCTTCCACTGCACAAAGGGCAGCTGGGGGGATTCCCAGGGAATCCCACCTCCTTCCAAACCTTCCATCATAACACACTGTGCTCCGGAAAATCTGATCAGGTAAAATGCCCCTTAAGGAGCCATTACTGCCAGCATAAGCTACAGCAGCCCTGAGACTGCTCTGACTTATGCAGGTGATCAGGTGAGAGCAAGAAGGACTTTAAGCCATCATTGCATCCCTCCCACTGCTCCTGCCCTTAGCATAGCTCACCTAGACCTAAAGATCTGGTCCTGTGTTTCTAGCCTCTTGCAAGGTTAGCCTTGAAAATGTAACCCCAATCACTAGTGCTGAATGTGATTTTTCCCTAAAAGTCCCAGGTTGTTAATGATGTCCCTTATACTCATCTGATTCTGGCCTTTGGGATCTGTGCAGTCACAGGTGTCTTGATCTGGGAGAGGATGACACTGCACTAGTAAAGGAAGCGCTGCCTAAACTGTTGCCAGGGGGGCCAGGAACATCACAAGTTGCTTCCCAGGTGGCTGCCTGAAGCTCAGCAGCTAGTGTGACCTCTGAACATAATGTGGGAGAAGCTCAGTAGCATGACAGACTGAGTGGGCTACTTACGGGGCCAGAAGTGAGGGACTGCTGTGATCTAACCCCAGCTCTAACATGCGAATACAGACTAACACGGCTGTTACTCTGAGCTCTGACATGGAGGATCTCGATAGCTCTGGCAAGTCACATCATTTCCCTGCCTTAGTTTCCCCAGCTGTACAACAGGGATAATAACAGGCATCTTGGCTGACTAATTAAAGGAATGTTTGGAAAGCACTATGTACAGCTAAAATGTACTAGAATATGCTCAAAGCCCAGCTGTGGCTGGAGGTCTAGACTCCCAACTTGCAGGAAGAGTTGACCCTTGGAACGTGCTTTTAAAAGATGTTAACTTTGTTCAGACTGCTCTGCTTCCACTGTGGGAACCTGTCTGAATATTGCTCCCATCCTCGCTTTTCATTATAGCTGGAGCACTAGCTACAGCTCAAGTTAATGGCACCTAACAGTTTCCAGAAAAAATGAATCAGCAAAACGTGAGCATGCCCCACAGAAATGTCCGACTGACCTTCCCCAGAATTTTCGTCTGGCTCTGTGCATAGTGGCGGGATGACCAGGTAGGGATAGGTTAGGTTTGGGAAGGCAGAGACGAAAATTTTGCATCAGGCCCACTTCAAAATGCTGAGGCTGCCTCCGCGACCAACAGGAATGTCAACATAGCCATTTTTATCACCTACCCTTTTCAGAGAAACTTTACTTCCTTTTATATTCTTCTCTTCCGCCCTTCCGTGAACAATGGCTGTGCTAGGTATAGCTCACAACCACAATTGCTACAGCTTGATTTTCATAGAAGGGAACTGTTATGAAATCCCAGCTCACATATGGAAATCCTGTTAGATCAGGAGTCTGTTGCAGTAAACCTGCCATTTATTTGATTCAAAAAAGGCTAAATGCCTTCAGTCCCATACATTTCAATCTGTGTGCCCGTCTCCTCAGCCACCAATGCTTCTGCACCTGCCCAGGGAGATGTCCCTCCTTGCCTGCAATTAGCAAACAGACAGTTCTGCCCTCTGTGCACTCAACTGTGTTTGGGGGTGGCGGGCTCCTTTTGTACAATGGTGTCAATGTACTTGTACCCCAGTCTGGTGAGAGCAGCCCCTGCCGTTAACAGAGAGAGTGTTATCTTTACCCCCGGTCTTATGTATCTCCCAGACACAGTGCTCTTCACTGGAGCTACGAGAAACTTGGAGGTTTTACCTTTTAGACGCTCTGGCAGATCTTTCCTTTGGTTTCGATCTATGGTGTTTGCATCTACTCTGTAAATCTTGCTCTGAGCTTAAAGTTCAAAAACCCCTCAAAACACAAAGCAAAACTCCATGAAAGTTGTCTTGCTGCCCCTGATTCTGCATCAAACCCATGAATTTCACATGCTTAGGATTCAAATCTAGGGCCCAGGTCGGCATGAAAGGTTAATGAACCTTAATGAATCTTTCACTCAACCTGCTCTGAGGTTTTGTCTATAATTGGGATTCAGCCATTGGTGACCAGAAGCTGGGGCAACTGCAATGGTGCAGCCCCCCTAGTGTAGATAAAGAAAGTTGGGATTTGCACCAGTGACACTTATCCCTGCTTGAAAGTGAAGTAACCTGAACTAAGGAAGGATGACCTAGAGAATAAGGGTCATCCTAAGGACTCAGATGAGTTTAATTCCTGGTTCAACCACAGATTTCCTATATGACCTTGGCAAGTCATTAAATGTAACCTGTCTCAGGTTCCTCCCTCTGTAAAATGGGTATAATATTTCTTTACATCACAGGGATATTGTGGGGATAATTCCATTAAAGATTTGAAGTGTTCAGATGCTCCAGTGATGTGGACTATATAGGTAGAATATGCACTGTAAAATAAATGCATTCCTTGTAGATGGTAGATGGTTCTGTAGTGTTGAGGGGGCTGATCATGTGTGGCCAGGCTCACTGGTGTTTTGTGCTGGTGTCTGTTGAAATTGATAAATGACTGGGTGGTTCACTGGCAGAGACTGCACTTGTTCTAAAGAAAAAAATTTAAGGAAGTTCTGTCCGGAAGTGTCTGCTGAACATTACACTTCAGTAGTGCAGAGTTCTAAGGAGTAGATCTCTCCTAGAGTGTGTGCATGCGTGTGTTTCTCTCAGCCCATCCCAGGCTTTCCTCTTGCATAAGCTTCATCTTCTCCTCCCTGTGCTGGGACCCACCTGCTTGTTTGGAGAACCACTGATTTACAATGCAGATGAGCGGCTCCTCGCTTGTCTGTGCGAGTCGTCCCTAATTTTACCTGGCATATAAGAGGTTGTTTGGTGCCTGATGCCAAGGGCAGCAGTGGCAGAGAACACCATGTGAGAGGCAGAGATCAAGAAGAGGGGGGCCAAGAAAGAGTGAGCCCTGCAGCTGCCCTGTTGGCTGAGGGGCAGATCTGTGGGACAGAATGTCGATGTTCACATCCATCCTGACGCCCCCCGAGGTGAAGGAGTATCTCTCCAAGGGCGAGCGCTTCATCAAGTGGGACGACGTGAGTACCTGGGCTTTCACTGTATGTGCTGGGGGCACGGAGGAGGCCGAAGTCCTGCTGGAGGGCTGGGAGTGCTTGCTCATGTGTGCATGTGTGTGTGGGCAGCCTGTATGTGAGAAAGTAGGAGAGGGCAATGGGAAAATGTATGTCTGCTGTATGTGTGGGCACCTGATGCATGGAGAGGGATGGGTGGATGAGGGGGATGCTGAGCGAGTGCATGTGTGTATGGATATGAGGGGTGGGTGATATGGGCCTGTGTGTGTGTGTGAGGTGATGGCAATGCACTCTGACCCCCCCGGGCGCAGGCAGTTGTGTCCTAGTTCCATGAAAGAGTACTCTGGTGGCATGATCAGGGCCCCCCTTCTGTCCCATGGGTCAGCCTAGGGAAAGATGGAGAGTCAGTGCAGCTCCCCTCCTCTTCCGTAAGACAAAGGAAATGTGTCCTTGGTGCTGTAGGTCTCCCGGAGCCGACAGGGTCACTCCCTGCACTCAGAGATCTCCAGCGAGGTTGGCCAGGATATGGGTCTCAAGCAGAAGGGCTCTTCAGTTTTGCAGAGGGAGGGGAAAAAAATCAGATCAGAAGTTGCTTCCCCTTCTGGACCCATTGCTGGAGGGAGTAAGGGGTGTGGCGGTGAGCTGTTTCCTTCTCTCCCAGCCCTGTTCGCGAACAGGGAAGATGTGGTTAGCCTGTGAGCTATAGAACTTGCATGGGATATAGGGGCCCAAGTGGCTGCTCAGTTCATGCTTTCACCAGTGTTAGGAAGGTGGCTCAGGTACAAGCTTATTTTCCCACCATTCTGGGTTGGGCTCAAGGGCCTGCTTTGGTTGGTTTTTAGCTGAGGACTGTGAAGAGCTGCTCGCTCATCCTTCTTGTGTCTGCAAAGTGACTGGTTTGAGTTATCCATTGAGTATCCATCACAGGCCAGGAGAAGGGGTTTGGAACAGGAGCAAAGGAGGAAATTCATTTGCTAAATATTCCTCTGAGCCTAAGAATCTGTGCTCTTGTCTCCCAGGAAGGCCTCCAGCATTCCCCCAAGCAGGGATATGGGGCAGCTGTCCATCTCTTTATTTTAGAGCCAGATCTCTGTGCCTTTTAAGATTTACTCATCACCAGAGGTAAGAGTCAATAGGCCAGAGGGGAGCTATGGATATATGATAGTTTGCCTGGATCTGGGGGAAGCTTTTACACAATATGGCAAAAGAGACACATTTTAAAGGTCCATAAGTGGCTACGTAGTAGGTGACTGTGAGCTACTCAAGTGGATGCAGAACTAGTTTGAAAACAAAGGGCCCTCCTTTGTAGAAGCAGTATGGGACGAAGGAGGCGACTGGGGACATGCAGTAATCAATGATCTGCGAGGATAATCTAGCAGCATTCAAGCCAGTAGGTGATGTAGCGTGCAGATAGCAGAAATGGATGGCGCTAAGTAATACAGGTCAAAATGACACTGCTAGCTCAGCAACATGGGCAGATGCTCCTCCTGACTTGTATAATTCTTTGTAGAAAATAAGTGAATGAGGCCAGAGCTAAGTGGAACACAGATATATCTATCTTTAATCATGATTGCTGCTAACAGGGTTCTAATGTGGCTTTCTTGGTATTTTGTTTCTGAGAACAATGTTGGCCAAACACGCATAGTCTAAAGCCGGCATTTTCGTGTGGCCACCGATTTTCTGTCCCTGTTTTTGGGTGCCCACCTTAAGACAACTTGAATCTGATTTTTAAAGGCCTTCCCTTGGAAATACTGGGTACTCAGCACCTCTAAAATCCAAGATGTCTCAAACTGATCATCTAAGAACTGAACCCTCCCCTCTCCCCCCCAAAAATACTGGCCACTTCTGAAAATGCTGGCCTTCGTCCTTAGGTAGTCGACAGCATGCTCTCCAGCAAAACATATCCCTAATCAGGATTTGGTTGTTCCATTCACATTTCTCCATCTTGTCAGGCTTCCTGTCCCACGTGTGTGTGGCGGGGGGGGGGGGGGGGGAAACGGGGGGGCGGGCAGGGGGGCTGCAAAGGGAAATGGTGAGACATCCTGGGCTGCAGTGTTATCAGTGGGCTGGCAAGACTCGGCTCTTCTTTTCCCTCTCATTGAGATTTTGGGATCCCTCTGCTTTCTCAGCACCTGACAAGATTTGGATCGTGAAGAAAGCTAGCTGCTTTAAACGGTATCCAGATTAGGTGCTGTTGGCGGGCCGGGGGAAACGTTTTGATGAAATGAAGGAGATTACGTCTGTTTCCTCCGGCAAGGGGTATTTCCTTTGCAGTCTCAGAGCTGTACTGGAACCACCACTGTTTTTGGATTCCCAGGGAGCAGCAGTGGCCTACCAGGCCTTTTAGCACCTTCAGCTGGCCTAGCAATTGGAGCTTTCCCTCTAACGGAGGACATGCTCTTCTAGGCTGACTTATATTAATGTATTTTATTGAATTAGATTGCAACTTCTATGGGGAAGGGATCATCTTCACTCTGTGTTTGTACAGTGCCCAGTTCAAAGGAGGTGCCATCCAAAATAGGGAGTCTGAGTGTTACTGTAATACAGATGATACCTAATCATTATAGCCACTTTGAAGACCACTCCAAAGCCTCAGCTAATGCAGAATGTGCTTGGCCATCTCTTAAGTGTGGCAAGTAGATGTGAATATAGCAAGTGGGATATATTACCCACCACCTGACCAGGATGGTGATAGTGACTGTGAAATGCTCAGGGAGATTAGAGAGGCTATACAAATAAAAAAACTTCAATAATAATGGGGGATTTCAACTATCCCCATATTGACTGGGTACATGTCACCTCAGGATGGGATGCAGAGATAAAGTTTCTTGACACTTGAAATGACCGCTTCTTGGAGCAACTAGTCCTGGAACTCACAAGAGGAGAGGCAATTCTTGATTTAGTCCTAAGTGGAGCACAGGATCTGGTTCAAGAGATGAATATAACTGGACCGCTTGGTAACAGTGACCATAATATAATTAAATTTAACATCCCTGGGGCAGGGAAAACACCACAGCAGTCCAACACTGTAACATTTAATTTCAGAGAGGGGGAACTATACAAAAATAAGGAAGTTAGTTAAACAGAAATTAAAAGGTAAAGTGCCAAAAATGACATCCCTGCAAGCTGCATGGAAACTTTTAAAAGACACTATAATAGAGGCTCAACTTAAATGTGTACCCCAAATTAAAAACAGAGTCAGAGAACCTAAAAAGTCCCACCGTGGCTAAACAACAAGGTAAAAGAAGCAGTGAGAGGCAAAAAGGCATCCTTTAAAAAGTGGAAGTTAAATCCTAGTGAGGAAAATGGAAAGGAGCATAAAGTTTGGCAAATGAAGTGTAAAAATATAATTATGAAGGCCAAAAAAGAATTTAAAGAACAGCTAGACAAAGACTCAAAAAGTAATAGCAAAATTTTTTTTAAGTACATCAGAAGCAAGAAGCCTGCTAAACAACCAGTGGGGCCACTGGACTATTGAGATGCTAAAGGAGCACTCAAAGACAATAAGGCCATAGTGGAGAAGCTAAATGAATTCTTTGCATCGGTCTTCACAGCTGAGGATGTGAGAAAGATTCCCACACCTGGGCCATTCGTTTTAGATGACAAATATGAGAAGCTGTCGCAGATTGAGGTGTCATTAGAGGAGGTTTTGGAACAAATCGATAAACTAAACAGTAATAAGTTACCAGGACCAGATGGTATTCACCCAAGAGTTCTGAAGGAATTCAAATGTGAAATTGCAGAACTACTAACTCTAGTCTGTAACTTATTGTTTAATTCAGCTTCTGTACCAAATGATTGGAGGATAGCTAATGTGATGCCAATTTTTAAAAAGGGCTCCAGAGGTGATCCCAGCAATTACAGGCCGGTAAGCCTGACTTCAGTACCAGGGGAACTGGTTGAAACTATGGTAAAGAACAAAATTGTCAGACACATAGATGAACATAATTTGTTGGGAAAGAGTGAACATGGTTTTTGTAAAGGGAAATCATGCCTCACTAATCTACTAGAATTCTTTGAGAGGGTCAACAAACATGTGGACAAGGGGGATCCAGTGGACATAGTGTACTTAGATTTCCAGAAAGCCTTTGATACGTTCCCTCACCAAAGGCGCTTACATAAATTAAGTTGTCGTGGGATAAGAGGGAAGATCCTTTCATGGATTGGTAACTGGTTAAAAGACAGGGAACAAAGGGTAGGAATAAATAGTAAATTTTCAGAATGAAGAGAGGTAAAGAGTGGTGTCCCCCAGGGATCTGTTCTGGGCCCAGTCTCATTTAACATATTCATAAACGATCTAGAAAAAGGGGTAAACAGTGAGGTGGCAAAGTTTGTTGACAATACTAAACTGCTCAAGATAGTTAAGACAAAAGCAGACTGTGAAGAATGTCAAAAAGATCTCAAAAAACTAAGTGATTGGGCAACAAAATGGCAAATGAAATTTAATGTGGTTAAAAGTAAAGTAATGCACATTGGAAAAAATAACCCCAACTATACATACAATATGATGGGGGCTAATTTAGCTAATCAGGAGCTATAAACAACTAATCAGGAAAGAGATCTTGGAGTCATCGTGGATAGTTCTCTGAAGATGGCCACGCAGTTTGCAGCGGCAGTCAAAAAAGCGAACAGGATGTTAGGAATCATTAAAAAAGGGATAGAGAATAACACGGAGAATATCTTATTGCCCTTATATAAATCCATGGTATGCCCACATCTTGAATACCGCGTACAGATGTGGTCTCCTCATCTCTAAAAAGATATACTGGCATTAGAAAAGGTTCACAGAAGGGCAACTAAAAGAATTAGGGGTTTGGAACGGGTCCCATATAAGGAGAGATTAAAGAGACTAGGACTTTTCATCTTGGAAAAGAGGAGACTAAGGGGGGATATGATAGAGGTATATAAAATCATGAGTGGTGTGGAGAAAGTGAATAAGGAAAAGTTATTTACTTGTTCCCATAATATAAGAACTAGGGGCCACCAAATGAAATTAATGGGCAGCAGGTTTAAAAGAAATAAAAGGAAGTTCTTCTTCAGACAGCACACAGTCAACCTGTGGAACTCCTTGCCTGAGGAGGTTGTGAAGGCTAGGACTATAACAGGGTTTAAAAGAGAGCTAGATAAATTCATGGAGGTTAAGTCCATTAATGGCTATTAGCCAGGATGGGTAAGGAATGGTGTCCCTAGCCTCTGTTTGTCAGAGGGTGGAGATGGATGGCAGGAGAGAGACCACTTGATCATTACCTGTTAGGTTCACTCCCTCTGGGGCACCTGGCATTGGCCACTGTCAGCAGACAGGATACTGGGCTGGATGGACCTTTGGCCTGACCCAGTATGGCCATTCTTATGTTCTTATGTTATGTTCTTCTCATAACACAAGAACTCGGTGTCACCAAATGAAATTAATAGGCAGTGGGTTTAAAACAAACAAAAGGAAGTATTTCTTCACACAACACACAGTCAACCTGTGGAACTCTTTGCCAGAGGATGTTGTGAAGGCCAAGACTATAACAGGGTTCAAAAAAGAACTAGATAAGTTCATAGAGGAGAGGTCCATTGATGGCTATTAGCCAGGATGGGCAGGGATGGTGTCGCTAGTCTCTGTTTGCCAGAAACTGGGAATGGGCGACAGGGGATGGATCACTTGATGGAAACCTGTTCTGATCATTCCCTCTGGGGCACCTGGCATTGGCCACTGTCAGAAGACAGGATGGACTAGATGGACCTTTGGTCTGGGCTAGATGGACCTTTGGTCTGACCCAGTATGGTCGTTCTTATGTTCTAAATGTGGCCCGATTCAGTTTTAAACATATTTCTACTGAGAACAAATTATAAGCATCTTGAATGTACAATCCTTACTGTCTTTGGTAAGTTCACGCAAGTAGCTCCATTCACTTCAGTACATTGTGACCCATGGAACATACGTAAGAGGTCATAAAGCCCCTGTGTGGGCTACTCCCATCGCAGACCACAGTGCAGGGATTAAATAGCCTTCATGGAGCCACATATTGTGTCTTGGAGTGTGCAGGGCCTTAACTCCTTCCATACAAAGCAGCAACCAGCCAGCACAGAGTGTAAAGTAAGCTGTGCCAAGTAAAGGGATAGAACAAGTTACTTTCTCCCTGGAGCAATGAAAAACCAGACACCAAACTGTGACTCTCTACATCACAATTATGTCCCAGAGCCGGTGCAGAGCAGCAAAGCTACAAGCTGTCCCTTACAGAACGGAACTCCTCAACTGATCCCTAAGTGATTATTGGAAATGGATCCCTTGAACAGGAAATAGGATTTCGTAATCTTCGAAGGTGAAATTCTGGCCCCCTTGGAGTCAATAAGAGTTTTGCTATTGATTTCAGTAGGGTCAGAAATTCACCCCAGTGATGTTTTGATTTTTGCATTCCTCTGCATATATTAGGGGGCAAAGTTAAGGGTGAGGCAGTATGAGTCAAGGGAAGTGATGGTGAATGAGAAAGGGTTATTCAACAAAGGAGAACAGCCTGGCTCCCCTAGCTTTTCATTTCCAGACATTTTGGGATTTGGGGTTTCTTCTCATTTAAAGTGTTGAATTTTTGCAAAGAAAGTACTATAGGTTTGGGGTGTGAGATTAAATTAATTGAAACATACTTGTAACTTATGATCACAAACCTTATATAATCCGCGCTCTGCACTGGCTCCCAATCCACCCCCAAGTGCAAGTGAAGGATTTTGTTATCATCTACAAAGCCCTGAATGGCCTGGGTTCCCACATCCATCTCACCTGCTATGCCACATTGCAGCAGTTGTGTTCCACAAGACAGTTCTTGCTCTCAGTCCTTGGGGTTGAACTCCGGGGCATGGGCAGCAGGACATTCTGATGAAGAATCCTTATCTCTGGAATTCACTCCCTCCTGCAGTCTCTCATAGGCCAACCTTGTTGCGTGTGTTTTAGGATGCGTGTGCTCAGTCTGTCTTTTTCTTCATGTGGGCCTATAGCCAAAGGGGAGAAGCTGTTAAGAAAAGAAGGAGATAAAGAGATGATCATGGTTTGTGCCACTTTTTAGTAAGAGTTCATGATAATTTATGCAACATCTAAGATCTCACAATGTTGGGTGGTTGAATAAACTCTGTTTGAACCCAGTTGTAGCTAGCATGGATCTGTTCCTCATATGGACAGGTAGGAAAGAGGTCCTTCTGGGCTTTTCCACACTGAAGACTCTGCTTGGTTTTAAAAAGCTTGGTTTGGTGGGAGAGTGTGGGAAATCTAGAAATGTGGTCAATGGGGTCCTCATTTGCATATCAATGTCCAGAATGCTCTTCTAGCTCACAGCAGTAAGCTCAGGGAACTAACTGAGAACTATGGGGACATGGGTAGGTATATGTGTCTTCATGACCTTTCTGCCTATTGCAGAAGAGGAGAGAGTGGGAGTGAAAGGAGGGAGTGGAATGATGAGAGGGAGAGCATGGCAGACAGATGGTTATTGCAGTGTTCAGTGCTCATGGAAGGCACCAACCCTGGAGATTTAAGTCCCTGGGATACTCATAGAGGAGGTAAAGGACACAGTGACAGCATATCCTTCCTTAACACTTCACTGCCAATGTGTCTTGGCTCAGCATTAATCTGGAGGCAGGATCCACCATTAGGGGTAGCAGCAGTATAGGTTAGCCTCCATAACCCTTGGCTCTCACTTGCTGGAGCTGAACTCAAACTAACCAACTGCTTTACACAGACCACAGAATAGTCAGAAGGTGATTCACCAAGTCTGGGCTGCAGGGGAAATTACATTCCCTTACAGATTCTCCAAAGCTTTAAACCTTCTTTCTTCTGGTTTTGTCAGGACACAACGAATGCTTCGCCTGTGATTCTCCGGGTAGATCCAAAGGGCTTTTACTTATATTGGACATATCAGAATAAGGTAAGAGTTGAGCTTCCCAGCCGTGTCTCTGAACTGGAGTTTGTAAAAGTACCCAGAGCAAAGAGGCAAAGAGCCGCTAGACAGCAGCTAGAACACATCCCATCTTAGAAGAAAGCACCACACAAGGGCCTGGGGACTGCCACTTGTTCAGTGACAGGTGCCCCTACAGGAATTTCCTGGGCAATTCCAGGAAAAAGCAGGGAGTCAGAGGAACTAGGCTGCATGTGCTGATGGGAAATGAGCACTTCCTTTTGTGTCACAGGTTTTGTTTGCACTTGTATAGCTCGTTAATTCCATGCATCTCATAGCACTTTACAAAGGTGAGCAAGCATTAATATTCCCATTTACCAGACAGGCTGAGTGAATTGTCCAGAATGAGTAAATGGCAGAGCTGGAGCTACAACCCAGGACTCTCGAGTGAGAGCCCCGTGCACAGCCTACTAAGCCAAAAGCTACAACTATTACATGTCTCAAACAGGAATGGACTATGCTTGTAGCTAAGTCGTGTGCTGATGTGTCCAAGAGCTATGTATGAAGTTTATCCAGGTATGAGCTGAAAAAAGGGAGGAAGGAAGAAGGTGGAAGACAGCACACCTCAGGTCCAGAGGGAGATAT
This sequence comes from Chelonia mydas, assembly GCF_015237465.2. Classification (NCBI taxonomy): domain Eukaryota; kingdom Metazoa; phylum Chordata; order Testudines; family Cheloniidae; genus Chelonia; species Chelonia mydas. The sequence continues at coordinate 74,229,319 of NC_051246.2, forward strand.
TGGTTCCTCCAGTGCTAAGCTGGAACACACAGTTGTATATCTACATTTGAGCTGGGCAGTGTGATTCCCAGCTTGCCTAGATGTGCTTGCACTAACTTGCTAAAAATAGCAATGTAGCCGGGGTAGCATGGGGAGTGGCTCATGCTAGCCACCTAAGTACATAGCCAGTTGGATCCCTGGGTACGTACTTGGGTGGCTAGCCCAAGCAGCCGCCTCTGCACCCTTGACACATTGCTATTTTTAATGTGCTTGCTTAAGCATAGCTAGTGCAGGTCCACACAAGCTGGGAATCACACCTCCCAGCTCAAATGTAGACGTACCCAGCAAGGGAGAGGCAGACTGGAGCATGCAGGCTGGAGTGAGGGGTGGAGAGGAGCAGGGGTGCTGGAACAGTTTGTGTAGTGGGGTTGCTGAGAGCCATTGAACCAAACTGTAAACCCTGCATATAATGGAAACCACTTCAAGCCCAGGTATGAGGCAGCATCCCTAGTTCCAGCACCTATGCAGGGGAGACGCAGTGGGAAAGGAGAAAAAATCCATTTCCCCAAGAGGCAGAGAGTGCTGGGAGATGGCAGGTGGGAGGCTGGGCCTACATACTTCCGCTTTCTAGTCCACTGTGGTTCAGCTTCACTTCCTCCTCATGACCCACATACTGACGCATGGCAGATAAAGAGACAGCAGCAGTAACAATGCACAGTAGTACTAGCTGGGACTATTTGGGCGCTATTAGTGACATCTTCGCTATGACTGTTTCCTCGTAACAGTGATTGCCAGTGCCAGCTGGGGCTCCAGCATGGTGAACTCCCTCACAGCGGTGCCACAATAATGCTTGTCGGCACAGCAGTGGTGTGAGATAAGGAGCTGTTAGCAGCAGCATCTTATGCCCAGTATATTCCCCTGAAATGTCTGCATTCCCTTCAGCTGTGTGTCTCCTCCTGAAACATTTGGCATTCTGCTCGAGGGCGCTCTAGATCTACTCCTCGTGGTTGTGGGATTGGAGCTATAGGGAACGCTAGAGGGTGTCTGCTTCCTCCTGCAACACAGCAGAACAAGTGGGCAGCTCTGTGGGCAGGAGAAACACTGTTTTTTGTAAACCTGACAGACACTGTGACCGCCCCCTCCCTTCTCCCTAAAGTAGCAGATGTTCAGGGTATGTAACTGGTGCGAGGGGTTCAGAGCTGGGGAAGGAAATGGGGACAAGACCTGCTGCTCTTTGGGCAAAGAATGCTGATTCTGCGGAAGGGTGTTAGCAGCAGGCCTGGTACTGGAATCATGGAGTTGTGAGGAGCAGGCCTGCTGCTGTGGGAGGAGACATAGGTCAAGTGCCTAGTTATAGTGGGAAATGCAGTACTAGTTGATTAGCACCTAGTACAAACTGTAAGCAAATCTGAGAGCCACATGGTGCATCTGCTGGCTTTACATCCTGGGAGAAGTTTCAGAGTAGCAGCCGTGTTAGTCTGTATTCGCAAAAAGAAAAGGAGGACTTTTGGCACCTTAGAGACTAACAAATCTATTTGAGCATAAGCTTTCGTGAGCTACAGCTCACTTCATCGGGTGCATTCATTTGTCTGGCACCTTTCCCACTCTGAGAGAGTCTCTGGGCGTTGAGTGAGCTGACAACGGCTGCTGGGTGTAGCTGATAGGCTGGCTGCTGGCAATATGGGTTGGCATGGGCCATGGGTTGGCCAGTCTGGAGAGTGTGGCCATGGCAACGAGTGGGCGGATGCAGCCACAGAACAGGCAGACCACAGTAGATTATGCGGGTGACATGGGTGATTAGCAAAATGACACTGCTGGGGCAATAGGCAGGCTGATGACATGGGTAACAGGTGAGGGACTGGGGTGAACTGTGGACTGTCACAGGCTACTTTCCGTGGCTGGGCTGGTAGCTGATTCAGTTGCATTGCACGCACACCGTATTGCTGATCCCAGGTCCAGTGATAACTGCTTGGCCCTGACAGGCCTTGAGGGCACCCGTATGGGAGCAACATGTCATGTTATTAGGGGAGGAGTTGTGTTAATTACTGTATTAAACCTTTCAGTCTGCCATTGTGAACTAGATGTTTCCACAAGTGTGAGCAGACTTGGCCGGAGCTGAGTGCTTGTTCAGTTGGTGTAAGTGCTGTTCCCTTCCCTCCTGAGCGCTTACTAAGCATTATACATCCTGCCAGATGTTTCCAGGATTCTATGCAGAGTCCCTATTTTCACTTCAGAGATACCACCCTGTCTGATTAATTGGGCTTTACTGAACAGCAATCCACCCCTGCTACAACCTCTCGCCTGCCTCCTTCTTAGGGCAAGTTTGTGGCATGCCCTTTGATGGGTGTGCAAGGTGCTCTCCCACAGGGCAGGAGCTTGACGGAATTGCAGCCCTTGTGCTCTGTTGCCCCCAGAAACTGTTCCCTGCCAGGACCTCCACCCCAAAAAGGAAGGAGGTGGAACCACATATCACTGTCCCTCTGCACTGGCCAGGGGAGCAGTCGGCTTACACAATGTTGCAGCAGGTGCTGTCTCTGTGTGGCTGGGAGTTGTGCCATTGTTCCTGCTCTGGAAGTGCAGCTCCACACTGACCCCAATGCAAGGCTGTGAGTGAGAGCCACCAGAGAGCCTTGCCATTCCCTTTCTAACCCTTCACTCTCTTGCTGTCCTTGTCCTTCCTCCTCCAAGTGCCACCCTCCTCCCTATTTTTATTCTTTTTCAGGAAATGGAATTTTTGGATATAACCAGCATCCGAGACACCCGAGTAGGAAAATTTGCCAAAATTCCCAAGGTGAGTCTGTGGCCCTTTTCTGTCCAAGGTTGAGCCCTTGCTTGAGCCACGTGTTTGCATAGATGGTATCTTTCATACTGCCCTCAAGGTATCTCAGAGCACTACACAGAGCTCTCTCTAACCAATGGATTAGAAACTAGCAAAGCAGTGACCATGAAACCAGTATCACACTTCTCATGCAGGTAACCAAACATCTCAGATGAAGAGTGCCAAATCTTAACAGTCCTAATGCTACGTTGCATATGAGCACAAACCTTGGACTAGGACTTGAACCACCTGTCATTTTCAGGCTTGGAAACGAGTGCTACCACACTGGGCTGTACAGGCACTTGTATACGGGAGAGGGTGAGAAGCAAGCATGGGTCCATAGCCTGTAAATTCATGAGGGCTTAAATTGCTGAATGAGAGATTTAGGTTAGACATTAGGAAAAAAATTTTTAACTGTACGAGTAGTTACGTACTGGAACAAATTACCTAGGGAGACTGTGGAATCTCTGTCATAGGTATTTAAGAACAAGTTAGACAAACACCTGTTAGGGATGATCTAGATGATACTTAGTCCTGCCTCAGTGCAGGGGACTGGTCTAGATGACCTATTGAGGTCCCTTCCAGTCCTACAGTTCTGTGATTTCCAAATACTAGGGGAGGAAGCAAGCAGGGAAAGGCTCAGTGCTTGGTGGGGGTGGCTGTTTGGCACCCTGGGGCACGAAGCTGTCTGGCCCCCACTCCTGTAATGGTTAGTTTTATTTAGGAATTGAATTTTATACTAAAATGGCTAAAATTACTGGGGGCAATGGGGGCAGAATCTTCCATTAAAATCCATGAATTCTAGTTTGGCCACACATCAGGAAGGTGTGCCCCATGCATCTGTGTCCCACTGTGTTCCCAACTCCCACATGGTCCAAGTGACTCTTTCCCATGGGCAACAGCAAGAGCCGAGGGAACTTCATCTGGATAACTCCTCTCCCCCAATTCCCTGGTAGCTACCTGTGCTGCTCAGAGTGATGGGGTCTTAAATCTTGTGAGGATTGGGAGCTGTGGAGCCCTCCATGCACATGTCAGCAGAACGGCCCTCATCATCATGAGACTTAGAGAATGCTCAGCAGTAAGCTGTCCCGACGTCGAGGGATAGGGCAAGGCTAATAAGAAAGTGAGCGTTACATCTTACTATTGGGCTTAGATTTTCCTTAGACATGTTCAGCGAACGTACTCGCTGCCATATTATGGAGCTGCTGCCTTACAACTACTCCATCATGTTGCCAGCATGTAGCACTGGAGTAAAAGCTGATTGCGTTTGAGGGTGAGGAAAGGCTGCTTTCTCTCCAACTCTAGCAGTCTGCATGGTTCTTTGCCTATATTTACATAAGAGAGTTTGTTTCCCTGGCTTCTGACTCTGGTTTGTTCAAGTGAGGCTACTAGGGAAATCAGGGAAGTGGGAAAAGAGTGGAGAGCTGAGATTAAAGCTGAATCACTGGGTTGCTGGTTTATAAAGTCCCATTTTGGCTGGGGCATGAATTAAAGGGCTGGGGCATGAATTAACCTCTCCTGCTTTTTAATGATATCATACCTGTTTTTACCTGGCAATCTCATGTAAAATGGCACTGTGTATGATTGTGTTGTGAAATTGCAGCATGATGTGAGGAAACTGTCATGATATAATAAGGGACTGTGGTCTGAGCTTTAGGCTGGGAGCTAGAATTCGTGGGTTCTATCTGCAGCTCTGACTATGTGGGGTGGTGCAAGCAACCTTTATGTATGGCAGCCATTTGTCCTCCTTCACCACAGTATCTGAGCACCTCACAAACATGATTGAATTTATCCTCATAACACCCCCCTGAGTACGGTCATTCCCATTTAACAGATAAGAAATGGAGGCACACAGAGAGTATGTGACTTGTCCAAGGTCACATGTGAAGTCTATGTCTGGGAGATAAAGCCAGTCCAGGGCCTTAACCGAAAGACCGTCCTTCTTCCCTATTTAAAGCCGTTCCGTGCCTCAATTTCCCTATCTGTGAAATGGGGATAACAATTAATTTTACTGGAGTGTTGTGAGGCTTACTTAGTTAATGTTTATAAAGTGCTTTGAGGATAAAAAGCTGCAAACATGATGTTATGTCATGGTGAGATGACAGTATCAAGATATTGCCAGTACTGAATTTGATGAGTTTGTCTAGCAGAACAAACTCAAAGGTAGCAGTTCTAGATGACAGCTTTCAGACTGTCAAGACTCAACTGTGAACAACAAAGGGACTTACCTGCATGATAAGCAACACCAAATAACAGAAAAGGAAGGGGAGGAGGAGACAGCTTCTAACAAATACAGGAAACTTCTTCAACATAAACCACAATTTCTCTATTGTCTCAGTTTCATGGTGTAGTATGTGGGAGGTAAATAATTTGGACAACAGCCAGCAGGTCGGTAGTATGAAGTTAAAATCAAGACTAAAATCATATGACATGAAGGCTTTTGTAATGAGGATCAGTAGGGTTGCCAACTTTCTAATCGCACAAAACCGAACACCCCTTTCCCGAGGCCCTGACCCTTCTCTGAGGCCCCGCCCCCACTCATTCCATCCCCCCTCCCTCCAACACTCGCTCTCCCCCACCCTCACTCATTTTCACTGGGCTGGGCAGGGGGTTGGGTTGAGGGCTCCAGTCGGGCGGTGCTTACCTCAGGCGACTCCCAGTCAGCAGCACAGCAGGGCTAAGGCAGGCTCCCTGCCTGCCTAGCTCCAAACGGCTCCCGGACGCAGCCGGCATGTCCGGCTTCTAGGCAGAGGAGGGGCCAAGGGACTCTGCGCACTGCCCACGCCCGCAGGTGCTGCCCCCGCAGCTCCCATTGGCCGCGGTTCCCAGCCAATGGGAGCTGCAGTGGATGCGCTGTGGAGGCGGGGGGCAGCGTGCGGAGCTTCCCTGATTGCCACTCTGCCTAGGGGCCGCAGGGACATGCCGGCCGCTTCTGGGAGCCGTGCAGAGCCTTGGGAGGCAGGGAGCCTGCCTTCGTCCCTCTGCATCATTGACCAAACTTTTAACAACGACCGGAGCCGCCAGGTTCCCTTTTTGACCAGGCATTCCAGTCGAAAACCTGACTCCTGGCAACACTAAGGATCAGTGAAGTCTGACCTGATCATACCAGGGGCCTTGCTGCATAGGCAGAGGCAGAAAGGGAAGCATGTGCTATACACATACTCCTCTGCATTGGACAGAAATCACAAAATAAAACTACAAGACCGTGCTAGAGATTCCTACTCTGTTATAAAATAAAAGTCTTATGAGTGATTTTTTTAAAAGTCTCTGTTCCAGTCTTTCCCCTCCCCTCCCCACACTTCAAAGGCATTCATGTTATGTTGGCTGTTGGAATCACCCTATGGGAGAAGGCACTTTGCTCTTGGAAGACACAGATGCTAGTTTGATAGTCTTGGGGTGGTATCTACCTTTTCCTAAAGGTAAATGTTTACCACAGACTCAACTAGCATTGAACTCTATAAAAATATAATAGAAAATGCCTGAAAAATAAAACCGTATAATTTACAGCATGCCTTTGGGTGTCCATTGCATTTTACAAGCACATAAGAAGTTCTGGGTGCTGAGCTGTTTTGAAAATCTGGCCATTTACAATCCAAATGTGACCAGAAAACTCAATGACAGGAAAGGAAGAGCTGGGATTTGAATTGTAATAGAATACAAGCATGTATTTGCATGTGTTTTACAAGGATATATCTTTACTGCAGAGTTAGCCCAGCTGATAACCCAGGTGTTGCCCGTGCTCCCTTTCTCTCCACGTGTAAGGGTACTGTTGGCCCCATACTAAAACTTAGTGGGGGTTTTTGGTTGGCCATCTCCCAGTACTAAAAGGGGAAGGGTCAATGAGAAATCAGGACTCTGAGACTGACAGTCTGCAAGAACAATGGGGAGAGGCCAATGCTCCAGGTCAGCCTGATTGACAGGTGGGCAGGCTAATGAGGGAACAGACTACAGACAGAGTGGGGCTGAGCTAAGGAGAAAGCAGGAGCCTGAGCTGAGCTGGGGGGCAGGGTCATGCTGGCCAGAGAGAACCAGAGAAGCAGCCACAAGAGCAGACCTGTGTTGGGAGGAGATCTGCAGCAACCAGAGCCAGAGGGGCCAGAGAAGCAGCCCAGGGGGCGGGAGGCAGAGCAGCAGCAGTACTGAGGCAGAGTGGAGCTGGGGCTGGAGCAGTCCGGAGCTGGGTGCGGTGAGCAGCTTGGAGCGGTGAGCGACGCGGGACCTAGGTCAGCGGGCCCAGCGCAGGGAGGTGCCCCAGCTAAGAGGCCTTGCGGGCCGGACTTGGAGGGGGATCATAAACCCAACAGGGGGGCTGGCTCTGGGAAGAAAGGTCCTGCCACCTAGAGCCTAAAGGCGTGTGGCTACCGCCAGAGCATGTCTGACCTGCAGCATCCCTGCAGCACAACCAGGGCCTGGGCAGGAGGCCTGGGACGTGTGAGGAACAGACTGTGAACTTCCCTTACGTTTCAGAGATGCTAGTTCTGATGTTCCCGTCCCTCAGAGTGGGGTTATGTGTTTTCCTTAATCATTTTTCCTTATTTTTTCAAAATTAATTGATGTTTAATAAATTGTATTTGCTTTGGACTGTGTGGAATGATCAGTGGGTCAGGGAAGCATTCAGAGCAGAAAGAGCACCCCAGAGTGGGGATACGCAAGACCCTGACCTAAGTGACCGTGACAAGGTTGGGGGTTTGAGCCCCAGAAATCCTGGGCCCAGCCTTGTTGGGGTTACGAGGACTCTGCCACACAGGAGAGTGGAAGGGGAGCCCTCTGTATAAAAGGGGTGGGAGCAAGGACTCAGATCCTTTCGCTAGCCCGTTTTATCAGGGTAGTGTATAAGCCAGGAAGGTTCCCCACCATAGCTAGACCATTCCCCTGCTTACACACACACAAAAATCTCTAACCCTGGTTAGGAAGGTGCTTTAAGCCTGAGCTAGCAAGCACAGCTGAGGGCATAGCCTTGATCTTGGGTTTTGCTTCAGCCTGGGCCGGCAGCCCACCCTACTTTGTGATGAAAAGGCAGGATAATCAAGCACTGGTGCTGATAGACCTCCAATCCTATCCCACAGCTCTACCTGGGATGTACTTTCTGGTCTAACTTCTCCCTTCTTCTGCACTGGCTTTTTGACCTCCGGTTTGCCTGCTTCGTTTCTGCTGCACTTACACAGCATTTGAATGGAGGTGCTGTCCAAGAAGCCCTCCTCTTGGGCTGCCAGTTGGCCAGAAGGTGTGATGTCAGTAAGACCCATAATTTGGGGGAATTTGTATGCTTAATGGACAAGAAAGAGAGAGAGAAAGAGCAGTCCCAGTCAGTTGCACTACAAATCACTTTGAGGTTTGCAGACTGAATTCCTTAATGACATTCTCATTAAAAATTCTTGCAGCCAAATGCTGTTTTCTTTTGCCTTCAGAGCTGTCTGCAGTAATAAGGAGTATTTCCCCTTGGAAATTATTTACCTAAAGCATTGTTCTCATGTTCTTCCTACAGACAGCAGCTCCATGCTAGGTAAGAGAGAGCACCAGGCAAATGAATTAATAGAGTGGTCCAGTTTAATGCATCACTAAGAACGATAGGATAGCACACCAGAAATTCATCCCAGCGCATGGGCTAGTACAACACCAGTGTGGATGCAATTACATGGGTAGCACTTAGCATGGATGGAGCATCCCCACTGCAAAGCTAGCTACACCAGGCTAGGCTAGCTTGGGCTTACTGTGAGGTGAAGACATAGAATCATAGGACTGGAAGGGACCTCGGAAGGTCATCTAGTCCAGTTCCCTGCATTCATGGCAGGACTAAGTATTATCTAGACCATACCTGGCAGGTGTTTGTCTAACCTACTCCTAAAAATCTCCAATGATGGAGATTCCACAACCTCCTAGGCAATTTATTTCAGTGCTTAACCACCCTGACAGGAAGTTTTTCCTAATGTCCAACCTAAACCTCCCTTTCTGCAATTTAAACCCAATGCTTCTCGTCCTATCCTCAGAGGTTAAGAAGAACAATTCTTCTCCCTCTTCCTTTTAACAACCTTTTATGTACTTGGAAACTGTTATCATGTCCCCTCTTAGTCTTCTCTTTTCCAGACTAAACAAACCCAGTTTTCTCAATCTTCCCTCATAGGTCATGTTTTCTAGACCTTTAATCATTTTTGTTGCTCTTCTCTGGACTTTCTCCAGTTTGTCCACATCTTTCCTGAAATGTGGCACCCAGAACTGGACACAATACTCCAGTTGAGGCCTAATCAGCGTGGAGTACAGCGGAAGAATTACTTCTCATGTCTTGCTTACAACACTCCTGCTAATACATCCCAGAATAATGCTAGCTTTTTTTGCAACAGTGTTACACTGTTGACTCATATTTAGCTTGTGGTCCACTATGACCCCCAGATCCCTTTCCGCAGTACTCCTTCCTAGGTAGTCACTTCCCATTTTGTATGTGAGCAACTGATTGTTCTTTACTTGGGCCAAATTCAGAGGTGAGTGAAAGTGATTCTAAGAGATTGCCACTCACACTTTCCTCAACTTGTAAGTTACACTACTGTAGACTGAGTCTCCCTTGTACCTCCACCCACTAGACATCACCTCTGAATCTGGGCCACTATGTTTATGGTAGCAGATTAGAAGTTTAGCTGCACATATGCAGCTAGAAGTCGGGCCTGCTTCTGCTCCCACCGAAGTCAATGGCAATTTTGCTATTGACTTCAAGAGGGGCAGGATCAGGCCGTTTGTTTGGTTTTGGCTGAAGGATTACATTTATATAGTGAATTTAATGCACTTCTTTCATGATTTGTGAATGTTACTTATTTCATTGTAAATTGTGGTGCTCTGCACCGCAGCACCTTACATTTGGGAGATTTTACATGGTGATGAAGAAAATTAATGAAAAATAATTCTACAAAGATTCTGTAAAAATTGACATGTATTATCCTTAACGTGATCTAGTAATGAAATACATATTACACTAATCAGAGAAGGTCTATACTTGTCCAACTCAGGCTCTGGTGGGCCACAAATGTGGGGTGGGATGGAGGGGAGACAGGTTCCAGAAGTGAGGGGCTCTGACACTCATTTTACAGAGGGACCAATCCAGGAACTGGCAGCAAGCGTGACTCAAGCGATCACAACTACTGGCACAAGACACAGGGAGAGAGTCCATCTCTCAGATAACTGGGTCCTAGACCATGGAGGGCTTTAAAGATCATAACTAACACTCCAACTGCATTGGGAAGAGATAATGTTATGGTGATGTTGGAGTAAGGAGTACTGCAGTAATCCAGCCTTAAGGCTATTGTGTGATGCTGACAAACAGCCTGTTTGTAATAAACTCAGGAACCCTGCTTAAGTAGTGTCTGTCACCTTATTCCATACATTACAATATCGGCAATGTCTGCAAATTTGGACTGGAGATAGGGTTGCCAGGGGTTCGGTTTTCGACTGGAACACCCAGTCAAAAAGGGACCCTGGCAGCTCCAGTCAGCACTGCTGACCGGGCCGTTAAAAGTCCAGTTGGCGTGGGGCTGGCAGGCTCCCTACCCAGCTCCACATGGCTCCCAGGAAGCAGTCAGCATGTCCCTCTGGCTTCTAGGCATAGGGGCAGCCACTGGGACTCCACGCACTGCCCCTGCCCTGAGCACTGGCTCCACAGCTCCCATTGGCCAGGAACCACGGCCAGTGGGAGCTGCGAGGGTGGTACCTGTGGGCAGGGGCAGCACACAGAGACGCTTGGCCATGCCTCCACCTAGGAGCTGGAGAGACATGCCAGCTGCTTCCCCAGAGCTGCCTAGCTAAGCACCACCTGGAGCCCACACCCTGAATTCCCTCCTGCACCCGAACCCCCTGCCCCAGCCCTGAGCACCCTCCCGCACCCAAACTCCCTCCCAGAGCCCATGCCCTGAACCCCCTCCTGCACTCCAAACCCCTGCCCCAGCCCTGAGCCTCCTCCCGCACTCCAAACCCCTCATTTCTGGCTCCACCCCAGAGCCCGTACCCCCAGCCAAGAGCCTGTACCCCCTCCCACATCCCAACCCCCCTGCCTCAGCCCGGAGGCCCCCCCACACCCCAAACCCATAATCCCTGGCCCCACCCCAGAGTCTACACCCCCAGCCAGAGCCCTTACTCCCACCCTCTGCACCCCAACCTCCAGCCCAGAGCCCCCTCCTACACCCCAAACCCATCATCCCTGGCCCCACCCCAGAGCCCACATCCCCAGCTGGCGCCCTCATCCTTCCTGCACCCCAGCCCTCTGCCCCGCCCAGGGCCCCCTCCCGCACCCTGAACCCCTCATTTCTGGCTCCACCCCAGAGCCTGCACCCCCAGCCCAGAGTCTGTATCCCCTCCCCCACCCCAACCCCCTGCCCCAGCTTGGTGAAAATGAGCAAGTGAGGGCAGAGCAAGCGATGGAGGGAGGCGGGATAAAATTAGCAGGGCAGGGCCTCAGAGAAGGGGCGGAGGAGGGGTGGGGTTTTGGGGAAGGGATGAGGCAAGACTGTTTAGTTTTTTGAGATTAGACAATTGGCAACAGTCACTGGAGATCTCTCAAGAAGAAAGTTTCTCCTGAGATCTCTTGGTCAGATCAGAAATGCCAGGCTGCTCTAGTACCTCTTCACATTCCCACTGGACCCAGGAAGTACAGAGGCCCACAGTGAAAATGAATAATATAAAAAGTTTTCTAAAAACTTTTTCCAGCTTCCATAAGGGTTCAGTGCAAAGTTGGGTAAAGGTTTGGGTTGGGTCTTGTTTTCTGGTGTCAGTTTACCCATCCCCCTTCATTTTTACCTTGTTTCCCTTTGCAGAGCCAGAAGCTCCGAGAGGTTTTTAACTTGGATTTCCCAGACAACAACTTCCTGCTCAAGACTCTGACTGTTGTGACCGGCCCCGATATGGTGGATCTCACTTTCCACAACTTTGTCTCCTACAAAGAGAGTGTTGGCAAGGTATCTGAGACCTCAGGGGAATGGACCACCAGGGATGTCTAGGAATGGCAGTATTAGTGGAAAGAGGGAGGGTGGGAATTCTAAATCCCCTGTTTCTTGAGCATGACTGACAAGCTTGCCAGCTGCAAGGGACAGGAATCCCGTTCCAAAAGAGAGGGGGGTACAGTGCCCTTGAGCTCCAGCCTGGAGCCCCTGCAAGCAGAAGGAAGGAATTAATGTGCTGCTGCTGTTCACTTCATCATCCTCCTTCCTGCAGTTAAAGTGGACAAAGCAAAGGATAGGAGGATAAGTTCAAGGTCCCACTGTAAGCAGGTGTAGAAACAGGAGCTCAAGACTAGGCAGGTGGCAGGGACTGGAGGGTGCGCACTGCTCCTCAGGCTGTGAGGACGGAATGGGAGGTCAGCACCATTCAGAGTGCAGATGCCATGTCCTGATTGGTGCCACTTTTCTAACCTCTGATTGCATTTATTTTGTTGCCAGAGCTGGGCTGAGGATATCATGGCCATCGTTAGAAATCCACTGACATCCAATGCATCTCGCTACACCTTCCTGGAGAAAATGTATGTGGCTTCCAATTAATGTTACTCTTTAAAACTCCAACCCATTGCTCTCCCTGCCTGTCTCCGTAGAGAATGATGCCAGGGTGGGCTCCTTGGGAGCAAAGGGCTTCTGCAATTCAGCAACAAACCTTGTCTGAACTCAGTTGCCCATAACAACAGGTGCAATGTGGTATCTGGGCTGTATGTCACTTTGGGTGCATGTACACTGCACCCTTCTTTTGGCGGCATGTAGGGTGTATACCGGCGTAGTCTCCGTAGAATGGGTATAAATAACAGTGTAAACGGTGAAGCCTGGCTTAGGCGAGCAGAGTAAAGACATGCTTGAAGGGTGTGGGTACACCTGAGTACATGCCCTAGACAGTTCTCTACTCACCCAAGCCATGCCTACCCATTTACACTGCTGTTTTTAGCAATGTAGCATCCTGCTGCCTCCCCATTTCCGGAGCCCTTCCCCACACTGAAGGAAAGGCTCTGGCAGTGGTGAAAGGGTGTCCATTACTTGCAATGATTGGTTGTGGTCAGTTTGGAATCCTTGAGTCATCTTCTTTTGCTTGTGCATCTGCCATCTGTAGTTTGCTCTGTTGATTGTTCTTTCTGAGAAACAAGCTGTAGATGTTGATGGTTTCTGTTGAAGTCTCCACTGTTGATCTCAATCACATATGATCTGGGTGCTGAATTCTTTTTCTTTATGGCAGCTGGCATTATCCATTCTTTTTCCTCATCCAGTTTGACGTGAACATAGTCTCTAGACCTGGCAGTGTTCTCACTGAGTGACATCTGTTGTAAAAGTGTTCATAAGCTTTGTTGGCCTTTTTATCCCATTTGGCTATTCTCTTCATTCCTGGCCACTTTGGAAATAGATTCTTTTCCAAAGATGGAATAGTAGTTCTGAGTTGTCTTCCCATCAGGATTTGTGCTGAACTATATCCAGTAGCTGCTATTGGTGTTGATCTGTAACACAGAAGAGCAAGGAAAGGATCTTCCTGCTGTAAGATTTTCTTAGCCTTCTCTACAACTCTTTCAGCCTCTCCATTTGCTTCTGGGTAAAACGGGCTGCTAGTAAATATGGTCAAAATCATATTTTGTTTGGAATGACTTAAATTCTGCTGCAATGAATTGTGGTCCATTGTCCATCACTAGTTGTTCTGGAATACCAAACTGAGCAAAAATGGACTTCAGTTTCTCAATAACACTGTGGCATATTATGTCTTTCAAATACACTATTTCTACGTATGTGGAAAAATAGTCCATGAAGACCAGGTAATGATGGCCTCTGAATTCACATAAATCTTCAGTGAGTCTCTTCCAAGGTCCGTCTGGTAGAGGTGCTGGTATTAAGGGTTCCTTGTGTTGTGTTGGTCTGTTAGTTCTGCAGTGTTCATGTGCAGATGCTTTATTCTTTATCTCCTTGCTGATGCCTGGCCACCTGGTTGGCCCATTCACAGCATTTAATTAATCCTTGATGTCCTTCATGGATGAGGTTTAGGATTTCTCCACTCATTTGTCTGGAATTACGATGCAAATTGCCTTTAATCACAAGTCCATTTGACTCATTCAATTGTCCACACACCACAAAGTAGTCTCTTATCACTTCCTTAGTGTCCTTTAGATACTCGAGTCAGCCGCCTCATATGTAACTTGAACTTCTTGAAGTTGAGTGTCTGTCAAGGTTGGGTTTTTTTAGCTGGAGGAGTCCCTTTTCTGACACTGGTCTGTATGCAGCCACAGTATCCACATTTGCCGTTATGTCATCTTCAAGTTCACAGGTAGCTGAGTGTGATGCTGGGCTCTGTGATAGAGTGTCTGCTATCACCAGATTTTTCCTAGGAACATATTTAGCAACTGGGTTAAATTTCATTAACCTTAGCAGTAGATGTTGGCATCTGAGCAGTGCTTGATCCAGGTCTTTTCCACTGATGAGGGTTACAAGCTATTTATTGTCTGTTACCAGTCCACACAGATCTCTGTAGAAGTTCTCACATGCCCATATGCTTGCCAGGCACTCTTTTTCAATCTATGCATATCAGTTTTGTGCTCCTGTAAGTGAGCAAGAGCTAAATGCAACTGGCCCCCACTCAGAGCCATGTTGTTGCAACAATGCCCCACCTAGGTTATAGCTCCTTACATCTGCACTGACCCTTGTGGGTTTGTTCACATTACAGTACTGGAGAAATGGAGCTGTTGAGATCAATACTTTTACCTTTTCGAAGAAAATGTCTTGATTTGGGCCCCATAGCCAAGATGTGTTCGACTTTAAGGGTATGTCTACACTGCAACTAAACACCTGTAGCTGGCCTGTGACAGCTGACTCAGACGCAGGCTGCAGGGTTGTTTGCGCAATGTAGACATTTGGGCTTGGGCTGGAGCCTGGGCTCGGGGACCCTCTCCCCTCACGGGGTCGCAGAGTCTGGTCTTCAGCCTGTGCCTGAATGTCTACACAACAATTTAACAGCCATGCAGCCCAAGCTCCATAAGCCCAAGTCAGGTGACATGGGCCAGCCATGGGTATTTAGTTGCACTGTAGATATACTCCAACAATTCATTCAGTGGTTTTATCACTGTAGAAAGGTCTTGCAGGCATTGACCAAGGTAATTTACTAGCTCAGTATATATATCAGTTCTGACAGGTTTCAGAATAGCAGCCGTGTTAATCTGTATTCGCAAAAAGAAAAGGAGTACTTGTGGCACCTTAGAGACTAACCAGTTTATTTGAGCATAAGCTTTCGTGAGCAACAGCTCACTTCATCGGATGCATAAAAGTGGAAAATGCAGTGAGGATATTTTTATACACACAGACCACGAAAAAATGGGTGTTTATCACTTCAAAAGGTTTTCTCTCCCCCCACCCCGCTCTCCTGCTGGTAATAGCTTATCTAAAGTGATCACTCTCCTTACAATGTGTATGATAATCAAGGTGGGCCATTTCCAGCACAAATCCAGGTTTTCTCTCCCCCCACTCCACTCTCCTGCTGGTAATAGCTTATCTAAAGTGATCACTCTCCTTACAATGTACAATAGTTACTTTGCATAATGACTTAGCCATTCCCAGTCTCTATTCAAGCCTATTTGGATACAATTAACTTAGGCTTGAATAGAGACTGGGAGTGGCTAAGTCATTATGCAAGGTAACCTATTTTCCCTTGTTTTTCCTACCCCCCCATTCCTCAGACGTTCTTGTTAAACCCTGGATTTATGCTGGAAATGGCCCACCTTGATTATCATACACATTGTAAGGAGAGCGATCACTTTAGATAAGCTATTACCAGCAGGAGAGTGGGGTCGGGGGAGAGAAAACCTTCTGAAGTGATAAACACCCATTTTTTCATGGTCTGTGTGTATAAAAATATCCTCACTGCATTTTCCACTTTTATGCATCCGATGAAGTGAGCTGTAGCTCACGAAAGCTTATGCTCAAATAAATTGGTTAGTCTCTAAGGTGCCACAAGTACTCCTATATCAGTTCTGGTTCATTAGTTGGTGCATTCCATTCTCAAATTGCTTTTACTTTCTCAGGGCTAGGACTGATTCCATCTCTGTTTATGGTCTGTCTCAAAAAGAAAATTTGGGGTAGGCAGAAATGCATTTTTCCTTGTTTAGCATCAGTCCAGACTGATTAGGCTTAGGACTTCACTGAGGGGTTTGTTGTGTTGAAGATCCATATATCAGAATATCATCTACGAAAACTATAACTTCATTTGTGTTTATTAACAATTCTGCCATCTTTCTTTGGATAAGTTCAGGTGCACTGGTAATCCAAAAGGTAATCCAAAAGCAAAATCTCCCAAAGAGTGTGATAAATGTAGCACTTGCTTTAGCTAAAGAAATTGTTTAGATATCCGGCTGAGGCATCCCTTTCACTTTGTGGAGGAAGTCTTCCAGTATTGGGAGGATATATTTTTCTCTCACAACTGCTTCATATAGTCTTTTAAGATCTACAGAGTCACATTTTTACATTTTTCTTTATAACTGGTACTATTGGCACACACCAGGCTGTTGGCTCAGAAATTTTCTCTAATATGCGAATCCACTCCCTTCTCTTTAACTCGGTTTCCACTTTATGATGTAATGAGGTAGGAATCCTTCGAGGTGTATGTATGTATGGTTCCGTATTGTCTCTTAAGGTTATTTGTACTGGATTGCCTTTCAGAAGTCCAATATGACCTAATATTCCATCAAGTTCTTCCACTTGTCTCACTAGGCCCATCATGGCTGCCACACTGCAGCTGAGAAGACTGTTGGTCTGTAGCCCATAGATCACATACAAAGACAAAAGCGAGGCATCCAGATCGTAAGTTATTTCTGTAGTGGACTGGCCCATGCAGGTCAGAATACCGTCAGAGCAGTCTCAGGTAACTTCAGCTTTGGGAAGGGTTGAAGGTGATTGTAAGTCCTTCTGAGATGACTGTGAGGTCAGCTCCTGAGTTAATTATAAAGGCAATAGTCTTTCCATGAATATTCAGTTTCACTGTCCAGGCAGGCTCTCTGTCATCACAAGTGATAGATCCCAGAAACAATGGCTCTTGATTGTCTGTAATGTGAGTTAACTCCCTGATTGTTTTGGTGCAGCAAACAGCTGCAAAATGTCCATATTTCATGCATACATTATGCTGTTTGCCTGTGACTGGACATGCAGCACCCATTGTGCATGTAGGCTGGAATTTGTCTCTCAGGGCATGTCTACACTGCCCATGTTACAGTGTGGCCATGGCAGCGCTGTAACATGGGCAGTGTAGACACGCTTTATCGCCGGGGGTGAGCTCTCCTGGCGATAAAAAAAACCCCACCCCGAATGAGCGGTGGTAGCTTTATTACTGGGAGTGCTGTCTATACTGGCGCTTTTCAGCGCTAAAACTTTGTCATGCGGGGGGGGCGGGGGGGTTTCACACCCCTGAACGACTAAAGTTTTAGCGCTGAAAGTGACAGTGTAGACACAGCTTTAGCCTCAGAGTTCTCTCTCCTTGCCTCAGGGGTTTTATAACAATGTCTTTTAACACTCAAGTGTCTGTTTATAGCTTAGTGAGTTTCAGGGTTTTCAAATTGCTCCTGCCTTTTGTTATATTGTTTGACTAATTCTGACTCTTTTGCTATCTGCATAGCTGTCGGCTAGTGTTAAACCTCTCTTCAATTGTAGCTGCTGTGAAAGGTTTTTATCTGCTAACCCAGTAACTACTAGCCTGTCTCTGATACTTTCATGATTTGCATTGCCAAAAATCAGTTTTCAGCCAATGTATGCACAGCTCTTATAAAACATTCATTATTTTCCCCCTGGTTCTTGAAGACTCTGGTGAAAACATGCTCTTTCATAAACCACATTTCTGAGCTATAAAGAATGCATCTAACATAGCCAGAACCCTTTCATAGTGATCTCCATGACTGTCTTCAGTAAAGTCAAAGGATTTAAGATATGCTCTGTCTGCTTCCCCATAGCATATATTAGCGAAGATTGCTGTATATCTCCAGTTTCTTTGTGGAGTTTTTTGCAATTCAAAATCTTGCAAAATACTGCTTTCTTTCTGTCCACTGGAAAGGTTTGTCAAAGCTGAAGTTCTCTGGGGCACTGAAGAGTGGCATATTGATGAGATCCTGCAACCTTTGTTGCTGTTCCTTTTGTCTGCAAATCTGTTGCTGTTTTCCTTTTGTGTCTGTTCTTAATTTACTACTGACACCTTGTCATGCTCCTGTACCAGATGTGGACTGGTCCCAGAACTTGCTTATACATACCAGCTATGTTCATCATAAGATCCTTTAATGCTCTGCCTGATATGATTGATGGTTGTTAAAAAAGGGACTTTTATGCACAGTGCCACCTAGTGGCTGAACAGCATAATACAATTTAATTTAGCATGCCCATTACAGCGGGGAAAGGCTCTGTCAGCTCCCCATTTACTGGCAGCGGGGAAAGGCTCCAGCAGCAGGGAAAGACTCAGATGTGGTGTGCTTTTCACTGCAACATGCAGCTACACCTACACTACATGCCACTGCCAGTGGTGTGTAGTGTAGACATAGCCATAATGAGAATGACTGAAACCAAAGTACACAGTGAGCCAGTTAAGCATATGCTTGGTATTATACAAAAGCAATTAACTCGAGAGCCCCAAGAGTTATATCCAGGGAAGATTCCCTCCAGCATCACATTAGCCCTGACACATACTGAGTCTTTCTTTCCAGGACTCAAAAAGAAAAGGAGTACTTGTGGCACCTTAGAGACTAACCAATTTATTTGAGCATGAGCTTTCGTGACTGTGTCATATTATTTAACTGACCACAGGGATCATGGTAGAGCAACAAATAAAACCACCTCTCTTAGGTGTTTCTCATTTCTCATTGTGGTACAGAAGTATTTATATACTGTGCTGACTGCCTATCTTTGTCTGCCTCCTTCCCAAAGAGTGGGACCAAACCTCTGCTGGTGGGTAGCATCTCAAAATCTGCCAGACCTAAAGAAGAGCTCTGTGTAGCTTGAAAGCGTGTCTCTCTCACCCACAGAATTTGGTCTAATCAAAGATATGACCACCTCACCCACCTTGTCTCTCTCATATCCTGGGACCAATGCGACTACAGCAATGCTGCAGACAGGACTCTATTTGGCAGTTAACGTCTGAGTTTCTTTCCCTCTCCCTGAATCCTGGTATATGGGGTCTGGAAAGGTTATACAAGCATGTTCTTGTCCAATCTGCTCTTTTTCACAGCCTGGTGAAGCTGAAGATGCAACTCAGTGCTGAAGGAAAAATTCCTGTCAGGAAGTGAGTACAGGCATTTACATCTCATTGTGCACCCAGTCAGGTTGAAAACAGAGCAGGTGGGTGAACGGACGAGAACCCAAGCTGGCTTTGTCTGCCTTGCTGCACCCGGAGTAAGACATTACCTCTTAGGGATTCTGGTCCTTCCCCCAAGAAGAGGGAAAGGGACTTCTGTCTCTTCTGGCTGTCCCCAGAAGGGGGTAGGCCATGGTGGGGAATGCCTTGGGAGATCCCACTAGCAGGGGCTACCCTTCTACTGCAGTAAGAAGAACCCTGGGATTAGCCCTCTGATCTCAGTTAGAGTAGAGATCAACAACCAGGTCTGGTCTGGGTTGTATAAAGCCTCATTTGTTGGGGTTTTGTTTTGCAAAGCCAATGCTGGGTAAGATCCAAATCTCATTTTAACCACAGTCCAAAAGCTTAAGGGGTTCTGGTCCTGGTCCATCTCTAAATGAGCTTTCTGCCTGGCTGGCAGCAGTGCCGGCACGCCTGTGTTTCTTACTGCCCTCTGGGAATTCTGAGCTGATTTGTTCTTTAATTGTTTTCCCGTTATCTGTGTATAAAATCTCTGGGCCTTCTCCCCAGTTTATCCCAGTTTAATACCAGTGTATCTCCACTGATTTCAGCAGTTACTCTGGATTTACACCAGTGCAAGTGAGAGCAGAATCGGGCTTGAGGCCCTATTCCCCCCGTGTCTGTGCTTGTGCTGGTGCAGTGATGGAGGAGGTGGTTCGCACTCCCCTTCTCCAGAGCAGGGCTACTTTAGCTCCTGGTGCACACCTGGGCAGCCATTGCAGTAGTGTAAAAATGCTGGGACACAGGACTCTCCTGACTATGCCCCCAACCCCTCCCTGGCTCCCTTTACACGCTTCAATGGGCCCTCCTGCAGGGGAGCATGGAGCTGTCTCTGCCTCTTAGAAAGGGTCTCTTATGCTAGAGATATTCCTCGCAGGCCTGATGACCCCTTTGTATTGGTTTAATTGGTGCAATGTAAAGGGGCTCTAACACAGGGTTGATTTTCCCCAATGATGTATAAATTCTCTTCTATATTAAGAGTAAGGGGCCTCATGGACACTTTCTAAGAAGTTTAAAATTGCCCTAAATGTACGGCTGGGGCGGGGTGTGGGAAGGAGTGTGAGGTGTGGGAGGGGGTGCAGTGTGCAGGAAGGGGCTCAGGGCAAGGGGTTGGAGTGCAGGAGGGGTGTGGGGTGCAGGAGGGGGCTCAGGGCAGCGGGTTGGGGGCTCAGGACAGGGGGTTGGGCATGCAGGAGGGGATGCATAGTGCAGGAGGGGGCTCAAGGCAGGGGGTTGGGGTGCAGGAGGGGTGTGGGGTGTGGTAGGGGGCTCAGGGCAGGGGGTTGGGGTACAGGAGGGGTGCGGCAGGGGGCTCAAGGCTGGGCTAGCGGGCTCAGGGCAGGGGGCTGGGGTGCGGGGTGCAGGAAGAGTGCGGCCGGGAGTTCAGGGCAGGGGGCTAGGGGGTTCAGGGCAGTGGGTTGGGGTGCGGGGTGCAGGAGAGGTTCAGGGTCCAGGCTCTGGCCTGGCGCCGCTTACCTCGAGGGGCTCCAGGGTGGCAGCGATGCGCAGCAGGGCTAAGGCAGGCTCCCTGCCTGCCCTGGCCCTCGCCGCTCCCGAAAATGGCTGGCATGTCCGGCAGTGGCTTCTGGGTGTGGGGTGGGGCAGGAGGCTCCACCACGCACTGCCCTCGACTGTGGGTACCACCCCCAAAGTTCCCATTGGCTGCGGTTCCCCATTCCCGGCCAATGGGAGCTGCGGTGGGCGGTGCACGGAGCCCTCTGTCCCCCCTCCCCCAGGGGCCTCAGGGATGTGATGCTCCCCCAGGGGCCTAAGGGACAGTTCTGGGAGCGGCACGGGGCTAGGGCAGGCAGGGATTAGCCCCGCTACACCACGGGGCTGGCAATCCCGTGGGCCGGATTGAAAGCCTTGACGGGCCAGATCGAACCCGTGGGCTGTAGTTTGCCCTCCCTTGTCCTATAGGGTCCCCAGCAGAAACTAAAGTTGGCCTTGGTTGGGGAAACCTCTGAATTGAAGCAGCAGTGGAAATACCTCCTGTAAAATATTAAGTCCAGGTCCTCATAGGTATTTATGTATTGATATCAATGGGAGTTAGGTCCCTAAATACCTTTAAGCATTTTGTACATAACATCTCACCATGTATCTATTCTTTTTCTCTCTGTGAACCAGTTTCACATTCACCCTTTTGTCCCTCTCTCTGATTGTAGCTCCCCACTACCCCACCCCATCTTATCCCACCCTCTGACTGTACCTGCCAGCAGCCCCAACCTCTGCTCTCTCTCACTGCTCTTCACAAATTGTCATTTTGCAGGCTCTAACTGCCCTTCTCTCTCTCAGTATTTTTCAGATGTTTCCTGCAGACAGGAAGAGGGTAGAAGCTGCATTACATGCTTGTCACCTTCCAAAGGGCAAGGTGAGTGACTTCTTGGCATATTCAGAGGTATCCAGAGCTACACGACAATACCTTCCCTGGCCCTGACCTCTTGACCATGATGTTGCTATCCCTAAAACAGCCCCAAAGAGGTAGACTTCCCAGACCAATACTCTAAATTACTGTGAAACCCTATAGTCTGTACCATGTTGTAGCTTTACCCCGTCCCCAGCCAGGATGACATCAATTATTATTATTTCTATTACAGTGTCACTGAGGGCCCCAAAGAGCTGAAAGTCTCAATAGATAAGGTAGACAAAAGGGAAAAAGAGGCACAGAGACTTGGCCAAAGTCACTCAGCAAGTCAATAGTGGAGTCAAGACTATACCCCAGATATTCTGAATCCCAGGCCACTGCTTTATCCACGCAACAACTGCACCTTCCCAAGGGACACCAGGGACAACTCACAACTACCCCATTGAAATAGCTTCCCCCAAACCATCACAAATTACTTGCCCTGTTCCTCTAAGCAACGTCTGATGCTCTGTGTGCTAATTCACATCACCACAAACAGGGATGCTCCAGGTACTACGGAGCAGGGCAATAGGAATATGGGCAACTGGCTCTAATAAGGAAGTGACGGCAGACATGGGTTTGCAATACTTGCGAGCTGCGGTTTCATTTTCAGAATGATGCGATCAATCCAGAGGACTTCCCTGAGAAAGTGTATAAAACCTTCCTGATGAACCTGTGTCCCCGTCCGGAGATCGATGAGATATTCACCTCTCTGTGAGTCTTCCTCATGCTGCAGGGGCAGGCTTTGTTTCATGAGGGGAAAAGACAGGCAAACGGGGACAATGAAGGAGGAAGATACGGTACAACTGAAGCAAGATGACTGGGGTGTATGAAGTGACTTCATTCTCAGTCCTGCTCCTAATGTGCAGGTGTCCGCGTCACCAATGGAATTGACATGCTTACTGTCAGCCTCAAAAGAGAGGGCAAGGCCTGGCAGGGGAATGGAGACTGATCTACCCTCTTCATTGCTAGATGTGGTCACAGGTCAAGGCTGAATCAAATGGGTGGGCAGTGTGCACTGCCAGTTTCTGCACTTGAACCTGTGCAGTGGACAGGTAAAGAACTTTAGAGCATGATTTTCAGAAGTGACCAATGATTTTGGGTCCCTCTGTGTGCAGGTGGCCAAGCTGGTGAAGGCTTAAATGGGTTTGATTTTCAGAGGTAAGTGCTCAGCTCTTCTGAAAATCAGGCCCCTTGATAGTTTCTCAAGTTGGGTACCCAAAACTTGAGGCACCAAAAACCATTGATCACTTCTGAAAACCTTGGCCTTGGTCTCCAATCTGTGTAACCTTTAACCAGCACTAAATACGCATAGTACAGAAATAAGATACAGAGAAGAGGAAAGGGTGCTGCAAGGTAGAGGAAGTGAGAGAGAGCTTGAGCCTTCGGAGAAAAGAAGGCCTTCTAGGAAATGGTGGGAGTCCAGAGAGATGGGCATGCACAGCCAGCTGCAGGAGGGGTTAGCCTGCGTCTCACTGCTGTAAAAGAGGTTTTCCAGTAATACTTAAATACGTTCCCTCTTCCACTCCTCTCTGATTCTCTGCCCTTAGCCATTCGAAAGCCAAGCCCTACATGACCAAAGAGCACTTGGCAAAGTTTATCAACAAGAAACAGCGAGATTCCCGCCTCAATGACATGCTTTTCCCTCCTGCCAAACCAGAGCAGGTGCAGGGCCTGATAGAGAAGTACGAACCCAGTGGGATTAACATCCAGAGAGGTGAGTCTTGTTCAGCACACTGCCTCTCTATCATTCCAGTGCTATGGAATCATCGCACACTGCACATTACACTGATGCTTAGCAGAGTGTCTGGAGCAGCCAGTCTAACTCCTGCAGGCCCCTGTGTTTCAGCATTACCCACTGGCAAGGGAGCCAGGCCTCTTCGTTTCACTTCTGTTTATAGCAGAGGTGGGCAAACTATGGCCCGCGGGCCGACCATCCTGCCCAGCCCTTGAGCTCCTGGCTGGGGAGGCTAGCTCCTGGCCTCTCCCTGCTGTCCTGCCTCCCCCGCAGCGATGCCGCCTTGCGGTCAGCAGGGCTGCAAGCTCCTGCCACTCTGAGTGGCATGGTAAGGGAGTGGCGGTGGTGCACGTGCGGCAGTGGGGGGCTTGGGTAGGGGGTCTTGGGGGGCAGTCAGGGGACAGGGAGCGGTTGGATGGGGCGGAGGTTCTGGGGCAGTCGGGGAACAGGGGGGGTTGGATAGGGCGTGGGAGTCCCGGGGGGGCCTGTCGGGCGGCCAAGGGGTAAATAGGGCCAGGGGGGCAGTCAGGGGATAGGGAGCAGGGGGGGTTGGATAGGGGGTGGGGTCCCAGGGGGTGGGTTTGGAGCAGGGGGTCCTGGGAGGGGGCGGTCAGGGGACAAGGAGCAGGGGGGATTGGATGGGTCAGGAATTCTGAGGGGGGCAGTCAGGGGGCAGGAAGTGGGAGGGGGCAGATAGGGGTTGGGGGCCAGGCTGTTTCAGGGGCACAGCCTTCCCTACCCGGCCCTCCGTACAGTTTTGTAGCCCGATGTGGCCCTTGGGCCAAAAAGTTTGCCAACCCCTGGTTTATAGCTTTGTTTTCCCTGCAGGGCAGTTGTCGCCAGAGGGGATGGTCTGGTTCCTCTGTGGCCCTGAAAACAATATTGTATCACTGGACAAAGTGGTGCTGTACCAGGACATGACCCAGCCACTCTCACATTACTTCATCAACTCATCACACAACACCTACTTGACAGGTATCTCTCCACTGGATGAAACACCAATACCAGGGATCTTCCCCTAGCTTCAAAGCAGGTGTGTTGCACCAAGCACATGTACCGACACTGAAGATGGATTTTGCCCCATGTGCCATGTATGCTGGGCAGCAATCGGGCAGTTTGTAAGGAATCGACCCATTGGTAGGGATTTGAAAAGAAAAAGTATACTCTGCTCTTCTGTAGAAAGGGCAGGCCTGGGTGACGCCAAGCAAGTCAAAAGTACTAGGGAGATCAGCGTAAACACTCAAGCCAATGAGTCACAGTCTCCTTGTGTCTGATGGATTCTTTTTTGGGATGGCCTGTAGCTTGGGTGTGATAGGGCATGTATAACATTTCCAGTGTAGGAAGGGTGAGCAATTCTTTGTCCTCAAGCTCATAGCCAGGGTCTTTTCCCATCACCAACTCCATCACTGTGCAAGATTATTGCTTCATCATCTGACTGTATAGACAGCCACGGGTATTCTTGGGATGTGAGGGCAGGTTCCTGACTCTCCTAAACGTCTGGCCAGGTGTGTGTCTCTCTCAGGAGTCCCTAGGCTGAGCAGATGTGTGCCACTCTTCACTGGCTGGGCATGTGCCTATCTTTGGGTGGAGGCATTACCCTACAAGGCGGGTATATATGCTCTAAGATTTCCAGGAGAAGCAGGTGTCCTGCCCAAGCAGCCAAGCAGGTGTATAACCCCATAGACTTGAAGGCAGATCCATACCCCTTCCCAACAGCTGGGCAGGTGTAGATCCCTCAGGAATTCAAGAGCAGGTAGTTGTGTGTCCCTCCCAACTGACTGGGCAGGTGTCTCCCCCGGGGATTAGTGGTAGGTGGATACCGTCACACCTCATCCCTCAATGTGCAAATGGTAAACACACTGGTATAGGCCATGCTTTGAGGGAGGAAGAAGTGTTAGGTAGGGCTCCACTGCCCACTTACCTAAAATCTCTCTGAAGTGTGGAGTGCATGCTTGCCCCAGGTGTGCACAGAGCTGTTTCCCCTTCTTATTGCTCTCCATGCAGAATGCACTCACATGAATAATTGGCAAACAAGAGTCTCTTCTTCTCCTCCTGCCCCTCTCCAGCTGGCCAGTTTTCTGGCATCTCATCTCCTGAAATGTATCGCCAGAGCCTGCTATCTGGCTGCCGTTGTGTGGAGCTGGACTGCTGGAAGGGTCGTCCCCCAGATGAGGAGCCCATCATCACCCATGGATTCACCATGACAACTGAGATTCTCTTCAAAGTGAGGGATTGTCTCCACAGATTATTTGTCCTGATTTTGTACTTATTTCTGTGTACCGAGAGGGAATAGATGAAGAATGGGCAGGGGGACACAGGTGTATGGATAGATGAGCATATATTCAACAGGGTGGCCCGATGTGTAGGTTAATTGGGGGAAAGTAGATAGATAGGGGGAAAGTAGCGGGGCTGTTGTATGGATGGGTCTGAATAGATGAGGTGAAATACTTGTGAATTGTCAGATAGAGAATCAGAGAGGTGGCTGGGGGGATGGAGAGATGTATGGTTGAATGGATGAGTGCCTAGTGGTTGGAGGGTTGTGTAGGTGGATGGATGTGTGTGTGAATGAATAGCTGTGTGAGTTCAGACAAATGATAAGCACCAGGCATCTTTTCAGAAGTCCACGAGGGTTAAGAGAGAGCCTTTTTGTCTTCTACAGGTTGATGTCTACAGCAGGTTTGTAATGTTAAATATTGGCACTGTGGGGGTAATTCCTTTTGTCACGACCATGCCATGGGAGTACACGATATGCATCCAGCAGAGCAGCAGCCATCTGGGATGTTGGTCGTACAGCTTCCCTGACTATTCACTCAAAGGCTCTACGGGGAAAGAGAGCCAGCCCAGGGTCACGCTCCATTGCCTCGTGAACTTGCTATTCACGCTGAAGGATTTTGTTTTAGTGTATTTAACTGCATAAATTACAAAAACGGTGCATGGTAAAAGTCACAAGACTACGCTCACTTCCCCTCAGTCCACTCGCGCAAAGCCCAGATCCCACCAGACAGAAGCCAATTGTTAACAGCTCTCTTGTACTTAGTCTATGTTTCCCCCACTCCCACACCCCACATTCCTGCACTTCATTATTACCAAGACATATGAACAAAAAAAACTTTCTCCTTCACTGCTCAGGTACCTTGACCTGTCTGTAATAGTTAGTGGTGGCAATTTCCCAGGCTACCTCTTTTGGTATCATGGGGTTGCTTTTGCATAGCAGTTCACTACAGATAGGGCAAATAATAGCACAACTATGTATTATGGAAGCTATAATTGCACATAAACCATGTGAATGAACCTTAAATTGGAATTAGAGCCTGTTAACACAGCATGAGCCCAGTTTTTAGTTTATATAATACACAGATCCCCCATCTCCAGCCCCGTCCGTCTAATAGCATCTTTTGCACCCTCTCCTCCTCTGAACTTGTAGCAGCTGCCTTTGAAATGCCGCTTAAGTGGCCCCCTGAAGTGGCACTGGAGCCGCCTTCCTTAGAGAGAAACTGCTAGTTGAATCAGGGATTTGGGGTTGCGGGGCAGGGGTTGCATAGATTGAAGTCATTGGGCCATATTCATCCCTGGCATTATGCCACTGTCTTCCTGAAGCTTACACCAGAGCTGAATTTGGCCCAATGGATTGAACTCTGCAGTCCATGTACTATAATGCGGTATACAATGGATTGTATGATATCACTGAATGAATGGAGCAGGAGTAAGTGGGGGCAGATAATTACAAAGGAAAAAAACTATGCTCCTGGAACCTGCCAGTTAGCAACAATGGGAAAGAAAATAGAAAAAAGTTCATGGCAGTTTAATAGGGGCCTGGGGAAAATATTATTTTAAAAAAATAAATCAATATTGTTGAGAACAGTTCCATGGCAACAGCATCTGGAATGTTAGTTACTGCTGGTTGCTGAGCATTTCCATTTGCTGTGCTTTTAGACAGTCAGGATCAAGAAGGATTTTACAGGCAAGTAAAATGACAGACAAATGGACAAATTCAGAGGAAGTATGTGTTGCAGTAAGTCGAGAGAGTTTAATCTGACATCATTTACACCTTTTTTTCTGTCCCCCTCAGTGAATCTTACACCAAATTTAGTCTCCCTTTAGATACATTTACTTTTAATCACACCCATGTAACAAGATCTACACTGGCCCTCCTATGCCTTCTGCATCACCTCTGAATGTGAAGTATTGAGTATAAAAGAAGGGAATCCAGGTTGTATGTCACATGCTGAGAGACCAGACGAGAGGAGTGTGTGAAAAGGAAGTTTAGTCATGCCTGGAAGAGTTGCTGGAAGTGATCAACTCAGAGATGTGAAAGCTGGGTGGCTTCCTGTCTCAGGACACTATAATAATGCTCTGTCTGTCTGTCTCTTCTTGTTTAGGATGTCATTGAGGCCATTGCAGAAAGTGCTTTCAAAACCTCTCTCTATCCGGTTATCCTGTCCTTTGAGAACCATGTTGACTCGTGAGTATCCAGTAGTTACTGGTGGGCTCACATCTGGGGAACTCACATGAGAGAATTAACTTTTTGCTGTCTGAGAGGGGAGGTAGAAGCAAGCACAACCTCTCCAGCTGCCTCACACATGGTTGTGATTTCCTGGGTGTCTGAGCCTGGGAGTAGCAAGGTGAAGCATTGGAGTTGCAGTGTTAGAAGTTTTTCTTGGAGGGATCAGAGGTGGTTGATGCCGAAAGATGAGATGATTAAACCAGTGAATCCCATCTTGCCACTCCCATTCAACCTCCCCCAAAACGCCTAATGCTGGGGAGGTGATAGAGCAGGGCAGATGCTGTTAGTCCTGGAGAGGGGCTTCAGAGAGCCTGTGTGAGAGATCAGGATGAGGGGAAGTTAAGGTTAACTCTTTGGGCGGGGTGGCAGGGGCGGGTTTTGGGGGAAGGTGCATGGTGGAGGAGGGTTGCTTATGCTCTTTTCCAGACTCCATAGGTTCATGTCTCTTGTTTTATTGCATTATTCTTTAGGCCCAGACAGCAGGCTAAGATGGCTGAGTACTGCAGGACCATATTTGGGGACACGCTTCTGACAGAGCCGCTAGAAAAATATCCAGTAAGTGGAAGATGGGGGAGAACTTTTATTGGGGAGAGGGCATCATACACACAGGGATCACTCCTTGGTGCTGCCTGGTTCTGCCACCTGTGTGGTAATTTGGGGGGTC
The DNA here is from genome assembly GCF_015237465.2 of Chelonia mydas. Classification (NCBI taxonomy): domain Eukaryota; kingdom Metazoa; phylum Chordata; order Testudines; family Cheloniidae; genus Chelonia; species Chelonia mydas. The sequence continues at coordinate 74,257,734 of NC_051246.2, forward strand.
CTTTGTGGCAAGTGGGAGGAGGCTTATAAAGGCATTACAGTCAGTGAGCCTGGAGACAGAGGCAGTGAGGGCAGACAGCTGGAAATGGGGCTGGGTGCTGAGCAACCTGGAGAATGAAGGGTGAACTTTTCAACTTCAGGGCCAGATTTTTTGAAACTAGAGGCCTGATTCTGCTCTAAGTTACACCTATGTGACTCCTTCGACTTTAGAATCAGACCCCATATGAGTTGTGCATGTGAAATACATATGTACAGGCATAGTCAGATAAGTAACATATGCAGCTGCATGCACAGAACAGTGGAGTGCATGCCCAGATAAGTGATTGCACATTTACCCCCCCAGTTTGCATGTACAAATGCATATTACCTTTGTGTAACCCCCATGCACATTACTACCGCTGTGCCATAGATATACATGGTGTTTTGCAGAAAAATAAAAAGACAACATCCATCTGCCAAAGTGCTTACAGTCCACAGTACAGCAAGGAACAATAAAGGATGGCATGTGGGGTGTTGGAGGGTGGACAAGGTTTACAGCAATAGACACGTTTCAGAGTAGCAGCCGTGTTAGTCTGTATCCGTAAAAAGAAAAGGAGTACTTGTGGCACCTTAGAGACTAACAAATTTATTAGAGCATAAGCTTTCGTGAGCTACAGCTCACTTCATCGGATGGATATAGTGGAAAATATAGTGGGGAAATTTTATATACACAGAGATCATGAAACAATGGGTGTTACCATACAGACTGTAACGAGAGTGATTAGGAAAGGTGAGCTATTACCAGCAGGAGAGCGGGGGGTAATAGCTCACCTTTCCTGATCACTCTTGCTACAGTCTATATGGTAACACCCATTGTTTCATGTTCTCTGTGTATATAAAATTTCCCCACTATATTTTCCACTGTATCCATCCGATGAAGTGAGCTGTAGCTCACGAAAGCTTATGCTCTAATAAATTGGTTAGTCTCTAAGGTGCCACAAGTCCTCCTTTTCTTTTTACAGCAATGGAAACACACACGCATGCAGTGCCTCTTGGGAAGAATCATGGTAGGCAGACAAGGTAGAGCACCTGAAAACCATATGTTAGTTTGATGGATACAGAAGGATATTTGGGTGGTCCTTTGAATGGTGCTGGATGTAGGCAGATGTGTGGCCGGAAACACAGCATGGCACAAGCAGGCACAAAGGTGGAAAAAGTGTGGGCTGTAGATAGAGAAAGGTATAAAAATAGTGTAGGATGCCAATGTAAAATTGGCAGCCAGATGGCCAGGATACAGGATGTGGATGGCACTGTAAGCAGACAGGTGGTTACAGGTACAGACGGGTGGATGGAGATGTTGAAGGATGCAGATGGTGCAGTGTGAAGGCAGACATGTGGATGGAGATGTTCACAGATATAGATGGACAGCTGAGTGTATGAGCTCTGGCTCTTTGTAGGGGAAATTCAATAAGGACTTTTCTCTGTTGCAGCTGAAGCCGGGTGTTCCCTTGCCAAGCCCTCAGGATCTCTTAGGGAAAATCCTGATTAAGAACAAAAAGAAACAATCTGCATCTGAAGAGAGGCAAGACTCCCTGAAGAAAGAGAGGAATGAAGCTACTGACCAGCCTTTCACTGTGGATGGTATTGATACTGGTACAATACGGAGTGGGGGAGGGGACTCATTCCACTCAGATGGGGTGGCCTTGCCCTTTGGAGAAAGTCCAAACTGGCCTGGTGTTATTTAAGACCTAATATACATAAGTTCAGGCACTTCAGAGTGGAGGATGAGGGGGATTAGCTTTTCAGAATAGAATTGTTTTCAGACACTTTATAGCAGTAATAGTGATACCAGAGCTTTAAAAGATCATGTTCCCAATACATTGCCTGGTTATCTGCCAACCATTCTGCTTCTCCTGAGATGCACTGCTGCATATACTGGCTGTTGATCTGATGAGTGCATGGATAGGCTATATTGCCCTTGATTCCTGTCCTGCACTGTCACTGAGTAGCTCCATGGCATCCAACAAATACATCATGACATATTTCCTAACCATAAACGTTTTGAAGGCCTGTGCAACCTGCAGCTCCCCCAGATCTTTCATCTCTTTTGCATCTTACATTTGGAGACCCCAAGATAGAACAAGTGAGATTTCAGCCCATGGACCCCAAGACAGAACAAGTGAGATTTCAGCCCTATGTCCTAATAAGGAGGAAAGGATGGAAAATGATAAAATACAGGGAGGATCTGATGAGAAACAGTCCATTATGTTGAAAAAAAAGTCCCATTCAATTATGTCATGCAATAGGGGACAGCCAAAAAATGACAAGTTTTTAAAATGCTTATATACCAATGCTAGAAGTCTAAATAATAAGATCGGTGAACTAGAGTGCCTAGTATTAAATGAGGATATTGATATAATACACATCACAGAAACCTAGTGGAATGACGATAATCAATGGGACACAGTAATACCAGGGTACAAAATATATCGGAAGGACAGAACAGGTCGTGCTGGTGGGGGAGTGGCAATATATATGAAAGAAAGCATAGAATCAAATGAAGTAAAAATCTTAAATGAACTAAAATTGTACTATAGAATCTCTTTGGATAGTAATTCCATGCTTGAAAAATAAGAATATAGCAGTAAGGCTGTATTACAGACCACCTGACCAGGATGGTGTTAGTGACTCTGAAATGCTCAGGAAGATTAGAGATGTTATTAAAATAAAAAACTCAATAACAATAATGGGGGATTTCAACTACCCCCATATTGACTGGGTACATATCACCTCAGGAAGGGATGCTGAGATAAAGTTTCTTGACACCTTAAATGACTGCTTCTTGGAGCAGCTAGTCCTGGAACCCACAAGAGGAGAGGCAATTCTTGATTTAGTCCTAAGTGGAGCACAGGATCAGGTCCAAGAGGTGAATATAGCTGGACCGCTTGGTAATAGTGACCATAATATAATTAAATTTAACATCCCTGTGATGGGGAAAACTCCACAGCAGTCCAACACTGTAGCATTTAATTTCAGAAAGGGGAACTACACAAAAATGAGGAGGTTAGTGAAACAGAAATTAAAAGGTACAGGACCAAAAGTAAAATCCCTGCAAGCTGCGTGGAAACTTTTTAAAGACACCATAATAGAGGCTCAACTTAAATGTATACCCCAACTTAAAAAACATAGAGAACCAAAAAAGAGCCACTGTGGTTAAACAACAAAGTAAAAGAAGCAGTAAGAGGCAAAAAGGCATCCTTTAAAAAGTGGAAGATAAATCCTAATGAGGAAAATAGAAAAGAGCATAAACTTTGGCAAATGAAGTGTAAAAATATAATTATGAAGGCCAAAAAAGAATTTGAAGAACAGCTAGACAAAGACTCAAAAAGTAATAGCAAAAAAATTTGTAAGTACGTCAGAAGCAAGAAGCCTGCTAAACAAGCAGTGGGGCCACTGGATTATCGAGATGATGAAGGAGCACTCAAAGACGATAAGGCCATAGTGGAGAAGCTAAATGAATTCTTTGCATTGGTCTTCACAGCTGAGGATGTGAGGGAGATTCCCACACCTGAGCGATTCTTTATAGATGACAAATATGAGAAACTGTCCCAGATTGAGGTGTCATTAGAGGAGGTTTTGGAACAAATTGATAAACTAAACAGTAATAAGTTACCAGGACCAGATGGTATTCACCCAAGAGTTCTGAAGGAATTCAAATGTGAAATTGCAGAACTACTAACTCTAGTCTGTAACTTATCGTTTAAATCAGCTTCTGTACCAAACGATTGGAGGATAGCTAATGTGACGCCAATTTTTAAAGAGGGCTCCAGGCGTGATCCCAGCAGTTACAGGCCGGTAAGCCTGACTTCAGTACCAGGGGAACTGGTTGAAACTATGGTAAAGAACAAAATTGTCAGACACATAGATGAACATAATTTGTTGGGAAAGAGTAAACATGGTTTTTGTAAAGGGAAATCATGCCTCACCAATCTACTAGAATTCTTTGAGAGGGTCAACAAATATGTGGTCAAAGGCGATCCAGTGTATTTAGATTTTCAGAAAGCCTTTGACAAGGTCCCTCCCCAAAGGCTCTTAAGCAAAATAAGCAGTCATGGGATAAGAGGGAAGGTTCTCTCATGGATTGGTAATTGGTTAAAAGATAGGAAACAAAGGGTAGGAATAAATGGTAAGTTTTCAGAATGGAGAGAGGTAAATAGTGGTGTCCCCCAGGGATCTGTTCTGGGCCCAGTCCCATTTAACATATTCATAAACGATCTGGAAAAAGGGGTAAACAGTGAGGTGGTAAAATTTACAGATGATACAAAACTACTCAAGATAGTTAAGTCCCAGGCAGACTGCGAAGAGCCAGAAAAGGATCTCACAAAACTGTGTGATTGGGCAACAGAATGGCAGATGAAATTTAATGTTGGTAAATGCAAAGTAATGCACATTGGAAAACATAATCCTAACTATACATATACAATGATGGGGTCTAAATTAGCTCTGTTACCACTCAAGAAAGAGATCTTGGAGTCACTGTGGATAGTTCTCTGAAATCATCCACTCAATGTGCAGTGGTGGTCAAAAAAGGCGTACAGAATGTTGGGAATCACCAAGAAAGGGAGAGATAATAAGACAGAAAATATCATATTGCCTCTATATAAATCCATGGTACGCCCACACCTTGAATACTGCGTGCAGATGTGGTCGCCCCATCTCAAAAAAGATATATTGGAATTGGAAAAGGTTCAGAAAAGGGCAACAAAAATGATTAGGGGTATAAAATGGCTTCCGTATGAGGAGAGATTAATAAGACTGGGACTTTTCATCTTGGAAAAGAGGCGACTAAGGGGGGATATGATAGAGGTCTATAAAATCATGAGTGGTACAGAAAGTAAATAAGGAAGAGTTATTTACTCCTTCTCATAATACAAGAACAAGGGGCCACCAAATGAAGTTAATAGGTAGCAGGTTTAAAACAAACACAAGAAAGTACTTTTTCACGCAATGCACTGTCAACCTCTGGAACTCCTTGCCATAGGGTGTTGTGAAGGCCAATACTATAACGAGCTTCAAAAGGGAGCTAGATAGATTCCTGGAAGATATGGCCATCAATGGCTATTAGCCAGGATGGGCAGGAATGGTGTCCCTAGCCTCTGTTTGCCAGAAGCTGGGACTGGGTGACAGGGCATGGATCAGTTGATGATAACCTGTCTGTTCATTGCCTTTGGGACACCTGCCAATGGCCACTGTCAGAGGACAGGATATGGGGCTTGATGGATGTTTGGTCTGACCCAGTATGGCTGTTCTTATTTTCTTATGGAGTCTCCATGCTCCTGTCACAGAAGGCGCACAGAGCGCTATGAGAATGCAGGAACAGCTCCTCTGTAAAATAGCCAGGAATCAGGATCTAAAGTAAATCCACTCCCAGATTTGTCCCATTAGGTATGACCCTTGGTGGGGGAAGTGGGCCTACAGCCCACTCCTCATGAGAGAAGCCTATGAAGGGAGGCTGGAGGCTTTGGGGATACAGCAAACTTAGAGCCTCTTACTGTATTTGGGGCTAAGGAAACTGGCAAGAGGAAGAACTGAATTACTTGAGTGCACCAGCCCAGAGCGGTGCCTCTCCATATTTGGATGCAGCAATTAGAGCAATATCGTACCCCTTTCGTGTTCCCACGTTTACACTGGGAGGGATTTCAATTCAGATAAGTGGCATGTTTCCCTTGCTAGTGGAGGCAGCATTAGAGGACATGTCGGCAATCCTTCATGCTGTCCTGTCTAAATGTGCTGCTGGTGCACACTTTGTATGCTTAGTCTGGGCAGGTGAAGTGACCGAAGAGGACCCAGAGGAAGAGGAGGAGGAATCTGGAAACTTGGATGAAGAACAGATTAAAAAGATGCAGTCAGATGAGGTAATGCTGCTGCCCTTTCCTCTCTTGGCCCATTTGTTTCTTCTGGACAGTGATCCTATCACAGCTTGTTGTGGGGTTCCCATTGTTCTATTTAATCTAAAGCCCCCTCTCCTCTGTCCCCCCAGGCTTGAGAGCCCAAGCTGTACCCCAAGCTGCAACCTCAAAGCAACATCTACACAGCTATTCTTAGCGTACTTGTGTGAGCCCTGCTAGCACAAGTCTAGACCCGGACTGGGACGCTTGCTTCCAGATCTAGTGTAGCCTTAGAGACCCAGCTGTGAGTGTGTTGTTTTTCTGGGAGGTGTCTCTTCATCTGTCCAGTCTCGTTTTGCTTAGGGTACTGCTGGCTTGGAAGTGACAGCTTACGAGGAAATGTCCAGCCTGGTTAATTACATCCAGCCCATCAAATTTGACTCCTTTGATATCTCAACAGGTAAGAAGGATTCTTGTCTTTTCACTATTCTAAATGTTTTCATTGAAACAGCTGGTATGAACTTGCACGTATTGACACTCTCCAGCTATTTTGACTGCAGCTGTATTTGCAGATACTCTCTTGCCCCATGCCATCTTCTTTTACCCTCCTTGCTCTCTCTTACAATAGCAAACATGGACATCCCTCTTTGTAGTCAATGGGTCAAATTCTGCCATCATTTACACTAGTGAAAATCAGCAACACCACCACTGCAATCCATGGAGTTATTCTGGTCTTACACTGGTGTAAATGAGAGCAGAATTTAGCCCAGCCTGACTGGTCTTTCTCTTCAGTAGGGATTCCCCCGCTGGGTGATGGAGAAAGCTGTACACCTGTAACCATGTGAAATGCACCTGCTTTCATCAAACACACCAAGTTCATCAGATTCTCAAACCTGGGGCCAATTTTGAGTGAACTGGGTTGATGTATGGTGTCAGTGAAAAACCTGGTAAAATGCAGAGCTTTTCATTGAGCTTTGCTGTTGTCAGTGTTTGGGTTCACTTGAACCTACAACTCAAACTAAGGGGAAACAAGACAACTCCTGCACTGACACCAAAGAAACAATTTACGTTGCACACATCCCTGCCATGTGAGCCCTTCTCTGTCTGTGAGATTATAAAATGTATGGTTTGGAACAAAATGAAGGGCTGTAACTGTTGCTATATGTTTTCTATAAAGGAAAAGGTGAACTTCTTACACACACACACACACACACACACACACACACCCTCTTTGCAAGCTGATCCTCTGGATGTGTTCATTTGCCTGTCCCAGGTAAACCCAACATAAATCCCAACAGCTCAAATAAACCTTTATGAGTCCTCCTCCAATCCCATTTCAGAGGGCCAAGCAAGGATGGAGGTGTCTTGATCTGATCATGGGGTCCATGGGGAAAGAGACAGGCTGGGTGTTGGTCTGAGGCCCAGCATGAATGTGTCATGCTTTGATCATGGCACTTGGCAGAGTATGAGATGAGGTGCTGGGCATGCCTGTCTTTTAAACATTTCCCTCTTCCATATTCCCAGAGCAGAACCGAAGTTATGTCATCTCCTCCTTCACTGAAATGAAGGCTTATGATCTACTGACCAAATCCCCTGTGCAGTTTGTAGAGTATCCTTTTTGCTAGATGAACTCTTACGCAGCATTGTCCTGTGTACTTGGGTGATGCATTTTAAGTGGAATATGAAAGCATTACTCCCTGTCATATAGTATCATTCTGGTAAACTGTACAACAATGCACAGTCCCATGAGTACTTGCATGGCTCCTGGGATAAGGTAAAGACAGCACAACTTGCTTCGGGTGGTCAGAACCTTATTAGCTCCTACTCACAATCCATGAAAAGTACCAAGTACACAGAGAACTCAGACAAGGTACTATTATCTGGGGAACATGTAGGTCATACTGGTCACAGGGCTTCCTGATAGGATGCCTGTTGCCCTCTAGCAGGTGCAGTCAGGACTACCAAATGCTTGTTGCTAAGCATGGAGCACATCATGTTATATAGGGATGCAGGAAATGGGTCTCACTTTGATACCGTATCTTACAACCTCTGGTGTTTATAACATGGGATGTTACCAAGCATCCAGCAGCCATTTCAGACCTAAAGATGCTCATATAATCTGGAACTGGGAGCTAGTCCCAGGGCACATGTGCAGCAATAGGCCACTCCAGACCTGTTTCCTATGGAGTATCTGCAGATATAACAAGCGACAGATGAGCCGGATTTACCCCAAGGGCACCCGGATGGACTCATCCAACTACTTGCCTCAGATGTTCTGGAACGTCGGCTGTCAAATGGTGGCCTTAAACTTCCAGACAATGGGTGAGTTGCAAGCTGTCCCATGCTTCTCAATGGGTGGGGTTGTGTTCACACCCGCACTTATTTCCCCTCTTTCCCTCACTGGGATTTTCTGGTATTACCAGGTGCCGCTGAACATGTGTGCTGTTTGCTTTGCCCTTGTCTTGTCAGAGTTTACCTACCCATGGATATCTCTCGGTCTCCTACTGAGCCTCTCTTTCTCGCAGACCGAGCCTTTCTCAGCAGCACGGACAGGGTTAGCCCTGCATGACTATACCTTTGAACTCCATCCTCCCACATACTATCTCTACAGTCCAGCATCCACAGAAATCATCTTAGGCCAGCCTAATTTCATTCTTCAGATGGTGTGGAGAGTGTAGTGGTTAACACAGGCTGTAGAGAAGCATGGCTACACCTAAGCCACACATGCTGTTGTAGGCAGCATGCACAATGAGGCACCTGCCATGCAGAGGAGCGTCTCTCCACCGCACTCTAGCACTTTCCCTCCCCACTATTGTTTCCAGTGTTGCTGATCTGGGGTGGGCAGGAAGGGGCTCCAGGGCTCCCCCTTCCCATGTCCACTTCAGGTACTGCATGCCCAGAGTGAGAAGGCAGGGAGGAAAGGCCTTGTCTCTCTCACACACACGTGCGTGTGAGTGTAGAAGAGATAGAGGCTGGAAGTTGAAGCTAGACAAATTCAGACCGGAAATAAAATGCAGATTTAGAACAGTGAGGATAATTAACCCTTGGAACGGTTTACCAAGGGTTCAGGTGGATTCTCCATCATTGGCAAATTTTCATGATTAGGTGTTTTTCTAAAAGATGCTCTGTGGTTGAAACAAATTATTTGGGAGAAGGTCTCTGGCCTGTGTTGTACAGGAGGTCGGACTAGACGATCACAGTGGTCCCTTCTGGCCTTGGAATCTATAGGTGGGCTGGGGAGAGGGAAAGTGGGAGAGAGGGGAAAGAAAAGTGAAAATCGGAGAGACTGGTGGAGAGGGGATTGTATTGTATATGGGGCATAGAAAGAATAAGGAGCAAAGTGAGTGAATGGCAAAGGAAGGAGGAGAAGGCAAACATTAATAGCGGAGCAGAAAAATTGAGAAGGGCTAGAACAGTGGTCTCCAACCTTTTTACGCACAAGATCACTTTTTGAATTTAAGATCAACCCAGGATTTACCCCGCCCCTTCCCCAAGACCCCACTCACTCCATTCCCCCCTCCCTCCGTCGCTCGCTCTCCACAATTCTCACTCACTTTGACCAGGCTGGCGCAGGGGGTTGGAGTGCAGGAGGGGGTGCAGTCTCTGGGCTGGAGCCGAGGGGTTCGGAATGTGGGAGGGGGCTCTGGGCTGAGCCTGGGGCAGGGTGTTGGGGTGCAGGAGTGAGGGGGTGCGAGCTTTGGGAGGGAGTTTGGGTGCAGGGATCATATGGTCACACTGCACCTAATCTCATAGAATCCACTGGACATTTCATGAATTTTACTTTTTATTAGTGTCGTTTGTGGTTTATAGATCCAAAACCCTTTAGGGATTGTCACAAATCAGTGTAACATTCTCAACTGCGGGGTGTGCATTGGCAGGAGGTTGGGGTGCAGGAGTGCGGGCTGCAAGCTCTGGAGTTGAGTTTCGGTGCAGGAGAGGGCTCCAGGCTGGGGCAGGGGGTTGGGGTGCAAGAGGAAGTGAGGGGTTTGGGAGGGAGTTGGGTGCAGGAGGGGGCTCCGGGCTGGGGCAGGAGGTTGGGGTGCAGGAGGGGGTGAGGAGTCTGGGAGGGAGTTTGGGTGCAGGAGGGGGCTTCGGGCTGGGGCAAGGGGTTGGGGTACAGGAGGGGATGAGGGGTCTGGGAGGGAGTTTGGGTGCAGGAGGTGCTCCGGGCTGGGGCAGGGGTGCAGGAGGAGGTGAGGGGTCTGGGAGGGAGTTTGGGTGCAGGAGGGGTTCCAGGCTGGGGCAAGGGGTTGGGGTGCAGGAGGGGGTGAGGGGTCTGGGAGGGAGTTTGGGTGCAGGAGGGGCTCCGGGCTGGGGCAAGGGGTTGGGGTGCAGGAGGGGGTGAGGGGTCTGGGAGGGAGTTTGGGTGCAGGAGGGGCTCCAGGCTAGGGCAAGGGGTTGGGGTGCAGGAGGGGGTGAGGGGTCTGGGAGGGAGTTTGGGTGCAGGAGGGGCTCCGGGCTGGGGCAGGGGTGCAGGTGGGGGTGAGGAGTCTGGGAGGGAGTTTGGGTGCAGGAGGGGTTCCAGGCTGGGGCAAGGGGTTGGGGTGCAGGAGGGGATGAGGGGTCTGGGAGGGAGTTTGGGTGCAGGAGGGGTTCCGGGCTGGGGCAAGGGGTTGGGGTGCAGGAGGGGGTGAGGGGTCTGGGAGGGAGTTTGGGTGCAGGAGGGGCTCCGGGCTGGGGCAGGGGGTTGGGGTGCAGGAGGGGGTGAGGGGTCTGGGAGGGAGTTTGGGTGCAGGAGGGGCTCCGGGCTGGGGCAGGGGGTTGGGGTGCAGGAGGGGGTGAGGGGTCTGGGAGGGAGTTTGGGTGCAGGAGGGGCTCCGGGCTGGGGCAGGGGGTTGGGGTGCAGGAGGGGGTGAGGGGTCTGGGAGGGAGTTTGGGTGCAGGAGGGGCTCCGGGCTGGGGCAGGGGGTTGGAGTGCAGGAGGGGTGTGAAGGGTCTGGGAGGGAGTTTGGGTGCAGGAGGGGCTCCGGGCTGGGGCAAGGGGTTGGGGTGCAGGAGGGGATGAGGGGTCTGGGAGGGAGTTTGGGTGCAGGAGGGGGCTCCGGGCCGGGGCAGGGGTGCAGGCTACAGAATTTCAGTCACTGCAGCTCCTTGATACGTACAGACCTTGCTGCTGCACTCTCGCAAAAATTCCTGTCTCTCTCTCCCGCTGTCTCTCTCCCGCAGATGTCCCCATGCAACAGAATATGGCCCTCTTTGAGTTCAACGGCCAGAGCGGCTACCTTCTGAAACACGAATTCATGCGGCGTCCAGACAAGCAGTTCGACCCTTTCTCTGTGGACCGCATTGATGTGGTGGTAGCAAGCACCCTCTCAATAACGGCAAGTACAAGCCCCTGTGCTGTTTCTCTCCTGACAGAGCTGCACACTCGCAGCAGGGAGATAACTGGCACCTACAGCGCCTCTATTTACCACCCAGGAGGGCTCTGAATGGCAAATGAACGCATAACTTCCGGCCGGAGAGTGTTACTATGGCAACTCCCAGGCCTTTCAGTGTTTAAAATTAATCATATTCATATGAAAATAGAAAATTAGCATCTGGCACATGGAATAATCCCTGGCTCTGGTGAGGGGGAGGGAAGATGACGGGGGAAACACTAAAGCAAGGAGCTCAGGGGAAGGGAAAGAGGAATGAGACAGGCATGTATAGGGAATGAATGGGCTGGATGACAGCAGTGACCAAGTCAAGAGAGGAGATGGGCAATAGAAGAAGTGGCTCGGGTGTTATACCAATAAAATAAAAACCAGCAGGATCTTATTAAAGGGGAAAAGGCAAAATACCACATTTATTGTGAATATAGAAAGAATCATAGTAAGCAGTTAGTTATAGTTATAACGTTCCATTCAATCTCATATTTATTCACACATTTATTCATACACACACACACAGGTTCTGCAAGGTTGTTATCATAGTTACCAGCCTTAGAGTTGCTCATGCCAAGCCACTGGTCAGGTGGCCTGGACATGAAGAGGGAGCAGGGCCTTGTCAGATGCTCATCTGATGCTCCTGGAAGTTGGTTTGCAGAATCAGACCCCAAAGTTCTCACTTTCTAGAGTCTATTTTTATAGGAATTTCTTCCTATGCCAGTCTATGGGAATTGCTTCATCATGCTGTTGCTGAATCAATCAGCAGATGGCACATTCCTGACGGCTCCGTGCTGCCAGATGTTATCTTGTTCTTTGGTTCTCCCATTCTTGAGGCTGTTGGGTGGATTCCAGTCTGCCCTCCGGGGGTCCTCTGGTTGTTTCCACTTGACGCCTTCTTCAGCCGATGGACACTGGATTCTTAGGCTGGCACCTCCCTGATCATTCAGTTATTATCCACACCAAGCATCCATCCATATACATCCTCTATCTCTATTTTAATCACAATTGTTAATACAACAAAAGGGCGGGGAGTCTCTGGGTGCAGTTTCTGTTGTTACAGAGTATTGCTTTGAGTCTCTCTCTGTGTGAATTGCTTTGAGAACAGACTCTGTCTTAAAATGTACTAACGCAATTAGCAGCTTGCAAGTTTCACACATAGAGGGAGAGAAACAGTACCAAAAACCAAGAGACCTCTTAATTAGTAATACCCTGGAATTTAAACTATGGGGAATCAAACTCATTTGTAATTTTAATACAGAACTTCTTTAATATGATCCAACACGGGAGCAAGAGAGGGCTTTACTAGCTGTTGCTAGTTTTGTTTCTATTTGTTCTTAGATCCTTTCTGGCCAGTTCCTCTCGGAGCGCAGCGTGAAGTCGTATGTAGAAGTGGAACTGTTTGGTTTGCCAGGGGACCCAAAACGTAAATACAGAACCAAGCTGACATCAAGTGCCAATTCCCTCAACCCTGTATGGAAGGAGGAGGCTTTTGTTTTTGAAAAGGTAACAACACTTCACGGTAACTCATATAAAGGGCCCCTAAAGAGCTCAGTGCCCATGGGCATTTTCCTTGGGGATTCCAGGGCCTCAAGAAAGACTCTTTCTTAGACCCATAAAGATCTTTTGTGGGGATTCCAAGGGCCAGAGATTCGAACAACGACAAGTTCCTCTATTGGTGAAGGATCGTTGGGGACCCTTTCTGGACATCCCAGAGACCAAAACACTCCTCTGTGAGCATTTCAAACTGAATGTGCTAATCAAATGAGCCTTGGGAATCTCCAGCCATGAGGAAGCAGAAAAGATGAGAGTAAATAGACCCATGTGGTTGTGTCACGAAGTCCCCGGGCAATGCTCTGGAACTGCTCCCCATGAAGCTAGTCAGTACTCTGGGGAAGTCTCCTTTCTGTGAGCCGCCTGTCTTCAGGACACAAAGCTCACACAGCTTCCACCTTCCTGGGTCTGACCTCGGAGCATTCAGCATCCTCTGCCCCTCCGTGCGCTTCCCCCAGCGAGTCCGCCCAGGAGGGGTCTTGGGGAAGCCAGAGAGTCTGGCACCCCAACTCCGGAGTCAGACATGACTCTCAGCCATCCAGTAAAACAGAGGTTTATTAGACGACAGGAACATGGTCTAACACAGAGCTTGTAGGTGCAGAGAACAGGACCCCTCAGCTGGGTCCATTTTGGGGGGCAGTGAGCCAGACAACCATGTCTGCACTTCACTCCTTGTCCCCAGCGAGCTCCAAACTGAAACTCTCTCCAGCCCCTCCTCCTCTGGGCTTTGTCCCTTTCCTGGGCCAGGAGGTCACCTGATTCCTTCATTCTCCAACCCTTTAGCTTTCACCTTGCAGGGGGGAAGGGCCAGGCCATCAGCTGCCAGGAAACAGGGTGTTGGCCGTTCTCTGTGTCCAGACCCCTGCACACACCTGCCCTCTAGGGCTCTGCAACGATCATACACGCTTATCCCACCACCTAGATACTTAAGAACTGCATAGGGGCATAGAGGCACCCCCACAATATTCAGAGGAAACATTAAGAACAGTCCCGCTTCGTCACAGGTTGCATTACAGAATGAGAGGCACTGTTTTAGGGAGAAATAGTGAGAAAGTCTCATGTGAGTCAGATCATAGGATCGAAGAACTGATTTGCTTGTTGCTACTATTCCAGGTGTGGGGCTAGGGGACGTAACAGCAACATAATAATAATGCTTAGCACTTATATACTGCTTTACATGTTCACCTTCACAACACTCTTGGGAAAGCAGGGGAAGCTTTCACCAGCTCATGAGGTGATGTGGGTATTATCTCCATTTTAGATGATGGTTCTGAGACACAGACATGTGTAGTGACTAGCCCAAAGCCAGGGTTAAACCTCAGAAATGCCTGATTCCCAACCTGGAGCTCATTCTTGTAAACTATGGGGTCACAAAGCAGCTCTTATTGGGCAGCGTGCGGGGGGAAGATTTTCTTCTTGGGTTTACATTTTTAATTAGTGACACCAATGCCCTGTTAGGAGTCATAGTAAGGCACCTGGGGCTTGAGCTCTTACGTTTTTCTCTCCAGATTATGATGCCAGAGTTGGCTTCTCTCAGAATTGTGGCTTTGGAGGAAGGAGGAAAGTTCATTGGTCAACGCATCATTCCCATTATTGCTGTGCATTCAGGTAAAGTCAGGCCTTTCTGTGGAAGCTCCGTCTGTGTCCTTCATTGCTGTCCTTTGCTGTCCTGTGATCAGTTTGCTGTGCAGTACAATATTAACCTGAGCTATGCTAGGGATTGGTGTTAAGGAGGTGACCCCATGTGCTGATGCGAGTAGTAGTGCTAGAAACTGTGGTCCAAAGTGCAGTGGTGCTCTCTCTGGGGATGAGGGGAGATGTCGTGTTGTCCTCTCTTGAGCACAGGAGATCAGTCATTGTTGCATTCCTTTGTGTTGTGTTTGAGGGATTCAAGCAGCAGAGACCCTCCAAACTCATTGCAATGGAACCTTTGTGTAACCCATAATGCCCGAATATGAGTGCCTTCCCTTTCTCCTCCATGTCACTCACAGACTGCTGTGTTTCCTGTTGGGACATTGGGGGCAGGGGGGGATGCCCTTACTCATTCTCTCCTGTTTTCTGTCATCAGGCTATCACCATGTTTGCCTTCGCAGTGAGAGTAATATGCCACTCACTATGCCCTCCCTCTTTGTGTACCTGGAGATGAAGGACTATGTCCCTGACACTTGGGCAGGTAATGTACTTGGAGTGCCTGACGTGGAATGTCCTTCCCTGACTCTAAACTGCTGGTATACTGAAATGGCCAGAAAAGATGAGCTACTCTCTCTGTCTGTGGGTTGGGATGGTTTTATTTACCAAGGAGAAAATTACCCTAGTGTGTGAGGCTGGAAATCTCACCCAGTGAGGTGATGGTGGGGCTCTCCTCAGTTTAGAGGTGAATTGCACACAGAGCACAGAAGAGGAGTGTGACTGGCAGTCTCTCCAAGCACACCTTCTATTTGTCTGCCGTTCTCGTTCCGCCACAGCCTACAGATCCCACCAGTCACTACTTAAGCAGTTGTTTCAATTCAAAATACCATCCACCCCAGTCAGGGTGCTTTTATTGGTCCTTTTACCAGCCTTAGTCTGAGCATCATATTTGGGACTGTCACATGGTTTTTCACCTCATTGCCAACATTTTGCACAGCTCTAGTTAGGGCTGAGGTGCAGTGAGAGACAAGTGGGAAAACAGCATTCCCAGGAACAGAGTAGGCAGAATGGCAGTGTCTCCCTGTAACTTGTCGGGTGTGCTCTCACCAAGATGAGGTTGAGATGAAAAGACAGTGGGGTGGGAGAGGACCCATCCGAGAGAGGGCTGATGGCAGGGAGAATGGAGATGCATTCTAGTACTAGGAAAGGGAGCAAGGGATTTATTCAGGCTGCAGTACATCCCTCAGGCAGTTAGTGTGGAGAATGGCTATTCCTAGATATAAAATCTGAGTGGCAGGGAAAGGGGAAATCTGATGAGTCCACTGATAATCTGGATCTGCTCTTTGTTTCCAGATCTGACTGTTGCTCTCTCCAACCCCATTAAGTTCTTTAATAATCAGGACAAGAGATCAGTGAAGCTGAAACAAGGCTCTGCAGAGGTGAGTGTTTCTACACATTCTGCAACATGCTTTGTGGGTTCAGTCTGAAATTATGCAGGGTGCTTGTCCTGATGCTTCCTCACCCTGCCAGGAGCAAGGACAGTGTAGCAGTAGTTCAGTCTTTGAAGGGTAAGTGGGGATTCAGTGTCTATTTCAGAAAGCCTTGTCTAATTCCTTGAGGCTGTGGATAGCTCCTGGTTCAGTGACTGTATAGATAACAAAAACCACCAAAGGGGAGCCTGCCTGATGTCAGGAAAGTCATGCCCACAGATTGCAAAATTAAGCAGACAATGGTGTTAACCTCTTGGGAGACTCCATTGTCTCAAATGGGAAAGCATTGTACTGTTTCCCTCACTGGCTTTGCTAGGATTTATGCTTATATTGATTGGTCTATCAGTCGCAACATCTATTTCCTGGGTCTGTTTTGCTATAGCGTTGATTCACGTCTGATCTTTGTTTTAAAAGCCTGACATGCAGAAGAAGCTTACAGCAGCTCAAACCAACGGGATACCAAATTCCACCAGGACCTTTAGTTTCCATTCTTCAAATGGACCTGCAGGTAAAGCTGTAGATGTGAGTGGGACTAAAAGAATGAGGAGGAAGATGTACATTGCTCAAACATTGAAAGAAGGGGGTGTTGGATAGCCCTAGAGATTGGTAATGGGACAGGAGCCTTTCACCTCTAGGTCACTTGCTTAAATTCTGGCCTCGTTCAATACTGAACAAAAGTTGTTACCATCCAGTCACTCTTTAGGTGTGTGTGTGAAATGAGTGGGTGATTTCACTCCATTTCCAAGTGTACAACATTATAAAAATCACCATCACAATTAGCACAGTTGATAATCTCAATAGATAAACCAAAGGTTCAATGAGCATGGAAACAGAACTATCTTCTTACCCCTAGAGGTGGTTGCTCCAGGTCAGAGTTGGGACATAATAGGTGCAGCAGTATGGATGAAGATTACATTGCCGTTGCTTATGCTGAACTGTTCCTGTCCTGTGGATAAATAGGGGAGGTCACTTCCCAACATTGACAGTGCAGCACCTTTCACCAGCACTAAAGTCACAAGAATATAACAGTTTGGAAAGGAGCAGAGATATGGTTAAAAGAGAAACACATAACTGAGGGTGAGATAGTTCATGTTGTAAATTACCAGCAGGCGCTAAAGAAATTTCTGTAAATTAACAAATTGAGCACCATCCTTCATACCCTTTCCTCCTTACAGTCAGACATCCAGACCTGGGGAAGCGTTTCCAGATTAAAGCTATTTCTTTATACCTTCAAGCCTATGGCACCAGAATTTGTGTGCCATGTGCCATGGATGTATAGGTCCCAACCCCAGTCATCTGAAATGATGAGTCCCACAATGACCGAATCAATACAAGGATATAGAATCTTTTTCTCTCAGAAATATATACACACTAAGCTAATTCTCTCCTTTTCTCTATTTTCACATTGGTCTAAGAAGCCCACTGACTTCAACTGGATTACTCCTGATTATGCTAGTGGTATGAGGGGAGGTCAAGGCTATCCAAATCCTCACCAACATTGGGGGCAGGAAATGTAGCTTGATGGATTTAGTGGATGACTTGGTTCTCGTCAATAACATCTCACTGTTCCTTACCTATATCTTATTTTTCTAAGCCTAATTTTGTGAGGTCCTGATTGCCTCTTTCAAAATTCTGGGTCCCTCAAATCCCATTGAAGCCACGTTGAAGGCAGTCCACACCTGGCAAGTCTGACCTTACTGAAGTTCTGTTCCGTTGTATCTGTTGAGTGCTGATGAATGTTAGACACTCTGTTGGTCAGCTGAGCTGATCCCTGAGTTCCTTCTGAGACTTGTTGCAGCTTCTGGGTATAATGTTTCTCCCCGAACAGCAAAAATGGCAGCAAGGGTATTTGATGCAGGAATATAGACACAGCATCCCTTACACCAGCGTAACCACCTCAGCAAGAGTGGGAATGGAGCGGAGCCCCAGCTCTCCATTCTCCACTGCTCCGTTTTCAGCCCAGAGGTAGGGTATGAACAAGAATCTCTTCTCTGGTTTTAGGAGCTATGGCCCTGGGGAAGGAAGAAACTATAAAAGAAGTTGCAAAAGAAGTTGCAGGTAATTACACCGATATTACTCTAAAGGGCTCAGGGAGAAGGGATACAAAGATAGCTTTAAGCCACCTTTGTGACTCCCCTATCCTGAGCCAAATGAGGCCCATTTAGCCATCCTGCATAATTTAGAGTAGCTTCAGGACTGCTCTAATTTGTGCTCTGCTGCCTATGGAATGTGAATGTGCACAGCAGCACTTCAGCCATGTTCTAATGCCTCCCAGCTTGCCCTCAACACACACACTGTACCAGGGGCTCCTGTAGGAGGCAGCAGAGAGCCAGCATCGCCAGTACCCCAGCCAGAGAATCTCCTATGTTAAAGGAATTCCACAGTGGCCAGATCTGCTGGCTTTAAGGCCCCTTTACACTGTCAGAAGCAGTACGAAGAGGGCAACAGGGCAGCTTAAGCCCCCCAGAGGACTGAGCCCTCCATCTGTTGATTTAATGCATTTATTATTTGCCTATTTGTCTGCATCATAATGCTGTGTGATAAAACCATTACACAACATTAACATCAAAATAAAAATCCAGCATGCCGGAATATACCACCAAACAGGGCACAAGGATGAATCCACCTGCCCTCAGTCAAACTGCCCCACTGGGATCAATTGCCAAATAACTGCCATCCATCTGCTGCAAATTTGCACACATCACAGTTATGAATATATTACTCAACAAATAAAGGATATTCATAAATTTAAAAAACATTGTTAGGATGGAGTTATGGTTGTATAAAGATAGTTGTTAATATAGCAAGTATCTGAGTCATTACATTAGAAGGTGATAGTTCAAAAAGCCTAATTTCCTGACTCAAACATTTGTGTTTACACTTTCTCCCTGAATTTCCTCACTTTCATATGTTCACTAGAACTAAAGTTCGGTACATTCTTACAGATTCCCAAGTACAAACCATTATTTTCCTTAGCACCCCAATAACCTTTTAACCACAGATACCAGAGTTCTAGTGACTTGCTGCCCAAAGATAATGGAGTCTCTGTAACATTTCCCTTGCACCCTTCCCCATAATCCTTCATCTCCCCTAAAAGCCACTAGAAAACTCTTTCCTGACACCGTGGAAGGGATGTCATATATTAGAACTAGAAGCCATTATTCCCCAGACAAGAGTATACTGATCATAATTAGGGCCCTACCAAATTCATGGTCCATTTTTGTCAATATCATGGTCATAGAATTTTAAAAATAGTAAATTTCATGCTTGCAGCTATTTAAATCTGAAATGTCATGGTGTTGTAATTGTAGGGGTCCTGACCCAAAAAGGAGTTGTGAGGGTGTCGCAAGGTTATTGTAGGGAGGAGTTGCTGTACTGCCACCCTTACTGCTGCTGGCGGTGGCGCTGCCTTCAGAGCTGGGCGCCCGGACAACAGCAGTTGCCCTCTAGCTGCACAGCTGTCAAGTCCGCACAGAAGTAAGGGTGGCAATACTGGGACCCCCCCTAAAATAACTTTGCGACTCCATCCCTATATTTTCCAACTAAAATTTGTCCTAGCTTGTGGGACGCTTAATTTTGTGAATTTGTCTTGTGCCTCACGACATCCTGATGTGTCCCAACTCAATTAGGTTGACCATCAGGACAAAATACAGAAAACTGGCAGCTCCACGGGCATGTACCCAGACCATGAATCAACCTGTTGCTTATTGACCTTGCAGTTACCCCGATGAAAGGGAGGAGGTGCTGGAGGCAGTGTTGAAAAACAGCCGGAAACAAAAGGGAATTAGAGTATGGCAAGAATGTCTGCATGAGAGAGAGGTAGGTAGGTGGGTTAGACAGACAGACAGGACTCTTTTTATACTGTATTTTAGAGCTCCAAACGGCCAGCCTTGAGGAGCTGCAGAAGATGAAGCTTTTTATGAAGCTGCTGAAGAAACAGGAGAAGGAGCTGAAGGAGCTGGAGCGAAAGGGAAGCAAGCGCAGGGAAGAGCTGCTGCAGAGATATTCAGCCCTGTTCTCAGAGTTGGTCACCCAGTGTGGCAGGAAGAAGATCGCATGCCCTCGGAAAACCCAGAAAAAGAAAAGGTAAAATACAGCATAAGAAATCTCCAGATGTGCTGCGCAGCACTCAGGAGGCTTTGTTGCCTGCACGCACAAGCGGCGCTAAGTGCTTCCCTCAGAGAAACACACATGAGCCACACGCTTCCCTGTCTTCATGCCCATCCTCCAAAAAAGAGGCATGAAGGGGGTTGCCTATCACATATTTCCATGGGTGTGCACGGAGCTGCACATTCCTTTCTAAGAGGTGTACGGCTTTGATATGGTGCAGTAGGTGGAATGGATTATCTTCTGTGCTGCAGTAAGCATTCTTCCTGTATTCCTCCTGTTAACAGCAGTTTGACTGTAGAGGAGGTCATTGCAGGAGGGAATCCAGCAGAGATGGCAGAGAATGCTGACAGCCGAGTCTTGGAGCTGAAGGAGAAGCTGGAAATGCACCTAATGCAACTGTGGGAAGAGCAGCATGATGGGATTCGGAAAAAGAAAGAGCAGCATGCCACAGAGGTATGGACTGCATGTGTACTCCACCTGGGCACTCACAGACTGGGGGTGACCCACAGAAAGTGTCACCAGCCAGGTTACACCTTCACTGACTGTTACCATTAGAGCATTGCAGATGCAGCCAGGCACAGGAATGCCCACCAACACAGCCCTAGTCACCAACATTGCTGTATCCTTGCAGATGACATGTTGGACTAAAGCCGCTCCAGCAGATTTCATGCAAGCCATAATCAAAGCAATGCATATAGATGCAATGCCCACACACAGCATGTCCCCCAGGCCGAGAGCTACTCACGGGGCCTGATCTTGTTCCTGTTGGAATCAGTGTATTTTCTGCATCTGACTTCAGTGGAACGAAGATCAGGTCTATATACATGGTGCCATCAGACACAACATATCCCACTGAATGCCATTGGTAGACACCGTGCCCTCAGATGCATCACCACTCACAGGGAGAGTGACAGCCAGAGAGACAATACCTGAAGATAGGTCACTGCCCAAATCTAGTGATAGCCAAGGAGTCACCCAGCTCGATGACTGCCCACCAGTACAGTGCAACCCAGAGCCCCAGTGTAACCGAGGCACTTGTATCTGCCCACACAAACTAAAGGGTAGGAACATACACACATGGTATACCCTACAAATATATGCTGTGACCCAAAGGGACAGCTCCACCAATGGTGACCTGATGCAATCCACCAACACAGCTTGGCCCACATACACAAATCACAATTTGCAGACACAGTGTCGTATTTCCAAACCCATGTAGATTAATTGACTGCTGTAAGTAAATGGAGGATGAGGTCAATGGCAGGAGAGAGAAACCTGAATCAGTAAGATCCTGACTGTGTACTCGTGTTTGGTCTTGTTTGGGTTGTTTTTTTTTTATTGTTTTTTTTTTTGATCCCTTGAACAGCAAATTGCCAGACTAATAGAAGTAGCAAGGGAGAAGCAGGCAGCTGAGCTGAAGGCACTGAAGGAATCGTCAGAAAGGTAAATTCTGATCATTTGAATAACAAAGTAATACTAGTATAGCACTTCATTGGTAGATCACAACGTGCTGCACTGAGCTGGGTAAGCATCACTCTCTATCATACAAATAGGCGAACTGTGTGACTTACCCAAGGTCGTGCTATGAGTCAGTGGCAGAGATGAGAGGACAACTCTGGTCTCCTGACTTCCAGAATGGCGCTCTATGTTGCACCTCAGAGCACAGTAGCAATGAAGTTAGAGCTGATCTAGCTGTCCAACACCCTGTTTTATATGGCTAGCAGCTTGGAATATTGTACAGCAGGTAAAATTGTTTGTAAGATGATTGCAGTTTGTGGATCTAGGCATATGTGCATTGCCATACCGGACCAGACCAGTGACCTCCTAGTCGAGTGTTCTTTCTCTGACAGTGTCCAGTGTCAAATGCATGAGAGGAAGATGCAGGAAATGCTACAATGGACATTTATAATTTTTAACTGTGAGGGTAATTAACCATTAGAACAATTTACCAAGGGTTGTGGTGGATTCTCCATTATTGGCAATTTTTAAATCTAGATTGGATGGTCTAAAAGATCTGCTATACTTCAAAATGAATTATTTTGGGAAGTCCTCTGGCCTGTGTTATACATGACATCTTACTAGATGATCACAATGGTCCCTTCTGGCCTTGAGATCTATGAATTTATGGAGTAAGATGCTCTGAGGGGAAATTTCTTCCTACCCCAGGCAGGCTTATGTCCTGAAACATGAAGATTTATAGACCTTATATTTTATCCTGTTTAGTGTAATTGACAATATTTGCATTGTCAATATAAATGTCTGACTCCTACTAAGTTCTTAGCTAGGATAGTATCTTGTAGAAATGAATTTCATAGGTTAATAATTACGTGTTGTGTAAAAAGTGTTTTTATTTATTGGGTTTAAATTTACTGCCTTTACGTTTCACAGAAAGATATCCAGGTCTTTTTCCTGAGTGGTTATGGTTAAATTAGAACCCAATAATGTGTACGAGTAATTCAAATGATTACTTCCACTGAGCATTATCTCACGTTTTTCAACACTTAAACTGTATTTGCTCTCTGAAGTTCTTTAGTCTTTTTTAGTTTTGACTAATACATAGTTTTGTGTCATGTGCAAATGTTGCCAACTAACTATTCAACATATTTTCCAGATCATTAATAAATATATTAAACAACACTCGTTCTAGTACAGAACATTGGGGCACCCAATTCTTAATCTTTTGCCATGTTGAACATTAATGACAGGTTTCAGAGTAACAGCTGTGTTAGTCTGTATTCGCAAAAAGAAAAGGAGTTCTTGTGGCACCTTAGAGACTAATCAATTTATTTGAGCATAAGCTTTCGTGAATTACAGCTCACTTCATCGGATACATACTGTGGAAACTGCAGAAGACATTATATACACAGAGACCATGAAACAATACCTCCTCCCACCCCACTCTCCTGCTGGCAATAGCCAGAAGAGTTCCCAGAAGTCACCTACTACAGGACAGGCCTAACAAAGAAAATAACAGAACGCCACTAGCCGTCACCTTCAGCCCCCAACTAAAACCCCTCCAACGCATTATTAAGGATCTACAACCTATCCTGAAGGATGATCCAACACTCTCACAAATCTTGGGAGACAGGCCAGTCCTTGCCTACAGACAGCCCCCCAACCTGAAGCAAATACTCACCAACAACCACATACCACACAACAGAACCACTAACCCAGGAACCTATCCTTGCAACAAAGCCCATTGCCAACTGTGCCCACATATCTATTCAGGGGACACCATCATAGGGCCTAATAACATCAGCCACACTATCAGAGGCTCGTTCACCTGCACATCCACCAATGTGATATATGCCATCATGTGCCAGCAATGCCCCTCTGCCATGTACATTGGTCAAACTGAACAGTCTCTGCGTAAAAGAATAAATGGACAAAATCAGATGTCATGAATTATAACATTCATAAACCAGTCAGAGAACACTTCAATCTCTCTGGTCACGCAATTACAGACATGAAGGTCGCTATCTTACAACAAAAAAACTTCAAATCCAGACTCCAGCGAGAAACTGCTGAATTGGAATTCATTTGCAAATTGGATACTATTAATTTAGGCTTAAATAGAGACTGGGAGTGGCTAAGTCATTATGCAAGGTAGCCTATTTCCCCATTGTTTTTTCCTCCCCCCCCCGACGTTCTGGTTAAACTTGGATTTATGCTGAAAATGGCCCACCTTGATTATCATACACATTGTAAGGAGAGTGGTCAGTTTGGATGAGCTATTACCAGCAGGAGAGTGAGTTTGTGTGTGTGGTTTTTGGAAAAAAGGGGGGGGGGGGTGAGAAAACCTGGATTTGTGCTGGAAATGGCCCAGCTTGACTATCATACACATTGTAAAGAGAGTGGTCACTTTGGATGGGCTATTACCAGCAGGAGAGTGAGTTTGTGTGGGGCGGGGGGGCGGAGGGTGAGAAAACCTGGATTTGTGCTGGAAATGGCCCAACTTGATTATCATACACATTGTAAGGAGAGTGATCACTTTAGATAAGCTATTACCAGCAGGAGAGTGGGGTGGGAGGAGGTATTGTTTCATGGTCTCTGTGTATATAATGTCTTCTGCAGTTTCCACAGTATGCATCCGATGAAGTGAGCTATAGCTCACGAAAGCTTATGCACAAATAAATTGGTTAGTCTCTAAGGTGCCACAAGTACTCCTTTTCTTTTTAAAGAATTTCCTGTTATTTGTTTTTGTCTTTGCTATTTGCTCTTAAATTCCCTAAGGCTTCCTAATTTCCATTTCATATGTTATCTGCTATAGGTTACACTCCTTTCTATTAACTTCATATGGGCTGGGTTTCTATTTTTTCATGAATACTGGTTTGGCTCAAATATCCTCTTTTAACTTTCCCATGTAATCATACAAAGCCTTCCTGCTTCTTTTTACTTAGGGTTATGAGTACTTTCTGTGTCTCTTATCAATAGTCTAGCGGAGACAAGTGTAGCAAAGTGTTAAGAGTATTCAGAATGGATTTGCATGATGTAACCCAAGTATAATGTCCATGTGTATTTTGTCCTAGCTCCTAGGATCACTCACCTCGGGTAAGGAACATTTTAAATCCAGTAAACAAAGGGTCTTATTTTAGATCTCTTCTGAAATTTTCCCTTGCTACCAGGTTTGCCATTCTTGTATGAAAAGCTCTCCAAGACAGGTGTTTAAAGAAACCAGTTGTTCATATATAGTGTCTGAGGGTTGTTGGTCCTGTCATTCATGACATCTTCATCTCTGCAGTGATACTAAAGAGATAAAGAAGAAGCTGGAGGCAAAGAGACTGGACCGAATCCAAGCCATGACCAAGAGTACCATTGACAAGACTGCTCAGGAGAGGTACTGGTTGGACAGCCTAGGGCTTGGTCTGCACAGAACAGAGAGCGATCCCAGGCAGGGAACTCCATTGCACTGTGGTCTTCATCACCACTAGGCAGTTAGTAACCGCCACTAAATTGGACATGGAAGGCAAACCCATATACCTCACTCCCTTATCAGCCTAATTTCAGGTACCCTCACAGGATGGTATTGCTCCAGCTTTGGTCTGTCTTCATGTGGGCTGGATTTCCATCCCTCCCCCTGTTGCCATCACCGTCTGGTAAACAGGCACATATGCTCTGAGAGGCCAAATTTCTAGACACAGTAGTAAGGGCACTGCTGCAGTCCGCACTTAGCTCTTGCACTGCTCTGCAGCGCCTTCCATACACATAGTGTTATAGGGGAAGATCAGCTCCACGTAGTACAACCTTAAATGGTTTGATCCTGAAAGGAGCTGACCACCTGCAATTCCCTTTGAAGTTAGTAGGAGCTGTGAGTGCTCAACATCTCTCAGAATCAGACCCAAAGAGTCCATATGAAAACCCCCTGAGGTCATTACAAATGGATGAAAGCGTTCTGCTGTAGTTCTTAAGGCTGGAAAACCTTGACTAGATCAGTGTGCTTGCATGGAGAAGAATCTCCCTGTGGGACTTACCACAAGTTGGTATGGTTGGTACCTTCGTTTTGGTGTTTTCCACTATCCTAGAGGCTCTGCTCTCTTGTTTATCTTAGTCTCTTACTCATTAAGGTAGCAAAGAAGCCTCAATATCTTCCAGCCATTTCAATTTTTCAGATGAAGGCTGGGAATGCAGCCTTTTCCTAACACTCCTTACCTACACTACACCTTGGTGGAAATGGATCTCAGATTAAGCTAAAAAGAAGCTCCTCCATAAAACCTCTCTTTAGAGACTATTTATGAGCATCTATTATTAGCCTCAGTTAAGATCCAAATGCAACTTTTGAGACTCGTAACCTTAGTAAGGTACTTTGGATGCTTATTAACTTGGAACATAAAATGTTATATGCCACCTTCCTTTGTACTGTATATCAGGGGTCGGCAACCTTTCAGAAGTGGTGTGCCAAGTCTTCATTTATTCACTCTAATTTAAGGTTTCGCGTGCCAAAGTAATACATTTTAACGTTTCTAGAAGGTCTCTTTCCACAAGTCTATCATATCTAACTAAACTATTGTTGTATGTAAAGTAAATAAGGTTTTTAAAAT
Source organism: Chelonia mydas (assembly GCF_015237465.2). Classification (NCBI taxonomy): domain Eukaryota; kingdom Metazoa; phylum Chordata; order Testudines; family Cheloniidae; genus Chelonia; species Chelonia mydas. The sequence continues at coordinate 74,283,784 of NC_051246.2, forward strand.
GTTTAAGAAGCTTCATTTAAAATTAAATTAAAATGCAGAGCCCTCTGCACCGGTGGCCAGGACCCGGGCAGTGTGAGTGCCACTGAAAATCAGCTCCCGTGCCGCCTTTGGCATGCGTGCCATACGTTGTCTACCCCTGCTGTACATGTTACAATAATTTTCTATGTTTTTTTATTTGCCTGTGCCTCAAATTGGTACTTCCACTAGCACATTTATATACAATGTAATATCCTTCCTGGTTATAAATGCAGTTCCGTCTTTCTGTATGGACACGGGCAGCCCTAGCTTAAGCATGAGAATTTATGGTAATTTTACTGACATTTGACTAACTGGTGACTTGGATAAAGATAATAGATAAACAGGATTTATTTTTAATAATACCTGCTGTGGTTGTGTTTTTAAAGATTAAAGAGAGAAATTAATAATTCACACATTCAGGAAGTGGTGCAGATGATCAAACTGGTAAGTGTCTCTGTGGAAACCTTCTGCAGCATCTTTGTTCTCACCTAGGTGGTGTTGTCTTGTGTATGTACTGTGTGCGCTTCACTGTTTTGTGCAAACATTGAGTTCTCTTAGGTATATAGTCCTACTGCACTGGATCCTCAAGATATATGCAGATCCAAATCTTTAGTGACTATGCTTTCTGTGATAGTGTGAAGACAGCTACAATCTTGCTAAGGATTGTAGGTCCTGCCAGCTGGAGATAAAAGAGATTTCTCCAGGTTTCTGCAAATCCACCTAGCAGGCTGCTGCAGGGAAAGAATTTTCTAGCATGGCTATTCAGAGACATGGCTTTATGTCCCACTATCACTGCGATTATTCATGTGCTTAAAGTTAAGCATGTGTGAAAATCTTTGCAAACATGGGGCCCTACTGAGCACAGTTTCTACAGTACGTGGAGGAGCCACTGTTGTGATGAGCAGATGCAGCCATGGTATACATTGTGTGTTCATGCAATGATCTCCCCATCACTATAAGTAATCACCAGCTTTTGAACACAGCACCTTGAACACTAAAGGAGTAACTCCATTAGCTGGCAGAAATAGTAGGGCTAGAGGGGGATGTGACACGCACTTTATAAGCATGTTACATGTAGCTTTGGCCATACAGAACTTTCTCTGCAATGTTTATACAGCTCCATTGAGAAATGTCTCTTTTAAAACTTAAATTTGTTTTTTTTATTCCTTGAAGGTGACAGAAAAGATGGCCAAGTACCAAGAGAAACTGGAAGAGAAGCAGGCAGATTGTTTAGAAAAGATCAAGGAGAAAGAAAGCCAGGTAAAGGCAAAGAAGAATCCAGGATTTAATGTGGTTACTCAGTACAGTAAATCCAGGACTTAATGTGAGAGCCAGTCCTCTTTATGAACTCTCTTCTGATAACACCACCCTGTATAGTCGCAATTCCATGTACACATATCGCATATGATTAGTTCCCACTTCAGACACATCCCATACAAGTTACACAGAAATGGTATGATTTGGAGAACATGGAGCTCATCTCTAGGTCACTGCATCAACTCCAACCTATACAAGTTGATAGAGACCAAAAATTATTACCATCTGGAATGCTTCTTGATGGCCTATGTGAAATGAGTTAGTGATCACAGTTCAATCTTCAACAGACTATGGTTCAAATATAAAAAATACAATTAACTGGCACCCCTATTACAGTCCTCACCAGAGAAGCCAAGATTGCCTCAGCTATGGACAATAAATTGCCCTCTCCCGTCATGAGATGAGCCTCCCAAAACAGGATTGAGACATGGTGGGGTTCTGATGAGAAGTTTACACGGTCACTGCCTTGCTGTATGTGTTCTGTGGGTAAAGAATTTCAGCCTCCACTGCTAAAACCCAGTCCTTTCACCAGCACTAAATTCACTTTTCAAATTAAGAATTCTATAAAAACCCAGTTTGGAATGAACTTTACATTGCTTCTCCTGTGTTCTGAGAGTGACACCAGGACACATGCCTCTCATTTACTGAGTGACTGATTTTTTTTCCTATTTGCAGCTCCAGAAGGAGGCCTTGGCAGAGTATGAGGAGAAAGTGAAAACCCTTAGCATGGAGGTACAAGATTTGGCAAGGAATTGTGTGAAAATCTGCTTCCCTCTGGAGGCTAATATCAAGAAGGAAGAAGCCCTGAATGCCAGCAGTGAAGGAAAACAAGGGTCTAAGGACCAACCAGAAGGAAAGATACCTGGAGCTGAGATATCATGGCTTGAGACATCCATGGCTGAGACCTCCATAGCTCAGACTCAAAAAGTTGAGTTGTCTGAACAAAATGAGGAAAGCAGATTATGAGAGATGCTTCTCCTAATCTTTATTCTGCTTCTGGAAGCTCATTTCAAACAATTAATAGGGTCTACAGTAAAGTTATGCACATGAAATAAACGTAATCTACTCAGAAGACCATCCTTCCCAGCCAGGGAGTTGTATGGGTTGCTGAAGTTCACCAGAAACCTCCTCCTTTCTTCTCTGTCCTTCAGAATGTGGAAGAGAAGAGATTTTAGGGGATCACCTGTAGATGAGAGGTTTGGTCTGTAGGAAACACTTTGTCTTCCACTCCGGCTTAGCAGCAGGTATTTCAGGAGCATGAGTGACTTCATGACTGGCAATTCTGACACAACTAGCTTGTCTTCATTATCTCAGACTTCATCCAATTTATTCTGTTTATAGGAGACCCTTACACAGACTAGAAGAGAGATGGAATGTCACTTTAAGGAACCTCATACCATCAGTGCACCATTTTCCCTCTCTCAAACAGAACAGTGCTGGCTCCATGGATTTCTCCTATTGGCGGAGGAAAGAAGAATCTCAAAGAAAATTATGCTGGTGTTCACACACCATTTTAGATAAATTGCAGTGGAAAAAAAAACCCTAGGAAACGGAAGGAGAGTACTCTATGATCAGTTTTCTAGATTAATTTTTTTAAATGTCTTCTTTTTCCTAGTGACTGTTTTTCATTTCTGCTGTATCTTTTGGAAGCTAGTGGTTCTACAGACAGATTTTGTGGGACCAATTTAGACTGGGATTGACCCCTCATAGAATATAGACAGAAAATCTGTAAGGGCTCTCTAATACTCACCTGTAGAAATTATGCAGAGAAATGAGCCATTTCTCCCATCTATTACTGCAAAGTAATCTAGAGAACTCCTGTCCAATTCTCTGTGGACATTCCATAAAGTTTTCTAAAGAACTCCATCAAGATTCTCCAATGAAGCTATATAACTCCACATTTAGGGCCCTTTTGGAAGCATACAGTCACAATTTTGAAAACTTTTAATTTATTTTAAGGGTAAATAAACATAGTTCCCTTAAATGTTCCTCATACTGTAAGGACACCTGTTCGATTGGCTTGCCTACCAAAAAGTACAGCAATTTGTTTCAAAACTTGCCTCAAAATGCTTTGCGCAAGCTAAAACCTCCTATTCACTATGCTTCTGTACCAATTTATTACAACAAAAGATCAGCAAATTCTCCAGCAGGCGGTGCAGTCTGAAGAAGTACAGTGTGGGAGGAATCAGGGAAGAGACACTCCTTCAGTACATACGCTACACAGGAGGTTTGTGGCCTTTATCTCAGCTTGCTAGGGGCTCAAGGAGGTTTGTATGCGGTTTGCCCTTTGGCACACATGCTGCCATGCAGTGTGTGTAACAGTGCAGTACGTAGCCTCTTCCCTACAGTATCTTCAGATTTCTGACTGCCTCGGTAGTTATTTCTAGCTGTAATTGCAGACTGAAGGGCATAATACACATGTTCAATTACACAGCTTAATTTTGAGGTACGTTAGTCCTGAGCTTAAGACTTTCTGCATTTTTTGACTGCAAATGGGAGGATGTGACCCTTAGATTGTCTGAGACCTGGTGTCCATTTGCTGCTGCTGCTGCTCTTGGGTAATACAAAGCTTTCTAGCGTAAGGTGAACAAAACCAAACATCAGGGGGCCATATTCCTAGTTAATCATTTCTGCACGTGGGGCAGGAAGAGAGTGGGGGGGGGGGGGGTGTGTGGAAAGTGACCTTGGGGGGGGATGTGTGGAAAGTGACCTTTGCATGCCCTATATTTCTACAATTGTTCAAGGCCCTGCCTGGTCCCCAGTGTAAATTCTAGCAATCTCCTCAGCCTCTGGAAGCTGGAAAGCAGAGAATAGCATAGTTCAGGTCACTCTGGTTGTGCCCCCTCTTTGCCCTGACACAGCCCCTACACCAGGGACTGGGACAGGCCTAGCAAATAACCCTAATGCCAGTTCTACAATGGCTGTTTCCAGGATTTTTTGCATGCTTGTCCGCAACTCTTTTCCTGGTCAGTACAGCAATGAATTGGGATTTATGCACTGATTTGCTGATTTGATACACGTTAACTTGTGCAAGCAGTGCCGTTAATACTATTGGAAGCAATAATCTTTACATTATTACATGATAACATGTGTTAATGCTATTGCATTTATCTCTTGATAAGTCATTCAGCCCTGTGAGTCATTCATTTGGAAACAGCGAGACTTAATGAAAGGAAGTGGGACAAGCATGCACTTTGGCATACCGTTTCTGTAGGACTGCATGATAAAGACAGCATTCAAAATCCAGCCTCAGCATGAAATAGAGCAACCTTACCACTGCTATAATATATGCCCATTCCCAATAGCCCCAAAGGGCCGTGCCAGCAGCGAAGCATTCCCTGGGTTGAGGGAATCCTCCCGTGCTTGGATCTGCCAGCTTTCGGGCAGCTTTGTGGTGCTGGAGCCATGGCACACTGGAGAATTGGGGTCATTATCTCTGTAAAAGTTTTATCCTCTTTAAACTCCCTTTAGCATATTCTAGTAATAGAGGAACCAGTGAGAGAGTGTGATTTACAGTGCGATTTGAAATGCTTCTTTTATCCTCTGATTATTGGAGCCTTTGACCTTAACTTGATAGACAACACTAGAGCAAAGGAAGAGGTGTTCCTGACCAGAAAGATGCTACTTTTCCCCATGTTCTGTTTTTTTATGACACCAAGTGCCATCCCCCAACAAAGCATTCACCGTTGTAGAAATGTTCTCTACGGGTCTGTATCTTGTTTGGAGCGGCAGGGAGCAGCAGGCTTAGTTTTAGTGGTTCTACAAAAAATGGTGGTTATTATACTGGATACTACCGTGATGAATGCATTACAAACTGTAGATAGACATGAAATTAGCTCAGGTTTGATACTACAGAGAAGTCCTAAATCTGGTTTAATGGCTGGGTAAAGGAGATAATGTACCTCCTCTGTAGCATTGCATTTGCATGAGATATGCATTGATTTTATTAAAATACAGGAGTGGGATTGTGTATTGTAAATTTGTGACATATTTATTTCTGGAAAATAAAACACATTTCTATAAAACTTCTGACACACTTCTTTCTTGAGTGTGGGGCAGGCTAGTGGGAATGGAATAGACTACAGTACAGGTGTATGACAACAGAAACATTAAGCTTCCATTGTTCTGAGTTATCTCTGTTCTCAGCTCTGTTACTTTCCATGGTGCTGGCTGCAGATGTTGACCCCACTGTGCATTTCTTAAATAAAGTTTTAGTTAGGTGGAATGATATTCTTAATGTAGTATGTTTCTCACGCATGTACAGTAACTCCTCACTTAACGTTGTAGTTATATTCCTGAAAAATGCGACTTTAAGCAAAACAAGGTTAAGCAAATCCAATTTCCCCATAAGAATTAATGTAAATTTGGGGGGGGGGGGGTTAGGTTCCAGAGAATTTTTTTTTGCCAGACAAAAGACTCTCTCTATATATATATACACACACATATACACACACAGTATAAGTTTTAAACAAATTTAATACTGTACACAGTGATGATAATTGTGAAGCTTGGTTGAGGTGGTAGAGTCAGAGGGTGGGATATTTCCCAGGGAATGGCTTACTGCTAAATGATGAACTAGCAATTGGCTGAGCCCTCAAGGGTTAACTCATTGATGTTACTGTAGCCTCACACTCTACAGGGCAGCAGGAATGGAGGGAGGGGAGACAGCATGGCAGACAGAGACAGGCACACACACTCTGTGTGTGAGAGAGAGAGATGCGCATTTCCCCTTTTCCCCTTCAAGTATGCCGACCCCACTCTTAAGTACACTACCTTGTTAAGTTAATCAGCAAGCTGAGACCACAGCAGCTGCTGACAGGAAGCTCCCTCTGTCCTGAGCCCTGTCCTGTGTCCCCCTACTCTATGGAGATGGGGTAAGCAGGGTGCAGGAGCAGCACATGGCAGTGCGGGGAGGGACAGCTGAACTGCTGGCAATTGATAGCCCGCTGGGCGACTGCTGCACAGGGAACTTAGGGGAGTTGATAGGGGGCTGCCGGTCCCAACCACATCTTATCATTAGTACTGTTCCCACAATACTATTCACATGGAGCCCTGAAACTGGCTGCTAGATTACTGAGGGTAAAGTTGCATGGTCGAAACATGTAGCTCATACTCTCCTCTGCTTTTCTTTTAGTTCCATTAGCCATCATCTCCAAGTTGCTTATTAATTCCTTGTCAAGTTGACACAAGGCAGGAGATGACATTCTGTTGGGGTGGCTACACTAGGGAAAATGACAAATGTTCTTTGGTGTTATTCCACTCCTTGCCACAGCCTGTCTCGCTGAGGTTTCTTGAAGGAGGAACTATCTGCCTTTCCAAACAATCAAGGCTGAACGAGGACATGCCTGCTCAGTGATATTTGAGAAACTAATTTTAGGACTTATGATTAATGTTATGGGATACAAATAGCACTTTTTAAAAGCAGAGAAAAAACAAGAGCATGACTCATGTTACGGCACTGCATACGTTTCTACTATGCAGCTTCTGTCATAAAATGAAGCAGCAGCATTGTTTCCCTGACAGCCGATACACAGAGCTGGACGAAACACAGGGAACGCGTTTAACATACAGTTACACCCCTCTTCCAAAAAGATCCAAATGCGCTTTGCAGACTGTATATATTAGGATCACTCGCTGACTATTAAAATGAAACTACAGCTGAGGCAGAATGCAAAATACACTCTGCATCAGCAACACCATATAACAGTTCTTAGGGAGAAAAGTAAAGCAACCTAGCTACCATAATGACGGGGCATTTATAATATTCTATCTGGGAATGTGTCTCCAGTTGAAATTAGATGGAATTTAGGCAGCATGTAATTAGACAAAGTGGGATGCAGCCAGCACACGGGCTAGATCTACTCACACAAATAGTGCTATGCAAACTTTAATGATTACAAGTGAGAAGGAATTTTCTTTTATACCCTCTCTGAGAGGTGATACTGTTAGCAGCACAGGGTCCCATAACATCACACCAGGATACCGTTTCAAAAGATTCTGTGGAAAGAATACCACCTTCTGAATTGCTAGCATCACTTATTCCTGCAGCATTCTTGCAGCTCTATCCAAGTATACTGACCAGCCCAGACCCTGCATAGTGTACAGGGGTTCTCAGGACAATTTTTTGGTGCCCTCAAAGTGTGGCCACCAACTTTTGCTGATGGGCCACTCTCCCACTTTTTCCTAAAATATTTAATTAGCTTTAGGAAAAACAAATAAATATGCACAGGTCCAAACCATTGTAATTTATTTATTGCTAGCTAGTAAGTCTGTTGTGAAAGTGATATTAACAAACATACAAGTATCATTTTTCACAGCAGACTTACTCAGCCCTGCCAAGACTGGAGACAAATTAAGACCTGGATGGGAAGTCAGGGGAGGCAGCGGGGGTCTGGAGCCCAAAGCCCTGCAGCCAAAGCCCAAAGCTCTACAGCCAGAGCCTGTGCCCCGCCACCCCAGGGCTGAAGCCCAAAGCCTGAGCCCCACCATCCCTGGGAAGGTGGGGAACGCACCGGCTGCCTGCTCCTCAAGGTTGTGCCCCATGTGTCTCCAGAGAGGGGTAGGGCCCAACCACCGCTGGCAGACTCAGCAATCAACACTAAGCTGGAGCATCCATGAGCAAGGGAAAGGAGGGCATGAGACTACTTCCTCCCCCCCTCGCCCGCCATCACAGCCCAGATTGCTGTGGCGGCAAGAAAAGCCCCTGGTGGCCACATTTGAGAAATGCTGGTGTAAGATATCTGATGAAATTATAACACAAGGTAGAATGGCAAATGGCTTTCTTGAGGCTGGTAATGGAAAAAGAAAAATTAATGATAACCAAGATAAGCCTATTTTACATAGTATATGGCAGGTCTTTATCTTTAGAAAAACTTTAGATTCTCTCCATGCTCACATTCTTTTGCTACTCTGTGCAAGGGACCAGAATATGGACTTTTTCAAAAGGAGAATTCTAAACAAGGGATACAGTGTGGGGGCTTGTCTCCGAGTCTCCAGTTTTCCTATGCAGGCTCCCTAGTGGCAGTTCAGCATTGACGTGCAGGAGAAAACTGCCCAATAAGGATGACTCCTTCAGGTGGGAGGCTTGGCCCAAGATCCGTCTTTCCCTGCACTCTGTTCAGAGAAGGAGCTAGAGGTTGGTCGGCTCCTTCCTTTCCCACCCAAGAGCTGGCTGGGAAGGAGCAGCACCCCTTGCAGTGCACTGGTATCGTTATCTTTATTATCTGCACTGCCACTTCAGACACAGACATTAGCTAGAAGCTTGAAGCTAATCAGCTTCCTTTAGCAACGACCATCACTGTGATAAAGAGATACACATCCTTATGCATATGCAGTCAATCAAGCATACTGAAGCAAATACTGAGAAAATGCATGTAATTTGCTGATTTAGCCTTATTTCTGTTGTCATTCTCTATTATTGTCAACTCGGTGTTAATAGAATGTTTTGCTTTAATACTTGAATTACATTAATACCTCACATTATTACACGTACAAAGCCAAACATGACGCTAACTTAGTTGCTTACAACCTCAAACCTTACTCCTAATACACATTCCAATAAATTTATTCTGTAAAAACAATACATTTTTGTTTTGTTTTTTACAGTAAACTTGTCAACTACAAACCTTGAATACGCAAAAGATGTTCCAAGGACAAGCACAACAAGGATTGATAAAACCAGACTAAATATGTTTTCACAATAAAAGCTGGCATAAAAATAAATAACATTCTCTATTATCACAATAGCAACAATAATGTACACAGAATAATGGTTTTGGAATGCTTACTCCCTAGTCTAGATCTATTTCCAAAATTAAAAACAAAAACCAAAAACAGAAGAATGATAGGATCCTTTTTTTAAGCCTTTCAATAGTGAAAATTCGATGTTTTGGTTTGGTTTCATAAGGTTTCTGTATCACAATAAGCTTAGAAATGGAAAGCATTCTCTAAGCAGGCAGTGACTTATTGAAAACTGCCCACGGATAACTAGGCCGAGAAATCCTGCTCTCTGTACCCTTTTGTGCAATTATTTGTATGCAAAATGTTGCCTTCAGGATTCAGTGACTATGTCCATCCCCATATTGGCAGAAGTCAGCTCTAAAAGAAGCTACAAACTAGGTTCAATTGAGAGCCAAAATTTCATAGGCTTTTTCCAGCAATAGCTGAACCATCCAAACCTCCTAAGTCTGCATCATTGGATTGGAAATCTTAATAGCACAGCCTCTCAACAAAAAGTTCTCCTCTCAGGCATGCCAGAATAGATCAGGAGGAACTCCACTGAAGGCAATAGTCACACTGGTATAAGGATCAGGCCCAAGGTATGCAGCATTGTGGGCTTAGCAGAGGGGCCAGCAACACAAGGCAAACACCCTTTATCATAGTATTTCTGCACTGGGAGGTTGGCTCCCCAGCTGGATGACTTCTCTGAACATTTCAGAGCCTCACAGACTATGTCTACACATTTCCGAGTGAGCCTCCCAGGCCGAGGGGACAGAGGCTTGGGTCTGGATACAGAGGTGGATTTGGCTGGGAGAGGGAGAAGAACAGCGGTTACTTTACCTATATGAGTTGGCCCATCCCTGCTGCACAGGCCAAGCCTCAACTGGAGTGGGCAGCACAGGGTGCATCCCCCATTACTGGGATGGGGAGATCAGTCCCAAGAATCAGAGTTTCCCTTCAGTTCCCATTGGAAGGACCCGCTCCTGGCAGATCAAGCAGAGGGCAGCACAGGAGTCAGTCGGGCTGAGGTAGGGTTGCCAAGCCTCCAGGATTGTCCTGGAGTCTCCAGAAATTAAAGATTAATTTTAATTAAAGATTTACACAATGCACAGTCAACCTGTGGAATGCCTTGCCAGAGGATGTTGTGAAGGCCAAGACTACACAGGGCTCAAAAAAGAACTAGGTAAGTTCACAGAGGATAGGTCCATCAATTGCTTTTAACCAAGATGGGCAGGGATGGTGTCCCTATCCTCTGTTTGCCAGAAGCTGGGATGGGCAATGGGATGGATCACTTGATGATTACCTGTTCATTCCCTCTAGGGCACCTGGCATTGGCCACTGCCAGAAGACAGGCTACTGGGCTAGATGGACCTTTGGTCTGACCCAGTATGGCCGTTCTTATTATGTCATGTAATGAAACCTCCAGGAATATGTCCAACCAAAATTGGCAACCCTAGGCTCTGGGGGTTGGAGGCATAAGCTAGGCATAAGCAAACTAAGCAATTGCTTACAGTCCCAAGCAGCTCCATGGACCACTGTTCCCTCTAAGCTGTGCGCATGTGCACGCGCACACAGATCCTAAACCCCGCACACACAGCAAAACACTGCGCACACAAAAATTTGCACAGAAGCACAACAATTTGCACAGAAGAAATTTTTTGCCCACACAACCTGTCAAAAATTAGAGGGAACATTGCCATGGACCCCCTATTAATTATTAGTATATGTTGTGTGTGGTGGGGGGAGAGGGGGCAAAATATCCTTCTTTAGGGCCCCCAGTGGGCTAGCACCAGCACTGGTCAGAGGGACTCCTGGGCGGCTGAGCTAGGGGAAGGTGGGGGGGGAGGGCGGGACTCCTGGCAGGGTCAGTTCCCAGGGGCATGGTAGGACTCTGGCCTGGCATCACCCACCCAGGGAACAGGGTTACCATACTTCATGTTCCCCAAAAGAGGACACTGGGTAGAAGGGAGCAGGGAGGCGCTGGAAGGGTGTGTACTACTGGGAGGATTACCGGTTGGAGGGGGGTCCTGGATGGTACCTGTGGTGCGGATACTCACTGGAGGTGAGGGGCAGTGTCACTCCCTGTCACAGTGGCACGCACAAGCCAAGGACCCAGTGCCAGCCGTCCGTCAGTGCCTCCCTGCGGGACCCCCTTCCCACGATTGGAACCGGGGTTGCAGGGGGATGGACCAATCGGCTGCTGCAGATGCCGGGGAGGGACCAATCGGGGCTCTTTCTGAGCTGCAACTGTCTGCTGCAAAAAAAGGACTGGACCTCACTTTTAAACTGTTGTGATTCTCAGAACGCTGGGCGCAACTGACTGCGGGAGGAATCACGCGGAGCCTAAAACCAGCCCCTTGACCTATTCAGCCAGCCCCGCCCACTCTCTAGCTGCAGGCCAGGCCAGGCCAGGCAGCCAGAGCGAGAAGATGGAAGCTGGAGAGAGAGCCGGGAAAAGGCAAGTCTCCTTGGGCAAGGCAGCCTGCATCCTCACTGGGGCATCCCGGGGCTTCGGCCGGTGCCTGGCACTGCTGCTGGCCCCGCGGCTGGAGACTGGCTCCGTCCTGATCCCAGTGGCCCGATCCCAGGGGGGTTTGGCCGAGCTGGAGGCTGAGCTGCGGTCCAGTTTCCCCAGCTTGAAAGTGCATTCCGTGCAGGCCGATCTGAGCACGGAGGACGGGCTACAGCTGGTGCTCCGAGCAGTCCAGGACAAGCTGCCTGGAGTGGCTAATCTGGAGCGGCTCCTCATCATCAACAATGCAGGATCACTTGGAGACATTTCCAAATCCTTTGTGGATTTCACCAGCCCAGCCGAAGTCAACAGCTACTTTGCCCTCAATGTCACCTCGGCTCTTTGCCTCACATCCTCCATCCTGAAGGCCTTCCCAGGGCACCCTGGCTTGTGCAAGACTGTTGTGAACATCTCTTCACTATGTGCCCTGAAGCCCTTCAAGAGCTGGACGCTGTACTGCACGGGGAAGGCCTCGCGAGACATGATGTTCCAGGTGCTGGCACTTGAGAAGCCGGACGTCCGCGTTCTCAGCTATGCCCCAGGGCCTCTGGACACGGAAATGCAGCAGCTGGCCCGCACGAAGTCCGGAGACCCGGAAGTGCGGCAGCAGTTCCTCCGCATGAAGCAGAGCGGGCAGCTGCTGGACTGCAGCGTGTCCGCCCGAAAGCTAGTGACGCTGCTGCTGGAGGACACCTTCGCCTCTGGGGCGCACCTGGACTTCTATGAAGTCTAAGCCGCCACGCTTCCCCCCACCCCACACACGCCTCCGCGTCCGCGGCTGTGACCGAGCTGCCTATAAAATGGCCGCGGCTTGTGACTCTCCTTTCTAAGCCCCACCGGCGGAGAGCGGACCGCCAGGCAAGAGGGGCCCTGCCCGGGGAGCTGTGGGAGCCCTGGGGCACTCCCCGGACAGGTCACAGGGGCAGCAGCCAGGCCGGCCTGGAAGAAGCAGAGGGGGCAGGAGCACGGGCTGGGGGGGGCCACAAACCGCGCGGCCACCCTGGCAACCCCCGCCGCCCAGGGCGCCCCCAACTCTCAGCTGCCGGCCCGGCCGCGCGTCTCCGCCGCCTACGCGGCTCGGGCCCCGAGCTGCCCCTCCTCCATCCACCTCGCCCCGCGCCGTTGCCCCCTCCCCGTGGCCCGCCGCGCGCCGGGAAGGCAGTTGCCGCAGATGGTACCGCGCATGCTCCAGTGTCCGGCCTCTGCCCGCCCCAGTCGCGGCGAGGTGGCTCATCCCCGGGGCGGGGGGCTGAGGTGCCCCAGGGTCTCGGGCGTGGCGGCTGCCGGTAGCGCGGGGCAGGGCCCTCCCGAGGCCGGAGCCACCTGCAGCGCTTCTCAGGCCGGGCCTCCGCCGCGGTAACCGCTGAGCCACCCCCAGCGCGCTATGGCGTTGGCTCGCCTTGGCAGAGCCCGGGTCCCCCCCGGGACCGGCCTTCCCTCCCCGGGCGCCCCCCCCGGACTCCGCCATGGGGCTCGGCCCGGCCCCTGACTCTGCTCTCCCGCCTCAGTGCTCCCCCTCGGGGCGGGCCGCGGCTCGGCAGCGCGCACGTGGGAGCAGGAGCCGTTCCGCCTCCAGCAGGGACACTGGCTGCAAGGAGAAGTCGTGAAATCAAAGTAACAGGAGTTCCCTTAATACACCGACCAGTGATGGCAGGGGCTGGCAGGACAGTTAAGGGCAGCCTTGCAAAACTTTTCACCACTTCCTCAGAAAGAGGAGTTGTTTAAATGTCATTATTAATTATTATTATTTTATCAATCATCATGGTAAAGGATGAGCAAGTACGTTTTATGGCTGGGCTGGGCAATTTTCATGACTGTATGCAGGTCTGGTTAACCCTGAAGCATTTTTGATAAGGTGGAAAGTTGACTGTCCATTCCTGTGACATCAACTTTGTACATCTTTGAAACAGGACACTCCCCAGGGCTCTGAGGCTTGCAAGTGAATACCTGCTAAAAGATATACATATGGTATGAGCCGCAAAATTGTGTTTCTTCTGGCTAAGCTATTACCCATTCCTTAGACTGTTATTGCTGTTCAGGGTAGGGACTATATGTTATGTTTGTACATCACCCAGCCCACAATGAAGCTAGAGCATGTAGATGCTTCTGCAATACAAATTTAATAAATCTGCTTATCATGGGGGAGAGGGGGGGCGTGCTTGGTCCCTCGGGCTTGATGCCTTATTCCTGGGAAAATGGCATAACACCCAGAGACTATGATTTTAAGTTTTTACAAACTGGAATAGAATTTTGAAATTATATTGTGCTTCTCATACTCCTAATATCTCACCTACTTTACAAAGCAATGAATGGGATGCATATGTGCAAGAACTGTGTAAATAAACAAGAATCAGATGCTCACAGTGCCTTGAGTATTGGAACTTGTGATTTTGTTGTGTTTTGTTTTAGGGAGGAAACTGGAATTTGTCTTTTCAAATAGTGCAATGGGTGCTTTGATTTCATGTCCCATCAAAGTGTGGCCCTACTAAGGGTATGTCTACACTACGAAATTAGATCGATCTTATAGAAGTCAATTTTTAGGAATCGATTTTATACAGTTGATTGTGTATATCCAGACTAAGCGCATTAAGTCGGCAGAGTGCGTCCTCACTACCCGGGCTAGCATAGACTTTAGGGAGCATTGCACGGTGGGTAGCTATCCCACAGTTCTGCTGCCCATTGGAATTCTGGGTTGAGCTCCCAATGCCTGATTGGGAAAAAACATCGTCGCGGGTGGTTTTAGGTACATGTCGTCTGTCTCTCTCCGTGAAAGCAGCAGCAGAGAATCGTTTCAAGCCTTTTTTCCGTGCAGACGCCATACTGCTGTCAGCAGACAGTGCAGTAGGACTGCTAACAGTCATAGTCATCCACAGCTTCCGCTGCAATTCTGCTCTCACGCAGATGCCATACCATGGTAAGCATGGAGCCCACTCAGCTCACCACTGCTGTTGTGAACACTGCAAACTCCTCCTGCATTATCTTGCAGTATGTGCAGAACCTGCAAAAGCAAGCAAGGAGGCGACAACAGCACGATCACCATAGTGATGAGGACATGGACAGAGACTTCTTTCAAAGCACAGGCCCTGGCAATTTGGACATCATGCTGGTAATGGGGCAGGTTCCTGCCATGGAATGCCGATTCTGGGCCCGAGAAACAAGCACAGACTGGTGGGACCGCATAGTGTTACAGGTATGGGATGATTCCCAGTGGCTGCGAGACTTTCACATGCGTAAGGGCACTTTCATGGAACTTTGACTTGCTTTCCCCTGCCCTGAAGCGCAAGAATACCAAGATGAGAGCAGCCCTCACAGTTCACAAGCGAGTGGCGATAGCCCTCTGGAAGCTCGCAACGCCAGACAGCTACTGGTCAGTCGGGAATCAATTTGGAGTGGAAAGAAAAGGAGTACTAGTGGCACCTTAGAGACTAACCAATTTATTTGAGCATAAGCTTTCGTGAGCTACAGCTCACTTCATCGGATGCATCCGATGAAGCGAGCTGTAGCTCACGAAAGCTTATGCTTAAATAAATTGGTTAGTCTCTAAGGTGCCTCTAGTACTCCTTTTCTTTTTGCAAATACAGACTAACATGGCTGCTACTCTGAAACCTGAAATTTGGAGTGGGTAAATCTACTGTGGGGGCTGCTGTGATCCAAGTAGCCAACGCAGTCACTGAGCTACTGCTATCAAGGGTAGTGACTCTGGGAAATGTGCAGGTCATAGTGGATAGCTTCGCTGCAATGGAGTTCCCTAACTGTGGTGGGGTGATAGACGGAACGCATATCCCTATCTTGGGACTGGACCACCTTGGCAGCCAGTACGTAAACCACAAGGGGTACTCTTCAGTGGTGCTGAAAGCACTGGTGGATCACAAGGGATGTTCCACCGACATCAATGTGGGATGGCTGGGAAGGGTGCATGACGCTCTCATCTTCAGGAACTCTGGTCTGTTTGAACAGCTGCAGGAAGGAACTTACTTCCCAGACCAGAAAATTACTGTTGGGGATGTTGAAATGCCTGTAGTCATCCTTGGGGACCCAGCCTACCTCTTAATGCCGTGGCTCATGAAGCCATACACAGGCACCCTGGACAGGAGTAAGGAGCAGTTCAACTATAGGCTGAGCAAGTGGAGAATGGTGGTAGAATGTGCATTTGGATGTTTAAAAGCTTGCTGGCACAGTTTACTGACTAGGTTAGACCTCAGCGAAACCAATATTCTCATTGTTATTGCTGCTTGCTGTGCGCTCCACAATATCTGTGCGAGTAAGGGGGAAGATATTTATGGTGGGGTGGGAGGTTGAGGCAAATCGCCTGGCAGCTGATTACACAGAGCCAGACACCAGGGCAATTAGAAGAACACAGCCGGGCGCCCTGCGCGTCAGAGAAGCTTTGAAAACCAGTTTGATGACTGGCCAGGCTACAGTGTGACAGTTCTGTTTGTTTCTCCTTGATGAAAACCCACCCCCTTGGTTGACTCTACTTCCCTGTAAGCCAACCAGCCTCCCCCCTTCGATCACCGCTTTCAGAGGCAATAAAGTCATTATTGTTTCAAAATCATGCATTCTTTATTAATTCATCACACAAATAGCAGGAAAACTCACAAGGTAGCCTGGGAGGGGTGGGTGAGGAGGGAAGCACCGAGTGGGGTGCTGAATGAGGGGAGGCGGGAAGGACAAGGCCACGCTACAGTTGAAAACTTATTGAATGCCAGCCTTCTGTTGCTTGGGCAATCCTCTGGGGTGGAGTGGCTGGGTGCCCGTAGCCTCTCCCCCACCCCCCGT
The DNA here is from genome assembly GCF_015237465.2 of Chelonia mydas. Taxonomy (NCBI): domain Eukaryota; kingdom Metazoa; phylum Chordata; order Testudines; family Cheloniidae; genus Chelonia; species Chelonia mydas. Next base: position 74,300,129 of record NC_051246.2, read on the forward strand.
TTTCTTGGGTGTCTGGGTGAGGAGGATATGGAACTTGGGGAGGAGGGCAGGTGGTTATACAGGGGCTGCAGTGGCGGTCTGTGCTCCTGTTGGCTTTCCTGCAGCTCCACCAGACGCCTGAGCATGTCACTTTGCTCCTCCATTAGCCTCAGCATTGCATCCTGCCTCCTCTCATCGCACTCCTCCCTCCTCTCATCGCGTTCATTTAACGCTTTCCTGGACTCTGCCATTGTTTGCCTCCACGCATTCTGCTGAGCTCTTTCAGTGCAGGAGGACTGCATAAGCTCTGAGAACATTTCATCGCGAGTGTGTTTTTTTCACCTTCTAATCTGCGCTCGCCTCTGGGACGGAGATGATAGGGGGAGCGTAGAAACATTTTCATCTGCGGGAGGAAAAAAAGGGAGAGTAGTATTTAAAAAGATTCCTTTGTTCTCTAAAATGTAAGACTATTTCACACTGAATCAAGCGATTCACATTACATAGCACATGTGCTTTTGGTACAAGGTCGCATTTTGCCTCTTATATTGAGTGCCTGCCGGTTTGGTGTGAGACATCACACACACTCGGTTGGGCAACGGAATTCAGCTTGCAGGCAGCCACGGTAAGGCAAAGAGTTTCAGCTTCTTCAACCTTCATAAGGTGTGGGAACGGTTTCAAACAGCAGTGCCCTCCTTTCCCATACCAAGCAAAACCCATTGGGTTGGCCATTTAAAAGGAGGGGCTGCGGTTTTAGGGTGAATGTGCAGCACAACCCAATCCCCCACCACCACCACCCAATTCTCTGGGATGATCGCTTCACCACCACGTGGCTAGTATCAGGGAAGATCCCTGTCAGCCAAACACGAACAGCTGCAGGACTCTCCACACCATGTGGCTAACAGCGGGGATGATTTCTTTTCAGCCAAAGGCAAACAGCCCAGCAGGAACGGGCACCTCTGAATGTCCCCTTAAACAGATTTGCTGTATTGCATCCAGGTGACCATAATATCACTCTCCTGAGGCTAACACAGAGAGTACCTCCAGGAGAGCTTCATGGAGATGTCCCTGGAGGATTTCCACTCCGTCCCCAGACACGTTAACAGACTTTTCCAGTAGCTGTACTGGCTGTAAATGCATCCCAAGTCTTCAGGGCAAATTAATTATTATATTAATTAATAATTATATTAATCATTAAACACACTTGCTTTTAAACCCTGTATTATATTTACAAAGGTACACTCACCAGAGGTGCCTTCTCCGGCTTCATGGTCCGGGAGCCCGCCTTGGGAGGGTATTGGCTCCAGGATGATGAACAGTTCCTGGCTGCTGGGGAAAAGGGATTCTCCGCTTGCCTGCTGTGCACTGTCCTCAACCACCTCCTCCTCATCCATAAAATCCTAATCCCTGTTGCGTGAGACTCCCCCCTTGCAGGTGTCCATGGACAGTGGGCTGTAGGGGAAGTGGTAGGGGCTCCTCCTAGAATTGCATGCAGCTCATCATAGAAGCGGCATATATAGGGCTCTGACCCAGAGTGACCGTTTGCATCCTTTGTTTTTTGGTAGGCTTGCCTCAGCTCCTTTACTTTCACACGGCACTGCTGTGTGTCCCTGTTGTAGCCTCTGTCCATCATGCCCTTGGAGACTTTGGCAAATATATTGGCATTTCGTCTTTTGGAACGGAGTTCTGCCTGCACAGATTCTTCTCCCCAATGCAGCGATCAGATCCAGTATCTCCCGTTCAGTCCATGCTGGAGCTCTTTTTCAATTCTGGGACTCCATGGTCACCTGTGCTGATGAGCTCACCACACTGGCCAAACAGGAATTGAAATTCAAAAGTTCCCCGAGCTTTTCCTGTCTACCTGGCCAGTGCATCTGAGTTGAGAGTGCTGTCCAGAGCGGTCACAATGGAGCACTCTGGGATAGCTCTTGGAGGCCAATACCGTCGAATTGCGTCCACACTACCCCAAATTCAACCCAGCGAGGTAGATTTTAGCGCTACTCCCCTTGTCGGGGAGGAGTACAGAAATCAATTTTAAGAGCCCTTTAAGTTGACAAAACAGGCTTGGTCGTGTAGACAGATGCAGGGTTAAATCGACCTAATGCTGCTAAATTCGACCTAAATTCGTAGTATAGACCAGGGCTCAGAGTTCAGCCTCCCTTCCCCTCTACCTTTTTTAGACAGCATTGGGCTGAAGCTCAAATCCTACTGTTGAATTTGAACTCTCCAACCTGTGTCCAGTCAAGCCCTCCTTTCAAGGTTCTGTTTTCTTGCTGTGGTCCCCCCTAGTTATGAAATCATCCCCTCTAAAGTAGGTGAGTGTATTAGAACAGACTTGTGGCTCGCTCACTTACCCGCTTCCTTCCATCTCAAAACTGTAACCACATTTTAAAAGATCTCAAAAGTGCAACTGCTTAATGAATAGATCAAGATCTACTTTAATTTAAAACACAAGTGCAACCAATTCACAAACAGACAGTGTTTCAAATTATAGGCCTCTTTAAAAAGGCTCTGCTCTTTTGCATAAAAAGACAGGATACTTGGAAATACAGAAATTTTTTGCATCAAAGTTTCATCCAGGCGGCTAGATGATTTCAAGTTATTTATTACAGCTAAAAGTCTATTGCAAAATCTGTAACAGGGAAGGTGGTAGAGGGAAAGAGGAGGATAAAAAACATCCTAAAGAAAATTCAATAATTAGGTTAATTTTTTGGGGCAGTTGGGGTGCCCTAAAAAAATCCAAATTTCTATGATCTTTATAATTTGGCTGCAAGATGATATCCCAATTTCACAGATAAGACTAAGTTCCAGATATCTGCATGGCTTTAAACACATTACTGTACATGTTAAAACCTGACCTAGGAGTCAAAGTGACCATGACTATCTCACTGATCAATGAGCTTGTACAAAAATTCTAAATTTACTTTAAAAAAGATTGAAGGGGCTCCTTACACAAACAGAAACCTTCAGACATATCAAGGATGGGGGACATGCCAATTACAAACTACACACAACCGCTCCCTCCCCTCATCACCCTTCACTGTAACAAAACATGGGAAGTGGAAGCCAAACATTCTCACCAAGAAAACAAACATCTTCCAATGGGATAGACAGGACATCTTCAATTTTTTATTGAGCCTGTTACAGAATTCACAATGGTACAAAGTCCTACCTAACAGCTGTTTCAAGGCAGCATTTCTTGATATAAATCCAATGTACCCAGGGGGACCTAGACCCTGGGACAAGCTTTCTTAAACCCTTCCTGCTGAGAACACCATTTTGCCTCCCATTCGAGTCAGTGCTGGAAAAGGCAGTGGTGTTACATGTTATGAAGCTTCAGCCATACGATTCTGGTGGCAGGCAGTACTTTCTCTATAGAGCAGAGAGAGAGAGACACTTAGAGAAGGCCTGTGCCAAGGATCCTCATCCCTCCATATATCTAGGATCATGCGGTCGAGACAAGACAGACCACCTTTTTGTCTTGTTAAACCACATATATTCTCCATAGAAATGAAGCAGTTTGATGCAAAAGAGGAAGCTGGAAAGCAACCAAACATATATTACATCTGCCCTCCAGGTAGCTTTTTTCCAGGCCCAACGATGTTCACACTTGTGGAATGAGATAAAATAATAAGAGAAAAGTCTCAAAAAAGTGTTGAAATCCTTGTGCATTGTTTAAGATAGGATTTTTTAGAACGTTGGTGCCCCAAAATGCATCTCTTTTGGGTCAGCTCAGGACTCAGTGTACAACTAACATTAAAAAACAAAGATCACATTTTTGTTTGGAGAATACAGTTCCAATTTGATAGCCAGTAGTTAAAATTTTCCAGAGTTTGCAGACACTTCAATATACAAATTCAAACATCTTTAAAATGCCATTCTTGTAAGAGAAATATGAGATTCTAGAAGCCATGTCATGCCTCTGTTTTGTTCTTGAAAGATATTGGGTCTGACTTGATTGTCTTCAGCAAAAGGGAAGCAGCTAAAGGTCTTGGGGGAATTTTCACATTCATCCTTTCAAAAAAAAAAAAAAATACTGACAAGTTCTAAGCACTGTTCGCAGAGTGACACTGCTTGAGTCTTGGTCAAGTACAACCAGTGTTTCCAGCAGAGAACTTGCATTTCCAGTGCTGGGATACTGGCTTTTCCCCATGCTCAGAGTCAGCAGGTGGAGGTGCGCTTCCTGTACTGCTGAATAAGGGGGACCAGGCACTCTGGAAGTCCAGTCTGGAGCAAGAAGGGGTGATCCAGAAGCTCTTGTGCTGTTGCTCTTTCTAGGGGATCTCGTGTCAACATCCGTTCCAAGAAGTCTCTCAGAACTGGAGAAGTCTGGAAAAAGAACCAATCAGGTCAAGCAACTTACGGAATCAGGTCAAAGTTTACACAATAGTGGGTTTAAAAAAAAAGAAGATTCCTGCATCTGATTAACTCTAGGTGAAAAATCAGGTGTTCCCAAACAAAAATTTAACAGGGGAAGGATCCCTTATGGATATTCTGCAGCACTTCATGTTAACACTAGGTGCTATATTTTCACATTTGTGTAGGTCATGATTTTTATTGGAGTTGGCAAATGGGGAGTATGGGATTGTCTCTCATTGTCCCCAGATTTGTGTTAGTTTTTGCCCCTCTGTTCTTTGCTCTTCTGTGTGTGGATTGCAAGGAAAAACTCATTAGAACTCTTGTTTTCTGAAGTGACAATATATATCCCTTCAGAAATTAGGATTTTAGTAAATTAAGCCTTGTTCCTGCTGGTCACAGAGAGGAACTGGGGGAAATGGCACAAGGTAGCAAATTTGAAAACAATTCAGAATCTGGAGTGGAAATCTGATACAGCTGGTGTTTGAAGATGAATACATCTGCACACACTTAAAAACATTAGATCTGAACACCATTGCAATGTTTTAATCATTTCTAATAGGGGGACATGTTGATATGTACAATTCCCATTAACAACAGGAGCTGGATCTTTAATGTCACATGTTGGACATTTACTTCTCTATATCAACATCAAAAGTAGGTAACAAGTAATCACAACTTACACATCTATTTTAATGTCACTAATTAAATTTGTTTTCATATAGGGATACGTTTTCACAGTTTGAGTTCACTTACAGCCAGATTCTGCCAACCCTGTTCGCATTAAGTAGTACTTTACTGCATGAGTAATTTCACGGACTTAATTGGGGCTACTTGAGGGGTGAGGCATTACTTAACTAAATACGGGTGGCAGAATCTGGCCCTTAGTACTTAGTCTATAAAGCTGTCTATTTTGAAAGAAGAGGTGAATTCTGCTTAATCTGGTCAACTCAGTACTGCACTAGTTGATCATAGTAACAATTAATTGTAGTAATGGCAGGTTTCAGAGTAACAGCCGTGTTAGTCTGTATTCGCAAAAAGAAAAGGAGTACTTGTGGCACCTTAGAGACTAACCAATTTATTTGAGCATAAGCTTCCATGAGCTACAGCTCACTTCATCCGATGAAGTGAGGTGTAGCTCACGAAAGCTTATGCTCAAATAAATTGGTTAGTCTCTAAGGTGCCACAAGTACTCCTTTTCTTTTTGTAGTAATGGAGCACTGAATCCTCAGTTACAACTGAGCTCCACTCACATGGCTGGAGGGAGTGCTGATCATAGGTATTTTTATGGTCCGCGTTTTGGTCCCAAGGTCTGCTGTAAATCAGTTCACTCCCCCGTCCCAAGACAATTTAGAGAACTCAAAGGCTATAAATTGTGCTGGTTGGTAATTGCCCCCAAGGGGTCACTCTTGAGGGAGGAGTGCGTGCACAGAGGGAGGAGGCCAGAACTGGCTGTATGTCACCTAAGGATTCTCTGAGGCCAAAATCTGGTCCTGATTTTTTAATATTAGTGTTGCAAAGGCAAAAAACTAACACAGCAATTTAACTCGTGACTGAAGAGGAAATCACTATTTCTGAACATTAGTGCTAATTTTCTATAAGTAATGATCAATTTAAGTTAATTATCAGAGTGGCTGCAGTTCATTGCATGAGCCATCATTTACCTAGAACCATTCCTTTCTTTTAAACATGAGGTGGCTTTACAGCTGAGAGCGCCATTAAAATGGAAGATTTCAAAACACCAGGTGCAAGGACCCTCACATTCGCTACTGTGATGACTTGGCCCTGTTGAATTCAGCAGTATTTTTGCTCTTAACTTTGCCAGGACCAGGATTTGATCTAATCATATAAGGCAAGCAGTGTTACAGTAACCAAAGGTATTTTACTAGGGATAGGTTTCAGAGTGGTAGCCGTGTTAGTCTGTATCAGCAAAAAAGGAGTCCTTGAGGCACCTTAGAGACTCCCCAAATAAATTCCTTAGTCTCTAAGGTGCCACAAGGACTCCTTGTTGTTTTTACTAGGGATAGTAGTCACTAGGTGTCAGTACCTTGCCATGGCACTGAGATCTGAAAGAGACCCTTGAGTAGTGTCTATTGAGCTGGGCAGAAGCACTGAGATAAATCCACCAGCCTGTGGCCTCCATAGAACAGGAATGAAAGTGCCTCCCAAGAAACAATGTCCTGGTGGGATTGGGATTCCATGGCCAGATGTGATATATTAATAAACAGTCTATCCGGACCTCAGCTACTCAGTCCCCACATGGCAATCAGGGATTCATCAGATGCCAAAGTGCCTGCAGACATACTGACCTTGTGAGAATTTTTCAGTTTGGGAGGAGAACTGTCACGGAGTCTCTTCATTGCTTGGACTGGGGAGTCACTGAAATAGGGGGGTTCTCCATCCACCATCTCTATCACCATGATCCCTAGAGACCAGATATCCACCTGCAGCAGCAGAGTATTACATCTGTGAACACAGTCAATAGCAACAGCCGACTGCTCTCTATTCTTGATCTCTTTGCGAGTGAAGAAAAGGTTGTATCTCTAAAGCAAGTGCTATAACATCTCAGACAGCTCTCTGATCTTATTGAAAAAGTGAAATATTAACTCAGATTAGCACTAACTCGACCCCTTGCATGCTGTTTTGGCATAGACTGTTAAGACTGAATGGACTATGGAGACTGGCCCTCCCAAGAGGCTGTTCCTCCCAGGCTGGGACTGAGCCATAATGATGATGTAGTTTGGAGATAACTGCATAGTCATTGCTCAGACTATCTGTTCCATGGATAAATAAAGGCTTATCAGTTTGGAATCTGTCACCTGCAGTGCTGTTTCATAAAACATACGTGTGCATGTTTGTGCATGTTCCCTTTCCCTCATCTCTCCTGGAAAATAGGATAAATTAATTCAGTGATTCCAATTCATGTCCCAAGCTTCTCCTTGCTAGAGTCTGTCCACACATGCAGGGTTGTAGCAAGTTTCAGTAACAGTTAAAATTTAGTTACACCCTGTTTACATTACCAGACTGAACCACATTTTAACCATGTCAGGGAATAACTATGTTGTAACCAAGTTTTCTGTCATAGTTGTTTATGTTGGTATGGGCCCTAACTGTCTCCTGAGAAGAGGAATAGATTGTTATCTCAGGTTTCAGAGTAGCAGCCGTGTTAGTCTGTATTTGCAAAAAGAAAAGGAGTACTTGTGGCACCTTAGATGGCATCCGATGAAGTGAGCTGTAGCTCACGAAAGCTTATGCTCAAATAAATTTGTTAGTCTCTAAGGTGCCACAAGTACTCCTTTTCTTATTGTTATCTCAGTGAGTCCCTGTAATTTTATTTACTGTTATTTACTAGCTCTTGCATTAGGAAAGCGGTAGATTACCTCAGTAGTGTATGGAGCCCTTGAAATAACCTCCGGAGCCATCCAGTATGGAGTTCCTACCAAGGACTTCCTTTTTGGTACATCTTTACTGATCTGAGCACAGAAGCCAAAATCTGAGAGTTTCACCTGTGTGAGAGGGGGAAGAAGGAAGATCACTGGAATCTTTAAACAAAGGAGGGAGTTGACGAAGGGACAAAGATAAAGACCAAGTGGACAGAGAGAAGATGACTGGATAAGACAAAGAGAAAAGCAAAAGAGTAGAAAAACAGTAAGAAGGGTAGGAGACTAAATAAGGTTACAGCAGCAGAAGATAAAAGAGAAGGTGAGACTAGGAAAAGATGAGAAAGGGAAGGAGAGGCTGATGGGAAAGGTCAAAGGAAAGAACCTGGGTGAGCTGGACACTGAGGAAGTTAAACACAGGAATCCTACCCTTCCATCAAGGGTCAGGAGAATGGAGTCGCTCTTAATGTCTCTGTGAATCACACCCTGGGAATGCAAGTATCCAAGGGCTTGCAGCACCGACTCACACACTGTTGCAATTTGTTCCTCGTTTAGCCTGAAATAAAACCCAGAATTGTAAAGCTGCCTCACATTTGAGCACACAGATTAAATCAATGAAAATCTCCTAGAAGTGCAGTGTGACCCTTCAATCAACTTCCCTTTCTGTTATCAGTAATTTTTCAAGATGTTTACTTTTAGTTCACAATGACCAAGTGTCCATATCACAAAAAACATGAGCGCGATCGGAAGTGGTACTGTGTGGGTAATTTTTTGCAAAAAAAAAAAAAAGCCAAGAAGCAGATGAGCCTGAAGCTTGAACTACTTTATAATTTCACCCCTATGTGGTTCCTCCAGCTCAGGGTTGAAGCAGGACAGTGTGGGAAAGCTAGTACTACCACTGCCCTGTGAATCCCTGTTGTATTGATAAGTAGATTTTTTGTCTCAAGGGCTGTCAATTCAGAATCTTTCACAAGCATTAAATTCAGACAAATCATGTTTGTAAAACAGATTTTAGATTTAAACAAGAGCCATGTCCCCAAATTCATATTCTAAGCTGGTACGCTAAGCCACTTGTTCTCAACCTGTGGCCCAGTCAGAACACAGCTGCGGCCCAGGCAACATCCTCAGTGTGTATACACACACACGCGCGCGCGTGTGCACACAGAAAATTTCCTTACCTTGTCAAATCTTTTTTAAAACTTTCCCTTTATTTTTTAGTTGTTTATGTTTAACATAGTACTGTACAGCATTTGGTTTTTTTTGTCTCTGCTGCCTGATTGCTTACTTCCAGTTCCAAATGAGGTGTGTGGTTGACCAGTCAGTTTGCAACTCTGAGGTTCTACTATATTACATTCAAATCTAATTAAAACACACAGTTTTTTTTATCTGCAATATTTCAAATACTGGGTCACCAGCAGAGACAGCTTTGGGTCTTATGAACCTAGGTGCTTCCCACTTCCTAGATCAGAGGAACCACCACTTATTTCAAAAGAATTGGTGGCTTCAGTTATAAAATTTTATAATTATAGGGCATTGCAATCATGATCAGAACAAAAAAAAAGTTCTCCAAATGAATTTCATGACACAGGCCTTACAGTCATGTTATTGCCCATCGGGTAGCATTCTTTTCTTTGTACTTCATACCTGATTTGAGACACAATGTCTGTGAGGGCTCCTCCCTGCAAAAATTCCATGAGCACCCAGAGTTCCTCTCCCACCAGGTAGCTTTTATACATCTCCACCACATTGATGTGCTGATAGTCTCTCATTATCACCACCTGAGAAAGTAGGAAATATGTTTCACCACACAACTACATCACCCATAACCATAAAGCAAAAACCTCCCCCAAAGATCTAGGTGGGCTCCATTTGTCTTTCTGTCTCACATGTGACGTAGGCTCACTGAAGCACTCCCATGCCTCCTCTCATTCTTATTACCAGACTCACTTCATTAAAAAGGAAGATGGTCCTTCTCTTTCCTCCTTTTACTATCCTCATCTCCTTACCATTTTCCCTCCATGAAAAATAAAAGATGAGCCTATCGCTGTCCTTGCTTCATTACAGAAAGAACAGTCCACCGCTCACCTGTTACCATCCTCACCTCATTAAAAAGAAGTTCCCGTCGCTGCTGCTTTCTCAGATCCATCATCTTTACTGCCACCTGTCGCCCAGAGTGCTTCTCACGAGCGATGCAGACAATACCTGTGGACCCTTCACCAATCTTCACATAGTTCTCCAGCAATGTCCGGGGATCACCCTGGTCCACCACCATTCTGAGGGCGGCCTTGAACTGCTCATGAGTCACGACCACAGGGTCCTCACTGGCCAACTGTCCTTTAGCAGAAGAGTCTTGGGACAGGTGAAGGTTGCTGGAACTGGTCTGAGTGTGTCTGTTTCGGGGGGATCCTGCTGGTGATGGCCTGCCCTGTGGCAATGTAGTTGCCTTCTCAGTTGTTGGGCTCTTCTGGGGGGTACCAGCTTCTGAAATTATCCTGGTTAAATCTGGTGCTGGCTGGTCAGGCGGAAGAGACTGGGCTTTGTTTGCAGGACTGCGAGGAGAACCCCACTGCTGGGGCCTGCAGAAAGCATTAGACTGAGAAGAGTGGATTAAAAAAATGTTGATTAGATTAGTATGTTATGCCAGTGTGGTCCAATGGATAGTGCACCAGACTAGGAGTCAGGAGAGCTGGGTACTATTCCCTGTTCTGCCATTGACCTATGGGATGACTTGGGACAAGTCACACAGGCCAATAATTTCCAAAGTAACTAGGGATTTGGGTCTCCATCTTGAGACACCTTCAGGGGGCTGACTTCAAGAGGGTAGGAGCTTAAGCACATTCTGAAAAAACTCAGGCGCCTAGAAAGTGTCTCAAATTGGACACCCAAATATGGAGGCGCACAAAATCATGAGGCACTTTTGAAAAATATGGTTTGCTCTGGGCCTCATTTTTTTCAATCTGTAAAAATGGGGGATAATGAATCATACATACATTGTAAATCACTTGAGGTAGATAGATAAAAAGTGCTCTGTAAGTATTCAGTTACGGGTGCAGGGAGAGTTTTAAGTAGGCAGAATGTAATTCCCCAAAGTGGAATTTGGCCAAGACATCAGAGTTAACACGCTTTGTTTTGGGAAAAGTGCCATGGGATTTTTAATAGTGTAAATGGGCAGCGTCTTATTGGACAGGTCAGACCCCCAGCAGCACAGAGTCATGTGACACCTTACTGTGCCACTGGCTCAGGTCTGACTCAAAAGGAATCTGAATTACCAACACTCTTTCCTGCAGTACTCAGGGCTCTCTCTGGAGACCTCCCACTCAAGTACTAAACATGCACAACCCTATTCAGGTTATGAGAGCTAATAAGATCACAGCTTGCAGTGATATGGCTTAAGAATACACACACTCTCACTCACACTAATAAAATGGATAGATCTTCAGAAAGGATAAATTCTATAGGATTTAAGATGTCTAAGCATCAGCGGTCGCCCAGGCAATGTTGACTAATTGAAATTCAACATAAAATGTGGTCAGCTGCAAAATGAGAGAGCCTGTTCAAGCTATACTTCACAGCATCAGCTTCACCGGAAAGTGCTTAATCAAAACACTTTCCATTGCCCATCAATAGCAAATCAATCATTTACAATTTATAGGTAAACAAATATTCAGTGGCAACAAACCTTTATCTGTCATTATTTAGATGGAGAGTTGAAAGCTGATGGTGCAGGTATAGAGGGAAAGGCAGATAATAGTTACCGCTATAGAGAGAATTCTTCACTTTTAGAAATCTTCTTAAGACACTCAGAGAGAGACTAAACTAGACCTTAACTATATAAGCCTGAATTTTTATTAAGGATTTCTGTTGATAATAAAAACTACAGAAGTGTAACCTCTCCATTCGCTCACTCATTTTCAGGCACTCATATACAACCATGGCTGTGAAGTCACTGGCACACAGAGAGCACAAATACACACAAAAGTAACTGCCTGTTAGCAATGACTTCCTGCTCCCATAGCAGCTCTACCCCTGCATTCCAGCACAGACATGCTCCTGACAGGAAGGTATTTATTTCTGAACTCTTGTTTTATTACACACAAATAGGGGTGGGGTGTTTTTTTATAACATAAAGCACACAAAAGACCTTTATACGCACACAGGCTCATACATGTCTGTCTAACCACATGCACATACATTTCCTGCTCCAGCCTTCTATCACCCCACGTATACACACATTCCTAGGTTGGTAACTGTGGGTGTTCCCTGGGTCCATCTATCTGGAGGCTCACAAGCCCACACTGTTCCATCCTTACATATTGTTCCCTGTCTGTCTGTCTAGGCATACCCATTCCCATTTTTATCCAACTGTATTCCCATGTCAATCTGTCCACAGTTACACATTTCCCTAGGTGTACATGTTATTTTTCCCCACACACTTACATTTCTGTGAGAATATAGAGCAAGGTATCTCAGACAGGTCCTTTTTCCTTCTACAGGGGCGGGCAGAGATGGTCATTCCTTACAGTGGCTTAGAGCCAGATCTTCAGCTGATGTAAATCAGCATAGTTCTACTTACTTCAGTGGAGCTAGGTTGACTTACACCAGATGAGGATCTGTTTTTCTTTCAGTGCCACTCACAGACAGGCAGATAGATTTGTGCACAAAATGAGAAAGAAAACAGACCCAGAGAGAGAGAGAGTTCTGTAAAAAGACAGAATGAGGGACAGAGAAAGCAAAAGACACAGAGCTGTATTTGAAAATTAAGTGTCCATTCTTTAAGAAAATGGAAGAACATTCCTGTGATCGTTCTCATTTGATTGAAGGGCACCACCGTCCAGCATGTTATAGCAAATCAGTTCTGCTGGGTCAGAGATTCCAGTCCCTATCTGCCTTTGTCACCTTCCTCAGAATAAAGGAACACAGCAATAACTCAGAACTGACCTGCAGGGAACCAACCCATCTTACAGAAGGCACCAAACAGTTATTAGATGGTAATGATGTCAGTTGAATTGACAACAGTGATCTAGAGGTTTTCTATTCTATAGCCATTATCAGTGCCTTGAGCCATCGCACCAGTTGCTTTTTATTCTAGTCACACACTCAAAACAAAGAGGCTTCCAGGGAATGGAATAGTTGTAAATCTTCCCATCCCCATCAACAGTAGTGCTTAAATAGATTAAAGTCAGAGTTTAAAGTCAGAAGACACCACTAAAACTTCCAGTCTGACCTCCTGTCTATCAAAGGGCACCAACACTATCCAGCACCCACACACTAAACCCAGCAATGGAAATGAGACCAAAGGAAGAGAGACCCACAGGAGACTAGATTATTATGTGCCACAGGCAGAGAACTGGAGGGACCAAGGTGCACCAGTGCCTAAGGCCCCTGCAATGGCAGGGAGATGATTAAATGACATATACCATATAATCCTGGTAAGTGACCCACACCCTCCAGAGGAAGGTGAAAAACCCCCAAGCTCACTGCCAATTTGACACCAGGGAAAATTCCTTCCGGACCCCACATATAGCCATCAGTTAGAATCTGAGGAAGGGACACCAACCAGCCAAGCGCCTGAGAGAATGTTTGGTGCCACCTCAGAACCCTGGCCCACCACATCCAGTGTCCCATCTCCAGCCATGGCCATCACTGATTCTTCAGAGGAAGGAGATTAAAAAAACCTCCCAGAATACACTGCGGGGGGAATCCCTTCCTGACCCCTGGTGGTGGCTGGCTGACACCCTGAAGCCTGAACTTCAGGAACAAAAGATATGAACCTGATGTGAGCCCCAGCCCTGCCCAATTCTCTTGCCGGAAAGGGTCAGTTTGCATCTGTAGGACTAGTCTACGTTTATGGCTTGTCTATATCAACCGTGTGTGAAAAGCTGGGGTGTAAATCTACCTCGCATTAGTCTGCTGTGCACTAAGTGTCCAAGTGGCCCCTACTTCCATGTGCTAAAAGTTCCCTAGTGTGCTTTGATCTACTCCCTTTTCAAAATGGAGTAAATTAAAGCACACTAGAGAACTTCCAGTATGTGGTAGCAGGGTCCACTCGGACACTGGTGGGCACACTAGTGCAAGGCTGATTTACACCCCAGCTTCCTGCACACTAACTGTTCAATTAGACAAGCCCTGAGAAAAGGTTTGCCAGTACAGATATACCAACACAGCTATCCCAGTCAGTCCTCCTTGTAGATACAGCTCCCAGGAGAGTGCTTTTGCCAGTATAAGTTATGCCCCATCAAACTGAGCTATACCGAGCAAATGCACTTTATACCTGGCTGTCACTTTGAGCGATGCTCAGCAGCCTATTTTGTGAGGAACATCATCATTTGTCTTTGCATGGACTAAGCTCTCCTTCCACTTTGGTTCTGTATTTTTGGCCAGGAATTCTTTGACTCCATCATTAACCTAACGGGAGGGATGTTGTTTTTCTTCAGAATTGTTTGAATGTGAAAGTAAACTGCAGCACAATAAAAAGTCATCAGTGTATTTAGGTTTAAGCAGTAAATAAATGTACCTTTATCTGCAGGGTGGGACCTGACTTATTTGAGTCGCCAGATGAGGGCAACACACTTCGTAACAGCCTCCGTTTCAAGCTGTTTTCCCTCGATTTGGGGCAAGGGCTTCCCGCCCCAGAAGGCCTGGGATTCACTTGTGCCACCAGGCAAGGCTGGGGCCAGCATTCTGAGCTGCTTCTTTCTGCCTTGTCACTCTTCCCAGCCAGAACATAGGTGCGCTGTTGGTGCTGCAAAACTGAAGTGAGCTGGATGCAGCGCCCACCCTCACCTTGGAATTCTGAAGGCCCAAGGGACTTTGCTTTCATTACCATGCCATTGGGATGAGATTGCCCATTTGTCCTGGGTTTATAATCTGGCCACATAGTCTGCCTTCGGGCGGCTTTGCTTCCACCATTGCAGTTGAGATAGTTTCCATATTTGTCTTCCCAGTCGACCTCGGGGCTCTGAAGATACATGTCTGGGAGCCTGTCTTCTCCCAAAAGTCCAAGTGACTGGGCTCTCCTCCTGCTGGTCGGGCTCTTTCCCCTTAGAGTGTTGGAACTGATGACAGAAAGCTTCTGAATATCATTCAGTATCCCAGAGATATATCCCTCCACTTCGATGCTGCTGCCCCTCACGACAGTCTGTCAAACACACAGAAACAAAAGGCAAAGTTAGAGCTTTAACCCCTGAGGATCAGGATGTCAAGGGCACGGGTTGAACTTTGTGTCTGGCTCGTCACTGAAGTTCAGGGTAGGGGGGAATGGTTGGCTTCTCCTTTGTTTTTACTTTCTTAAAGTTTGATGAACTATATATTGCTGTGATAAAGAGTGGCACTAGCTAAAATAACAGAGCAGGGAGGCACTGTGTTCCTCACACTGCTTTTCTAATGCATCTCAATCCTGACCTGCCACACTCCTACTAGTTCCAGGAGTGGGCACCTACTTCAGTCCTGAATTTTCTATTCCTGCTGCTATTCTGGGCTCCACTTCATTCTGTAACCACACCTCACTTGTGAACTGCAGCCAAAGAAGCTATGAACACACACACACACACTTTTAAAATTTTGCATTGAACTAGCAATGAGTCTTGAGAGTTGGGTGTTAAGAACTTTGATTTTGAATGCACTGGACAAAAGTTTCCTCTTTATTTATTGGGGCACTACTTCCAAAACTGAGTCTCAACAAATCTCAGTGCATCTTAATCTCTACCTACAAATCTTTTTTCTGTTCCAGTACAAGGTCCTCCTCTTCTCCTACAGGTCTGTCAATGCACACATAGCTTAGCACCCACCAGCAGCCAAGCTGCCCCCCTGCCCAGCACCTCCTGCCTGCCAGCGGCCCCGCCGATTAGCTCCTCTCCCTCCCCCCCCAGTGCCTCCCGCCCACTGCAGATCAGCTGTTCTGCAGCGTGCAGGAGGCGCTGGAAGAGAGGTAAAGGAGTGGGGATGGTGCGCATTCAGGGGAGGGGACAGGGCAGAGGCGGAGCAGGGGCGGGAAGAGGCGGGGCAGGGATGGGGCTTTGGGTGAAGGGCTGGGGGGTGGAGCAGGGTGGGAAGAGGTCGGGTGGTGTGGGGGTTTGGGTGGAGTGAGGGTGGGGCCTGGGGCTGAGCAGGGGTTGAGCGCCCCCGGGAAAAATTGGAAGCTGGCGCCTGTGAATGCACATTCAAAATCCTGCCTTTCTTAGTCTGCTTCTAATTCTGGTTCCTCACAATTTTTGCCAATGTTACTTAATCCTGACCTGTAAAACCCATGCTGTTCTATCTCTGGGTCCCTCCTCTGTTCTGCCAAGCCACTGCAATTATAAATGGTGAACACATTACTGGAAATAAAAGGATTGCAGCAGTTGGTAACTGCCTTGTAGGCAAATGAAGAAGGATAAGGCATCCATCCAAACAACCACCCATACTGTATGAGTGGCACACCCTATACACTCAATACAGCAGCCTAGCCAACTTGTTTATTTTGGAAGCGAAAAGCTTAAGTGCAAGGAACTCAAACCATCTATTCTCCACAAGAAGACACAGTATAATATCACTCCTACCCCTTGTGTGAATCTCAGTCTGTATGAGGAAATCTTCCCATGGAGTGAGAGGTAATCTCCTGTTTGTTATTTCAACTTGGGTTCCTCCAACCATGCTGAATTAATTACACTGGGCCAGATCTTCAGCTGGTGTAAACTGACACCGCTCCAATGGAGCAACTCTGACTTGCACCAGCTGAGAATCAGGCTCGCTGCGAGTTAAGGAAGGAAATACAGGAGAGAAAGTTCCTATCAATTACAGGTGAATTGAGGCCACTCAGACTCATTTAATTGCGTGTCCAATAGCTCAGACGCAGGCAAATTCATCTCTCCACTCCCTGCTGTGGTAATAGATCTTCTCGTGTGTACATGCATCTCTTGTTCTGCCTTCAGTTTGAACTGCTCTGTCAATCACCACTTGGATTGGGACATTGACTGCAAACTGGTTCCACCACCTTTACACAAAAGTAAGGAAAAGGAAAAGCCCCACCTCCACGCCAAAAAAAAAAAAAAAAAAAAGGTCAGGAACCCGGCTCCAGGAGTCTATTCAGCAGGGTGAATAAGCCTAAATTACCATTTTAGTTCACTCCTAAACCTCAGCAGTCTGTGTTTATAGTTTACCTCAGCAATGCAAACTTGGGTAATAGTAATGGTTTCTAAATGATCCACTAGCTTAAGCTGTGGTCAATGTAACCTCACCTCCTCCTCCTGACTGAAGCACAGGGAGGACAGTACAAACTCATCACTCAGGCTTGCAAATGGGGCCGTAAGATATGGGACTTGCTCGTTCATCCCTTTCAGATGCACAGGTGGTTCACTAATTTGTTAGGCCAAACCTAGGATCATATTCCCTATGGATATGCTGGGAGCTCTCCAAGGTCCATTTTTTACGGAAGGGTAGTTGAATGACTGGTTCAGTGGTTCTCAAACTTTTTGTATTGGCGACACTTTTCACACAGCAAGCCCCTGAGTGTGACCCCCACTTATAAATTAAAAACCACATTTTTTATATTTAACACTATTTTAAATGCTAAATTTATAACCCTATTGTTTAAAATGAATTTACTTTTTCTCACCGCTTTTAAATTAAGACTAAAACACATTTTTCAAATTATTGTTATAAGCAGAAAAGATTTTTTTAAATAGTTACTGATTAATACTGGGAGAGGGGGCGAAGAAACTTTGTCAATATCACTGTTCACAGCAGACTTAGCGCCCCATTGCCACCCTTACTTCTGTGATGTTGCTGGCGGCAGGTGCTGCTTTCAGAGCTGGGTGGCCAGAGAGCCGGGGCTGCTGGCTGGGCGCCCGGTTCTGGAGGCAGTGCCAACTACCACCAGCAGTGCAGAACTGCAGAAGTAAGGGTGGCAATGCTATACCATGCCACCCTTTCCTCTCTGTAATGTTTGCCCTTTGTACTGGGAGGGGGAGCGAAGGCAAATTTTGGGGTGGCTATAGCCCCTGCAAGCCTCCCCCAGTGCCATTCCGGCCTGTGTGTCTGACTGTTAAATTATAAATTACATGTTTATTTTTGCCAATCTCAGTGTTCTGATGGATCTGCAGTTCAATGTAGCTCTTCAGCTGCTGAACAATCAAGCCCTCTAATGTTGTCTCAGTCCAAGGAATGGCCTTAGGGAAAATGGCACTCTGGGCGAACTTCTATTTTGTCACCCTTCCTTTGGAGCTGACAGCCTGTGACCCCCACATAATAACCTCATGACCCCCAGTTTGAGAACCCCTGGGTTAGTTTAACTGCAGTAGTGTAGTTGTTTTAGTTATCGCTGAGGTTCTACTGCTGACCCTGTTTTTTCTTTAAAACAAGAGAGGTTTTACTCTGCCTTCACAGAAGATAAAACTTGATCAAAACCTATACCTTGACCTTCCCTGGTCTCCTTACAGATCACCCTGTAACATTAATAGGACATTTTTATTCTGAAGAACATAGCAGGCATTGCTTCACTTGGGCTGCACTGCATTTGAGAGAATGGGAAGGATTAACTTTCCTCTCTTACCTTCATAGGTTGAAGCTGCATCCTGGTGATTCTTGAAGGGTCTACGACTGGCTTTGGGCGTTTCAGGGTGTCGAGAATGTTCTGCCATTGAGGGGGCAGGCCAATGAATTTACCCTCTTTTGGATCGAATGAGGTGTGGACCCGATGCTGGAAGTTCTGCGGAGCAGAGATCTCCGGTCGTTTCTTCTTCTTTTTGCGGAACATGATGCCTGAATCAGAGAGATCAAATGCATTAGATCTAGTCATTTATATGGTCCTCACAGTAGTTATTGTACGGCTCCAATTAGGGTCGCTAATTGTGGTTGGACATATTCCTGGAGGTTTCATCACATGATATAATCTTTAATTCCTGGAAACTCCAGGACAATCCTGGAGGGTTGGCAAGCATACCTACAGTTATAGCTGCATTCGAATTTCCAGTCTAACCCTTCTTTTTCCATTGCTCGTACAAATTCCTTTTCACCTGAGTTTTTCCAGCCTTGGTCTTTTAGTCTAAATAGCTGAGCTTACACTAGGATCCATAAATCACCACTGATGTAGCTACCCTGTTGGGAGTAATGGGGGAGAATGTAGATAGCCGTTTTTATGACTTTGCATTTAAATCTACTCAGAATAAGGTTAGATAACAGAGAAAAAGAGCCTGAGCCCTATCTATAGCTGCCTCCACTGCCATCACCAGAGGAGCTGCATCGGCAGCGAGTTATTGCTCCTACTCTCCCGAGAGCAGAGAAGACCAAAGAGATTTTTTTTTTTTAATTTAAGCAATGTAAGTTGAGCCAAATTTTTATCTGCAGGTAACTTTAAAAGTTGAGATAAAACTGAGCTTTTGGTTCAGGCCTATCTGTATTTTTAAAGGGGCTTTTTCTGGATGTGGGGAGGTAGGGTATTAAATCCAGAGCTGGATTTGATTTTTGTGAATGGCCCCTATTTTTATAATAGGCTGAGAATAAAGCCACAAGTCCAATACTTTTGAACTTTGAGGTGTTCAAAAGCTGAATCCCAAACTTGCAGCTCCTGACTACCTCAATACAAATAGCTAGCAAGGTCAAACTTGCTGAGGAGATTTTATCAAGTCTGGAAAAAATTAGTGGAAAATTGGTTCTTTGGTTTCAAAGTTACAAATGTTTAAAGTCAGCAATTTCATGTATCCGACCTAGAGTGTTTTCTATTTGGGGCTTTAAGGGCATGTTTAGCAGGGACACTTCACTGTCCTCCTAAAGCTGCTTGAGCCTGTAAATTCCATAAATCAAGTATCTCCAGTTCAAGAAAGTTACAAACTGTCAAGAATGCCACTGTTAGAATGATACCATTAGAAATGCGGCTTGTGAAAGGTCATGAGGAGAGAAACAGCCAGGGAGCCTTCAGCAGAGGCCTAGCATTTTAGATAGCTCAGTCTAGGTGAAATGCTTCAGCAGAGGCTCAGTGCTAAAGCTCTGTAGCATAAGCTGAGCAGCCCTAGTTTAAGCAATTTATAATCCCCACTGAAGAAAATCCCTGTTTTTTGTGCCCCTTCCTGTAACCTCTGTCTACTTGGCATTCTGTCCTTAAATTGTGAGTTCTTTGGGGGCAGGGACCGTCACTTCCTGAATGTCTAAAAAAGGCCTTGCACACAGTAGACTCTGTCATGAACAAATAATAAATGGGTGAAATTCCTGACGGGTTCCTCAACAAAGTTCCTGAGGGTTACTCACCAAAACACAAACTTGAGCCTAAACTTTCTCCCCAAGCTTCACTGTCCCTAGGGTTTCCTTGCAGGACTTCCTCTGTCCTGGTCCTCTGCCTTTTTCCC
This sequence comes from Chelonia mydas, assembly GCF_015237465.2. Taxonomy (NCBI): domain Eukaryota; kingdom Metazoa; phylum Chordata; order Testudines; family Cheloniidae; genus Chelonia; species Chelonia mydas. The sequence goes on from NC_051246.2 coordinate 74,320,158, forward strand.
TCAGAAAGACACCCCGATCACTCTTGTATCCCATTTAGAGCGAACAAGCATGAGTCAGAAGTAATTACTCTGTTCCTTTATTCAAAGTATTAACACCTGAAGTTAGGGTGCCTCAGCAAAGGAACACTGCATTCTGATGCTGGGTTCTAGAAACCGACACACAATTACAGTTTCCTAGGCCAAAGAACTCCAGATCTAGTTATTTTATTAGCTCTTCATTTTTCTAAATTAAAAGGAAAAAATAGTGCTAATACTATGTTAAGGTGGAAAAATCAAGCACTCAAAAGGACATCAGTCCTGCAAATTAAAGTTATTCCCAGAAGTTGATTATGTTGCATATATAGAATTTTCTTTATCTCTTTTTCTTGTTCAATTTAAACCTTAACATATTATTGTTTGTTGATAATACATACAGGAAATACATAGGATGGGCAGTTACCATCTTTTACTTATGTGTTTGTATAGTGCCTAGCACATGACTCGGGCACCTAGATGCTACTGAATTACAATAAATAAATAAATATTATTATTAACATTGTGGGAGAAAGTAGAGATTCTGGATTTTCCTAAATTTGCAGTTCAATTTCCCAACCTTAATATTACATTAATGCTGGATGCACTATTGTATTATCTGTACAGAACCACTGGTGTACATAGACACTTCCTGATCTTTCCCTCTACCCAACAGCAGATTTTGGACCCCCACCAAGCTCTTACACTTCAGAAAGATCTTTCTCCCTTCCCAGTACCTCAGCTTTAGATTATTTTGAGGGAAAAGTATTTCATGGGTCAAAGACAACAGTGAATATAGTGAAAATAATTTGTTTCACAGTAGAGACACAAACATTTCTGGTGATATTTTCCTTACATGCTATATGCTTCAATATCATGCTCTCTTAATGGTATAATGCTGTACATAATTCACATTGTTACATTTAGAGCTACAGTTTAAAGCAGTGTACAGTGGTTAAAAAGTGATTATTTAACATACTGCTGTATTTCCTGTACTTAGGGCCTGGAGCCTGCAAAAACGTATGCACATGCTTAACTTTACTACCATGCACAGTTCCCTTGAAACAGTAGGGAGGGGATGGAATCAATCAACTTACGGTAGTAAAGTTAATCATGTGCATTAAGCATTTGCAGGATCGGGGCCTTACACTGTATATCACAGCAGGGCATTTATACGGACTTTTCAAATGCAAACACAGCATTACTGTGCTGCATCAAAATGCTCACAAGAGACCCCAGACTTATTATGCCATCTGAAAAACAGAGAAGCAATGTAGAGAAAAGCCAGACAAATAAAAGCCCATTTAGAGAAGCACTGTGAGGCCACACTTCTGCACCTGAGAGGGTGCGCTGCCAGAACCATCTCTGCTTTGGAGGTAGTTCCAATGGCACCCAGGGCACATATGCTCTAACGGTGAGCTCACTGGCGCAGTGATTGTCTTTGTTCTGTATCTGTATAGAACCCAGCACAGTGGGGTCCTGGTCCATGACTGGGGCTCCTAAATACTACCGCAATTCAGATAATAAATAATGAGAAATAATCGTGGAGACAATTCTTGAAGGAGAAGAACCACAGAAGATTTCCTTGAAAAGGGAAGTGACCTGCTAGCTACTCGTTTTGGCACTGTTCAGAGGACAGGTGAGGCTACTAGAGAGGCTCCACAACATTTGACATAAATCAGGAAGTGGGAAGGACTGGATAAAGTGCTCTAAATCTCAACTCTCTGCTGGGACAAGAAGTGTGTCAATAATTATTAAATAAAACCTCTTCACTGAGCCATGAGGATGGAAACATACATTCCTAAACTGAGTAACCAAGTGATCGTATTGTTTTAACCCTTGTTCTTCCTCATCTACCCCCTCCCTACTCTTTGTAGCCTCCCTCATTGCATCCCATACATAATTATACTTTGGACCCTACCAAATTCACAGCTGAAAAACGTGTCACGGACCGTGAAATCTGATCTTGTGTGTGCTTTTACCCTGTACTATACAGATTTCACAGGGGAGACCAGTGTTTCTCAAATTGGGGGTCCTGACCCAAAAGGGAGTTGCAGGGGGGTCACAAGGTTATTTTAGGGGGGTTTCAATATTGCCACCCTTACTTCTCCACTGCCTTCAGAACTGGGCGGCCGGAGAGTGGCAGCCGTTCGGCAGGCACCCAGCTCTGAAGGCAGCGCCGCCGTCAGCAGTACTGCAACCCCCCCTACAATAACCTTGCAAACCCACCCCCCCCCCACACACACATTATTCCTTTTTGGGTCAGGACCCTAACAATTATAACATCATGAAATTTCAGATTTAAATAGCTGAAATCATGAAATTTACTATTTTTTAAATCCTTATGACGGTGAAATTGACCAAAACGGGCCGTGAATTTGGTAGGGCCCTAATTATACTGTAAGATCTACAGGGCAGGGACAATGGCTTTCTATTTGTTTGTAAAGCCCCTAGCACACTTTGGGGTGCTGTAAAAATAAATCCATAAATAATAACTAGTTGCATTCCTTTATGATTCAGTATGATTGGATTTTATGTGTGAATTACTGAATTAAAATGTTCACTTTTCCATTTGGGGCCAAATTTTCAACCAGGTTTCAAAAGTAGATCTACCCCAGCATATCACTTTGCATGTACATAAACAAAACATTGGTGCATTCACATTAGATAATTGTGCCTGCAAATCATCCTTTAGAGAGAACTTACTGCATTGGTATAGACAAAATTATGGTTCACATATGCAGAAATATGTATCTATTAAGTTCATGGTCACATTTACAGCAGCTGACTGAAAATTTGGCCTTTGTGTCTTTTTGGCTAGTAGTATGAGTATCATAATGATAAAATGCATCCAACCCTGGAAACCTACGTGTACCTCTGGGTTTCCAATGACATTTGCTTTACATTGATTGCTTTGATTATAAATACAGTCTGATATTGGACAGGTGATTGTAGTTTAAATGAACACAGTCAGGATAAAAAATCATATATTAAAAATAGGTATCTAAATTCCCATCATCTTTAATAATCCTTTAGGTTTTCCATTTTACTCAGCTTGGGCAGTGAAATGAGAGTGGTCAGTTACACCTGTTGTTCTTCTGTATTGGCTAGAATATTTGAGTTTCCATCAGGAGAATGTTTAAATAAGAAAAACTAAAACATGCCCTTTGTTATCCAAAAACAAATTAATAAGAATATTTTTATGATATAAGACTTAGATTTTTTAAATAAACACAAAACCTACACTTTAGCCTTAAACTATTAGACAACATCCCCTTAATCTGCCATACATATCCTAGGACACTGACACCATAGTAATCTACTAGACTCTAGTCTTTTCATTCACTCCTGATAGCCCTACTGGTAGAAATGTCATAAACATAAATAATAAAAGTCACTACCCTGAGACAAAAGCAGCTGGAGATTTAAATTCTCTCAATGATCCATTTCTGCTGCCTGGGAAACCACGTCAGATTTTTTAACGCCAGATATAGCTTTTCACAGATAATATAGTTCCAAAAGCTGTCACATCTGCTAGCGAGCCGGAGAAAAAAATCACAGACGGCAGATTCAGAGCAGTGGGAGGGATCAGCTGGAAAGGAGGGGCAAGCAGAGAGAAGGGTTAGGCTCGGATGAGAGGAAGGGGGAATTAGGTTGGAAGAAGGAAAGGAAATCAGAGTTGGAAGGAGGGATTGGGAGACATCAGAGAAACAGAGGGGCATAGAAAATGATCAGCTGTCAGAAGAAAGAAGGAAGTAAATGGTAGCAGGAATTGTTCCTTGTTATCACACAGTATTTCAGATACTAAAGCAAATTTGCTCTTGTGCTTTGTTATTTCATCAGCTTCCCTGATATAATTATAGTTTCACTGGTGCATAGGGCAGGTATATAAGCTATGACTGTCATTGTATGTGTGCGTATGTGTATACACACACACTCTCTCTCTCTCTCAGCGTGAGTGAGAGAGATAGGTAGCAGGGTGTCTGATGCTTACTTGATTATTTTTTATTTAAAACAATTTCTTACGGCAACTGAAACACCGATCTGGCTGAGAAGTTCTACCCTGTGGGCATCACCATTCTGCTCCCAAGCTTGGTGGGTCATGCCTTCCCTGGACCAAGAACACAGCACTCTTAGATACTAGATGGGGAAAAGTATCAACCCAGTGTCCCCAAGTGACTCCTCAGTTGTTGCTCTGAAAAGTGTTGAAGGACTACAAAGAGGGGCTGTGGGAGTTCATCCAGTCCAGCCAGGCTGCAGGCAGAGTCACTGTGATGGGCGGGAGGGGGGAGTTGAAATTGGAGTCAGAGAGCACAGGGAGGGATCCCAGAGAACCCCCCAAACAAAAGGAAAACCCCATTAAAACTCACTGAGATGCAAGTCACAACAGTGTAATACATTTCAAGTATGGTGTATGCTAACTAGATAATTATCCATGTGTTTGGGTATGTATAATACACACAAAGTATTTTATTGCATTCCAAGCCCTATAGAATCCTAATGTTTACTGACCTGACATGATCATTATTTACTCCATGTCATAGACCTTCATAGCACTTTGCAGACAAACAAAACTGTCAGTTTCCTTCCCTAAGAGTTTTCAAATCTAAATGAAACTTTATACAGCCAGGAATAACAACTAGTAAAGAGTGGGTGGAGGGGAAAAAGGTGGGGGCTAATGGCAGGAGGCCAGACAGCCTCTCGAGGTCACTTCCCACCCTACATTTCTATGATTCTATATTTGAAATGGGATCTGAGAGTGCAGTGTCCTGCCGTGATCCCTCTCTGCACCTTGATCTGAGGCCCTGGGCTTTGGAAATGTTGGTTTGGGTGCTTTGCTTCCCTAAAGGAAGAGATTACGTTTGCTGCTGCACTATAACTTTCAGTGTTTCAAGTCCTACATTTTTTTCTGATAATAAAGCTGCATGTCTGGCAAGATGGGTGCACCATGCAACCTAACAGCACTGCAGACTGATGTAATGCTCTAAATCCTGTGTGAACACATACCCAGGCGTACAGATTAATATTCTGTTAGAAATAAGATTAGGAGAGACTTATCTGTTATGTTGCTGGGTTTATTTTGTGACAGATGAGAAAGGAAATGCAAATTCCCAACATTTGATACATGGCTTTTACCAAAAGGATGGGAAGGACCATGAAACTAAATTGTTGGTTTTTTTCTTTTCTTGTCTCATCCATTAAGAGCAAAATAGGCCACATAATAAATATGTCTTTCCTGAGCTTATTGTGAACAGTATTTATTGTCATGCTCCTCTGTGGTTTTTAGACATACTGGGCCAAATTTACATCTGATGACATAAAAGCTCTTCAAAAGGAAGGAGCTTTTGTACTGTGCAAATCTAATACTATCACAACCCAAACGTTAGCCAGCTTCTTTCTTTATGAAATAATCAGGCTGTATTTGACTGACAAAAGTTGGGAGGAGGGGAACTACTGTCATCTTCATGTACAGATGAGACAGAGATTAAATGACTTATTCAAGTTCACACAGGAAGCCTGTAGCACAGCCAGGGACTGAACTTTGATCTCCTGAGTCACAGCCCAGTACTTTAGCTGCAAGATCTAGAAGAGTAGCCTCACTGGGTACACCTACACAGGGATAGAAGACCTGCACTGGCGCAGGTCAGCTGACTCGGCCTGGAAGAGCTTGGGCTGCAGGGCTACAAATCACTGTGGAGACCTTTGAGCTCAGGCTCACGCTGCAGGGCTAAACATCACGATGTAGATGTAGACGTTCAGGCTCAGGCTGGAGCTGAGTTCTGGGACTCTCAACCCTTGCATTTACACAGCGACTTTTTAGCCCCTGAGCCCGAGCACCGCGAGCCCAGTCAGCTGACCCAGGCCTGCCACAGGTTTTTTATCCCTGTGTAGACGTAGCCTTTCTGTTCCTCTTATTAGATCGACTGGAGGATTAGGGTTAGCAAATACCAATGTAACACCAGCAGCAGCACTGCTTTTCCCAGCCTCAGAGATCGATCCACAGGACTCACCCTCAGTTCGCTCTGCTGAGAGGGGGGCACCTTTCAGCCACCTCTCTCACTTGCCTCGAATCACAGATGGACACTTCCCTACATTCACAGTCCCATTCCATTCACAGTGGACACTCCAGGCACCACACAGCCCACCTGTAGATTCCCTGAGGTGCATCCAAAAATGAAGATGGATTGTTTTCATTTTTAAAAAATCACGTTTTTTCACATGCTCTCCACTGGCCATCATAACAGACTGCTCATTAATTCAAGACACTGTGGAGACATTTGCTAAGCCTGCCCTTCCTTGGGACTCACTATATAAGGGCAGGAAGATCCCAAGCCCTGATTCTCCATTTGTCCTGCACCTTGTGAAGTCATCTACATCTGTGCAAAGGGGGTGAAAAATGCTACCAAATCAAAATGGTAGCATTTTACACTCACTGTGCCCAGATGTAACTGCCCACACAATGAAGACTCGGCCTCAGGATGCGTGCCTTAGCAATGTGGTGGAAATGTGCTGAGATGGCAGGAGCGTGCCACCTGATCATGATGACACCAGCAGCTAGGCTAGCAAGGTTTTGGAGACAATTTTAACTACTTCCAAACAATAATAAAGACAAGTTGATTCCCCACTTGTCATAAAGTAGGTAATAACGCATGCTTTGCAGTCACGCAGTTCAAAGTGCTTTATGAAAACACTAAACCTGCCACCAGCCTGTGACACTGGTCAATTGTATTATCCCCATTTTACAGATGGAGAACTGAGGCACAGAGCTGTAAAGTGACTTACCCCAAACCTAGGGTGACCAGGTGTCTGGTTTTTGACTGGCATGCCCAGTCGAAAAGGGACCCTGGCGGCTCCGGTCAGCACCACCGACCAGACAGTTAAAAGTCCGGTCAGCGGTGCTGCAGCGCTAAGGCAGGTTAGTCCCTACCTGTCCTGGCTGAAACCACACTGCGCCCCAGAAGCAGTCAGCAGGTCTGTCTCCTAGGTGCGGGGGGTCCACAGGCCCCCCCTCCGCCCCTGAGCACTGGCTCCGCACTCTCATTGGCCAGTGGGAGCTGGGGTGGTGGTGATGCCTGCGGATGAGAGCAGTGTGTGGAGCCTCCTGCCCGTGCCCCCTCCCCTCCGCCTAGGACCCGGACCTGCTGGCTGCTTCCGGGGCACGCACCGTGTGGTGCCAGGACAGGCAGGCAGTCTGCCTTAGCCCCCGCACTGTACCACTGACTGGGAGCTGCCCGAGGTAAGCCCACGCCCCAACCCGAAGCCCCAACCCCCTGCCTCAACCTGCAGCCTCCTCCCGCACTCCAAATCCCCCTGCTCCACCCCCCAGCCTGGAGCCTCCTGCTGCACCCCAAGCCCCTCATTTCCGGCCCCACCCCAGAACCCACACCCCCAGCTGGAGTCCTCACCCCGCTCCTGCACCCCAACCCCTGCCCCAGCCCAGCGAAAATGAGTGAGGGTGGAGGAGAGGGAGCCACCGAGGGAGAGGGAATGTAGTGAGTGGGGGACGGGGGCCTCAGGGAAGGGGCGGGTCTAGGTTTTTTTTGTGTGACTAGAAAATTGGCAACCCTACCCAAACCATACAGTGAGTCATATAAACTGAGCTTAGAACCTAGACCCTGACTGATCCCCAGCCCCCTGCTGTACCCACTACACTAAAATGACCCTGCAGCCACAATTCAGACCACACCTCCTCTCAGGTATCGGTTATTTTGTCACCCAGTTCTTAGGCTATAGAAGGGATGGGAATGGGAGGAGCCTCTGATTTGTAAGGGCAACAACATCATCATATATAGGGAGAAGACACATTTCTTATAAAGGGTTTTGAAGGGAACAGAAGCCTGGATTTTTATTTTATCCAACTATGTTAATGTTTGACTCTTATGTAAGACCAAGGCAATCAATCTAAAAACAAAAGTAATATCAATACTGCTCAAGGGTTAATTCAGCAATGTAGCACCAACAAACATGCTGCCACCCAGGAACCTGAGTTTGCCCTTTAGATACCGTACAAGAGCTACGTTAAACGGATATGGCCTGATTCTCCCCTCCATTACACCTGGTTTACACTGTAACCAAAAGGATAGTTTGGATTAAGAAGCGAAGGAGAAGTTAGGCTAACGTGGGTCCAAACCCTAGGTGTAGAGGAGTAGGGGAAATTGAAGTTCCTAGTGTGAGAAAAGGCAAAGATAAGTTGGAGACAGTGTGTTATGGGAAAGTAAGAGTTAGCAAGGACATGACCCAGGGCTTTGTTACCATTATGTTTGGATGATAACTGGTTTAAGCAACGTTTTTAATAAGTGTTTATGAAAATTGTGAATGGTTTATTAAAATGTTATCTATATTGCTAGTATGCGAAGGACATTGGTGCAGATGTCAATTTAAATAATGTGCAGTGTAAAGAGCCAATAAGAAGGTGGAAGAAATAGAATTATGGTAAAGGACAGTTTAATGTTAATGAGTACTATAACAGAGTATAAAAGGAGTAGTTTTGCTAAATTGCAAGGGAGAGCTGCAGTTGGCATCCAAAGGATACCATTATGCCAGCAGTGAGTGGAGGGGGTGTCCAGTGGCCGACGATGGGGGTGGGTGTGCAAGGCTGGTGGCGGGGTGAAGATGCAGCACGCAGGGTCGGCCGCTCCTCATGCTGGTCCATCAGCGCAGCCCACACCCCAAGTCAGCTCTCAGCTAGCAGGGCCCTGCCCTGCATCCTGTTTCTGGCCAGCATTGGCTGCACACTGCGAGCTCTGGTGGCTGGTGAGAATGGGCAGGTGCTAGGCAGCAGCCATTACGTGTTGCCTCTGTTGCCCACCCATCAGCCCTTTACTTGCTCCCCCTCTTGCTGTCCTCTCCCTGCTTTGGTCCTTTGCCTCTACACCCCAGCCCCGCTGTTCCTTCATAACCCCCTGGCGGGGCGTGTCCCGCTCCCAGAGCTGTGCAGGGAACCAGCCTCTGGTCAGAGCGCTCAGCTCACCAGCGGCCTGGCTGGCAGGCTCCTTCCTTCCCCCACTGCCTCTGGCTGGGCCGGCACCCTGGGAAAGCCCAACACCCTCCAGCCTGGGATGTTGGCCAGGGGGAGCCAAGCCTTGCATGTGCCAAAGCCCCGCACAGCACTGGTACGGGGGAGCCTCTCCGCCCTTCAGCTAAGCTCTGGAGTGGGGTAGGGGAAGTGATTTCCAGCCTGTTCACACCCCGAACCTGCTGACTCCACAGCAGCCCTGGGGCAGGAGCTTAGCACCCTCTTCACCCCCCTTCCCCTGCCCTGGGTCCTGCCCAAGGGAGCGCGGGGCTGCTCCATCCCCTAGGCACCCTTCCCTACTGAGCCACCTCTCTGGCCCATTTTCTGAAGTTCCTGCAGTCAGGTTCCCTGAGCCCTGGTGCACAATGCAGCCTTAGGGCTTAACCCCTTCCTGCCCCTTCCTTCCTTCCTGTAGCCAGTGGGGAGGTGGTGGCAACAGGAGGCAGCTGGGTTATGTCGGTGGCCAGCAGCAGCCTGGAGGTGTTAGCTGCCTTTCGACACTGTACGGGCAGGAAGGAACAAGCTGTTTCCAGCCGGAGGGGGACGGGGGAGAAGAAGAGATGAGCTCTGCAAAGACACAGGCCAGGTCATCCCTTCCTCCTCTCCTCCTCCCCTGCGGCTGGAAGCAGCTCCCATCCCTTCCCTCCTGAACAGTGCCAAAAGGCTGCTGCTGGCCACATTCTGCTGTAAACGGTGGTAGAATTTGGAGGCCTTCATTCCCCCCCCCCCCCCGCACCATGTTGCCTTGGGAAGATGCAATGCCATGTACCAGGAGAGGCAGGTCCATCCCAGGGGCCCAGCCAGGCATGGAGGGCAGAGAGCGCTGGGCAGAGAAGTTCGGGTTGGTGACCCTTCCCCCCCCCCACCCCCCCGTGTGAGAGAGGTGTACGGGAGTGTGTGTGTCACCTCTCCCCGTGGAGGGGGAGGAGGTGTGTGTGTCACCCCTCCCTGTGTGAACCCTAAAGCCTTAAAGATAAGAAGGTAAGTAAAAAGAATCTAACTATGCAGTATCTCTTTTTAATGGGGGCTCAGTCAACTTCATGTTAATTTTAACATTTGTACTGCATAGTTCTGATGTATTCAAGTGAGTTCAATGGCAATCAGAGTAATTTTACCAGGTGTCCCATATTCAGCAGAGGGAAATATGGTCACCCTACTTTTTAATAAAGTTTGGTTGTATCATTCAAAGTGTTGCCTAGTGATCCTACTAAACAGTTTTTCTGAAACCAACCTAGAAGCTTGAATTTGAAAACCAACCTGGGTTTTCTTGGACCTTTATGTTTAACAACTCAGTATTAATTGGGAACATTTCAGCATAAAGGTTAACAAATGTTGACAGCATTGGTATAACCCATTCATATTAACAGAAATGCACAGGAGCAAAAGTGATGTGATAGAGTGGAGAATTGGTCCCATGGTTTAGATCCTGATCTGGCAGGGTCTGAAATTGCTGTGATGATAAATGTGCTCTCCCCTAACCTCTGGGGCTGACGAGGGTAGCATCTTATGTTAACCACCAGAGATTCTGTCACTGACTGAAGAGGAGTGTTAACTGGATTCCCAGGGCATTATGTCTGAGCCAGACCAAGGGAGCGTTATGGTGACATGGGGCCTTAGATACCATCCTTCTACAAAGATGGATAAACCTTGATTATCAGGAACAAAAATCATGGAGTCTAGGTCTGAAAATAAAATATTGTATGATCCAGGGGAATGGGATGTATGTAGTTAAATGCCGGGTTTCAGAGTAACAGCCGTGTTAGTCTGTATTCGCAAAAAGAAAAGGAGGACTTGTGGCACCTTAGAGACTAACCAATTTATTTGAGCATGAGCTTTCGTGAGCTACAGCTCACTTCATCGGATGCATACTGTGGAAATTGCAGTATGTGGAATGCATTTTTACTTACAATTAGAGCTAATCTGTCTAATTGTTTCAAACAGTTTACTCGACGTATTTAGCCCTCTCTCGCTGCTCATGAATTGTCTTTGAACCGATTGTGATTTTTACAAACACATCAAATAGTTTTGACAAACATATTTGACCTGTGCGTTGTTCACAAACTGTTCACAGCAAATCTCCATTTAGGAACGGATACTGAGAATTCGTTATTTGACGTTTGGGACTGGTCACCCAGCTCGCATGCTGTTGTTTCTTTTCCATGGTAGGATGCTGAACTTTTACCAAGTACATACGCTTTCCTCTGGAAGGAATTTTGTTTAGTCACAAAACAAATTTTGTTTCTCAGTTAACTGAATCTCACCTACTGGGCCCCAGATTCTCTCTCATGAATGTTCTTACACACAAAGTGTTTTTCACATGAATGGTCACAGGCAGCACACCACAGAGGGGCACTTACAGGCTGCTTTGAAGCCCAGTTGCTAATATCACAAACAGGTCTTTATACTAGTTGACCAGCTCTATTTACTATTAGCTTATTTATAAGCCATTGTTCATACATATCAATATGCTGGACAATGTGAGCATCAATACACAGTCTTACCACATGATTAATGACTTGACTGCTTAGGGGAGAGAAATTTATACAGTGCCAGTACAGCAGCACCCCTTTCACAAGCAGCAATTTAGGGATTCAGCTGCACTGGGCATTGTCTTAGGATGGGCTTCAGAAAGGGGGATTGGCCTTTTATCTTTTCAGCAAATGCCTCATTTTGTACATATTCCCAAGCCCCACCTTTGAGTACTCACTTACCAGCTATGTGCTTCTCTTCTTCTTCTCAGACTACTTCACTGTTCGGTCCTCCAGTAGATTAAGTCATTTAATATCCTGGCAAACAAGAGGAGAAATGGATCAGTAAATATTACTGGACAATTGCCACACAGACCTACCTTCTCCATGTGTGTGTGCGCGCGCGTGTGTGAGAGAGATCACTTGGTTAAAAGAGATTGTGTGTACATTGCCAATGTAAATTTGACAAATGGTTTTCAAACAGTATGAAGTTAGCCAGTTTCCTGATACTTCAGATATACAACACAATATGTCAGCAGCTGTGCTGAAAGGGTCTTAGCTGACATAGCAAGGAAGAAATGCAGGGATATGGGCATGAGGGGTTTTAGCTGGTGAATCAATAAGTATCTCTGATAGATATGGTGAGGGTCCCTGCAGATATAAGGGGCTCCCTGGAGATATTGTTACATCTTGCATACAGAGAGCCAGTAGGCATGTTCCTGACATGGGCTGTCTGCTTTCTCAAGCATCATCAGGGGTGACTTTAACCTTCCTCACCAACTGCCAAGTCCAGCAAGGCATTTTCTTTCCATGCTCCACGTTGTTGACAGCTTACACTAACAGGTCCCAAATGCCACGTCCCCGTAAGAGAGACACATTCTTGCTTGTCTAAAGGGGATGGGGAGGTGAAAGAAAGGAGATCTCACTGACTGTCCCACTGTGAGAATGCCAGTAGAGGACAATTCTGAGAAGAAAAAGGGCTACAGGGAAACTACCACTGCCATCCAGCAAACCCGATTGGTGGACGGTGTTGCTGGGCTATAGGAGCAAAGATGGAGTAAATTCCTTCCCAAAGGAGCCCAGCTCCCAGTTTTCGTTCCCTTCCAGAACCAGACCTGAAGGGAAAAGCTCCACAAACCCCACTGCTTTCCTCTCACATTGCCCTAAAGTGGTATTGCCAACACAAAAGAGCTCAGCACATGCATTCTTGGCACTGCTAAGATTGAAAATGCAGCTCCGAAGAGAAGGGGTTAACCCATAGAAGCACAGCCACTGAGAGGTTAGTTTAAACTGACAAACCCAGTCCTCTGTAAACAGAGGAAACAAATCACATGAAACAGCAGCCATTAGAATGTTGTTGTTTTAAATACAGAAAGCAAACCCAGTGACCGTCCCCAGACCTGCGATCTGAAGCTTACCCCAGATTTCTCACTGCTCCGGAACCAGTGGTGAGGTGGAAATATTCTCACGCTGGAATCCGTTGACTCTCCGAGAAACTTGAGAGAGAAAGGAGAAGGCAAGAGAGAGCGGGAGAGAAGGGGGCGGAGGCAGCTCTGACATGTTTGTACAGTGCCTGGTTCACCTAGCTGTGAATTTGATTTCAGGGTGTGGTGGTAGATGAGACACAGAAATGTTCAGCGCTGGAAAGTTTCAGGCTCTCATTGCAAAGAGCATGATGAATGTTGACACTGGGACCTCATGAGATCCTCCTTCCTCCTCCTCATCACCATCTCCCTTTGGGCTCTGGAAGGGACAGAAGAGAGAAGGTGCTCAGAGTCGCACTAGAGCAATGAGGTTTGCTGGGTCTCAGACAAGAACCTCTGCAAGGTCGCCACCTTGCAGCCCTCCTCACTGGCTGACCTATTAATGCTCCAACTTGCTGTTACCGCACTTCTCTCATTTCCACTGCCTTGGGGCCTAGAGCTGCTGCAGTTCCTAATGAATCCCGACGTCTCCTGCTGCGCTGTGAATTTCAGGACCTGCCACAAATTCCTAGTCATTCCTGGCAGGTGGAGCTTTGATCATTTGATATATGTCTGGATAGATGATAATTAATTTGCATTGCAGATGTGCAGCACATGACCTGGTACCAATACTTTTCCTCTGTAGCTTGCCAGGAGTCAGTGCTGTGTGGTTTACTGTTTAGTATCACCCTATAATCCTGTTGCTTTGATTGTGCTGTGGCTTGGGGCTTATTGACCCCTGGAAATGTACATTTCTGCGTCAGTGACTTCTGTCTGCTGGAACATCAGCCAGCAGAGGGGGAGGGGAAGAGGTGGAACGTGGATAATGAACAGGAGGAGGTCAGAGTTCATGTCTGCCAAAGCCATCAACAGCTCTTTTCCTAGAGCAAATAAAGGGGACTCTTGCCTTATTGCAACAGTCTATTGCAAACAATGCCAGTCTAAACACCAAGGTGATTAGGTCCAAAGAGCAAAGATAAAAATACCCTCAGCCCACACTGTGTAATTTACTCCCTTTTGTGTGTGTGTGTGTGTGTGTGTGTGTGTGTGTGTTTTGCTAACATGGTATTAAATTTAAAAAAAAAATCCATGATGTAAGTAACCCTGATTAATTAAACTGACATGGGCACCATGGACAGATACCATGGCCCAGTGGATGGGGCAGAGAAGTGGGACTCAGGAGACCTGGGTCCTAATTCTGACCCTGCCACTGACTGGCTGTGTCCCCTCGGGTAAGTCACCTCCAAGTGCCTCAGTTTCCCCTCCCCCTACTTCACTTGTCTATTTAGATTACAAGCTCTTCAGGACAGGGTGTCTTTTACTATGTGTATGTACAGTGCCCAGCACAATGGGCCCAGGATCTCAGCTGGGATCTATAGGAACGACTGTAGTACAGAGAATCATAAGGATAATACCGAGGGCAGGTCTACACTGGAAACGCTACATTGGCACAGCTGCATCAATGCAGCTGTGCCGCTGCAGCGTGTCTGGTGAGGACACTCTATGCCCACAGGAGAGCGCTCTCCCGTCGGCGTAATTACTCCCCCTCCATGAGAGGCGGAAGCTATGCTGGCGGGAGAGCATCTCCGCTGATACAGCACGGGTATGGACAGCGCTTAGGTCGCTGTAACTCGTATCGCTCAGGGGGGTGTCTTTTTCACACCCCTGAGCGATGTAAGTTAGATCAACTAAAGTGGTAGCGTAGACCTGCCCTTAGACAGAGTGAGGATGTGTACGTAGGACTGTGGCCTGTACTGGAATAAAGTTTGATGTTGTGTTACAATGACTGGGACCAATATTCTCTCCTCGGCTTTTCACAGCTTCTGGCAGTCTGCCAAGAACTCACAAGGAGGTTTTCTGCTGGAGACAGGAAGTGCAGTCATTGCTTCCCTACATTATCTACAGGTCCTTGTCTGCTGAGGCCTGCCGAGGAGATTTCCTACTGGTTCCCTATGGCAGCCTCTCTGGTGTCTAGGAAGTGAAGTTAGCCAAGACCCTTTCTATTTGCGGATTAGCCTGCCTGCTCCTGTTGGGGCATGTAAAGTTGGGAGTCCCATGAGCCGTTGTATCCAAGAAAGGGAACATTTTTATTAGTGATGGCAAACACCAAACAGGGCTCAGAAGAGAGAAGGGCCAGCATTAGCCTCCCAGCAGCTCTCCCTTCAGAAGATAATAGCTCATCTTAATTACTTAGCCTTTTACAGTTTGTATGGCAAATTCCACCTTCTCTGTATGTACATATATATCTGTCTTCTTACTATATGTTCCATTCAATGCATCCGATGAAGTGGGCTGTAGCCCACGAAAGCTTATGCTCTAACAAATTGGTTAGTCTCTAAGGTGCCACAAGTACTCCTGGGTTTTTTTCAGAAGACTGCAATTTGAGCTGCAAAGTGCTGCCAGGTGGAGGATCAGAGCATGATCCCTTGTTTGCCAGGTTGGCAATGGATGTGCCTGCTGCTGAGATGTGTCTGTTACGCTCTTGCATACTGTCAATAGCATCTGCTACTTCTATGCATCTCCACTGTGCCAGGCCGTGAGTGTCGGTCTATATGGGTAAGTTTGGGAGAGTAGCACAAAGAAATCTCACTTATACTGTACAGGGAGTCACCCAGGTTTGGGACTGCCTTTAAATCTACACAAGACTGATCCCCCACGGCTTTAAGTGTTTCGGGAGCATTGCACAAAGCCCCCTAAAACAAGAAGCACATCTTAGTCATGGAGACAGGCTTTGCCACAGACGGAAGAGCCTGGCTTTACTTGCCAGAATGAGGACTTTGGATGGAGCCAGACAAGCCTGCCGACAGCAATTCTGGGCCCCCACACACGCACAAGCCACGCCCATGCAGACGTGGTCCGCCTGACATTTGGGCGGTGCTGCGCCTCTGCTGGCTGGTGTCCAACAAGCTGCCAGCTGCGCTGCTGGGCGCACTCTTCCCGCACGGCCAGGGCTTCCACATGCCTGCCCAGTACGGTTACCAACTGCCTAATCGTGCAAACCCAAAGACCCTTGACCCGAGACCACGCCCCTTCTTTGAGACCCACCCCTTCTTTGAGACCCACCCCCTGCTCACTCCATCCCCACTTCCTCCTCAATTGCTCACTCTCCCCCACCCTCACTCGCTTTCACCAGACTGAGGCAGAGGGTTGGGGTGCAGGCTCTGGGAGGGAGTTTGGGTGAGGGCTCTAGGTTGGGGCTGGGGTGCAGGAGGGGGTGTGGGCTCTGGAAGGGAGTTTGGGTGCAGGAGAGAGTGCAGGCTCTGGGCTGGGACAGGGGTGCAGGAGGGGGTGTGGGCTCTGGGCTGGGGCAGGGGTGCAGGAGTGGGTCAGGGGGTCGGTGCTTACCTCAGGCGGCTCCCACAAGCAACTGGCACACCCCTCTGGCAGCAGCTCCTAGGCGGAGGGCCCAGAGGGTCTCCGCGCGCTGCTGCCTGCGGGCACTGCCCCCGCAGCTCCCATTGGCCAGTGTGGAGTCAGCACTCAGGGCAGGTGCAGTGCACGGAGACTCCCTCCCTAGGGGCCACAGGGACATGCCGGCCGCTTCCAGGAGCGGTGTGGAGCGAGGGCGGGCAGGAAGCCTTTTAAATCACCCGGGCCCCTGGCCAATTGCCCTCTTTGCCCTCCCCTGTCGGCAGGCCTGGAGCCAGAGCAGCTCAAAGCCTGATGTGAACCTCAGCAGTCTTGGATCTTAAATGAAGACCAGGAGCGTCATTTAGGGTGGGCAGGGGACAGCTCTAGGCCCCCTCTGAGTTTTGTACCCGAGGTCTCCTCACAGTGCATGCCCTACCTCAGCTGGGAGCTCTTAATTGCATCACATCTTGAGTGTGATATGTGATGAATTCTGTACTGCTCCCAGCTTCCGCCTTTGCGGCAGGGAGTTTGTTTATAAACAGAAGCAGGGTGATTAAGATAACAAAAGCCTTGTCATTAAATTAAGGATCGTTAGATGATCCTGAAAGCATTGCCAGGCACTCCAGTTAAAAGATAGGAAACAAAGGGTAGGAATAAAGGGTCAGAGTGGAGAGAGGTAAATAGTGGTATCCCACAGGGCTCTGTATTGGGACTGGTGCTGTTCAACATATTCATAAATGATCTGGAAAAAAAGGGTAAACAGTGAGGTGGCAAAATTTGCCAATGATACAAAATTACTCAAGATAGTTAAGTCCAAAGCAGACTGAAAATGGTTACAAAGAGAGCTCACAAAATTGGGTGACTGGGCAACACAATGGCAGATGAAATTCAGTGTTGATAAATGCAAAGTAATGCACATGGCAAAATACAAGCCCAACTATGCATACAAAATGATGGAGTCTAAATTAGCTGTTGCCCATCAAGAAAGAGATCTTGGAATCATTGTGGATATTTCTCTGAAAACATCCACTCAATGTGCATTGACAATCAAAAAAGCTAACAGAATAGTGGGAATCATTAGGAAGGGGATAGCTAATAAGATGGAAAATATCATATCACCTCTATATAAATCCATGGTACGCTCATTGAATACTGCATGCAGATTTGGTCACCCCATCTCAAAAAAAGATATATTGGATTTGGAAAAGGTACAGAGAAGAGCAACAGAAATGATGAGGGGTCTGGAACACCTACCGTATAGAGAGAGATTAAAAAGACTGGGACTTTTCAGCTTGGAAAAGAGATGACAAAGGGGGAATATGACAGAGGTCTATAAAATCATGAATGGTGTGAAAAAATTGAATAAGGAAATGTTATTTACTCCGTCACATAACACAAGAACTAGGGGTCACCCAATGAAATTTATAGGCAGCAGATTTTAAAAAAATAAAATAACATTTCTTTCACTGTGGAACTCTTTGCCAGGGGATGTTGTGAAGACCAAAACTATAACAGGGTTCCAATAAGAGCTAGATAAGTTCATGGAGGATAGGTCCATCAATGGCTATTAGCCAGGATGGGCAGGAATCCAACACCATATTCTTCATGTCCCTAGCTTCTGTTTGCCAGAAGTTGGGAGTGGATGACAGGGGACAGATCACTTGATGATTGCCTGTTCTGTTCATTCCCTCTGCAGCACCTGGCATTGGCCACAGTCAGAAGACAGGATACTGAGCTAGATGGACCATTGGTCTTATGCAGCATGGCAGAATGGCCATTCTAATGTTCTTATAAAGAACCCAGATGTATCTGCCCCCCCGCTGTAACCCATTAGACCCCACTCCTCTCCCAGAGCCCAGGAGTCCTGATGGGGGTCTCTCTCTCTCCACAGAGTTAGTAGCAAAGTAAGTTAGTCTTTAATGTGCCACCGGACTCCTCATTGTTTCTATGGATACAGAATAACACGGCTACCCCTCTGATACTTAGGAAAGTAAGAATATACATTAAAATTTTAAACCTAACCAGTGTCCCTTAAGTGACTTGCTACAAGATGTCAGAACATGTTAGTATTAAAGCTGAGTGGGTCTAATATTTATTTAATTTTCTTTCTTTTATGTAGGAATTAGATATAATGCGCCCGTCAGCTAATTGTTAGGTTATCGGCCAAAAAACTACAGTTTTCAAGGGCCTAAGGAGCCCCTGGAATCACGGTTAAGGTTGCCCCTCCCCCACACCAAAATCTGAAGTGGTGCCCCTGAGGAAGACTAGGACATTTTCCAGGTTTTTTAGGTATGACTTGGATTCCTAGCATCCCATGCACTTTTGAAAATAACTTCAATCCAAGGGAAAGTCTATCTATATTTTCCCTCCAATTACAATTTGTCCCTTTGCCTCTGATCACTCTTCCCAGTTGCTCTTTCAGACTGCTTCTCCCAACCCCAGGACTGCCTCCCCTATGGCAGTCATAACTGGGGAGGGAACAAGACTACAGAGTGTAATGGTTACCCTCACTGGCTCAGCCTGGTTATTTGATTTATAAATACAGCAAATTATCTGAACCACCTCACACCATGTCTCCAAAAGGGAGAAACTCATTGCCTTATTTCAATCGGCTGCTGTGGGTCTCCTTTCTATCTCTCTCCCTGCATAGCCCAGCACAAAAACCAGCACCAGTACTCACCACCTGCTGCCGCCCCCACGCTCTCATCTTTGGTGGATCAGACTCAAGGAGCTTTCTATTGCAGCAGGCCCCAGATATGTGCTGGAGACTGGGAGCTCCAAATCCAGCAGCAGGTTTGGAGCTCAGGTGCAATTTAGATAAGCATTCTAAAGTTGAGGTGCTTACCCAAGGCTTATCTGAACCATGCAGACCTTGAGTCTGTACAGCTGGCAGGGAATCTCACAAGAAGAGCCTCTCACCGTGTTCTCATTTATTTTACTTAATTATATTATTTTTTGCACGTTTGCTTTCAGTTCCAGCTAGAAATAGTGTAAGAACAGCCTCTCCTAAGCTATTTCAGCACTTGCATCTAGCTAAGCAAGACCATCCACATCTAATTCTTTACTATTTGTATTACAGTAGTGCCCTGGAGTCCCAAGTAGGACAGGGCCCTATTTGTGCTTGGTGCAGTAAAAACACACAGAACAAGGCAGGGACTGTGGCTAAGAGTTTACACTTTAATCCTGCTTCCATTTCTTGAAATGCAGAAGGATGGGGATTGTTTTAGTCTAGCAGAGTTTGCTCATCCCTGTTGGAGAACTGAGTTCTGTCTGGAGACCACAAGACATCCGCATTCAGCAGTCTCATTGGCTGGGGGCCCCCCAAGGTTATTTACAGAGGAGCTGGAGCACCTGACTACTGAGAGTTATTCAGGCTTGGGCCCTTGTACTGACACAGCAGGACCCCCATCAGGAACACAAAGCATTTAGATAAGGAGACAGATTTGCTTCAGCAGTGACAAGAAAGTAACCAGCTTCACTTTAGAGCTGTTTACTCCATCCAGCCTGGACATGACACTCAAGCAAAAGCTTGAGACCTTCACTAGGACAGCATACATGGCATTTTGCTATTGGTAAAATGCCAGTAGCTCGGCAAATGGTTCCTGTACATAATATTGCCCCAGTTTGGTTCTAAATCACTTCCATGCACTTGTTCAACATCTTTTCCCTTAAAATAAACTCACAGGCTGGTTGAATTGCAAAAGAAATAATGACAGGTTTCAGAGTAGCAGCCGTGTTAGTCTGTATTCGCAAAAAGAAAAGGAGTATGTGTGGCACCTTAGAGACTAACCAATTTATTTGAGCATAAGCTTTCGTGAGCTACAGCTCACTTCATTGGATGCAATAGAAATAATGTAACGTTTAGTCCCAAAAATGTTCCAATAGGTTTAACCACATCAGTGCTGCCTTACACGCCAGATATGGGTGGCAGGAGTTACACTAAAGGCATATCTGATGCTTCCCCCAACTACCAGGTAAATCATCCCTTCACTGCCAGAGTTACTACAGAGGGTGAGTATGTTCTAGCTCTCCCATAGTCTCATTGTGCCACCTTGGGCAAATCCCTTCTACTCTGTTGCTCAGTGTGCAGATCTGTAAAATGATTCTATTAACTCCTACCCCACCCAGATATTAGACTTCATGTTGAATTCATGTTTCTTGAAGTGCTTGGAGATCCTTAAGGATGCTACAGAAATACAGACTGAAATCTTTCGCAGAGGAAACAGGGACACAGATTATAGTAACTTCTGTTCAGAACATCTATTCTAGGTCAATCATCTGAAGTAGAGATATTAATCAAATTCAGTTACAGTATAATCTATCTACTTTATTAGCCAGCAAAATGGTAACAGTCTGCTAATAGCTATAACATATTAGTTTTATTATTCAACCTCCAGCTTCAACTTCTACTTAAACCCTAATTTCTTCGCTGCTTTTTAATACTCATCTGAGAGTTTTTGCTCATGTATACGATTGGCCTACACCTTTCCCTGGTACATATAAAACATTACATGGGCTGCTGGACAGTTACATCTGCTTATGAAATATTCCTGCTGGCCATATTTCAAACATCTACATTCAACGTTTAATGCCAAGTCAATCCCACTCTGTGTCTCTCTTAGGGCACCACTACACTGGCAGAGTTACAGCGCCACTCAGAGAGCCACTCAGAAGGGAAACAGTTGTTGTGTGTTCACACTGACAGCTGCCTGCGCAATAGCGTGTTCACACTTGTGGCACTTGCAGTGGTATTCGGAGCGGTGCACTCTGAGCAGCTATCCCACAGAGCACCTCTTTCTCTTCTGCCACAGAGACTTGTGGCAAAGAGGGGGAATGGGGCATCCTGGGTCCTGTCCCAATGCCCCGTGATGCATTGCTTTACATCCCAGCAAACCCTGTGCTTCCATCTGCATTTGGTACCATCTTTCAACGGTTTGTGCACTGTGCGCCCTGCCTCTTTCAGGCTGCAGGAATGGATCCCGAACCGCTGACTAGTACGCTGCTCACTCTGAGAACACATCATGAGTGGCAGTCGAGTTATTCCTTAAACTACAAAGTCAAGAGGAGTGCAACATTGATCTCGCCACGCACAGTGGCTATGACACGAGATTGCTTGTGGCTTTCATGGAGGTGCTGACCACAGTGCAACGCCACTTTTTGGCTCGGCAAACAAGCTCTGAGTGGTGGCATCACATCACGATGCACGTCTGGGATGACGAGCAGTGGCTGCAGAACTTTTGCATGAGGAAAGCCACATGCATGGGACTGTGTGATGAGCTCACCCCAGCCCTGCGGCGCAAGGACATGAGAGAGAGCACTGCCCTGTCACTGGAGAAGCGCGTGGCGATTGCACTGTGGAAACTGGGTACTCCAGGCTGCTACCAGTTGGTTGCAAACCAGTTTGGAGTGGGAAAGTCAACCATTGGAGTTGTGTTGATGGAAGTGTGCAGGGCCATTAATCACATCCTGCTCCGAAAGACCGTGACTCTGGGCAACGTGCATGACATTGTGGATGGCTTTGCACAAATGGGCTTCCCTAACTGCAGAGGAGTGATAGGTGTTCCAATTCTGGCAGCAGACCACCTATCCACCGACTACATTAATCGCAAGGGGTATTTCTCAATGGTTCTCCAGGCACTTGTGGATCACCATGGGAATTTCACAGACAATAACACAGGCTGATCCAGAAAGGTGCATGATGCAGGCATCTTTCGGAACACTGGCCTGTTCAAGAAGCTGCAAGCAGGGACTTTCTTCCCGGACCAGAAGATCACCGTAGGGGAAGTCGAAATGCCCATTGTGATCCCAGGAGACCTCGCCTATCCCTTAATGCCATGGCCATGCACGGGGCAACTTGACAGCAGTAAGGAGTGGTTCAACAACGAACAGGCTGAGCAAGTGCAGAATGACTGTTGAGTGTGCAGTTGGCCGTTTAAAAGCCCACTGGCGATGCCTGTATGGGAAGCTGGACCTTGCCGATGACAATATTCCTATGCTTATAGCTGCGTGCTGTACGCTCCATAATATTTGTGAAGGGAAGGGTGAAAGCTTCACTCAGGGCTGGACGGCAGAGGCTCAGCACCTGGAGGCTGCGTTTGAACAGCCAGAGACCAGGACTATTAGAGGGCACAGCGCAGGGCCATAAGGATCAGGGATGCCTTGAGGCATCAACTTGAAGCTGAAAGCCACTAATATTGGTTGCTATGCTCAGGATTGCAGTGCTTGTAATGCTAGGAGGTGATTGGTGCACACGATACAAGAAAGAGCCTTAACATAATTGTATGTTGCTTTGCAGTGCTCTTTTTGCTTTCACTTAATAGAATAAAGATTGCTTTCAAACCAACACAATTCTTTTATTAAAAGACAACCACTGGAGGAGAGAGTCAAACGAAAAAATTCATCAGTAGGGAGGGGAATGAGAGAAGGGGGAAGGGAAGGTCTCAAGAGGAGGAGGGGTTCCAGGACAGCTACAGATTTGTGTAGGTCCAGGGATCATACCCAATCTTCTCCTTTGGAGGACAGTGCAGAAGGTGCTGTACTTCAGTAGGGCCAAACTGCAGAGGGATGGTGTTGAGTGCAGTGGGTAGTGGGAGTCCACAGTGCTGGACTATGAAGAGGGAGGAGTGGAATGCTGTGGGTAGAGAGTGGAGCCAGGAGGTTGATAAGAGTGTGTTGGCGGTTCATGGGGAGCACATGGGAAAATTTTCTGACAGCGGCTGCAGGGGAGGGCAGGTGTGGAGCTGCTCGGTTTGAAGAGCTAGTATTGCCTGGAGCGTGCCCACTTGGCGCTCCATAACGTTTAAGAGCCACGCCATGGCTTCTTTCTGGTGTGCCACATTCTCCTTTTGGTCCCTCTTCCCGCTATCCTGCCACTCCTTCAATTGCTGTTTCTCAGTGGCAGAGTGCATCATAACCTCACAGAGAAAGTCCTCCTTAGTTCTTCGTGGCTGCTTTCTAATTCTGCGCAGCCATTCTGCTGCTGATAACAAAGAGGGAGGCTGGGCTTCCAAGGTCATCTCTGTGAAGTTTAAATGCAACATTTTACAGAAGCAGTATTGTTTGCAACACAGACAACACTGATTCAATGCTTCAAAACATAGCCAGTACTCTCACACCTGTCACTAACTGGCTGACCCCAGGCAAGTACACATGAGCCACAAGACCTCCAAAATGGTGAGTAGCCGCAGGAGCAGAGTAAATCACTCTTCCTGGACCCTGCTGTACACTGGGCACTTAGCTCTTGGGGAGAGCCAGCACTGTAGGGGGGGCCTGATAATCATTCCTGTCCCCGCACTTTCCACAGGATGTGATCATTATGGAAGATTTCTCACTGCTGAGGGTGAACAGGGAATCCAGGGAGGGTCTTCTCCAAGCCTGCAGCTTCCGCCCTGGCCCCTGTGCGGCTTGCCTGTGTGCAGCAATGGTCCGTCCCATCCCCCGGCCCATGATGGCAAAGTGGCGTTGGAAAGTTATCGTTAATGGGGCAAGAAACAAAGCAGCTCTGCCAAGGAACCTGCGGTAGCGAATTGCCCAGTATCTCCATGAGAGTTTCCAGGAGATCTCTGAGGGAGATTCCCATGAAGTGAGGGAGTCTATCAATAGCCTGTTCTGCCACTCAGACTAGGCATGCGGTGGGAGACAAGCCTGATTTCTGCACCCTCCTGCTCCCAACAACTCGCTTCAGCAATTCCCAAAATCAGATCCACGTACTAGGGGCCTCCTCTCCTGTTTGCACTTCACCAAGATCTGACTGCTGTGACTGGCTAGCCTCCTCTGGGGTAGAAAAGAGCTCCTGATTGCATGCGTCTCTGGCCTCCGAGTCATCCTCTGCCTCTGGTTCCCCCTCCCGCTCTTCATCCAAGACTTCCTCCTCCTGGTTCGGTCCACTCTCAACTGGAGAGCCAATGAAGTATCCACAGGGGCCTTCGCAGTGGCGGTAGGGTCGCAACCAAGTATCGTGTCCAGCTCTTTGTAGAACCGGCAGCTCATAGACGCAGCACTGGCACGGCAGTTTGTCTCCCTCACCTTGTGGTAGACGTTCTGCAGCTTCTTCACTTTGACCCTGCACTGCAGTGTGTCCCGGTCATGGCCCCTTTCTGTCATGCATCGTGAAATCTCTCCCTAGGTATCATAATTCCTATGGCTGGAACGCAGCTGGGACTGAACAGCCTCCTCTCCCCAAATGCTGATACAGTCCAGCAGCTTGGCATTGCTCCAAGCAGGGGATCACCTGGTGCGTGGAGCAGGCATGGCCACCTAGAAGATGCACTGAGAGTACTGTATGCATCACCGAGCAAACAGGAAGGGGACTTTCAAATGTGCAAAGGAATGTATGGGGTGGGGCTGATGGTTGGTCACCTGAGGGCAGGGCAGTAGAGTTCAAACTGATGACCAGAGAGGCGAGAACAGGCATTGTGGGACACCTCCCGGAGGCCAATCACAGCACTGTAATCACCACAGTGTCTACACTGGCACCGCAGAGCTGTAGCCCCAGCGCAGAAAACTCTACACCTCTCGTCAGGGTGGTTTTTTTAGAGCACTACAACTGCGCGGTTTCTGCGCACTAAGTGGCTTGGCAGTGTGTACACCTCGGGAGTTACAGCACAGAAAGCTGCTTCACTGAGTAGAAACTTGCCAGTGTAGACAAGGCCTTACTCGGTTTGAGATCACTCCACATATCTCTAAGAGAATACATTTTAATTCAGTAATGGTAGGTTTGCAAAGGATGCATAGGTTGCACTCATCACTTAAAGATTTGTATATACAATTACATTTCAAGGGGCTTTTGTACACATCTTTTGTCTGCTCTGGAATAAGCATAAGATCTACGTAAAACCTATGTTCTTTATATGAAGTTTTGGTCCTTCCAGCAAATATTTTCTCCTCCATTGCCACTAAGGAATTCTCTGTCTCACCTTGGAGCCCTGAGAATCCCTTTGCTCGCTTTTTACCCTCTCCCTTCCTTTCTTCCCCAACTCCCATCCAAGCTACCAACTGTGAAGTTTAAATCCTGGAATACAGCAAACACTGCTTGCTCCAGGGCCCATTACTTTAGCACAATACTGGTTGTTGCATAGTTGAGTTCTAACCTAACCTACGCCAAGACAAACAAAGACTCTCTGGCACCTTCACCTTAGGTGTATGTATTGTCAGATTCCATAGATATAGTAAGTGCATACAGGTTATACAGAGTATGTCTGGATGTTCTCCCCAATTGGTATGGCCCAGAATAAAGTATGCGTATTCATGAGCATAGCATTCTGCTGAGCGGGACAAAACTGAATGCACCAGTGCTAGTTGTTGATTAGCTATTAGGTTGTGGCAATCACTGTTTAATGCCTTTAGTTGCTCCTTCCCCCAAGAGGCAAAGTATTCTTCCTTTGCAGCAATTCTGGACCCTGTTGGCCTACTGTGGGGAGAGAGGCTAGGTACAGGAATTGAACCAGTATCTCCTTCAGCACAGTACAGAGCACAACCACTAAATCCCCTTTGGATTCTCTCCAGGTAAATATTTATATTACAAGAACATAATCAGGTTCAGAATAAATCACATTTGAAAACACCTGTAGCAGCTCTGAAAATGTCATCAGTGTGAGTTATGAATGGGAACACCTGCAACATGTTCTGCTGATCTAGAAGTTCTCATTGTGGCTAATTTGTGGCTAACTAAATACTAATTTAGTTAGGAGAGTGATAAAGTGTTTCACCTAATAAGTATGTAACCATTTTTTAAAATTCATGTTCATTTGTACATCCTCAGTAGCACTGAATATTATAAAAATATATTCACAAAAATTGGTTTAAATTAATAACATGAATTTGCCTCAGTGGTATTTGTGACACTTTTAGATTTGTTTGTCACTGACATTCATAACAAGTGAGAGATTGTTTTTGTTCTGCAGAATGTTCATGGAAAGTGAAAGTCTGGCAAATCATCATGGATTACATCCGAGTACTGAGCAAAGATTCCCTCTAGAAATATTAGGGTGGCCATCTTGAAAATTCTTTTTTAAATTTGGCAGTACCTATTTTAAAAATATATGTGTTAAAGTTGGAAAATTTCCCCAGTGACCGTCACAATCCAGATATTTTTCTCAGGCTATCCTGTAAACATAGTCCTAGGGCTGATTTAGGTATTTCAGGTTCCAAAGTCCCTGTAAAATTAGGCCTTATCTACACTGCCACTTTACAGCACTGAAACTTTCTCATTCATAGGTGTGAACCCCCCTCCCCCGCAAGCAATGCAAGTTTCAGCGCTGTAAAGTGACAGTGTAGACAGCGCTGGGAGAGAGCTGGTGTCGTGACTACACAGCCATGTTAAAGCACTACCATGACAGCGCTTTAACATTGGTAGTAAAGACATACCCTTACTTTATATAGATCTGTGCCAGTAAAATGTACAAAAAGACATTTCTCTGTTACTTTAGGGCTCAAATTTTCAATAGTGGCCTCTAAATTTGTGCACACCAATTTTCCAGACCCACTTTTGCACGCACAAGAGCTCTGATTTGTGTGTGTGAATTACATTTGCGTGCCTAAATTGGGCAGTTTACTGAAGCAGTTAGAGCTCAGGAATGACTGTTCACACAAAGAGGTACTTCCGGCCACTGTCTGCTCTGAGGGCCTGACTCAAAGTCCATTGAAATCAATGGGGGTCTTTCCACTGACACTTCAGTAAGCATTAAAACAGGGATCTCTAGTTCAAGATGGACATGACAGGGGGGAAATCTGTCTCTAAGACCTCAGTGGGACTGTCCATGTGCTTAATATTAAACATGTGCGCATCTTTCCTGGATCAAGGCCAGGGCCACAATCTTGAAGGATCAGCTCCTATCCAGCTCTCACTGAAGTCAATGGGAAGACCACCACTGATTTTACTGGCCCAGGTAACAAGAAAACAGTACAAGGCTGTTAGCTCTTAAGTGTAGATTATTTGGATACTAAAAATAACTGAACTGCATGTAGAACCTATTGGGTAGCGTATCTGATCCACAGAGGATGCAAGTCTGCTACAGTCCCCAATTGTTTAGCGCAAGATACAGAGACTTTTATTTTAAGTCTGGAGAGTCCGTGGTCAATCGCAGTGTCTGCCAAGATGTCAGCCATCACACACACACCAGTGGAAGGTTTGGGGCCTGGAAAGCAAACCATGCCCACAATGTGGGAGGCTGGGTTGAGCTCCCATCCCCCTTTGAAAAATATAACCTGTTCAATCATTCTATGCACATGCAACGTTAATAGGATCAAGCACAGATCAGAGTGGAATTTGTTCTCTTTCAACTAATTAAAAAGGCAACAGAGGGTAATAAAAACAAAAAAGACTGCATATTAGGAGGCACTGTGTATCAGAGAGAGGAAAGTCTGAAAACTAGAAGACTGTCAATAAGACAACACAGATGCTACAGTCTAATTTAGTCAGATTCTGAGGAGAAAAGAAACACCCGGTTGAAAAGGGATCCTGGCGGCTCCAGTCAGCACCGCTGACTGGGCTGTTGACTGTCTGGTTGGCGGCATCGTGCAGCTGGACTGGCAGGCTCCCTGAGAGCTTCTGTGCCGCGCAACTCCCAGGAGGCAGCCAGCATGTCCCCTCTCCAGCTCCTATACATAGGGGCAGCCAGGGGGCACCACATGCTGCTGCTGCCGCCCCAAGCATTGCCCCCACAGCTCCCATTGGCCACCCAGGAACCTCAGCCAATGGGAGCTATCGGGGTGGTGCCTGCGGACAAGGCAGCTCGCAGACCCACCTGGCCGCACCTCTGCATAGGAGCCGGAGATAGGACAAGCCGCTGCTTCCAGGAACCGCCTGAGGTAAGCACCTCCCAGATCCTGCACCCCTCATCCCCTCCTGGGTCCCAACCCCCTGCCCCAGACCTGAGCCCCTCTGTTGCCCTCCAAGCCCCTCAGTCCCAGCCTGGAGCACCTACCTACACCCCAAATCTCTCATCCCCAGCCCAAAGCACCCTCCTACACCCCAAACCCCTCCTCCCCAGCTCCACCCGAGCCTATACACCTAGCCGGAGCCCTCACCCACCCCCATTCCAGCCTGGAGTCCTCTCCTGTACCTTGAACCCCTCATTTCTGGCCTCACCCCAGAACCGACACCCCCAGCCTGTACCTCGTTCTACACCCCAACCCCCTACCTCAGCCCGGAGCCCCCTCCCATACTCTGAACCCCTTGACTCCACCCCCCAGCGCAGAGCCTCCTCCTACATCCCAAACCTCTCATTTCTGGCCCCACCCCAGACCCCGAACCCCCAGCCAGAGCCCTCACCCCAGCCCCCTGAGCCAGCCCAGTGAAAATGAGTGAGTGAGTGAGTGAGCGAGCGTGAGGAGAGTAAGTGACAGAGGGAGGGGGGCCTCGGAGAAGGGGCAGAGCATGAGTGTTGGGTTTTGTGCAAGTAGAAAGTTGGCAACCCTATTCTGGCCCCCAGCATAAAGGGTGTGCCTGAGAGAAAGGGGGTGTGGCATAGTGTCTCTACACGCAAGCTGCTGGCATGCCCAGCACAAAATAGGGTATGATTATGATGATTTATTATTTGTATTACTGTAGTATCCAGAGGCCCTGTTGAGGATCCGGCCCCACTATGCTGGGTGCTGTAGAGACATAATAGGAAACAGTCCCCTCTCTGAAGAGTTTAGTCTTATAAACAGGTGGAAGGAGCACACAATAGAGAGGATGAAGGAGAGGGTGCAAGAGTAGCAACAACAGGAGCACAGGGAACATCATAAACCAACTGTGGGAATAATTTGCAGATTTTGAGGTTATGTTTATACATTATGTGTGCGCGCGCGCACACACACACACGATGTTAATGAACCTCTGCCACCCATCCATTTGTGGGCATCATGGTTGAGGTGGGTTTGAGACTGAACTTGAAGAAGGGCAGAGCAGCTCTGAAACTGCCCTGCTTTATTCCAGGGAATGGCCTCATGGCCCCAGGTTCAGTAGGTTGCAGGGAGGAGGGAAAGGGAGGTGGCCTAATGCCCCTACACACCCCAAGTTGCACCGTGCACAACCCAGGACATGGGCTCGAAATCATCTCTATTTTATCCACAGAATATGCACAGATTGAACAGTAGTAGTACAAGCTTCTCCATATCGCTCCACTCGTGTCATAATTCTGGGACAACAGGACAACTGCTAGTGCATGGGAGGAGTTCAGTCCCCATGGCCCATTCAGTCTTTGGCTTCTCTTCTGAGACTGCTAAGTAGGGTGCCATTTCTGGCAGTGGTTTCAGTGATCCAAACAACTGTTCACAAGGAAATGGTCTGGGGTCACCAAGATGTAACAAATTTCAATTCCATTTTTGCCCTGAACCATGTTTGAAATTAGCTGTGAAAAGCTCTGTTCCATTTCTGAGCCACTGCACATACACCCCTTTTATTACATTTGTGTAATTGTGTTTCTGATGTTCATTTGAGAGGTATTCCTCATGTCCTGTTATTATTTACTTTAACTACCGGACTGCCTAGTTTTTAGTGGCAGTTTTAATTAAGGAGGACGATCAGTATTTAATTAAAGGACACTTTTCCAGGCTTACCACAATTTATATTCCCTAGAAATAGGATTCTTTTCCTTTTAATTACTCTAGCTCTTTCAGCAAAAGGCCCTGAAAAAGGCCAGAAATAAAAGCTGGCACCAAAAACAAAAATGGAGAGAGAATTTTGCCGAATAAGGGAAATCTCACCTGAAACATAATGCTGGTGCTGGAAATTATTTATGCAGAATTCAAGTAGGTTTAAAAGATGTCAAGTAATAGAGTTAGTGGTGGTGTCTACCTTCTATACTGTCCCTCTGACTGACTGCAATTGTCAGTGCTCCCTTGCCTTAAGTATGCTCCTGATGGGTCCATCTGCAGAATATTCTATAATAAAGTAAATAAAAAGATTACCAGGGCAGAATTCCTTTAAATGTTCCAAGCACACCCAACAAGGAGATACCCTGAACATCTCTGCTTTTCTGAAATCTCAGCCGCCTTATGCCATCATTCTGCCCTGGTTTATTTCTAACCAGTCTTCCAGTGAACAGGATACTTGGAAGCTGCCCTGGATTAATGCTTAAGAGTGTACATTCATTCAATCTCCCGCAAATAGACTCTTCCTGATTCTAAGGTTGGCAAGTAATTACAATGTCTTAACTATGGGCACACAGTGGAATCAAACTGGCAAACAGCAGCAACCAAACAGGCATCAGACTCCCTACCAGAAAGCTGGGCACAAGATCCCTTCCCTTGGCAATCTCACCCAACGCCCTCACACCACCATATACAACGTGACTGTGCACAGAACCTTGTCTCTGGGCAGTATTCCCTACCTCACCACACACAAGCTGGGGGAAGAGAAGTGGCAACGAAGAAAGACTTTGACATTGCCCCACAGAAAACTGACTGCAAAGCTGTCTCTGAGGATGTCCTTTTTTAGCCAGTTTCTTCCTTCCCAACTTTAGCTACTGTAATTAGCCAGTTATACTAACTTCTTTGGATCCAAACAGATCCTTTTTCTTTACTGTGTCCAAGAGCGAAATTGGATCTGTTTGCAGATGTGTGTGCACGCGCATAGGGATCAAGTCCACAGACAGAAAAAACAGAATGCTCCTGCACTCTGCTCTCTTTCCAGGCTCAGCAAGTGTATTCTTTAATGGCCCTGGCACCTTGAAAAAGTGCAGCAGAGCATGATGTCTCATCCAGGATTATAATTTATGAAAAGGCAGCAATCAACCACATCCCACAGCATACATTTCCCAGCCTGTCTTCTGTTGTAGGAGAGCTTTCAGCTTTAATTTTTTTTTGGATATGAAATACAAAACATGCTTTTAGGAAAGGTATTTTAGAGATAAAGTACCATTGCTTACTGGTTCTTCTTTGAGAGTTACCTCCGTGCATTCAAAACCCATTTTGTTCCATCTTGAAATAAGGATATGGGATAGTAAAACAAACTGTCCCTGCAAAAGCCCCCTTCTGCTGGGACAGAGAGATCTCTAGTGTTTACTGGCCCCTCCACAAACAGTTGTCAGCACAGCTAAATGCTAAGTCAGGTGTACAAATACATATTTTCAAGCTCTTGTTTCAGCAGCATTTCATCACGTTATAGTCTCAAATTAAGAACCTTATGTTAGCGTCACAAAAATCTTTTAGACATATGCTCCCAGGGCAGAGACCATCTTAATTTTGCATTCTGCAGAGCACCAAGCACCCTGCCCGTGTTTAAAAAACACAAAATACATTAATAAACAAAAATTCTGAGCTGGTCTGTTTGCTAAATTATATTTTCTCTCTGAATCCTACAGTTCCATGACCCTAGTATCTGAATCCTGGTACCTAGCATTTGAATTAGAAGTGTAGTTAGCCAGTATTGTTCACCATTTGCCCAGGCTGAAGGTAGACTCTCTAGGGTTAAAAGTCTTTCCCTGTTTGTGGCTTCAGGCCAGAGAAGATGGTTCCTATTGGTTGATTTAAATTTCCAGCCTGAAAAGGGAGTGTCAGACAAGGGCTTAGATCTGTCTCAGTATTATGATCTTCTAACCTCCCCAAGCTTTAAAATCATCTCATCACACCCAGTGTTCGTATGTGGGGGAAGCTCATGCTGGACCCTACTGCCCACTTCCCCCTACCGCAGCACCCAAAGGGGTCTTACCTTGAGAAGATCTGTGAAAAGTCTCTCTTCTGGACTGACTTTAGCCACTGCTTCTCTCTGATTGCAGGCTGCTGCTTGTCTTAGATTAGGGAAACATCCCTCGCTTCAGGCAAAAATTCTCAGCAATTTCATCTCAAAGCTTCTTCAGAAAGATCCTGGTTCAGTGTCTCACACACACACGCAAACACACATCATCCTTGCAGCTGCTTACTCACCGGCACTAGCCTGATGCCAGCTGCTGTGGAGGAGTATATGAAAGTGCCAGACGCCCCCTCTGCCTGGCAATAAGCAAAGGTGTTTGAAGAATATAAGGAAGTTATAAAGTCCTCACACTGGAGCATGGATGAGACCATAGTGACAAATTCCATTAAAGTCTTGCAGCTCAAACTGAATGGATCCCATTGTAGATATGTGCTCCTATTAAGGTTTGCATTGCAATGAATAGACATTTGCTGGGACTCCTTTGTATTATGTGCTGATTCTGTGATCTCAGAAGAGAGGATGGGAGTAGGGGCTGAGTGACATTTTGTGCATCAGAAGCAAGGACAATATTTTAATCAAGATTCATGGATATAAAGATTATTCATGCATCTCCGTTCAGCTAAGCCTTGAAATCAGAAGATGGCTGACTTGTGCTCCACTCCAAGTGGAGGAGGGTTAATTGGTGGAACATGACCTCACACTTCTAGAATCTGTGATTATAGATTCCTTTGCCTTGCACATTGGAAAAGTGGAGAACGTGAGCACTTGTAGCTTGCTCTTCTAAAACAGAGAATGGGGCTCCATTACCCTCCTTGGGGAGATGGTGGGTTTCTTTTCATTTCACTAAGTGCTCCTGGGTTCTTATATCCAGGGAAAGACATCACGGACATCAGCTCTTGTGTAACTGTCCTGCATCCGTCCCCAGCAATTTTTAAAATCAGACACGCAATATGGAGTTGACATTTCACGAAGCTGAATTTCAGCAATAGAGCTTGGAATGCCACAAAACTGCAATATAAGGAAGGGATATTTTCCCAGGGTCTTAGACACCGTGACCCAGATCCTCCACTGATGTAAAGCAGAACAGCTCCATTGAAGTAACTGGGGAGACATTAACTTACGAAAGCAGATCTTCAGGTTGGTGCATTTCAGTTGAAGCCACTCAATCCCACGATAGGAGGCCCAGTTCAAACCCAACACAATCCAATTCTATAAACAAGGTTCCAGGTAGAACAACTTCTACTTAGAGCAATTACTGCAGCAATCAAGTTAAAACCAGTAGACCTGCCACTGGGGCAATGATGTATTTTCCACAGGTCGGTTTACAAAGAAATCTTTCAGTTCACCGGTGTGTCAGACACATTAGTTCTTCCTGGACAAAACTCAAAGCAAAAACTATTTTTAATAAAAATGTTGCTGCCAAGAGAAAGACGATGATTAATTTTCTTGACATTAAGGTTTGGTTTTATTTCCTCACCTGTATAACCACAAGCACATATTTTCAGGAACATTAGGGAACAATAAAGCCGGCTGCTAATTCTGTCTCATTGGGGCCTGGGGAAAAATATAAGCTGCAGGCCAAAAGGTAAGAACAAACAACGAAAGAGAAAATAACTCAGGAGTGAGTCAGTCTGGATCCTGCTGCTTAGTCACCTGCAGTGTTTCTCTCCAGGCTGCTGGAGATAGGAAAAGAAGATGTCCACCCACCTCCTCCTTTTGACAGGGATAGTTATAAAAGGAAGAGTGACTGGGCAAGCAGAGTTCTAAAATGCATTCACAGATGCAAGTTTTCCAGAGGATTAGAACTGAGAGAAGCCCATTTTCTCCCATCCACACCCCCTCCTGCCGCCCCCTGCTCTGTTTTATTTTCAATTAGAACATCCTGAATCAACTTGTTCATTTAGCGCTTTAAGTTTCTCAAATAGTGCCTGGAAATTTTGACATCGGAGGGAGTTGCCATGGAGAAGAAGGGTGATGTCAGTGACACAAAAAGCACTGAATTTACAAATACGACAGGAACAGAGCTATTTATAAAGAACTGCTTTTTCCCTCTTCTGTGCGGGAGTGGAGGAGGAAGGGCAGGCAGCAGTTCCATTCTACATGTTCCTGTCAGCAAATCTCAGAAATGAATCTTTTCACCTAAAAGATCCATGCAGCACCACTAAAACGTAGCCACCTCTGGTGCGAGGAGCAGCAGCTAAATAGTACACTGCACGTTACACAACGGTGAAGAGAAAGGAAATTTCTGACAAGGCCACTGGGTCAAATATCTTCTCTTATCCGAAAGCGTCACAGGATCTATAAAGCAATTCTTCACCCTACCCTATTTGTGTGAGGTGCTATCCAATATTTATACAAACTAGTAGCAAATTAAAACAATATTTAAAAAAAGAGAGAGAGAAAGGATCCAAATACCAGGATGCCAGGGAGAAAAGGATGGGAGGGTAATACATTAGGGGCATGACTGAGTTCATTCTAAAGGACACTTTGAGGTGCATTGGAAGATATAAGGAATAATTTGAAAACAGGAAAATGGAAGGAGGGGCTAAGACGGATGTCAAGGGGCTGAGATTTATATACCTAAGGCTCACAACAAAAGTGCAATCACCTGCCAACTTCATATGTAACGTGATGGTGGGATCCCTGAAAGTTGGGCGCTGTCTAAGCAAGGATATCAACCAGGATATCAAGATCTTAAATTTAGCCTTGAATAATATGCGCTTAAAGCAGATAAGAGCTTTGATTTTAAGGTCCCAAAAGTGGGGGTGGAGGGAAGGAACTGTATGGAAGTCAATTATGAACACAACAGTAACATTCAAACTCATGCAGACAGAAGAGTTAATGCTAAAGAATCTCTCTGCATCTCCACCCTTCCATACCAATGATCAAAATCCTGAACATCTAATTTACATGAGAAAGTCCTTCCACATATATATTATATAATCATACTTTTTCCACTCTCGTACACACCCCTCCACCTCTTTGGTGGGGGGAAGGAGGAGGTGACAGCCCCATCCAGCTTAGGGATACCATTCAGCCTCCCAAAGAAAAAAAGCACTTGATCTAATGAGCAGGTGCTCTCTATCAAATGTCAGTCTAAATTAAGAGTTTCCAATTGTTGAGTGATTTGTTCCATTATGTAACATCTATACACGTGGAATAGATGAATTTTAGAAGTCAAATTCCAATAAATGAATGAAATCAACTTAATTTCAGGGCCCTGGGATAAAGTGTACAAAGCTGGGGTGGCCTGGCCTGATGTTACCAGACTATTTGATGGTCATTCAGATACCTTTATTCACAAAAAAAGCAAGGTTCAGATACCAACACAACAAACGGGTGCGACAGAGGGGGACAGACTGTTAAACCTTGGAATTTCTTCTCTGGATGCTAAGTAACATCACAAGCAAAACACATGGCTGGTTGTGAAATGTCACTGAATGCACTGCACATGCTAATTGCTCAGCGGTTCTGTAGTGTTAGGATGAGCAGAAACCAAGAGGCCAGAGGAGGACTAGAAAATGAGCATGTACACTTTTTATCCACTGAGGTCGAAGCACTTCACAAAGGTGGGTAAGCATTATTATTCCAGATTCACACGTAAGAAAACCAAGAGGTTAAATGACTTGCCCTGTGTTACCGAGAGTCAGAGCTGGTAAAAGAACCAAGGTCTCCCAATTCCTAATCCAGTGCCCTATCCATTGGACTATGTTACCTCCCAGTAAGAGTTTAACTCAGTGTGCTGCAGACGTTAGGTGGGCTCTTCCAAAACACTCCGATATCCAATGAGAGCTCTTCCAATCAATGAAACATCAAGGTGATTCTGGGTGAATATTCCCAACTCTTGTTGCCTGATCATATGAAGGAGGGTATGACGCGGTTTCTAGCTACTTCTTAAAGTTGAGTTTTTCAAATTAAAATTTCATGTATGTCATTTATACCACAGGTTCAATCTGCAGAAATCCCTGCCCCTAAGAGCTTACAACGGATGTGTGTCTGGAATGTTCCCTCGTATTGTCTGTTGTATAGTAGTCTGTCTGTGCTTCAGGTAATAGGTTTATTCCTTTACTTAAAAAAAAAAAAAAAAAAAAAGACCATGGCCCTTTATCTCAAGCATTGTTGGACAAATACAAAGTAGCCAAAACTGGGTATGTTCT
Source organism: Chelonia mydas (assembly GCF_015237465.2). Classification (NCBI taxonomy): domain Eukaryota; kingdom Metazoa; phylum Chordata; order Testudines; family Cheloniidae; genus Chelonia; species Chelonia mydas. The sequence continues at coordinate 74,356,241 of NC_051246.2, forward strand.
AGACACAAAGCAACTGTAAGCTCTTAGGGCAGGGCTTTGCCTTCCTTTGTTTGGAAACCAACTGCAGTAGTATTCACAATGTGCTATCTAAATAATAAATAGATAAGAATAAAAGATACATATGCTATTCAAATAATGGGGTAGATTTTTCCTTTTGGCACAGCCTTGAGCAAGGGATGGCACATAAGCTGCACCACCCCAGGCAGCACTGTACTCAGATACACACCTTTGAGTCCAGTTCCTTTTTGTTCTAGCCTAGTGGAAGGTAGTAATTTGCTGCTAACCTGTTCCAGCAGCGGATGATGATACCCCTCTGTATCAGCTCAGCTGTGCGGGCCAGCAAGAAGTGGTGGGTGGAGCCAAGGCACTGCAATCCACTGTTGGGGATTGGTCCTGCTTTGAGCAGGGGGTTGGACTAGATGACCTCCTGAAGTCCCTTCCAACCCTGATATTCTATTATTCTAAATTACAACCTACCCCAATATTCAGGTCAAAAACTTAAAGACAACTACACACAGTGCTCAAGGACAGGTATGAAAGCTAAAACAAGGTCACAGAAAAACATGAAAGTCTCTTTTAGCCTTGGAAGAATGTTCATGGTGTTTTAAAGATTGCAAATCTCCTTCAGTGACCACAAACACTATTTCTTCCAGTGTAACATGACCGCTCTTATTACCAGTTCATAATATTATTCAGGGATCCAGTTATATTTGAGACTATGGCAGCCTACAGAAAGAGAAAGTTCCATCTCTTCCTGCAACTGAACGAATGAGAAGGGATGGCTTGTTCCTTGGAAAGTGGTAGCATAGAGAACGAAAAGCCATAGAAAGTTAATTGCCTTCAGGTTTAACCCAGTTACAACAGGGACAATCAGAGCAGCACTGCTCTGTGCTGATGCTATAAATCGCTAAGGGTACTGCTGCTCGTACAATGGCCTGGTTTGTGGGGTTCAGTCTTTGCGCTAACCTACCGATCTAGTCCACTGGCATAACGGAGAGCAGCCTTAAAGGGCTATTCTGGCAGCCAAGGATTGCCACGGCCTAGGAGCTCCTAAAATAAGAGCCCTTTCCCAAAGCTCTGCCCACTGAACAAGGGAGCCCTCCACTGGTCAGTTAAGCCAACTTTAAGGCTGCTTTCCTGGAGGAGTGCAAAGCAACCTTAACGGGACTGAGGATCTAGCCCAGTATTGCACTTTAGCAGGAGCCCTCCATAAAGAGGCCTGAGCTCCACAGTCAAAACTGTTTGCTAAAGGTCATAGCTGCAAATACCTATATCAGATACATCATAGGAGACCCTCAGGAAATGCTTAGAGACCTCTCAGCCCTCCTTGAAAATGTTGTCCTCTGGGATGAATCGGGCCCAAAAGGTCATCCGAGATTATAATGAAAAGTTATGCTTGCCCATAACAGCCTATTAGTTAGCAGACCTCAGAGGAATATGCCTTCCTGCCAAACATGTCCAATTGCTTGGACTCCTTGTTGGTAAGAGTAGATGACACCTTCCCAGTTTTAGCATTTGCAGCACACTGCCAGTCACAGCATCAGCCATGGTGAATATGGCCCACCAACAGTTGAGGAAATGAGGAGGGAATTGCTCAGTTGCAGGATTCTACTAGTATAGGGCACTGTCACTGAATATTGGCACCGTTTTCCACAGGCGGTGGTTATTTTAGCTGATATCTCACTCTTGAGGGTAACAAAGGCAAAGACAACACAGCTGTAGCTGGCATTCTGAAGTCATCCAGGCCCATATGCTGCTAGCCTGTGTGCTGCAATGGTGCCTGCTGAAATTATCGCTGAGTGGCGCGGGAAAGCATCCTACCACAGAAAAAGAAATAAGGCAGCCCTCCCTAGAAACCTTTGGCAGAGGAATGTAGAGTAGCTCCATGGATCTCAGGAGGACACAAGGAACATTTCTTTGTCTATAAACACGCTGCTCTGCATCCCTCCACCTTCTAACTCTAGAGGGGAATGAAAAGCAGCTCTGCCTCTCTTGGTTGTACAACTACCTCGTCTAGCATGAGTAAATTAATGAAAAGTCAAAAGATTGTGTCCTACTACGTTGGGGGTGCCATCCCTGGAATTGAAAATTTATCTACACACTTACCTGAGGTTCCTTTCCCTGAACCAGGCACTCCTGTGCTTGACTGGTGGGACTGACTGGAATCAAAAACAGGTCCTGGCTCGCTGTGCAGTTGAATTCCCCAGTTGCCTGTCCCCCATACTCTTCCTCTTCCTTGTTCATAGCAGAGGCTTGTGACTTGGGGTCCTCAGGAAATATTCATGTTGGAGTGGGGTCTCCACTGAGGATGGCATGCAGCTCTTTGTAAAAGCGGCAGGTCTGTGGCTCAGCACCAGATCACTCTGGACTTCTGGTATACCTGCCGCAGCGCCTTGGCTTTCACGCGGCACTACTGCTGGTCCCTGTCATAGCGTCTCTCCTGCACCCACTGAGCAATCTGCTCAGAGATGTTGACGTTTCTATGGCTGGATAGGAGCTGTGCCTGCACAGCCTATTTTCCCCACAGACCAGGAGAACCAATATCTCCTGTCTACTCCAGGCAGGAGAGCAGCTGGAGTGTGTAGCCGGCGTGCTCAGCTGGGCAGTTGCAGCAAACATTGGAGAGCTGCTAGAGGTGCTCACCAAGCTGGGCAATCAGGAAAAGAAATTTCAAAAATTCACAGGGCTTTAAATGGAGTGGGGGGGCTTCCAGTCTCTGAGACCCCTGGGGGCCGTGGGGTTCTGTGACCAGAGCGGTCAGTGTAGGGCACTGTGGCATAGCTGCTGGAAGACAGGGCGCCATAACTAACCTTGTGTTTACACTCACACTGCATCAACCTAAGTACATTGACCATGGCATTACTATGTGGGCATAGCGGGGTGGTTACAGCACTGGGAGACCAATCTGAGTGTCGGCACATGCACAGCTAGGTTGACATAAGCTGCCTTGTGTTGACCTAACCGTGTAGCGTAGGCCAGGTCTTAGTGTTGTAGCATAGAGTGCTACGCATCAAAGGTTGGAGCTTAGCCCAAAAGCCAGTTAGGCCTATTTATTATTTGGGAAATCAGCTGCAGCGCTGAGGATAGGTTTAGAATCTTTAGCTGGTTGCACAGGCAGGGACAGAAGAGCATTGTATGGGAGGTAAAGCCCCCGCCCCATTTTAAAGTTTTCATAATTTTACAAACTAAAGAAACCATTTGATTTAGGTCCTATGGTTAGATTTTTTTTGGTATTTTTTTTTAATAGAATATATTCATAGTAGGGTTTTGTTTTGTTTTTTTAAATTTCAGGGAAACCATATTATTGTAAACACACCGTGATAGTGTAATGAACCAAAACAGAGCAGTGCTAACGCATGAGAAATGGAGGTTACTTACTTGTAACCAGTCTGCTTCAAGATGGGCTCTGCCGCCTAAGCCATGGAACATTCTTGTAGCAGTGCCTGTTAAGAGTGCTCATGCATCCCTCCTGCTCCTTCCTTTGGCATTCCTCAACGCCCTGACAGCAAAGCTATAAGAAGCGCTGTGATGCTCCCTGATACCTCAGTTCCTTTCACCACTTCCTCAGTCAGGATTTTAAAGATCTCTGAATAAAAGAGAAGGTGAGCAGGGGAGTGGGAATATGCAGAATTCATCTTAAAGAACTCTGGTTACAAGCAAGTAACCTCCAGCTTTTCTTCAAGTTCCTTCTGCGTATTCCTACTCCTGGGATGGTTTGGCAAGCAGTACCCCATGACTAGATGGTGGAGCATAGACAGCCTCATTCCCCAACTTAGAAAAGCATCCAGTGTGGACTAAGCGTCTCTATCCCCCAAAGTAAAAAATAGAGACACTTCACATTCTATGTGGTGGTGAAGAGTTCTATGTCCAGAAACCCACACAGGATGAAAGTGTTTTATATCACTGACTCCTTTAGAGACCATACATGTAATTGTAGGAGATCTCTGATGACATGATCTACTATGTTGTCCTTGCCCGCTAAATGCAGGACAATTGGGATGATAGTGTAGTGGATACACTAATTCCATATAGCTATTGCTTCCTTGCACATCTGGGATGAGTGAGCTCCTTCCTGCTTGTTTAGGTAGTGCCCACTGCAACCATGTTGTCTGTGATGACCTGAACTGCTTTGTTCTGAATGTGAAATAGGAAATATTTAAGAGCTAGGGAGACAACTCAACTCTGGTACATTCATATATAGTGCCTTTCTTAGAAAATGTCAATGATCTCAAACGGATAGACTGTTCAGATACACTCTTCACCCATTCTTAGAAGCATACTAAGCTAAGGCACTACTAAGCAAAGGATCAGATCTAAACAGGTTTGTGCCCATGTGCTGTTGTGGTTGGAAGGAAGTGAGATGACAGGGAGTGCTATGCTGACACTCCCTTTTATAGCTACACTCTCAGAATGGAGGGGTAAGAGGTGTGAGTGAGTGTTCTAACAGCACTACTACGAGAAGGTTCCCTTATGTAGGCTGCACATCCCATGAATGGAAATATGCAGAGGACAGGCAAAGAACCACCACAATTAAAAGGGCCAGTCTAGTTTCATTGACCAAACTGAGTGACATGCAAAATATAAACAGACAGTGTAATGGATGAAAAGTAAATTTTACAATTGGTTTTAGCTTTAATCTAAAAATGAGACTAGTAACCCACCTAATTTTTTTAAAGGTTTTTATCTTTACTGTATCCCTGCAATTAAGATAGCAAAAATTCAGTGGTGCTGATGAATAGACTGTGCTCATACAAAAAGACAATTATTGTACAGTTTGGTAAATGAAACTCAATAGGTAGGAAATGGAAAAATAAGGAACCAATTAATAGTTAGAGATATAAAATTGTTGTCTTAGAGGGAATAATGTCTCTCTATTAAACTCAAAACCTTTTTACCACACAGACTCAAATAAGTACCAGTATTTGTGATATCCAGAATGTGTCTCTTTTAAAACAATAGAAAGCTGCCTCTAGTAGATTTATCCAAACAGGTACTCATTGAGGCCCTGATCCTGCTAAGTCTTAAATGTGTGTAAAGTTACACAGGTTCTTAAATCTTTGCAGGATTGAGGCCTGAGAGAACAATGAGCATAGCGGTCGTCTTTGGTTCTTGGCTTGAAATGATTTTACTGATCACCTTCGTATATTTCATACGTATATACGTATATTTCGTATATATATTTCATATATTCTTACAATTTAGTCAACCGAATTAAATTAAGTTAGCAACAGATAAAGGTATTTTAAATTTTTACTGAATAGACTACTGGAGTTACAAGAATCTATAACAGAGTGTATACAATTACCACATTCTATAAAAAGAGACTGTACATATGTGACATGGAATTTTATGCATCAACCCTCATAAAATGCCGTCTCCTTATCCATCAATAGAATTTATATACTAGGCAACGATTTAGGTAACATAGGCGAATAGGCACTGAGCCTAGTTTTCCTAACCTTTTCTAAAGCTTGTTTGGTAACTAATCTGATTTATTCCACAATACCAAGCACAGCCACACCTGACAAAGTACCAAGCAATAGCTGCATGTTTCTGCTGCTGAATTGCTTCATTACCTTATACTCCTAAATCTACTGAAGATCTCAAACACCAATGCTTTTAGATCACTGAGTTTGTGCATATGACAGAGGGACAGAATTTGCAGCTTTATCAAGATCTGAGTTTTTGGTGTGTGTATTACACACTTGAACTATACAATCTCTTTTCAAACCATGCAATAGATGAGTACTACTAGCTAAACAAGATTTTTGTGTTTGAAGGCTTCTGGGATATGAAGCATTAACAATCTAGTTTCTGGGGTTGCTTGCAGGCTGTCTTTGAAAAGATCCATTTCAGTGCTCTTATAAGCAAACTTTCTGTTAGACGATTTCTAAGCTCTCCCACCCTGTTGGCTTAATACAGCTCCTTTTAATCTCTTTTCTGTTCTGCTCCTCAGTAACTGTCCATGTTTTTACTCATTCATACTGAGATTATCAGTTGGAAGTCATAAATACATAATACCATACTGGGATTTTCTGCAATATTTGTATGTTGGCAAGCTAATCTTTTCAACATCATTTCACCTGGTTGCAAATGCAAGGATATAACCTTGATAGGTCCTAGAAAGGGTGAAAACAGCACCTTTTAACTCAGTTGCAACTGCCTAAATTTAGGACCAACTCTTAAACAATAGCCGAGCAGATTCAGAGCACAGAGTCCAAATCAGTTTTCAAGAGGAAGCAACAGCTGCAAGACAGCTAGCTCAGCGAGATGGTATCGAGACTGTGGCAGTCATGTAGTTTCAAGGACCTCACTAAAGCATCAAAGTTCCAGGAAAGAAAAAACATCCTTGTGGTTTTAAATACTGAAGTTATTTTGTACTCTTTCTTAAAGACTTGGCACCAGCTCTTTAAAGCCTTGTTCAAATCCACCAAAGAAGAAAGTTTTGAAGAATAGTTTTTGCCTTGCAATAACAGTTGGAGGTGTTTTGTCTATATGGATCCCACTTATGGGGCATATATGCTTTTAGGCACTCTCGATTGGAATCTTTTGAACTGCAGTGCCTATTGGGGCTGTGCCTGCCTCTGCCTGTCCTTGTGCCCTCCCACTAAGGACATGAAGGGTAGAATGGCTCCAATTTAGTTCCCTCATTAATTCAGAATCACTGCAGAGAGGGACTCTGAAGGAACAGGGATGGAGGGTGGGTCATGGGATCCACATGGACAAAACGTCTCAGAGAACCATGATTACTGAGGAGTAAATGTTTTCTTCAGTCTTTGTCTATGTGGATCCCACTTTGGGTGACTAGCTAGCAGTTCCCTAATTAACAAAGGGGTTGAGCTACAATTAGCTAAATATGGACTGCAAAAGTGCTCTCCTGAATTTGGTCGCCAAACTCGTCACCAAATCCAGGGCATAATGCTCGATAAAGGTATGGTCTGAGCTCCAAGTGGCTGCCCTGCAGATCTCTGATACAGGAATATTTCTTCAGCATGCTGCAGAAGCTGACTGGGCTCTCATTGAGGAATAGTTGGGAGCACATTGCAATGCATTGAGTGATCTATTTGAAGAACTGCTAGCAAGGGATGGCTTATCCTTTCACAGCCTTCCCTAATATGGCAAACAGGATGATTTCCTGAATGGCCTTGTCTTGCCTAAGTAATAAAGGAAGGCTCTGGAGGCATCTAAAGGAGCTTGGGTTTCTCCAGGTTTGTGTGTGATTTGGGAAAGAAAATAGGGAGTTTGGTTTGAATGGAAAAAAAACAAATACTATCTTGGTGAGGAATGTGGTCTCAGCATCATCTTATTCCTGTGGAAGACAGTTTGAAGCCGGGGGGGGGGGGGGACGGGGGGACTGATGTTTGCCATTAGTACTTGAATTTCACAAACTCTCCTGGCTGAGGCGATTACCATCACGAAGGCAGTTTTGCTTGCAATATGCAGAAGTGCACTTAGAGAAGAGATCAAAGAGGGACTCCATAAAGGCCCAGGAAGAACTACAGTAAGGTTTCAGGATGGGGGAGGTTCCTGAACAGGGAGAGGCATCAACCAATTCTTTTAGAAATTTAAAAAAAAAGTCAGATGAGAACACGCTGTATACATTTGAATAAGAGGGTGGCAAGATGAAATGGCATCTAAATTGAGGTTGATAGAACTGATGGTGAAGCCTGATAGCTAGAGCTGGAGGATGTAATCCAGAATCTCGGGGATAGAAGCTTGCAATGAGTCAAGACCTTGTGAAGCCCAGGCGGAAAAATCTCTTCCACTTTGATCTGTATCAGGATCTCTATGGAACAACCCCCCCGTTGTGCTCAGCCAGCCAAATTCTAGGTCGTCAGATATGAAGTTTGGGTGAAGAATTTGTCTTTAATTCTGATAGAGTAAATCTTGCAGATTGGGTAGAGAAGTTGGCAGCTGTGTAAAGAAAAGCCAGAATGCACCCAGGAATTACTTTGTGAGAGAACAAACAGCCTAAATGCTCCTCTAACATCAATTCCTTAGTCAGAGATTAGGGCTTCTGCTTCCCTTTGGGCTCTGGCTGATTCCTGCATGCAATATGGTGCAAGTTTATAGTGGACATGTACCTAGGCTGCTCCCTAGGGCTGTCTCCCAACCCAATAGTCCAGGTTCTATGCCTGCTGCATTCCTGCAGTATCAACACATGTCCTTTCCCTGACCCTGTGAAGTCTCCTCAGTAGCATTCCCAACCTCTAAAGGAGAAGAGCTGGCAGCAGGAAGCAAGGGTGGGATTTCCTGCTTAACAACCAGCACAGTGGAAGGGGAAACCTAGCGTCTATCTGTCCAACCTCTAACTAATCAGGGCTCTGCGGGTAGGGCCGGCATTAACAGCACTGCTACAGACATGTGGAGTAAGGATTCAGCATGAGAAATCCACTTGTCATTGCTCTTTCCACCATTGCAAATAATTCCATAGCACTAACCTGTTATGTCAAACACTTATTATATTGCTGAAAGACTTCGGGAAGTATAACAAGAAAGCTATGTGTAAATATATAACTCTATCATTGGCTAGCAAGGTAAACAGAAAAATGCATTAGTTAACTAGAATTTAATATACTACTATTCCAAATGCAATGTTTTGTAGGCTGCTCAAAATTTCTTCATATTGAAGAATTCCAACTCACCTTCTAGTACTTAGCACAAATTCACTTGGACTATATTCAACCTAGTAAATTCAATAAAGATAATTTGTTTCTTAGTATTCCACCTATTGGCACAAGTGCCCACACAAGAGCACAAGTGTCTGAGGCCAGCAGTATATTTGTGGTATATAAAATCAACCTAATGAACAAGTGAAAATATTAAGATACTTATTGTAAAGTAAGCTAAGAAGCAGACAATTGCAACGGCTAGACTCTCAGGCAGACAACAACTTACTTTTCTGCAAACAACTCAAAAGAATTTTGCCAATTATAAGGAATACTTTTGGAGGGCTTTTAAAGAGTCAAAAATGTTACTGATTTTCCAATAAACTCAAACATTAGCATTACTTCCATCAGCCTGTACTTACTGTGCAAGACCACAGACCACACAGAAGTGTTCAGATTCTGAAATTTTACCACAAATTTACCAGATCCAATGGATGACTTCTGCTTATGCAACCTTTCATCCAAGGTCCTCAAATCAGTTAAGCCTTATATCACATATATGCACCTTGAGTGTGGCGGGGGAAGAGGAAGAGGAAGAGAGGTATCATGAAATGAGTGACAGTGTCAATGACTTAGTTAAGATCATACAATGAGTCAGTCAGTGGTAGAAATGGAAATAGACCCAGAATCACTTTGAACACTATTTCACTTTCATGTGCAGCATACAATTCATAGCTGGAGAACCCAACACATTACATTAAAACTCTCCCACGGAGTAGACGACTAATTTACTTAACTAGGTTAGCATTAAGATGATTCCAACTCGGCTTGGTACTATTTTTTTTTTTTTTTATTAGATTTTGAGGTCTTCACCTCACAGAAAAGGGTGGGACAGAACGAGGAATGAAGGGGAATGGTTGTGTCAGATTTACATTGTATGTTATTTTCCTGGGGTTATGAGTCAACTTTGCAACTCTAGTTGGAGGCCAATGGTATTAGTCACCAGTTTGCACATACTATTGAAGTATTTAGGTGGAAAAAATTTATTCTTGCTGAGTGTGGCCAGACTGATCCACCTCCAATTCAGAGTCCTGAATCCTTGATTTGGACATTAGCCATTTTCTGCTATCTGATCCATTCAAGATCAAAACACTACTGAGACCTTGGCCTCAGCGCCAGTCAAATGGGTCCTAAGTACTTCCAATCCCTAGGAGTTTGAGGCAGTCATCATAGTACTTTTAACTATTGGTGGTGAAAGACAGAACATGCCGGGATAGGTGCCTCACCAAGACACCACAGATCAACAATAGGGCTGGCTCAAAGCAAGAGAGCACCAGTTTTGCCAGTGATGCCTTGGAGGCTGTGCAGGCCTCATACCTGCAAGGGGAGGGGTGGGGGGGTGGAGGAGCAGACCCAATGGAGCCAAGTGCCAAAGCAATAGCTGCAATGTCCAGGGAAGAGCAAAACATTTTAAAAGGAAACCTAACCATGAACTATATTAACTTTTAGATCATGGTAGGCCTCATTTTGCTGGGCATTCTACAAACATGATGAGAAGGAAGTGAGGCTGCTTTATAATAATTCATGAATTTTGTATTTTAACTTGGTTAGTGGGATGTTTACTATATGTGAGGCATTTCTTCTATTTCAATGACCCATGAGTGTTTCCGACTGGGATATCAGCTCAAGTTAAAAAATCCCTGGATGGTTGTAAAAGCCACCCAAAGGATAGCTATATGCATCTAGTAAAACCATGAACAATCCCCCAATTAGTCAGAAATGTCACTCAGACTCAGTCCTATGACTCCAGAAACCAAGTCAAATACGTTCTGAAGGCCACTTGGCAGTAAAATTTCACGAGACAGAGTTGCTTACAAAAACATAGGTTTATTACTTAAGCAGTGATTAACAGCATGTGTAGAGAACAGAACAAAAAAACAGGACAAAGGTGGAGGAACTCATGAATGTGCTTTAGGTATTAAAACATACATTTAGCAGTCATACATGAGGCTGGCTGGCATAGAACAGTTTGGTAAAGAAAATGGGTAAAACATCTTCTTTACATATCTAGTTAGTGCACCAGGTTTAAGAGACATCTAGATATTATATAGAACTTGTTAAATGTTTATTATGAGTTAAAGTATTGAAGAAACAGTTGCAACCAATTTCCACGTTTAGCACTGAAGATATATTGCATACCCAGTATTAACAGCAAATTCCCCCTGAGATGGGTAAAAAGGGGCGGCTGGTTGCCCTTCTACATGGGATCAGAGGAAGTTCTTCAAGCTGAAAGTTTCTTCCAATTTCGCTAAGGCGCCACAAAACCATTCTTGCACAGAGCTGTTAAACATGCCACTCATTTCCTCTCTTAGTTCCCTCAGCATAGGCACTGTGGACTTACCATCTGCATTCAGAATCCTCCTAAAGAATTTATTCCACAAATCACTGTCAACAGTCCTAAAAACATACAAAACAGTTTTCAATGAGAACAGCATCCACCCAAATGACAGCTCCATCACGATTCCTGCTTCAATTCGGCTCTGCAAGCCCTGTGGAGGCTTGGCAGTCTAAAATAATATTCAGCTCCACTCTCCAATGAGCTCGTGTAAGGAAACAGTGAGGGGTGCTGTGAAGCTTGTATATGCAGGCTCTTTACCCTTCACAAATGGACTTACGTGCAGGAACTAGACAGAGCCAACCTTAGCATTTCTGTGCATGCCAATGAAACACTTTCACCACCACCTACCCCAAAATATCTAACACCTATTTACCATTTTACATAGGGCTAGCCTGAGGATTTTGGAAAAAGTTAGCAAGGTAATTCCTTGAGGCATCACCAAACTTGGCAGATCCCTTTCATGGAGACAGGCTGGATATGGATATTGAAGACCCTTAAAATATTCCCCAGCTCTCAGTAACAGGAGCAGCAGAGCCCAGCTAGGTCTCTGTATGATTACCAGCATTTAAAAGAGAGCTTTGCAAGGGACAACTGTCCAAATAAGCTAATGGCTTGGTTGCTGCTAGAAGCCTCCATTCTGCCCATCTACCAGAACAATGTGTGTGCATTCTACGCAGCCAATTGTCTGTGAAACACTAGCTGTCAACTCCCCTATGGGGTAATTTCCTCATATGTAAAATAGATATTAAAAACAAAAACAAAAGGCTGAGTGACTTTACTAAGGCCAAGAAGGATCAGTGTCAGAGCTGTAATTCAAATAAAGGAATCCTTTGCTTCTCAGTCTTGTGAGGAAGTATATGGTTTTTTATCCCCATGAGCCCCCCACAACATGCTATAAAAATTCAAGGGCCCACCCGGGGGGGGAGGGGGGGGAAGAGAAGAGGAATGAGCCCCCTGAAAAACTTAGAGCCCCAGTTAAGAACTGCACTAGAGAATGCTGCCTCATGTGAAGCATTTCTTCCTTCAAGCTAGAAATTACATTGGCTGTTCAAAGGAGACAGCTCAGCTGCAAGCAGCTGGCTAGAAGAGAGTTTACAGCAGCCATATCAGCAGCAGCAGTCTGAACAGCACTATGTCATGCAACTGTGAATTGATATGGGGTCTTCTAAAACAAACCACCCCCCCCCCCCCCAAAAAAAAAATCTATAGGCAGACTGAGCCCAGTAGGTAGGGCTGAGGAGATCAGATAACTTGGGATCTTTAGAAAAAGATCAGTGGCAAACATTCTACCCTAATGATCCATTTAACAGGTTTACATGACAACCAATATCAGCCTAGACATTTCCAGTTTCCCAGAATCCCATAGTGGGAGGACATGGTACACACAATTCTGTGAGATTCATGGGCCTCAGAGATAAGTTCCAGAACTAGAAATGCAATTGAAAGATGCTTTTAATAAAAACAGCACCAACTGTGCTTACCATAAGGGCAGGAGATTTTAGTATGTTAATAGTCAGTTCAAGGGTTTCTTAAAGATGACAGGAGAAGAAATGGTTTCAAGCCTATAACTCCTTATCTAGACAAACACTCTAGCAAAATAATAGATTCCAGCTTTTCCCACACCTTTGTTACCAAATCAAGTCAGCAAGTTAGGAATTCAAGTTGTCTAAGTTTTTAGAGATTTCTACTTTATGTTTCAATCTCATCTTTCCTCCAAGTCTAAATTCTGCGTGTGGTCCTGGAATTCCAAACATCTCTGTACTTTGAGAAAGTAGCTCCATCAACTCAACATTTTTATCACCAGTCACTCACCCATTTATTCAGCCCAAAATTTTCTTTATCAAAATAGCTCTCACAGTGAATTTTTAAAAGAGAACTAAACTCTGAGATCTTGCAGGGCCAAGGTATCCAGCATTCACCACAAGCTTTTGTGTAAGTAAGTCATTTTCCCCTTTTACTTCCTACTCCCCTACATGCCCAGAGCACTTTTCCAGGAAAGCAATCCTCTAATTATTCCTCTCAAGTAGGTTCTAAAACCACTTATGGCACCTTTGGTAGGCAGGACAGAATAATGCCTTCTTCCTCAAAAAGCCACATGCAACTGGTAAAAAAGCACTAGCATAAGCTCTCTCCTCACAGGAATTACAAGTATCACTACCACAATGCTCCTGACCCATGCTTGAATGGGCACATGGGACCATACTGAACACTGACCAATATCCCTCTGCTGAAACTTACTAAATGGAAGTTTTTCCATCTGTGCAATACCTTCTGAGGGCAAAGGGTCCCTGCAGTGGGAAACTGGTGTTGTCAACAGCAGTCTGCAACCATAGAATGTGTTGAATGGCCCAAATAACCAGAGAAAGACTTACACAGTCTGTATGCAAGAGCAGGACACACTAAAAGCTGAATCTGCCTTCTTTGGCAGATCCTAATATCCAGACTCACTGCAGATTCCTCACTCCCACACTATGAGCCACACTCCTGAAGGTATGCTGCTGCTACTGATTTAATATTTCATGTTAAGAATATATAGTTATACTAGTATGGTTTACAAAAATATTACTGTAATTCTTGTTCTTGGAAGATACATAAATGCAACAGAGCACTTGTCCACAAGTCTCTCATGGCAGGTCAGATTTAATTAGCTCAAAGACCTGAACTGCCAGAATGTCTGACAGCAGAGAGCAAAAGTCAACCTGCATCAATGATTCAGTCAGTAACTCCCTTTTGGTTTCTTTTGAAACTAAAACACTCAAAGAAGTGAATTCCTCTCCACCTGAAGGAGCAGTGGGTGGGTAAGTGGCACCCATAGGTCCACAGTATGTCTCTCTCTTCAGAGAACAAGAATTCCAAGTAATAGTCTCATATGAAAACTGGTGCAATAAATTGCCACCTCAGGATTAAATAACTTCAGGGGTACAATGTGAAAACACTAACACAATATATAGGAAAACAGAAGGAGTGTTTGAAATGTATCAATCTATTGACAAATCACTATATACAAAGTAAAGAAAAAACTTTTTTTCTGCTGTACAACTCAAAGGACAGATTTTTCAATGTACACTAAGAGGCATCACAAACAGAATCTAGGTGGCTAGAGGCAACTCCCAACCTGTGAACAGGTACTGCAGTTCCTGTAGACTACATATCAATTGGCATGACAATACTGCATCTAAGCAATGGTTGTATAAACATATGCAGAAGCCCAAGACATAACTGATGCAATGAGCAAAGATGTACTTTCAGAACAGAGAAAGTGGGCAGATGAAGGAATAGCAGTCTGCCCACAGAAGTAACTTCTCCAAACTAGTCATTAAAATAATGTCCGGGAGAATGAGATATTAGGAGGGGGAAACTCAGTTCACCAAAATTTGTGGCATACTGGTATGAATGGCTACCTCTAGTCATCTTTGGAGCGCCCTTTGAAGATGCCCAGAAAAGGACACAATCAAGGTATAGCAGAAAAAATCCTTTCTGGATCCATTTTAGTGGAAAAAGTCAAGAATTCCAAGTGGATAGCTGCTTATCAGCAAGATCTGTAGAGGAGATAGTAGAATCTAAGGAAAAAGTTAGACTTAGACATCAGGCAATAATGTAAGTGTACACTTCAGTTACAGAAAACATTGTTCTGTTGCTGATTAGTTACAAGCAGTGGCAGTAGGGACATTAAGTCTTCTGCCCACCTGTGCCCAATTCTCATTAACAATTTCTAAAGCAGCAGGGAGATGAGAAAAAGGGAACAACCATTACTGGTGGCGCTACAGAAACAGAAAAAAAGAAACTTTGGGTCAAGTTGAAATTCAAACCCCAGACACAAGGAGGTCCAAATAAAGAAGACTCACTGTGAGCTGGGCACTGTGCATGAGGATCTACAGCTCCTCAATGCTGATTAATTCACCTAATTCTTTGAAGGGTCAGATGGATTAGGATTCCACCAAAGGTCGGAGACCAAACAGTGACAAACTAGATGTCTACAGTATGGGAAACAAACTGTGTGTCTAATAGTAACCAGGCCCAATATAGGAGGAGCAGGACAAGTCACTGAAGAACACAGACTAAAGAAAAACCATTATGGACTTTAGTTCAAAATGTTGAGAAATCTCTACTCAGAGACAGTACCTAGGCAGGAAACCATAGCTGATGCAGAAGACTGGAAGTGACAGCCTGGGACCAGCTCCAATGCCCATAAGACTGAATGGCTGGCTCAGCAAGTTGGAAACTCCCCTGAAGGATTGAAGGCCTTAGCATAAGCTGCCCCTTTCCCAAGACACTTGACTACAGGAGGTGAGGAGGAAAGCAGGTTCTTGCTGCCTGGAAGTTAACAGGTTAGTGTGCAAAGGGGAGCTGCCCATGCAACCTTAATTCTGCCCCTTTTGTGTATGCATGATGCAATCTTTAAGTTTAATTATACTATTTCCCGCCCTGAAAGGACCCCTGAATCAGTCTCTTTCATCCTGCCCACACTACAGCATAGCACACAGCACAGTGTGAAAAGCTGAAAAATGAAATGGTTACAACACAGAATCATGCCCACTTATTAATGTGTAATCCCCTCCTGCCTCCCCAGCTCCACATTTGCCTGCTGACTCAGAGGGAGTCTAAGACGGTGTAACTCATATTAAGAGGACAGAAAAGGGGTATAAAATTATGTAACAAATTAGACCACACTCTAATTTACACATTCTTTCAGCTCTTTGGTGAATAAGTTACTAATGTGTGAGGGAGTCTAAAGTGTAAGGGGGTGTAAATAGATGTAAGGGAGTCAAGAAAGCATCAATGAGTCCATCTAGTTCTATTACAATAAACAAGTCCACTAGATTCGAAACTGAATTCTCAATATAATGTAGCACTACTGTTACCAACTAACAGCATTGAATTTATGCTCCAGCTTTGACAAAAGCTGCAACACAGAGGTGAGGGAGAAAGCTACAGCTGCCTTTACCTACCCAGAGATTCCTGATGAAACACTTACTTGGAGAAATTCTGACTGATTTTCCAGAGGGAATCTTCTTGATAAACCTGGAGGTGCTCCCCAAACAGCATCAAATGCACTATTTCTGCAATACCAACCAAGTCTACCTGAAACCACAACAATCAGTGTTAGAAAACTGCTTCTGCTGATCTCTGCAGCCATTTCGCCATTCCTCCACATCCATTCAATACAGCACAAAAGCATTTTTAATAGCAATAGTGCCACTAGAGATGTCCTACAACACCTTCTGTACCCATTAACCCTGTATTGTGGTGTTTGTGAAGATTTTCCAGCAAGCTAAATTAAGCTAATCAAAGGAAAGCAAAGCAAACGACTATAGGAAGCAAAATCCTTGTTTAGCATTTCAGATGGAGACACAGTCTAGCCATTTATAATGAACTCTAACTGTCAGATGAATGTAGGTACACAACTGCCCCAAATTAACAATGCCAGTTTCTTCAGCTAATGTAGAATACACAGGGTCCAGCTGAAGGGTTGTTGTTGAAGAGTTATGGCAGTTGTGAAAGATGTTGCTTAATTAGATAAGATCTATAAACACAGGACACATATCCAACAACATTCAGCCTAAAATATTAACTCTCTCAGTCTCCATCTCGTTTCTTCAGATAAGGAAGACACTTGCCAAGGGGCATTCATAGCAATCACCCTGGGTTAATATGTACTTACCTGATAAGGAAGAGAGCACTTGGCTAGGATCTGTTGTCCATGCTGGGTCTGAGCTATTGGGAAGCTGCTGAGTAAACTCACTCTAGGCTGCAACCTCACATCCAGGCTGTAAGAGAAGTCCACTATCTTCAAAGCAGTGGTAATCTCATTATTAGCAAATGGATCACAGATCCTAAGGAAAGAATTCCAAGGAAACATAAAAGACAAAGAAGCAGTACAATTTCCTTTTATTATCTTGTGCTGCAGGTAAGAATCTTAGCCATGCCAATGGCTCCCTCTAATGGTTAGTTTAGGAATGGCTACTAAAAAGGGCTCACGCTGATAATATTGCAAAAAGAAAAGGAGTACTTGTGGCACCTTAGAGACTAACCAATTTATTTGAGCATAAGCTTTCGTGAGCTACAGCTCACTTAATCGGATGCAGCTGTAGCTCATGAAAGCTTATGCTCAAATAAATTGGTTAGTCTCTAAGGTGCCACAAGTACTCCTTTTCTTTTTGCGAATACAGACTAACACAGCTGCTACTCTGAAAACTTTATTAGTGTAGCTCCAGAGTTACTTCAATGTGTTGGTGAGCCTATTCAGGATTTATGCTAATGCAGAGATCATTATCTGCAACCAAAAAAAAACAAAAGTTCCACCAGTTCACAGGTGAACTTGTGTTTAGGCAAGGACATAATCCTAAAGAAGTTGGGGAGGAGAGAAAGGGACAAGGACTGAAGTAGCTTGTATGAGTCATTATAAAAGTACAGATGTTGCTCCTTAGCTCCCTGCTTCTGAGTTTATGTGGGATCTAGACAGCAAGGCCATTGAGGGGGATGAGCTGAGCAATGTGCAAGAAAGCGACCTCAGCAACAATGTGAAGGAGCTATACATTTGGAAAGAGAGGCTTCCTCCATCAAGAGCCTAAGGAGGAAAACTGATGTCCTCTGAATCAATGTCTGCATGCTACAGTGGCACAGTTTACAGCTCTGCTGCTGTAGCAATGTGGTGTAGATACTTCCTACATCAGTGGAAGGGGTTTTTCCACTGACTTAGGTAAATCCACCTCTCCGAGAGGCAGGTAGTCAGGTCAACTGAAGAATTCTTCCACTGACCTAGCTGCATCTATCTGGTGGTTAGGTCAACCTAACTACATTGCACTATGCGCAAAATTTTTCACACCGCTGAGCGATGTAGCTAGGTTAATCTAATTTTAGGTGTAGGCCAGGCTTTAGAAGCTGGCTGCAAAGAGAACTGACTAATCTATTTCCAGACTAGAATATTCATGTTTTTAAACCTCAGCCTTCTACATTTCTTTTCAGATATTTAATCTCAATGGCAAGTTACTTTACTTCCACATATTTGATTTGTTGTAGCGTTCTAATACATTTGTATGTGAACTTGCTAATTTTAAAATAGTAACTATATAATGGAGTATTTTCTTCAGGAATACCCCCTTCCTTCATATATGCCTTTTATAGATTTCCACATCAACTTTCCGAGCCTGCTGCCCTCCTACTCCTGAAATAGTGAGCCATGTCACTATTCACCTGCATAGGAAAAAGGGAGTTACAACAGCACAAGGCTCAGGACAGAGCTTGAATATAATGCATTTTTCCAGATCTCTGAAAAGAGGCTACCAACCTGTCTCCCAGGAAGAGAGCCTCTGGACACAAGTTTCCATGGACAATCTCCGCTTTGTGTAACTTCTGCACCACATCCAGGATATTGTAAACAACCAGCATAATCACTTCCTCAGGGATGTCTTTACAGCACTGGATCATATCCTGAAGACAGAGAGAACAAATATAAACCACTGACGAACCATTCTTCTGCCAAGAGACAGAGCAGCAGACAGGAACAATCCTATGATACAAGCTTTCACTTTTTCTAGACAGCTCTAAGGAGAAGCCAGGAAGCTTCTCCAGTTCAGCCCTCCTTGGTCAGACACATACATGATCAGTTTTCCAACCAGACAACAAACCCAGCAGACTTTAAGTGACTGCAAAAGTTCCCAGCAGACTCTACTGATAAATAGCTGAAGAATCTGTATGGAAAAAAGTTTCATTGAAGGCTGAAGTTGGCCTTTATTTTTTAAGCCCTGTATATGCTAAAGCTCAAACTGTGTAAGTCAAAACTGAATTTAAACATGCGTCCTTCCAGCAAGATGCTAACACTACTCCCCCTAGCCAGAGCAGACTGGAAATCTAGTTGAGAGTTCTCAGGGCTGCAGCTAAAAGACCTGGATGACACTAGTTCTGAGGGGTGGGGTGGTGTGATTCATGCCTCAAGTCACTGCTGATGCCTCTAGCGACCAAAAAGTTTTAGGCCACATCTACACAGGGACATTCAGGAAAGTTAAGGAAAGGTCAACTAAAGGCATGAAATTAATGTGCATAAATTAAAGTGTGATAAACCTTTCTGTAGATGCTCTCATTCAGGACCAAAGTGGCCTTTGCAGGGTTAAGCTACAGCAAAACCCCTGGCCACTTTACTTCTGAATGAGAGCATCCACCCAAGAGTTTAACACACACTTTAATTTATGCACATTAGTGTCACACCTTTAGCTGACCTGGCCTTTACTTTCCTGAGTGTCTCTATGTAGACAAGCCCTTTGAAGTTGTGGAACTCCTTGTCTCATACTGAGAAGCACAAAACCCAGGAGTGAGAATGCTGCTTAGATACCACCTTTATAAACTAAGAATCTTTATAGCAAACATACTTCTTACTAACATACATCAAAATTGCATTTAGATAGGGCCCTATGTTTAATCTAACATTCCAGGCCCCTTGAATCTGCTTCGCATCCAGCAAGAACCAACATCTCTAACTGCTAGTATCTATGCTACAGTTCATCTTCCTATATCGTACATAGATTGTTTGCACTGACCCAGAGAGTAAAGCGATTTATCTCCCTATGCAGAATAGCACAGCCATCCAGGTATAAGAAACAGCTGCAGTTCTCACTGAAGCTTTGGTCAAAGTCAGTACTCAGACGCTCCTGCAACTGGAATGCGATATAGAAATCCCAAGGCACAGGCTGAGAATACACCTATAAAAAAGTACATTAAAAAAAAAAAAGTTATTATTGGAGTAAACCTAAATGCTTATCCTCACATACAGCTCAGGAAGCTCTTCCCATTTTACTGAGAAATCAGACTACACAGGGCCAGAACTGCTATTCTATTGCAAGAGCAAGGTGCAAGATCTTAAATAATTCTATACTCCAAATTCATTCAACTGCCATGACCAGATTTTACCCTGATGAGCTGATAGTTTTAACTCTTTAAGGTTCAGATGTGCATATGGTGACAAGTCTTACCTTTATTGCAAACCCCTTTGCATCCAGTTCGGCAAAGCTGGATAGAATACCAAAGAACATCTTGTAGTCTTCATTGGTCCAGTATTCCCGTTTGATGCAGTAAATCTCATTCCCTATTGTGAATGTTTACGTTTAGAAGAGATCACAGGAAGTACATATATGGAGAATGTGACAAATTTCTGTATCATCTTTATGAAAAACATGTGTATTGGTTTCCCCACTCACTTTTGAGTTTTGACCTAATGGGACTGAAGAGATTGGCCAGAGACTGGTGTTGGCCATGTAGGCATATCTGGGTTGGTGTGAAAAAACTGAACATATGAATGGGAGTTACAATGGAAGACCAGTGACAGGACATTAACCAAGGAAGGAAGAAAAAAAAACATCTGAAGACACTCTTCCAAGCTCTAATTATGATGATTTGGGTTGTCTAAACTGTATTTATAATTCTGCTGCCCAGTGAAGTGGGAGAGATTTGAATCCTGGATGCTTGGGCAAGAAAGGCAGTTTGGACTGCCAGCAGAGACATGCACATATGTTTTGCTTTTTCATTAGAATTTAAGGACC
This sequence comes from Chelonia mydas, assembly GCF_015237465.2. NCBI lineage: Eukaryota > Metazoa > Chordata > Testudines > Cheloniidae > Chelonia > Chelonia mydas. The sequence continues at coordinate 74,376,781 of NC_051246.2, forward strand.
CTAAAATACTGTATTGCAGTTGACTAATAAATATTGGCTTATTTTGAAAAGTGCCTTGCATTGCTGAAAATATCTGCTGGTTGCATAGCTCCAACACGGATAAGCCTCTGATAGGAGTCTAAACTCATTTAGACCTGCTGGAGGAGCAATGGTGACAAAGAGGTGCTGAAGCCAGAGGGCCCAGTCTAGAACTGTGGGTCTCTCTCTCACAAAAAAGTGGGGGTGTAGAGGCTAGTGATAATGGGGCACTCTTCCAGAGAGACTGCACAAAGGACAGAAGCAAGCTTGCCCTTTGGATCCGTGGCATGTCCAAATTAAGATCTCTGGAGGCAACATGCTATCACATTAACTGCAATATCTAACTGCCAGGTTATTTTTCAAAATTTACAGTTTGGAGTCCATTCTGAAGGAAAAAACCTAAGCCAGTTTGAATAGAATGCCAGCACACTAGGGTCTCTTACTGCTTACCCAGCTCTATTTCTTTCTCCAGCTCCATCACAGGCAAGGGCCCATTCTCTGAACAAAAACCTGGAGAATTACTCAATGAATCTGGCAGAGGGTCCAACAGCCTTCTGCGCTGCTCTGCACTCCACAACATTTGAGGTGGGTCATCTAGAAACAAAAAAGTAAGAGTTACAGATAGGCAGGATTCAGATGTGGATTCCATCTGTGAAGCCAGCATGTGTGATTAGATTAGCATGTGGATATCATGAGACCTTGCTTGTATTCCCATTCTGCTACTGATCTTCTGCAGTATCACTTTGGGCAAGTCCATTAACCTCTTACTTATGGTTTCTTCTTTTGCTAAGTTTTTACAGAGTAACATTTACTCACCTTTGAAGATACTTTCAGATTCTGGGATGAAAGGTACTGAATAAGTGCAGACCATTTAAATTAAGACTTAGTCAAGTTTTGTACTTCTTAAAAACCAAGATTTAAACTAGTGGGTATTTGGATTTAGGTGTATTTATCTGAACACTACAAAATCCAGTCAGGACATGTTCCAGTTTTGACCCATTTCTAGAGTAGATCAAATTTGTGAATTTTTTACTCAAAGACTTACTGGGAATGTAACCCCTCTTCCAGACCATGACAAAATTAAAAGGTTACAGATGAACTCATCCAGCCACATTTACCCATAACAGCGTTAATCAGCTTATAGTAAAGTTGGGGCCACTAAACCACTTTGAATGGTCACAAATAAGGCTACGTTTTAGTCACGAGTATTTTTAGTAAAAGTCGGGTAGTAAACAAAAATTCAGGACCCATGACCCGTCCATGACTTTTACTAAAAATACCAGTGAATAAAACTTGGGGTGGGGGGCTCCTGGGTACTGGGGGAGGGCAGCCCAGGTGCTGGGGGTGGGGGAGAAGCTCCCTACCTGGCTCCATGCCTTCCCCCTCCCCCCAGCAGCAGCAGAGCTTGGATGTAGGAGGGGGCAGGGGCACGCAACAGGGTGAGGTGGGCAATGGGAGCTACACATACAATATGATGGGGGCTAATTTAGCTACAACTAATCAGGAAAGAGATCTTGGAGTCATCGTGGATAGTTCTCTGAAGATGGCCACGCAATTTGCAGCGGCAGTCAAAAAAGCAGACAGGATGTTAGGAATCATTAAAAAAGGGACAGAGAATATTTTATTGCCCTTATATAAATCCATGTACACCCACATTTTGAATACTGCGTACAGATGCGGTCTCCTCATCTCTAAAAAGAGATACTGGCATTAGAAAAGGTTCACAGAAGGGCAACTAAAATGATTAGGGGTTTGGAACGGGTCCCATATGAGGGGAGATTAAAGAGACTAGGACTTTTCATCTTGGAAAAGAGGAGACTAAGGGGGGGATATGATAGAGGTATATAAAATCACGAGTGATGTGGAGAAAGTGAATAAGGAAAAGTTATTTACTTGTTCCCATAAGATAAGAACTAGGGGCCACCAAATGAAATTAATGGGCAGCAGGTTTAAAAGAAATAAAAGGAAGTTCTTCTTCACACAGCTCACAGTCAACCTGTGGAACTCCTTGCCTGAGGAGGTTGTGAAGGCTAGGACTAAAACAGGGTTTAAAAGAGAACTAGATAAATTCATGGAGGTTAAGTCCATTAATGGCTATTAGCCAGGATGGGTAAGGAATGGTGTCCCTAGCCTCCGTTTGTCAGAGGGTGGAGATGGATGGCAGGAGAGAGATCACTTGATCATTACCTGTTAGGTTCACTCCCTCTGGGGCACCTGGCATTGGCCACCGTCGGTAAACAGGATACTGGGCTGGATGGACCTTTGGTCTGACCCAGTATGGCCATTCTTATGTTCTTATGAGCCTCCGCCTTGCCTAGCAGCTGAGCAAGGGGGATGTCGCTGCTTCTGGGGAGCCCCCCACGTAAGTGCCGCCCAAAGCCCCAACCCCCTGCCAAACCCAAACTCTGCTGCTGGGGGGAAAGGGGAGGGCCACAGTGGCTTTAGACTGCCCCAGCAGCTGCCGGTGCACCTGGAACAGTGGCTGCCTGAGTCTTGGTCATGAATCTTGACATTTTCCATTCTACAGTGCAAGTATACAGGAGAAGTGCAAAGATATGGGCTGAGATTCCTCTACCCACTGCTATTTAATGGAATATAAAGAGTAAATTCTGAAGGAAAAAAAAAAGTCTATTCAATAGTTCTATTTAGCTGAAAGAGAAATAGTTTTGAAACCGTTTGAGAGAACCATGGAGAGAAAAACTGACCACCTGTAATTAGGAACAGTTCTATACAACAGAAGAACTAGACAGAACTAGACGGTTTTGAATACAGTTGTCTTTCCTGATAATCATGCATTGTCATACAGATCCAAACGGCCTCTGAAATATTACACTTCAGAAGGGCATTTAATATTTTCCAGTGCTCTACTGAGCTCACTGGCACCAATTCTAATTTATGCTTCCAAAAACAAAAACAATCTTTGATCACTCTGAAATTAGACTGTCATGAAGAAAACTATTGAGGCCCAATTTTATAGGAGTATTAAACTTCTATGGAAATGATTGGGTTTTTACTCAATAACTATTCAGCAATTAGTATAATTCAGGAGCTACCACACCTCAGTCATTTGGAGTAAAATTCACCTTTTGTACCTTCATTATAAGGCAGTTTTTCCAGGGGAAGATATAAAGATTTAGGCTCTGATCCTGCATACTGAATGTGCATGGATGAGCCCCTGTGCCAATTCAGAACCCCCGACTTCACCAGGGATTCCACACAAGTGGAAAGAACTGCTTGTGTGAATCTAATTTGTGAGTCTAATTTGCAGGACTGTGGCTTAAAACAGTATCTAGCTTTAAATTCCCAAGCAAGCCTTGCAACCTTTGCATTCCTGTTAATGTAAGTACAAAGGATTTCCTTACAAAAAGATTGGTATTTCATGGATCCATTTGAAACATTTCAAAAATATCTTATCTTGACAGGATTCTTTTCCCATCCACACTTTCATCTCACATCCTGGGGATACCTTTTAAACAGTGATGCCTAATTCTAGAAACGGACAGTTATCACAAAAGGCTTACTGGGAACAGATTTTAGGTACGCCTACGCTACAGTTAAAACCTGCAACTGGCCTGTGCCAACTGACTTAGGCTAAGGAGCTGTTTAATTGAGGCATAGGTGTTCGGGCTTGGGCTGGAACACTGGCTCAGAGTGTTCCAAACGTACCCTAAATGACCTATGCTAATGAAGGATCATTCCCAGTTTACAACTTAGTATGCTAGTAAATTTACTATCCACTAACTGAAGGGTAACAGTCAACGTACATGCTTCTTCCTGAAATTAAATGGGAGATATGGATGCTCAACACTACAAAATATAGCCACTTAATATGGATTTAGGTACATAGCTATACATACCCACAATATCGCAAATTTTGGCTTATTACAACATATGAGATTACTCTGACTCTAGAAGAAAAGTGTAGTTGTAGACATGTTAGTCCCCACGAGAGACAAGGTGGATGAGGTAATATCTTTTAGTGGCCCAACTTCTATTGGTGGGGGCAGGGGAAGAGAGAGAAGATTTCGAGCCACGCAGAGCTCTTCTTCAGGTCTGGGAAAGGTACCTGAAGAAGAGCTCTGTGTGGCTCGAAAGCTTGTCTCTCTCACCAAATAGAAGTTGGGCCACTGAAAGATATTACCTTATTCACCTTGTCTGTAGAAGAAAAATTTCTTTCAATTACAGCAGCCATTTCGACTAGAAGAGGAAAGCAATCGAAGTGACTCTATACAATCAGTCCTCATAGTTTGCGTTTTCCACACCAACAAGGGAGGAAAGACATTCAGAAAACAGGAAGTTGTGATTGTAAAAGCAAAAAAAGTTGAAGCAGAACTTAAAGGGCAAGTTTAAGGCATTTCCAAAATCTGTTTAGATTTCAAGTTGGATGATGGCCTTTTCAATATCCCAAACTATGACACTGACTACTTTCCTGAGAAGACTGTTCTGCACCCAAAAAGATCTTCCTGTAAGGAAGCCTTCCCTGCCATTCAAGCTAATGGTTGTCTACAGAGAGTTATTCCAGACTAAAAACGTCCACACAAGGAGTTAATCAGGAATAGTTAATGTGCTTTAAATTTAGACCCTACCTTATTCTGAATTAGTTTTTGTGTGTAGAAGAGCCCTAATTTTTCCAATTTCTTAATTTCATCCAATTATATTCCATTATATTACCTTAAATGATCCCTCTATCCATTTAATATTAACATTCTTCAAATTTGTTTTATTTATATCCCTCACACTGTTGCTTAGCCTAGTTATAAGACAGGATATCACAGCTCACTGCATAGACTTAAGCATATAAAACCATAAAGCCAATGAGACGTTTACACAAAGTACAGAAGAATACAGGACATACATACTGAAGAGTCTGCAACTGAGCTCAAATCCAAGTGTCTCAAGTGAAATTCAGACTTGGTACTTACTAGTAGTGTCTTCACTGCCTCCAGTGTCACTAACCATTTCAACAGGCAGGCTCTGAGCCAATTCCAGTTTCTCAGGAATATGCAGGTATTTAATAGTGGAGATGTGTGTAAGAGAGGAGGCTGAGGAAACAGATGAACCAGAGGAACGGGTGTCTTCCTGACTTGCTTCCATAATTGGGCTGTAAATGAGAAGACTATCAGCTACTCAACTTTCCAGCTGCTGTGGTGCCTGGATGCCAATCCCTTAACTACAAAAATATGCCAGACATCCCCAATAAACACTGAATGAATTCACAATCCCCTTTTCATCCTGAAATGGAGACTGGACAAGTTCTCATGAGCCAAACCATTAATATATTAACAAGAGAGTAGGAAACCCTGAAATATAACAAGAATTGGTTATTCTCTCTAATCTTTTTGGCTAAAATTTTTACTCAGCTTTAATTTAGATACACAGAGCATGAAGTTAAACATTTCAGCAATGCTGTGACTGTTGGCTGAACACTGACTTCTATTTTATTGGTGTAATATCTCAAAGAATGGCAAAATGCAATCCAAATCCTGGACTGAGCTGGAAAAATGGTGTGTTAAGTACACCTGGCTCTACTAAGAATATTTGTTACATCTAATCTTTGGAGAGAGAGAGAGACTCCCAGCAACCAAAGACTCAAACAGGAAAAAAGGGCATAAGGTATTTGATGGAGATGTGATCCACAGAGAATTACCTCAGCTTCTTAATGCAAAGAGTTTCATTGTAGATACCCTCACAAATAGGGATTTGCTGGCTCAGAGATGTGCTCTTAGGCTCTGGACACTCTTCCTTCAGGGTACTCTCTGGGTTGGTAGGAGGTTGGATTCTCTGTGCCACTACACCATGGAAGGGAGTGGATGCCAAGTGGGCAGCCCTAACAAAGTCACAGGTATCTTCTGGGCTGGGGCAAAGGGTTTTGTTCTTGTAGGAGCCAGTCAAAATTGCATCTTCAGCTAAGGGTTCAATTCCATGGAGCTCATCCTGAAACAAGTAGAAAGCAGAACAAATTAGGTGACAGCTACCACCCGGCCTCTGGATTTTGTTTTATTTTTGGTCTTGAACAGTTTCTATTAAAAAGCCTGTCACATATAAAAAACCTCTGAAGATATCTACCTCCCCCTACTCTCCAACACAAAAAGCACAAGAAGTAACATAACTTGTTACTCATTCTTAGCTTCCTTCCTGAAAACTTCCACATGGCACACTACTGGATGTCCTTGGTATTTATGCTGATTAATAATGCAAATTGTATATCATTCTGCTTTCTGACAGTTTACAGTAGAACCTCAGAGTTACGAACTGACCAGGCAATCACACACCTCATTTGGAACAAGCAGTACGAAAAATCAGACAGCAGCAGAGACCAAAAAAAAGCAAATACAGTACAGTACTGTGTTAAACTACTAAAAAAAATAAAAGGGAAAGCAGCATTTTTCTTCCGCACAGTAAAGTTTCAAAATTTTGAAAGAACCACCATACTGTTTTGTTCAGTTATGAATATTTCAGAGTTACGAACAACTTTCATTCCTGAGGTGTTCGTAATGGAGGTTATACTGTATACGCAAATATAAGACTAAAATTGGTCTTCACTTTTTAATTTTTAAACCCACGTTACTTCCTCCAATGCTCTGTCCCCTTTCTCACTCCTTTTCCAGTTCATACTGTTCCCATAGCCGGTCGAATCATCTGATCATCCCCTTCTTCCCCCTGCACAATCATCAAAATTTGTACTTCTCTTCCCTTCTGGTTCTTCTGATCTTGGATAAAAGGTATCTCTGGCACAGGCTTCAGATGCTCCTCCTATATCATACTTTTAGTTTCAGTTGGGTAATTGAGTTCTGCCTACCTAGAATTATGTCATTTTCTTTCTGTCCTGAGCTGTTTAACATAGTGTTGCTGAGAACTGTTTAAAGCTTACTACCATTCACCTGGGAAGCGGGTGAATTTCAGTGTCTAATAAGGTGATCATGGAATAAAATTTATTTCCATCTAAAGCTGTGTATGCTCTGTAGGCACATTATAAAAAGTTAAAAATCAAAAGTATGTCAAACATTAAAATCCTTCCCAACTCAAGACAGACAGCCCTCAAAGCCACTAATGACTTCCGCATTCCAAATCCCAAAGATCTCTTCTTAACAATCATTCACTTGCAACTCCCTGAACCTTTGACACAACCACTCTCCCCGTTTCTCCTTGAGACCCTCAGTTTCTTTGGACTTCAGGACTGTCCATTCCCTGCTCTCCTACCTTGCTAACCAAGCCTTTGTAATTAGAATTGCCTCAGGAGAAAGATTTCCTCAGTCTTCCCTTTTGGGCATGCCCTAAGGCAGTGGTTCCTAAACTTTTTAATAAAGGTGACCCAAATGCATTTTTGTCTTTTGAGGGCCCCCATTGCTCCTACTTCCTCATATCCCCTCCTCCTCCACCTTCCTTCACAGCCGTCCAGCCCCTGCTCCCCCTCACAACCCCTTACTCTCCTCAACCCTACCCCCTCCTGCAGCCCCTAGCTGGATCCCCTCTCTCTCATGGCCAGGCCACTGTCCCCACCAGGGTGTTGTCTGCTTGCTAGCTCCAGCTGCTTCCTCTGTACTGTTGCTGCTTCCCAGATCTTGCTCCCCGCTCTGCTGCCCCTTGGAAGTGAGAACAGGATCCAGGCAGCAGCCGCATGAAGGAAGCAGCCTCCAGGCAATGTGCAGGGCAGAGAAAGGCTGCTGACTGACTGCTCACTGGCTCTGGCTGCTGCCTCCATCTGGATCCTGCTGCTCTTGTCACTGCCTGCTGCTCAGGGTAAGCGGGAGCAGAAGAGGACACACATGACCCATGATGCGGGAAACAGTGCCCTAAAGGCCAGTCTTTTCTCCTTTCCATTAGCCTTCTGGTTGCCTACATGTACAACCATTGTTATTTTTACCCTTCTACCTTTTCTGTACAGGCTCCCATACCTCCTCAGAGATGTCTCACCAGTTACACATGGCAAAAACTAAACTTCTCATCTTTCTTTTGAAGCTGCCCTGCCTACTTTCTCCATCATTGGTGACAAATCCAGTCTTATTCCTATTGCTCAAAGTTGCAACTTTGAGGGTCTCTTTTACTCTTCCCTCGACATCTTGGCGCTCACCAAATCTAAATGCTTCTTTCTCTATCACACTGCCAAAAACACAAAAATGCCCCTCCTCATCCTCTCTTCAGCCAAGCCATGGTTCACATCATGATTATGTATCACATGAACTCCTGTAGTCATCTACTCCATTTTCACTGATATTCACCTTTCTCCTCTTCAATCTATCCAGCATTCACCCTTAATCACATCTCTGGCCATCCTAATTTATCTTCCTTTCTCAAATCCCTTCACTTGCTCATTACCTACTTCCGCATAAAGTTCAAACTCACCTTGACTGCTAAGATCCTGCTCAACTCTGCCCTCTGACTTGTTATCCTTCACTCCCCAATTTGTACCTTGTCTCCTCTTGCTTTTTTTTTTTTTTTTTTTTTTTTTTTTAAACTGTTTCCCGTCTTGCCCTCTCATCTTAATGCCTTTTCCATTCTGTTTCTAACCACGCATCAGTTATCTTCACTATGCCCACTTTTATAGCCTTATTTTCTGTCACCAACTTCCATTTCTGTGCAGTGTCCTCCCCCCCACATCTCACTCCCTACTTTAAAAATCATCAGAACTTTTATGATTTGCTTGCTATACAAGTGATTTTTGTTCACGTCAATCCTTCTTTCCTTTTGTCTGCATTCCATGTTTGTCCAATTAGACTGTAAACGCTGAAGCAAGGACTGGGTCTGTTAAGGTTGTATAAGAAATAGTCATTAACATGCCATAACTGCATGATGCTTTAGTGTTTTTTAAAGCATCCCTTCACCCCAAAAAAGCTGCACTCATCTCCTGATCAGCTACATCTTAAGAAAAAGCTAAAAAAACCCAAGTCTTGCAGTGTGATCTGAAAGTCACAGATGAAAATGGCTCGCAAATGAAAAAGAAAAGCTAGGGATCCCTTTCAGAAAAGGTATGGTACTGCTTGTTTCCATCAAGGACTCATTAGTCCTTCTATCATACCATCACCAAGTTTGGCAATATTGCATTCTACACCTCCTTCTCGAGCTGACAGAGGAAATTTCTCCTTACGCAGACTTCTGGCGGCATGTTTTCCTTGGCGGTGATACTATCTGAAGGTTTACGAACAGCAAGGGGACGTCGGGCACTTTTCTGTGGGTGGCCTGCAGGATGACTAAACAAAAGTGACATTGCATTAAATATTGATAAAAATAATTTTTCTCCTCAAGAGACTTAATTCACTCAACACTTCAAGACCACTTTGCTTCCTTTTTAGGTTAGAACTACAAACCAACACAATAAACTACTTACCAAGAATGGAGACAATCTTGTTAAGGTAGTAGGGGTGGGGGTATGGACAGAAGATGCACCGTGAGAAGAGAAAAGAATAATTGTGTGAAATCAATAAAAGAAAGATTTAGGATGAATATTGGGGAATTGTTTTCCTGACCATGAGGCTGTGGAGTCTCCCAAGAGCAGTGAGACAAAACTAGACAATACATAAAAAGGAATACTGTCATGAATAATTGTGCTGTAGAGGAAGTGGTATGGGGGTAGTCTAGGCAATTTACTATGTATATGTTTCAGTGATTCTATAACCTGACATTCTGGTTTTCTGAAGCAGACGATTCATCAAATATGGAGAAAAATGTAGTAGGATCCAGTGAAGGAGGGAGATCTGCATCTGGAATTAAAAACAAAGACTGGGTAATAGACAAATACTCCTGCACAGCACATACAATGGTGCTTCAGACCCATATAAGACAGCTCAAAGTGCCTGTCCTAGCAGGAAGTATTTGGACTCATGCTTAAAAGCATCCCATTTAAAACACAATAGTGGCTTATAGCGTTAAAATCATTTGGTTTTGCCATGTTAAAGAAACTCAGAGAGTAAAAGCATGGTTCTTCACGAGCCAGTGTGCTCTGTCTGGAATTTTCTTTATAGCTTGTACCTTTTTTCTTAAGCGTGATCTCAACTTTCTGCTCATCCTGGTCATCCAAAAACACATTGTCTCTCTAGATTTCTGAGCGCCCAGCTAGAGGCTGGGTTATTTCTGTCAATAAGGAATAGTAATCTCATACCTGACCATCAAGAAGATAATTTAGTCAGCCTACGCCCTTTCAGGAACAAGTAGAGTACACAAGGTCTGAGAAAAAGCTTTCTCACCTACAGCAGTCCAACTATAGAATACTACCAGCTCCTCCAGAAGGCACTCTAAACTGATATCAGTCTCAAAGAGAGTATGAAACTCTAGAACTGAACTCAGGAAAAGAAGGAAGGATCCTCAGCTATTAAAATTATTAGATTTGAAAGTCTCTTTAAATAATCAACAGCACAATGAGCATGCGAGACTCCTGAACAAGACCAACGCCAGTTAAGCATGTTCTTTTCGCTATTCTAATCCACACAATTCAGCTATTCATTTGAATGACTACTTCCCATCAGCATAGCCGTCTCTCAAAATGGTATCAATGCAAACAGAACTTACCCTTAGAGCACAGCTGTTCGTGCTGTTGAGCATTTTCTGCCAACTGGGACTCACTGTGAACAAAATATAGGCAAGTTTTTAATACATGCATGCAGCCCCCCAACTATACTTAGTAGATGAGCAAGCTGAACTCAGCTATAACGCTAAACATTACTCTTCTCAGAAAAATTATTAAAATCCTCTGAAGACAGATACCTGATTCTGTTCAGAGGCCAATACCGAGATCAGGGTATATTTTGAGGTATGATGTTTTTGGAAAAAACATGAGGAAAAACTAAAAACAGGCTTCCCAGAAAGTGACACATACTAAAAAAAGCGAAGAAAACCACACTGAGGCAGAGACTCTCCACCTCCTGCTGCCAAAGCAAATCCCGCACTACCTTTGCAATCCAGTCAGTTTTTTCACAAGAGATTCTGCAGTGAGTGTTACTGCGCTGGGGAAAGCAACTTCTCCTTCTGCTTCAAGAGGCTCTGAAGCTCCCACCAAAACAGATTCCATTCTTGCAGGCTCCCTCTCTTCTGTTGGCTTTGACCATGAAAGGGGGAGTGGCAGAGGGGAGAGAGACAGCACTCAGTGAGTAACTCGCAAGCCATACTACCGACTTCCAAAACTGTATGGGATAGCACTCTGTGTGTAGTTAGAGTCAGGGTAGATTGATCACCGATTTAAATCACCGATTTCAATGATGATTTAAATCAGAAAGCAGATAACTTATTTGAAACAAATTTCAATCATGCTTCCTGTATGCACCTTATTTTTCTAAAGAAAGGTTCATTCTCATTGGTTGGTACAATAACAATGTGCTGATTTTATTATTTACAATTACATCTAGTTTTCACACTAAATTTGGTACTTGGTTAGCCAGGAGGATACAGCCTAACTACACACATTTATTTGAGCAATTACATAGCTTAGTATAGAAATTAAGAGTGTGAATAAATGTAATAAAGTGCATGGTTAGAAAGTGTATTTACTAGATAATTAACTGTTTATTCATAATTTGTGTCTCGCTGTATTTGGATGGACATTAAAAATGCCCAAACAGAATTCTAAACAGCATTTTTATTTCTAGTTAAAAACTACCTTAATGCAGTGGATACATAAGAAAAGTATTTCAGCTAAACTTTCCAGCAAATTACTAACATTTGGAAAAAAGTTAAAACACCAACATTCACTTCACTTTTAGGACTGAAAATTAGAGAGAAATTTAGCGCAGCATATGACAGACTGTGCCACATTTATAAGGGTTGACATCAGAAGTGAAAAATGTTTTCTTAAAATTCAATATGTAAAAAGAAGCCTTTAAGTAAATAAGTTTGAGGTGGGCTCTTGCATTTAGTATATTTTTATTTACACAAATTTTAATAGAAGCTCGGGCCTTAACGTAGGTTGTCAAATTTAGTTTTAAAAGGGGAAAAAATAAAATAAAATAAAAAATCAGATTTAAATAAGAGTCAGATTTTTTAAAGCCATTAATTTTTATCCTTCGTAGTTAAAATAAACTGAAAAAAATATAGAAAACAATATTTCTCTCATCTTTCAGTTATTAGGGTGGTGGCCTTATGAGTTATTTATACCAAATATTTAAATATCCCTTCAGAGTAAGAGGGAGGAAACTGTACTAGCCAGATAAAAAACAGAGGGGTCACTATTCCATTAGAGCTTTCATTTGCCTTCATACAGGTAGGCCATTAGCACAAATGAACAAGGAAGAAGATACCTGCTCAGATGTTCTCTTCTGCTGGTCATCATCTTTCTCCTTCAGCTTCTTCTCCAGCTCTTCAATCCGCCTCTGCATCTCTGCTGTCTGCTGTGCTATGGCATGAAACTCATCTAAAGAAGGAAAGCTTAATTAAGTATTATGTATTCCTTATGAGTAACCCTGTAGCCAAGCCCAAACGCTGCACGCCCCCAGTAACAGACACCAGATCCTCTTGTAAAGAAAAAGTTTTCCCATCCTACTTCCTGGGGAGTGGTATTTATTTAGGCTACTAACTAGGGCTGTCAAGCGATTAAAAAAAATTAACCATGACTAATTGCACTGTTAAACAGTAATAAAATACCATTTATTTAAATATTTTGGGTGTTTTCTACACTTTCAAATATACTGATTTTAATTACAACACAGAATACAAAGTGTACAGTACTCACTTTATTTCTTGTTTTTCTACAGTGCAAATACTTGTAATCAAAAATACAGTATTTTTCAATTTACCTAATACAAGTACTGTAGTGCAATCTCTATCGTGAAAGTTGAACTTACAAATGTAGAGTTATGTACAGAAAAACTGCATTGAAAAATAAAATATAAAATTTTAGAGCCTACAACTGCACTCAGTCCTACTTCTTATTCAGCCAATTGCTCAGACAAATAAGTTTGTTTATATTTGCAGGAGATAATGCAGCCTGCTTCTTGTTTACCATGTCATCTGAAAGTGAGAACAGGCAGGCACTCTCATGGCACTGTTGTAGCAAGCGTTGCAACATATTTACATGCCAGATGCGCTAAAGATTCTCATGTCCGTTCATGCTTCAGCCACCATTCCAGAGGACATGCGACCATGCTGATGATGGGTTCCGCGCGATAACAATACAAAGTAGTGCAAACTGACGCATGTTCATTTTCATTATCTGAGTCAGGTGCCACCAGCAGATTTTCTTTTCTGAGGGTTCGGGTTCTGTAGTTTCCGCATTGGAGTGTTGCTCTTTTAAGATTTCTGAAAGCATGCTCCACACCTCGTCCCGCTCAGATTTTGGAAGGCGCTTCAGATTCTTAAACCTTGTGTCGAGTGCTGTAGCTATTTTTAGAAATCTCACATTGGTACCTTCTTTGCGTTTTGTCAAATCTGCAGCGAAAGTGTTTTTAAAATGAACATGTGCTGGGTCATCATCCGAGACTGCTATAACATGAAATATATGGCAGAATGCAGGTAAAACAGAGCAGGGGACATACAATTCTCCCCCCAGGAGTTCAGTCACAAATATAATTAACACTTTTTCTTTTTCCCCCTTAAAACGAGAGAGTCATCAGCATGAAAGCATGTCCTCTGGAATGATGGCCAAAGCATGAAGGGGCATATGAATGTTTAGCATATCTGGCATGTAAATACTTTGCAATGCCAGCTACAGAAGTGCCATGCAAATGTCTGTTCTCACTTGCTGGTGCCACTGTAAATAAGAAGAGGGCAGCATTATCTCCTGTAAATGTAAACAAACTTGTTTGTCTTAGCGATTGGCTGAACAAGAAGCTGGACGGAGTGGACTTCTAGGCTCTAAAGTTTTACATTGTTTTGGTTTTCAGTGCAGTTATGTTACCAAAAATAAATAAATAAATAAATAAAATAAAATCAAAAATCTACATTTGTAAGTTGCACTTTCAGGACGAAGAGGTTGCACTACAGTACTTGTATGAGGTGACTTGAAAAATACTATTTCTTTTAACATTTTTACAGTGCTAATATTTGTAATCAAAAATATACATTTTGGATTCAATTACAACATAGAATATATATGAAAATGTAGAAAAACATCCAAAATATTTCAATTGGTATTCTATTGTTTAACAGTGCAATTAAAACAGCGATTAATTTTTTTGAGTTAATCGCAATTAATCGACAGCCCTACTATTAACAGAACCAAAGAGGATCAGGTAGGGTAAAAAGGCCCATTCACCAAACAGACCCAGTTTAATCCCTGCTGTTCCTGGATAAACCCCTATAGTCAAGGCAGACAGCACACATTCCTTTCTAGGAACAGTTTAAGGAGGAGTGCTCTCATTCACAATGGTTCACCTGTTAAAACTGATGAGCCACTGAACCTCTTTTTCCCCTCCCCACTGCCCTTCCCATTATAGACCTCCACATAAGTCTTCTCAGTCCCTGGTTGCTGGTTTTCTACTCTTAGTATCAACAGGTGCGAAGCAACAGTCCTACCTGATGCTTTGCCTTCTTCACCAGTGGCAATAAGGAAGGCTGCCACACCTAATGGGAACTGCAAGTGTAGTTTTCTGAATCAATCTGAAGCAACTTCAGGTCATCCCTTTTGATACATACCTTCCCTTCTCTTTTTTGCTTTCTTTCTATATATTTCAGCTCGGATCTCTTCCAAGGAGAACTCCTCTACTCCAGCGTAAACTCTCTCTTTACAATACATTGCAACCTCTTTCTTCTCCTGAGCGTCCTGTTGATGGTTTTGCACCCGTTGTAGTGGATCCACTTCCTTCCCAGGCTTCCGAGCACTTAAAACATGATTTATGCTGGACTCAATTTTGCAGGGAGTACTAAGAGAACAAAAGATAATTAACATTCAGCACATAGTCCCCATAGAGGGGAGCATGGGTGGAACTATGGATAATCTCAAAGGATCCATTTAAGTTCAGGACAGCCTATGGGCAACATAAATCAGCTCATGAAACAGGAAAGGCAACAGAAAGGAATGGAATGTCAGAAAATTTATAAGTAGACACCTATGGGTAAGTGGTAATGAACACAAGCCCCAGTCAAATAGTATACACCTGCTATGTAACACATGTTCTAGAGTGCGAGTTTTTGCCTTTAGCCCCCAAGACCCTTATGGATGCATTTGCCATCTGCATCTTCTTGTCACCAATCACCTCCCACCACTCTCATTTTATTATCTAAGCAAGAAAAGCCAGCCTTAGGACAACAGTTCCAACCGTCACCACACAGTCAATGCAGACTTGTGAACAACTGAATTTGTGAAACCTCTTTAACTCTGTGTAAGATGATGCTATTGAAATTCTAGTGAAGAGTTCTGTGGAAAAGATCCTAATGCGGAAAGTTAAAACTTACGTTTTCACATTAAGAAAGTACTAAACTGAGAGAATCCTGAGGCCAGCATGAAGATTTTGAAGCATGAAAGATATAGGCCTCACAGTTGGGTTTGGCCAATTTGTTAAAAAGAGTCACCTAAACCTATTTAGGACCCTTCTACCCCAAGCTTTCACATTCTATTTTTCACTCTGTAAACATCATTCCAGTTAAACTCTTTCAAGCATAGTTTGGGGTGGGCCAATGCCCACAGCATGGACAAAACAAGACAGACTTTTCTAAACTGTTCCCATAAGGTATAGCCTCATCCAGACTGACTGGCCAAACCACTTAAAAAGCTAATTTAGGTGGAACCATATTTAAAATATTTCTCTTTTCCCTTTAAGTGTAGACAGGACCATACTCTGCAAACAGCAAAGATTCAACCTATACTATAGAAAACAATCATGTCAGGGGACCCAACTATATAGTACCAGGCGACTCCCATAACAGGTAAGATATGTTTAGGTCTTTAGCATAGACAGGACCTTGCCTTGTTATAAACGTGTTCCTGGATTAGGATACGCTTTTGGACACAGCTAGGTAGCATGGTTCCAGGGCATGGCTTAGATTCCATACACAATATACAAAACTATGGGCTTAGCTACACAGTGCAGTAATGCACAACAGTGGGGTGTGAATTCTAAGGTGCATCAACATTTTGTGCATGGAATCTAACTGGCCCGTGTAGACTCTGATGGAGGACACTAAAAGTTCCCTAGAGAGCATTAATACAGCATTGTTCACACTGTGTAGACAAGCCCTTTGAATTAGGGAAAAGCTGTGCTGCAATCAAGCCCTTGATGCTCTTGCTTTTGTATTTTATACATATTCAAAAAGAAGCAATGTTCCACTCACTTTCCCCACTGCAAGATAGTTGTGGCAAGCATAACTAACACCAGTCACCTTCTCCAGAAAGAGGTAAGCAATGTCAACATTTTTTTTTTATTTTTTTCCTGATTTATGAAGTGAGAAAAACAGAGCAATTTACAGGCATTTTAGTGAGCAATGCACAAGCAGGAAGCTAGATTCAAGCCAAGTAACATACTCCTCCATACTTGTCATGCAAACTTTTTAAAAGCTTTTCTCGAAAGAAAACTCCCTTTTAAGCCGACTCTGAAGTTCCAAAAAACACTAGGAAACATAGCTACAAACCTGAATCAGACTTGGCTGCTCCCTACCACCATACAGACAAAAAGGCCATAGACTTATGAAGTAGACTTTTGAGAATTCAAGGCAGCTGTGTCCTTCTCCCTAACTCTGCCAGCTCCCACTACAGTAACTCCTCACTTAAAGTCGTCCCTGATCAATTAGGGAACATGCTCATTTAAAATTGTGCAATACTCCCTTATAATGTTGTTTGGCAGCCACCTGCTTTGTCCACTGCTTGCAGAAAGAGCAGCCCTTTGCAGCTAGCTGGTGGGGGCTTGGAACCATGGTGTACCAGCAGCCCCTGTATCAGCTCCCCACTGCCCTAAGTTCCCTGTGTCTCAACTTCCTGATCTACTTAAAAAGGCAGTATACTTAGAGTGGGGTCAGCATACTTTAAGGGGCAATGCACATCTCTCTCTCTTTCTCACACACAGGGCGTGTGTCTCTGCCATGCTGTCTCCCCTCCCTCCATTGGTGCTGCCTTGTAGAGCATGAGGTTACATTAACAACCCTTGAGGACTCAGCTGAGATCTAGTTCATCATTTATCAGTAAGGCATCCCCTGGGAAATATTCCACCGTCTTCCACCCTCTGACTCCACCACCTCAATCAAGCTTCACAATCATCATTGCTGTGTACAGTATTAAATTGTTTAAAACGTATACAGTGTATACATATATTATATTATAATCTAATCTTTTGTCTGGTGAAAAAAATTTCTCTGGAACCTAACCCCCCTATTTACATTAATTCTTATGGGGAAATTGGATTCGCTTAACATCGTTTCACTTAAAGTCGCATTTTTCAGGAACATAACTACAATGCTAAGTGAGGAGTTACTGTACAAGCCCTCTGAGGAGATAGAAACTCACATGACTTGTTGCTGTGCAGACTCTTCCACATATGGGGTAAAACTGGGCAGCATACAGGGCACCTCTACACCAGATTTCATGTTACTGCGAGGACGCTGAGGGAGCAGAAACCCAATGTTAGCAGCTTAAAGATTCATTCTTAAACACCCCCACAGGCTGATTTGTTCTCCTTCCCTGCCCAGACTTTTTGATGTCCGCAATGACAACTCATTCCTTAGTCCTTAAAAATCCTGCCTCCATAAAACTCCATATTTCTCCAGCACTTCAGTTTCCTTCTGCTATGCAGTCAAGTTACAAAATTTCCAAATGGCCATCAATGCCTTGAAAAACAATGACACATGCCCTTTCTTTTCTACTCCTATCTCATTTCCAGAGATGCTGAGAATCCTCACTACCCAGTCAGTATCTTATTTTTTTCCTCCTCTTCCACCCACTTTTCGCTTAAGATTGCCCCAATACTTCAGCAGCATAATCTCTACTCTCATCTGAGTGCTTCCTGACTTCCCCATTTTCCTCCCTTGCAGATTATGAACAGGAAGTCAAAGAAAGCATCAAGTTAGCAACCCTTCTTCCTTCTCATTTCCCTTGACAATTAAGAATAGGGCTGTCAAGCAATTAAAAAAATTAATCGCTATTAATCATGCTGTTAAGTATTTAAATAAACAGTATTCTATTGTTTATTTAAATACTTTCAGATGTTTTCTATATTTTCAAATATATTGATTTGTAGTACGATAGTGTACAGTACACCTTTTTTATTACAAATATTTGCACTGTAAAAAAAATGAAATAGTATTTTTCAATTCACCTCATACAAGTATTGTACTGCGATTTCTATCATGAAAGTTGAACTTACAAATGTAGAATTATGTACAAAAAAAAATAACTGCATTCAAAAATAAAGCTTTAGCACCTACAATACCTCTCAGTCGCGCTTCTTGTTTATGTCACCGGACAGTGAGAAGAGGCGGTCGCATGGCACTGTTGTAGCCGGCATTGCAAGATATTTACGTGCCAGATACGCTAAACATTCACATGCCCCTTCCTGCTTCAGTCACAATTCCAGAGGACATGCATCCATGCTGATGATGGGTTCTGCTCGATAACGATCCAAAGCAGAGCAGACCGATGCATGTTCGTTTTCATCATCTGAGTCAGATACCACCAGCAGAAGGCTGATTTTCTTTTTTGGTGGTTTGGTTTCTCTAGTTTCCGCATTGGAGTATTGCTCTTTTAAGACTTCTGAAAGCATGCTCCACACCTCCTCCCTCTCAGATTTTGGAAGGCACTTCAGATTCTTAAACCTTGGGTCGAGTGCTATAGCTATCTTTAGAAATCTCACATTGGTACCTTCTTTGGTCAAATCTGCACTGAAAGTGTTCTGAAAATGAACATGTGCTGGGTCAGACTGCTATAACATGAAATATATGGCAGAATGCGGGTAAAACAGAGCAGGAGACATACAATTCTCCCCCAAGGAGTTCCTTTACAAATTTGTTACAAATAAGTTACAAATTTAATTAACGCATTTTTTTTTTAAACGAGCATCAGCATGGAAGCATGACCTCTGGAATTGTGACTGAAGCAGGAAGGGGCATACGAATGTTTAGCATCACTGGCACATAAATACCTTGTAATGCTGGCTGCAAAAAAGTGACATGAGAAAGCCTGTTCTCACTTTCAGGTGACATTGTAAAAAGAAGCAGGCAGCAGTATCTCCCATAAATGTAAACAAACTTATTTGTCTTAGTGATTGGCTGAAAAAGAAGTAAGACTGAGTAGACTTGTAGGCGCTAAAGTTTTACATTGTTTTGGTTTTGAGTGCAGTTATGTAACAAAACAAAACAAAAAAAATCTACATTTGGAAGTTACACTTTCAGGATAAAGAGATTGCACTGCAGTACTTGTATGAGGTGAATTGAAAAATACTTTGTCTTTTGTTTATCATTTTTACAATGTAAATATTTGTAATCAAAAATAACAACATAAAGTGAGCACTGTACACTTTGTATTCTGTGTTGTAATAGAAATAAATATATTTGAAAATGTAGAAAAACATCCAAAATATTTAATACATTTCAATTGTTATTCTTTGTTTAACAGTACAATTAATTTTTTTGAGTTAATCGCATGAGTTAACTGTGATTAATCAACAGCCCTAATTAAAAACTTCAGATACTGTAAACCACACTCCATTCACTTGGACCAACATGCTAGCTATGCAAGCACATTTCATTCTCTTAATCAAATTGCCCTTTAACTAGTGGCAATTCTTTTCTCAGGGTTCCCATAAGTTGTGTCCTTTGCTCTTTCCTACTTTTCCTTCTCAGTTGTTTGATTTCTAACCACTTTCACTCTGATGATACTCAGGTGATCATATTCTCTACTGCCCTTTGACTCTTCCACATCTATTCTCTCCATCTGCTCTGATCAAGTCACTCTGGTATTGGACGGGTTTCAGAGTAACAGCCGTTTTAGTCTGTATTCTCAAAAAGAAAAGGAGTACTTGTGGCACCTTAGAGACTAACCAATTTATCTGAGCATAAGCTTTCGTGAGCTACAGCTCACTTCATCGGATGCTGTAGCTCACGAAAGCTTATGCTCAAATAAATTGGTTAGTCTCTAAGGTGCCACAAGTACTCCTTTTCTTTCTGGTATTGGAGCGATGGAGGCCATAAGTACCTATATAAACAAACTTTTGACTTCATTTCAGCTGCTCTCAGCTAACATCTGAAACTAAACTGCTTCTTTTCAAAGAGGAGCAGCCTGAAGCACAACCCCTTTTCCACCCACCTCTCCCTGTCTGTCTGCAAGCCTCCCTACATTGCTAGAGTACTGCCTCAATGCAACTTCTTCTCAATATCTTCTTGATGCTTTTGGTGCATCCTCTTGACTGTCACCACTCTAAGTCTCAGTTCTCCAGACACCAGACCTGTGGAATGTTTCTGACCACCTTCCCATGTATATAAGGCTGCACAACCACATCCTCAAGCTGTTCCACAGGTTGTGCTGCACTAAGCCAATTTAGCTGCAGCTAATTAATCTTCTGCTTTGCTCTCATCTCATACACTGGACTAACCAAAATTTGTGTATATATATAGATACACCCCCCCCCCCCAAAAAAAAAAAAAAAACTTTCCTCCCATCCCTTTTCCTACCCCACCCTTGGCCAGCTTCTCTCTCTCTCTCCTTTCCACACTGCCCTAGCTCCATAATAGGGTACCAGGTCTCTTCTGTTGCACCTTCTTATTAGCAAGGATTAGACTCAGCAGATATCTGTTGATTTCACAGTGGCGAGGGGAGCTTTCTTATAAATCAGTGAAGTTAAGGGGCTGGAAGCAGAGATGTGGAGATAGGAAGTTATAGAAATAGCCTGGCTTATGAAGAAATCTTAGGTTGAGGCTTTTGTTATTGTTATGCGAGTTACAATAAAGCTAAATCCTAAAGGAGGGAGGTAAGTTTGACTTCATATATAGCACGCGTAGACTTAATTTGAAAGAAACTGGGAAAAATCACCTACTCTTATACCCTCCCTCCTCCTTTTTTAGCCAACCAGCCTTGCCACTCCTTACTCTGCCTGAGTTCCATGGTCCTGCCTTCAGTTCGTTTTCTTTGGCCCTTCCTGTTGGGGGTGCTGCCCATGGCTGTGGTGTAAGTACAGGAAGCTCAGCTCTGGAGACTGAGGCTGTGTTTTCATCAAACACAGCAAAATTTGGGCCATTTGACACCTGTTGAGATGTTGAGTTCTGGAAGCTTCGGCCTCGGTTTGCAGCTAGATGTAAAAAGGAGACAAGTTGTATATGAATAATGTTAGGAATGTTGGATCATATTAAAGAAGTTCTGTATTAAAATCACAAATGAGTTTGGTTCCCCATTGTTTAAATTCCAGGCTATTGCTAATTAAGAGGTCTCTTGGTTTTTGGTACTGTTTCTCTCCCTCTGTGTGTGAAACTTGCAAGCTGCTAATTGTGTTGAAGGCCGAGAAGAGTCTGTTCTCAAAGAAATTTTTTGTAACAACTACTCACACAGAGAGAGACTCAAAGCAATACTCTGTAACAACAGGAACAGCACCCAGAGACTCCCCACCCTTTTGTTGTATTCATCTCGCTTTGTTAACAATTGTGATTAAAATAGAGATAGAGGATGTATGTGGATGGATGCTTGGTGTGGATAATAACTGAATGATCAGGGAGGTGCCAGCCTAAGAATCCAGTGTCCATCGGCTGAAGAAGGCGTCAAGTGGAAACAACCAGAGGACCCCCGGAGGGCAGACTGGAATCCACCCAACAGCCTCAAGAATGGGAGAACCAAAGAACAAGATAACTTCTGGCAGCACGGAGTTGTCAGGAATGTGCCACCTGCTGATTGATTCAGCAACAGCATGATGAAGCAATTCCCATAGACTGGCATAGGAAGAAATTCCTATAAAAACAGACTCTAGAAAGCGAGAACTTTGGGGTCTGATTCTGCAAACCAACTTCCAGGAGCATTAGATGAGCATCTGACAAGGCCCTGCTCCCTCCTCACGTCCAGGCCACCTGGCCAGTGGCTTGGCATGAGCAACTCTAAGGCTGGTAACTATGATAACAACCTTGCAGAACGTGTGTGTGTGTGCGCGTGTGTATAAATATGAAATTGAATGGAATGTTATAGCTATAACTAACTGCTTTCTATGATTCTTTCTGTATTCACAATATGGCATTTTGCCTTTTCCCCTTTAATAAGATCCTGCTGGTTTTTATTGTATTGGTATAACAGGAACACTTAACTACCAGTGTCAGCTATTTGCATACTATACTCAAGTGTATTTTTGACATCACAAGATTACTGTTTTTCCAATAAACATAAGGATTGACCAGCCGAACTTACCTTTAAGAGCATCTCCTACTCGACTGATTGGGGCTCTCACATTTTTCTTCCCCTTGCCTTTCAGTTCCGCCAGTGAGCTCCTTTGGGTTTCAGTGATAACAGGAAGATCCAACTCCTCCTCCTCCTCATCTTGCTCAAGTCCCAGCAGGGTCTGTCGAGAGACCCGGGCCTGAAACTGCCTGAAGAAATGCAAAAAAGTCAGTGTGAATTTCACTATGCAGGTTGCCTATTCAGAGCCATACAAAACAAATCCATTTCTCTTCATTCCAGGGGCAAGTTTTACCTGTGATGGGACTGTAGTTTGTCTTGAGGCTCAGCCCTGCGCTGAAGCCCTTCCTGGAATATTAAATCTGCTTTCTTATAACTACCTCTCGCCTCAAGCGCCTCTGCCCATGTGATGTAGAATAACGCCAGCGATGTGCCAATTTCCTGGCTGTGTAGATAACTGTAGAGGTCCAATGGTTCACTACAGTAGTTTCCCTGCAATAGCCCAGAAGTTTCAGTGATTTACTGCACCAAGTTAAAAAATAAAATAAAAAATAAAGACTCTGGGTCAATTGCTGCCCTTTGATGCACCTGCAAGGCTTCCATTGTTTTCAATTCAAGTTCCACAGGAGCAGACCCAAGGTTAGACGTAACTCTTCGCATTTAAGAGAAATATCAAAGTTCACAAGATGAGGAAAGCAATTGCTAGAAGATTCAGATATAGTGCTACAAAGCATGACTGCTTACCTATGACTCCATACATATACTTCATGGGTGATAATACTGTTCAATTAATTCCAGCCCATAAACTTACAGATGGGCATTTTTTCTCTTTAATTTTTCTTTATAATAGCATTTAAGAATGGTGTACGGTGCCAGACTAATGGCCCTGGAGGAAAAAGTCCTGTTAATCCTCAGAACAGGAGCACACTACCCTGACAACAGCCTGACATTTGGGGAATGGGAAGAGAAGCAAGAATAAGGACTAACTAGCATTCAGAAGGGAATTTAGGGTTTAGGGAATTCAGTTGGTACCAAACTCAATTTGGTACCAACTAAGATGCAAATTAGTGGTAGTTTTGATGTGTAATTGAATGGGCATCCTATAGCATTAACTTTAAAATCACTCCCGAACCAGGCTAGATTCAGATTGGTGACCTACAAGGCACCATTACTAACTTCAAGCTGTCCAGATGCAGTCACTACAACAAATGCACCTTGTAAAACCAGCAGAGCAGTGCTAATCAACATTTATTTTGTTAAATTATTTCAGGTCTCATATTTTGCAACTTGGGTTAGAGAAGTTACACTAAAATTAGAGCCCTTCCTTCTGCCTCAGAAGCAAGCAAAGCTTTTTACTGGTCTGATCTTCACTGGAAGGAAAGCAGAGTTGTTAGTATTACTGTAATACCGAAGAGACCTAACTATGGACCAAGCCCCCACTGTTTTAGGCACTGTAGTTACAGAACAACCGAAAAAAAAAAAAAAGAAAAAGAAAAAGAAATAGTCCCTGCCATAAAGATCTGACATTAGTTTTGAATTAGCTACTTTTCATTGTAAGGCAGGTGAATGGCAGCCACTCACAATGCAGGATTCTCACTTCATCTTAACTATAGATGTTGGACAGTTCAGGATCACTCATTTTCCTACTTGAAGGGACCATTGAAATCATCACTCTGAGGGACAAGGAAAAGAATATGAACTTTATGAAGTGTCCATGTGTGGTAGGAACCAGAGGACATTGCGTGTCTTCCAGGAGTAAGGATCCTGCCTAACAGAAGACTTAGTCTCCCCCTACTGGGGTGATGCAGGAGAGAGGATACTAGGCAGAAAGAACCTGGTTCTGGGAAGTAACAAGCAGTTCAAAGTACACCAGACCCTCGCTAGAACGCGCATCTATATAGTGCGAATTCGCACAATGCGGTCGCGGCCATGGATCCCAAATGTAATTACTTTAATTGGAATTCACTTTAACGCAGTCCCACGTTAATGCAGTACCGCGCATGGATCCCAAATCCCATGTTCTAGCAAGGGTCCGGTGTATGTGCTGCCTCTTGGCAACACACAGGGCATATGCAGTGGAAAAATGAGCCATCTAGAGAAGCGTGTGGACTGCTGTTGCATACGGTGCACTTGTGCCTTTAAAAAAAACCAAACAAAATATTTTTGAAATGTTTTTGCCTGCTATTGTTTTAAGTGACATTTGAGAGGACTAGAAAAAGATTACAGGAGAAAATTTTCTTCATTCCATTTATTCTGTGTATTCAGTTTCACCATCAGTTTCCTCTGTTTGTGTGTGCCTTCCATGCAGCAACAGAGGAGAGAAGAAAAACATCAAAGGTTTGATAAGTCGTTCTGAGGCTTAGGGGCAGATATAGTAGCTGACACTTCATTTACCCCTCACTTTTTTTTTTTTTAATTGACTAGATTTCAAGTCAGCTGCAATCCTTTAAGCTTCTTCTGCTCTGTTTAACTGATCAGAAAATCAAGCTGCATCAGTTTAAAGAAATATGTAGTTTTTCAAATGAATACTTCTGAAGAAAGTAAGGTACAATTTCTGTCCAGGCTGAATGACACCAGAAGACTCCTGAAGATTCCATCGGAAGAACAGTCTTTGAATGATAGATTAGTATATGAATCCTACATTGTGAACAGCTGTCGTGTGCCTGACAGAAGTGTGAAGAGCTAATCCTAAATTTGCACTGGTAGCAGAGTCACAGAATGCACTGTACAAAGAAAAGCAGTTCAGGGACATCCAAAAGCTTCAGAAAATGCTTAAGAAAGTACCTAAGAAAACATCAGAGAGATACTTACAAATTTGAGCCAGAGACTGAGATAGCGAGGGTCTTTGTAGTATCTCTGCTGCTCATTCAGTGCTTTTACAGCTCTCTCCAGCACTGCTGAGAGGTTGCTTTCTTTTCCACCTTGAGGGAATGTTTGCTCTGTCCATTTGATGTACCTGGAGATGGCATAAAAAGAGAGGCATCTTAATTTCTGTATAGTATGAGGAGAAAAGAAAAATTAAGTTTATAGTATTGAGAAAAGACAGACCATAGATTATTACAACAAAAAACATCTCTTTGTACACCTTACCCCCTCGTCAATGACTTTTCTGTTAACAAAATGAAAGCACTTTTTTCACTTCTTGTGACATTCCTACGTGAAACTCTACAATTTCCAACTATTAGAGATTTTACTGCCCCATTCTAGCAAGATAAAGATAGCCTACCTGTCCCAGACATCCAGTGGATCATCTCCAGAGTAAAAGCGGATTTCAGATTCAAATTCCCTAGAAAAGATATAAAATGATACGTAAACAGTAGCTCAGTAACTACAAATATATTGTTAACTTGGTAGAAAACAAGATCTTCACTCCTATTCAGATCACTGTGAATATTTCTTCAGAGACAAACTTGTTTATTTCTCCTGCAGCAGGACCCAATCGTGCTCCCACTGGTGTCAAAGGAACCAAATTAGGATCTTAAACCACCCTTGCACACAAAAAGATTGAGTACTCTGACATTTAACAACAAGGAGGCATTGGAACAGCCTTTCAGTGTGCATTTCCAAAAATTACTATCCTGAGAGTCATATGGTCCCATCAAAGAGAATTCTTGTACCCTGTTATAGGAAGTTACTAGGGAGGGAAAGATAATGAACTGACAGGTAGCCCATTTTGATGGATTATTATAGTGACAGGTATTTTTCCCTGACAAATAGCTTCCCTCACTAGATTATGGTAGGAGTTGCGCCTTCCCTGTTCAGTACTTTCATTTGGAAGATTACTGTAAAGCAGAGGGGGGGTGGGGAAGGGGCGGAAGGACATCCTCCTGTAATTTTTGTATATTCATCTTTAGAAGAATATTCAGACACAAGAGATTCTCCTTAGTGCAGTGTTCTCAAACCTTTTTTACTGATGACCCCTTTCACACAGCAAGCCTCTGAGTGCGACCCCCCCCCCATATACATTTTAAAAAACTTGTGTATATATTTAACACCATTATAAATGTTGGAAGCAAAGCACTATTATAAATGCTGGGGTGGAGACTGACAGCTCGCAACCCCCCATGTAATAACCTCACGACCCCCTGAGGGGTCCTGACCCCCAGAGTTTTAAACTGCAAGCACTAAGGCAGGGGTTCTCAAATTTCTACTATTGAACCCTGAAAGGAATTCCCTCTGGCACCAGCCCTTCATCTATACATTGCATAAAAGGCAAATTGCCTTTGACAGCTTTAGTGTGATACAACCATACACAGCAGCATTAGTAAAGATTCGGATTGTACTTCTGCTCCCTACGCTCTTCTTCTAGCCAGGAGACTAATAGTGGAAACTCAACAGAAGGTACAGAAACACTGATGAAAATAGGTCAACATTTTACTCACTGTTTTTGCTGCTGAATAGCTGTGTGGCTGGAAGTCTCCTGCTGAGCCAAGACTTCCTGCAGGGTAGACATGATTCGCCCCTGTCTCAGGGGCTGCACATTCTCTTTACTCAGTTCCCACTCATTCCACTCCTGCGACATGGTGACCTCTCCTGAAACACAGCACAAGAGAGTAAACAATAGAGAAAGGATGGTCCAGGGCTTCGGGTGCTAGCCTGGGACTTACTTCACACACCTAATTCTCTACTCTGCCACAGACTTCCCACAACCTCAGGCAAGTCACTTACTTCTCTCTGTGCCTCAGTTCCCCAGGTATAAAACGGGGATAACAGCACTTTCCTGCATTACAGAGGCGTCATGAGGATAACTGCATTAAAGATTGTGAGGCACTTAGATGCTACAGTAAAAGGGGGTGGGCCAGACAGATAGAATACCATGGACTCCTGTTATATTAAAGCTGCAAATTGAGAAAAGTGATTATGAGATAGAGGACCTTGATGGGGTATTAACTAAATGAACCACCAACCTTAAGTGTTGGATGCAACAGCACAGCCACTGTGGCTCTTTCATAGACTTGGCAGAATCCCATGTTTTATCATTTTGATGGATAATATAGATGCTTATTTTAAGCATTTTTTCTATTTAAATGTTCACAGTAGCATTAAATTATGGGTTTTAAGCATTTTGATTTTTATCAATTTATATTTTCACAGTTGCAGGAAATGATGGGGTGGGGGAGTGACAGTCAGGACAATAAGTACTGAGTGACAGCAGAGATGGAGGTTCGAAAAGGTAAAGGTTTATAACCGTTGAAACACAATCTCTCAACATCACAGGACAAAACCATACAAACTAAATATCCTTGCATCAGAAGCTCTCGGGTTGTGTTTTTCTTCCTTTGCCTATCCCGTACGGGGCAGGAACGATCGAGAGAAAGAGGTTTCTGTGGGTTGGCCGGTGCAGGGTGAAATCCAGGCGAGTTGACATTTACCCATAACAATCTAATCCTGCCAGGCCAAAAAAGGGGGCCGGGAGGGAGGCTCAGCAGCTGCCCCCATTGCGCGGGGCGGGCGGGGCCGTGTCTGTGCTGGTGCATCTGCCACAAGGTGGTTTGTAGCCCCCGCAGGGAGGAGGGAGCCCGAGGCGCTGAGATCGCTGGGGCACGTCCGAAGGCCCGGCCCTTCCCGACGGCCCCGGGACACCCCGCTGACCCAGCAATGGCGGAGCCGCCCCGGAGCCGTTCTGCCTTCAGCGCTCCCGGGAACAGCGCTCCCCGGGCCGCCCTGACCCTCCTCCCCTAGGCTGCCGCCGCCCCGCCGAGCCCAGCCAGGGCATCCTCCGCTCGAGCCGCGCTCACCCACCCAGTGCGGCAACCGCAGGCCTGCGGGCCACGGACACCAGCTCCGCTCTGCTCCTCCGTATCTAAGTCCCAACAGCCGCCAGCTCGCCCTCTCCGTTCGAGAGTTTAAACTTCAACCGCCACCAGCCTCGGCCCCATTGGCCGGTCCCTAGTTCCACGGCCGCGTGTGATTGGTCCCGCGGCCCGCCGGAAGCTGCGTGAGTAAAAGCATAGTTTCCGCTGGGCCCGTTTCCTAGGGCCGGGCTCCAGCTCCCGTGTAGCGGGAGTCCGAGTGGGGCTGAGGTATAGCTGCCCCTGGCGTCACAGGGCTCAGGCTGACCTCGGCCCGTAACTTAGCCCACAAAATCGCTGGTCACGCTCTGGCCCTCAACCAGCAGGGACAGCATTAGGGTTGGCAACCATCTAATCGCACAGACACCCTTACCCTGCCCCTTCTCCAGGGCCCCCGCCCTCTCCATTTCCCTACTGTCCCTGCCTTGCTTCCCTCCACCCTCATTCACTTTCACCGGGCTGGGGCAGGCGGGTGGGGTGCAGGAGGGGGTGTGGGCTCTGTGAGGGAGTTTGGGTGCGGGAGGGAGCTCAAGGCTGGGGCAGGGCATGGGGATGGAGGAGGGGGTGAGGCGTCTGGGCTCCTACCTGGCGGCGGTTACCTTGGCTGGCTCCCAGAAGCGAAAATGGGAGAGGAAAAGGGTAAATATAGTGCCCATCTGTAAAATGGGAAGTAAGGACAACCCAGGGAATTACAGACCAGTCATCTTAACTTCAGTACTCAGAAAGATAATGGAGCAAATAATTAAGCAATCAGTTACAAGGGACACCAAAGAATCCACATGCACAGGAACATTTATCCAGCCTTCAACACAAAAACAATATTTGGACATTCAGGAAAGCTTGGTTAAGGTTATCCACCCAAAGAATGTCTCAAGGTGGACCTACATCCTCCAACCATACTTTTGCTCTTCTTACCTGCAGTGGCAAACCCTGAGGGGAAAGAGGAAAGAGTAGGTCTAGGGAACAACCATATACCTAGTGTTTGGTTGATTCTCAGAGTCTGACTGAGTAACCAGTTCCCTTCATTCATGCTCGAAATTAACTTCTGAGAGTTGCATTCAAATCCCTCCCACCATGACAGAACCATTACGCTCTCCTTATGCAAAAGTGCCACGCTATTTCGCCAACAGTGCTGCATCGTGCAACAGTGCTACTACAGTGTGCAGGGTAATTACTCAGTAGAATACTGTCAGGTTTTTTTTAAATAAGGGCAAAAGGGAAATTTAGAGAGAGGGGGATCTCATGTGGTTGATGTTAGGATATAGATATTCAGGCCTGTCTGTAAAAGCCTATACTCTAAGAATTTAGGTGTATTCTTATCACTTGGCTAGTTAGAGGTATAAAAGAAAGAATCAAAATCACTGTCTGCCAGTGTAAGGTCCTTCTCTTACTGTGACAGTCTGAGGCCCTGTTTTTAGGCTAAGATCTTTGGCTAAGCAACAGAGGCAGCCATAAGCTGGGAAGCGACAGGTCACATCCTCACATTCCAAACTAGTCACATTGAAAGAAAGTGCTATTGCGCTGTTAGGAATACACTCCTGTCCGGATAATGCCTATCACCTCCAGAGAAAGGGAAGTGCCTAGAAAATGTAAAAGGAAACTTAGTTGGATAGCATCCTGTCTGGTAAGAACTCACTTATCAATAGCTGGGATGTGAAATCCTCATTTCTTTGTTCTATCACTGTAGTCCCCATTTCCCTATTGTCTGTATAATCTCTGTCTGGTTCTGTGATTGTTTCTGTCTGCTGTATAATTAATTTTGCTGGGTGTAAACTAATTAAGGTGGTGGAATATAATTGGTTACATAATCATGTTACAATATGTTAGGATTGGTTAGTTAAATTTCAGGAAAATGATTGGTTAAGGTATAGCTAAGTAGAACTCAAGTTTTACTGTATAGTCTGCAGTCAATCAGGAAGTGGGGGTGGGGAAATTGGAATCATGATTTGCTAAAGGGGGAATTGGGAACATGGAATGGGGGTGGGGAAATTGGAATCATGTTTGGCTAAGAGCAAGAATGGGAACAGGGACACAGGTGTAAGGCTCTGTGGTGTCAGAGCTGGGAAGGGGGACACTAAGGAAGGAAACTGGAATCATGCTTGCTGGAAGTTCACCCCAATAAACATTGAATTGTTTGCACCTTTGGACTTCAGGTATTGTTGCTCTCTGTTCATGCGAGAAGGATCAGGGAAGTAAGTGGGTGAAGGAATAAGCCCCCTAACAGTTGAGGTTTTCACGTTGCTACACTGAGCCTTTTACATTAAAAAGTATCAGATCAAAAAAAGCCACCCAGGGTGCTGCTGCATCAGAGCCGGCCAGTCATCCCCAGCTGATGAGTACTGATTGGACTGCAGGAGAAACAAACTGCTTGGCTAAGCCCAAGAGAACTGGGTCCCTCAGCTGGGGAGTGAGACATCTCTTCCTGCCACAACCCCAGAGCTGGGAGAGAGGTGTCTGTCCCCACCACAGCCCTGGGCTGATGGGAGTCCTCTCCCCCCGCTGCAACCCAAGCTGGGGGAGAGCCCTCTCTCCCTGCTGCAGCCCCGGGGCTGTGGGAGAGGTGACTCTCCCCACTGCAGACCCAGAGCTGGGGAAGAGGAGTCTCTCCCCACCACAGCTTTGCATACCCCAAGCTTCCCCATCACTATCCCCCCACCTCACCCCACTGATCTACCTACCTACATATTCTCCAGGCCCATCTGTGGCTACAACCCTATGTGCGCACCTGTACTAATCAGCTGCACGGCCCCTGATGACCTCTTGTGTGGCTGCACAGGCACACAGTTTAGAGGGAACACAGGTTGTAAGTGCTTTGGAGGATAGGATCAAAATTCAAAATGACCTGGACAAACTGGAGAAATGGCCTGAAGTAAATAGGATGAAATTCAACAAGGGCAAATGCAAAGTACTCCACTTAGGAAGGAATAATCAGTTGCATACATACAAAATGGGAAATGACTGTCTAGGAAGGAGTACTGCAGAACGGGATCTGTGGGTCATAGTGAATCACAAGCTAAATATGATTCAACAGTGTAACACTGTTGCAAAAAATTTCATTCTGGGATGTATTAGAAATGTTGTAAGCAAGACACAAGAAGTAATTCTTCTACTCTACTCTGTGCTGATTAGGCCTCAACTGGAGTATTGTGTCCAGTTCTGGGTGCCACATTTCAGGAAAGATGTGGACAAATTGGAGAAAGTCCAGAGGTGAGCAACAAAAATTATTAAAGGTGTAGATGACATGACCTATGAGGGAAGATTGAAAGAATTGGTTTTGTTTAGTCTGGAGAAGAGAAGACTGAGAGGGGACAGGTATAATAGTTTTCAAGCTGTTACAAGGAGGAGGCAGAAAATTTGTTCTCGTTAACCTCTGAGGATAGGACAAAAGCAATGGGCTTAACTGCAGCAAGGACAGTTTAGGTTGGACATTAGGAAAAACTTCCTAACTGTCAAGTAGGTGGTTAAGCACTGGAATAAATTGCCTAGGGAGGTTGTGGAATATCCATCTGTGACGAAGTGGGACTGTTCTTAATGTTTCCTCCGAATATTGTGGGGGTGCCTCAGTTTCCCCTATGCAGTTCTTAAGTATCTAGGGGGTGGGGTAAGGGTGTATGATCACTGCAGAGCCCTAGAGGGCAGGTGTGTGCAGGGGTCTGGACACAGAGGATGGCCGACACCCTGTTTCCTGGCAACTGATGGCCTGGGCCCTTCCCCCCTGCAAGGTGAGAGCTAAAGGGTTGGAGAACAAAGGAATCCGGTGACCTCCTGGCCCGGGAAAGGGACAAAGCCCAGAGGAGGAGGGGCTGGAGGGAGTTTCAGTTTGGGGCTGGCTAGGACATGGAGTGAAGTGCAGACGTGGTTGTCTGGCTCACTGCCCTCCAAAATGGACCCAGCTGAGGGGTCCTGTTCTCTGCACCTGCAAGCTCTGTTTTAGACCATGTTCCTGTCGTCTAATAAACCTCTGTTTTACTGGCTGGCTGAGAGTCCCGTCTGACTGCGAAGTTGGGGTGCAGGACCCTCTGGCTTCCCCAGGAGCCCCGCCTAAGCGGACTCGCTGTGGGAAGCACACGGAGGGGCAGAGGATGCTGAATGCTCCGAGGTCAGACCCAGGAAGGTGGAAGCTGTGTGAGCTTTGTGCCCTGCAGACCGGCTGCTCACCGGAAGGCGACTGCCCCAGAGTCCTGACTGGCTTCATGGGGAGCAGTTCCAGAGCATCGCCCGGGGACTCCGTGACACCATCATTGGAGGTTTTTAGGAGGTAGTTAAACAAACATCTGTCAGGAATGGTCTAGACAATACTTAGTCCTGCCATGAGTGCAGGGCACTGGACTAGAGGACCTCTCAAGACCCCTTGCAGTCCTATGCTTCTAACATTCAAAACAGACAGCTTCATCCTTCTCCCCCCATATTGCCTGTGTGCCAGCAGGAGGAGCACTGAGCACCGGAGAGCGAGTCACCCTGCTTTTAGTTCCAGTCCACAGCAGCTGGGGGGAACAAAAGGAAAGTTCTGATCAGCACCTGCAGCCTTGTGGAGTATGCTCAGTCACACTGTGGGCAGGCAGCCGCATGCATAGGCTGATCAGCACGGGGCACTATAAGGGGATGGAGCACTCTCAGTGCAGATGGAATCTGTGGAGAATGTAGCTGCCAAACTCTAAGAAGTCTCTACTTCATACATGCAAATTGAGGGATTTTTTTTTTTTTTTTTTTTTTTTTTGAGGCTTATGACTTGGCCAAACGTAGGTGAAATTTCACTGGGGCAGCAAAAGGCACATACCTGACATCAACTGCCTTGCCGAATTTCAAGACCCTGATCCAGATCCTGGAGTCACTAAAGCTTCTCACCAAAGCAGTAGTAAGAATATTTTAACATGGGCAAACACTGTATTTTTCTCCAACCTCATTCTTGGCAATGGCTGTATCATTTGTAGCTGAAACTTTCCAAAAAAAATTCAGGCTTTGGCAGACACTTGGCATGTAGAATGTCAGCCCAAACATTTTAAGTTTGGCAAAGTTGTAAGCAGCTGAAAGCAAGTTCTTATCATGGAAAGTGTTCAGGAATCTAAACTAGAGGTGTCGCTACCTGCTCTGCCTATAAAAATAAGTGGTCATATTAAATCAGATAAAGTTGGGAATTGAGAGAAGCACACAGAAGAGCTTGCAATTATGGTCCTGATTCATCACTGTGTTAATCCATTTTTGCACTGGTGTAGCCCAACATAAAACTGGAGTAATATAGTGGAGAGTCAGGCCCTCTATCAGCACCTTTTGTGCTGGGAATGTGACTTCCATTTGGATCATTAATTTGACCTTTGGATGCCTTATTAGATATTGAGTTCTTCTGGGTTTCTAACTAGCAATTGGTGCCAACGGCCCTTTGCTCCGGCTGGCATAAAGAGTGCAGCTTTTCTTGACAGAGGTGGAACCTTGCTACAATTATCGAGACCTTTGTCACCTTGAATTTAATTTATTTTAATGCACTCTACATGGGGCTAGTGTATAGTGGGGCTTCCTGCTAATTAAGCATTATGCCACACAGAGAGCGCTTCACACTGGTGCTTTCAATGGAGTACATATGTTTCCACCAGCTAGGAATCAGTCTCAGTTTCTCCTGCTTTTGCATTCACATAGCCCAGTATCTCAACTTTTCATTATTTCCCAAATTTTACTGCCATTTTACTGATTTGCCCATAAGACCCAGCAAAGCACACTTGGCTATCATTCTATCTAACCTCCTGTCCCCACCATCCATACTGTCCATCATGGGGAGCAATTAAAAACATGTACATTGGGCTTCCTTATGTTATCCTGAACCAGATGTCTCCACTGCCATTCCTCTGTACAGTAATTGTGTGGGGAAAATGAAAATCAAAGTCACATGTTCCCTTTATATTCATGAGACAAAGGAGCAATGGCAAGACAGTTTGCCTGTGATGTGAATTCACTAGGATTATTAGGAAGGCCATTAAGTTTAATTTTGGAGAAGATTACAACACAGAGATGGTTCCCTTGATTTGGTTTGCTGACCTTAGTCTCTATTCTTAGCATAACAGGCAGCTCAGACTAACACAGTGATCCCCAACCTTCTCTGATTGGTTCCTCCGCTTTGTGACAGGTTGCCACCCAAGCCCAGCCAGATCTACCCATATGCCACCAATCCCACATGCTCTGCTTTGATGAAGTTGTTTTATCTCATTTACTTTTTCCTCCATTCCCTCTTGACTTTTTCTGTATGTTTTCCTTTTACTTCCTGTCCCATGCTTCTTTTCTGCTTAAAATTTGACTGTACTTTCTTCTACCAGTCTGGCTGTGCTCACGGCCAGCCCTAGTCCAAATGGCGCCCCCAACCCCATTTGTTAAAACTTTTGAATACCTTATTTTTTATTGCATTTGTAGCCCATTTCTCGACTTGGATGCATGATTTGCATGCATGATTTATCTCTATCATATAAGACAATAAATTTGCATGCTAGGATTTGTAAATCTGTATTTATTCATGCCATATATAAGCAAATACAGAATGCCTGAACCATGTTACTTCAAATATTCTATTTTCCCTTTTGTCGCTAACAACATAAACAGCACCCCGAGCCCAGCGCTCCCCAAGCCTGGCACTCCAGGTGGTTGTCTAGGTCACCTGCCCCTCAATCTAGCCCTGGCTGTGCTAATCCACCAAGAAGTAGACTGCAAGGTCACATAATATTTTATGCCATACCCAAACATTCGGCCCTATTCTGCAAATGCTTACTTGTGTGAGTAGTATTATTAGCCCAGATCAGGGGTAGGCAACCTATGGCACACGTGCCAAAGGCAGCATATGAACTGATTTTCAGTGGCACTCACACTGCCCAGGTCCTGGCCACTGGTCCGGGGGGCTCTGCATTTTAATTTAATTTTAAATGAAGCTTCTTAAACATTTTAAAAGCCTTATTTACTTTACATACAACAATAGTTTACTTATATATTATCGACTTATAGAAAGAGACCTTCTAGAAACATTAAAATGTATTACTGGCACGCAAAACCTTAAATTAGAGTGACTAAAAGAAGACTCAGCACACCACTTCCGAAAGGTTGCCAGCCCCTGGCCCAGATCTTCAGGTCTGTCCAAAACACTGAGGCACCAGGCTGCTTGCTTCTTACACCCTCTGCATGACCCCTTTATACAACCTTGATGATATTTACCCCTCTCCCCCATGATATAGGGACCCAGCGCAAAGCTCTCCAGACCCTTATATGCAATAGAATAAGCCTCCACATCCTCTGGGGTAGAAGGCTGGAAGGGGAGGAGGCACAAACCGGCCATCGGAGGGCCCATGTGATCCATGTTTACATGGATCCAGTGGCCCCAACGCTCCATGGGATTGGTGTGGAAGGGTCTTTGGGGATGCTACTCCAGTATAGCTGAGGGAGGAGGGGCAGGGTAACAAGGACCCACTCACTGGATCTGGATTAGGATGGTAGAATTCTTCTTCCCAGGTGCCCTACGCTCCCCCATGCAGAACCTACTTATTGTGGCTTTCTGTGGATGGAGTGGATTTGACCATCCCCATTAATATTCCCAGTCAAGCACCTCTCAGAGAACAGTGCCCATGATAAACCCCATGTGAGTGTGCCCAGCAGCTTGTAATATTTTTCAAACTACTGAATAACGTACTGTTAATTACACAGGCAGCAGGACCTGTAATCAGTGGGAGGAAAAGTCTCACCTCAAATGTGGGAGAGCTCTTCTAGGGCTTTTTTAGCTCAGGTATTTTTTACTGTATCAGTTGTCTCTACTCAGTAGGATGGACCCATTAATTTACCCAAATATATATCAAAGAATGAGTTTGAATGGTGTGAGGTAATCCCAAGAACCCTAACAGGCAGAGATCAAAGCAGCTGGAAATGTTGCAACTAAAAGACGAAAGCTGCTGCCTCTTTGGAATGGAGAAGAATCTAATGGGGCTGGAGGAAGCAACTATAAAGTTCATAGTTGTGGGGGAAGAGGATGGTTTATTTCATTGCTTCTCAATGACATGCCTATCTTAGGTGTTTCTAGGATGCCCATCCCACTCATATCTGAGCTCCATCTCAGCTGTCTGGGAGCTAGTAACAGAAAACTGCTATTTGATCTCACTCCTTCTCCTTTATCTAATCTCATCTATCAATAGCATGCGCAGCAGCATGGTATCTGAGTGCCTCACAGAAATTACACGAAGTCAACAACCTTCCTTGGAATCTTCTTTCTGTGTGAAATAAAAGTTAGGGTTTAAAGAAAAAAGAAATCCAAATGGGTACTTCATGATTCACCTATACCCACCCCTGCAGCTGGCCAGATGGTGGATGGCATATCCTGTGTGCAGAAAAGGAACACTGTTTTATGTGCAAGAGTTCTAATGCTCATAAAATAATAATTCATTAATAATAATAATAGCATTTATATAGGGCTCAGCATGTTCAAATCTCTGTGCAAATACTAATTAATCCTTACAGAACCCTTGTGGGACAGTGTGCTGAGGTAGACAAATCCCACATTGGAGAGCAAGGGGTTAAGGAACAGCTCTGGGCTTGCGCAGCCCTGCCCAGACACACCTGCCAAACCTGCACAAGCTGAAGGCAGGGCTTTAAAAAGGAGAGAAAAGCTTGAAGTAGGGGCAGGTGGGTGGAAGGGAGCAGAAGGCTGCTCTGAGGTGAAAGTGCTGCCCAGGAGCTCATTGCCTGAGACTTGACACCACAGACCTGTACCAACCTACAGATGAGAGGCCCAGGACTCAGTGTGCAGGTCAGAGACTAGACTGAAGTGATTTACTCTGGAAGCTAAAGGAGGCTGGGGCAGGAAGTGGTCCATGGGATGGCTGATTAGCACCCCAGTGTGTCAATTGGAGACACCCACACATTGGACTCTGGACCAGAACCTAGTGGAGAAGGCAGCCTGGGCTCCCCTACCCATTCCAAGAGGACATTACAACAACAAAGAGCCTTCACCTAGGCTGAGAGGCCAGCTGGAGAAGACTGACTGTTCAAGGGCCCAGTCCCTCAAATTCCTGTGCTATAGGGGAGGACTGGAAACCCTTGGGGTTGACAAGTTGCTAGAAAGACTGGGAGCGGCCAAGTATATCTCCACCCTAGACCTCATGAAGGGGTGTGGCAGATCCCTCTGATGTCAGAGTCTCCGGAGAAGACAGTTTTCTCCATCCCATTAGGTCTGTGCCAGTTCTGCACTATGCCATTTAGCCTCTGTGGGGCAGCAGCCACTTTCCAGAAAGTCATGGACCAAGTGCTGCGGCCACATAGCCAAAATGTGGCAACATACATAGATGACATAGTGATTTACAATCGTAATTGGGATGACCATGTGCGTCATGTCATGTCCACCCTCCAAGCCCTTGAGCGTGTAGGACTCACGGTGAACTTGGCCAAGTGTAGGATGGCGAACCGGGAAGTCACATACCTTGGCTACACCATGGGGCAGGGCAGATTCCGACCACTAATTGCAAAGTTCAGGCCTTATAACTTTTTCCACCCCAACAACCAGAAAACAGGTATGGAGCTTTTTGCATCTAGTGCGCTATTACAGAAGATTCATAGCAGACTTCGATGCTATTGCAATGCCCCACACAGATGTTGTGAAGGTACTAGTCCCAAAAAAGATCATTTGGTTGGAAGAGTGCAACAGGGCATTTAGGACTCTAAAGAACCGTATGTGTCAGGACCTGGTACTTTTTCACCCAGACTTTGAAAAAAAGTTTATGTTGCAAACTGACATCTCTGCAGGAGGACTTGGAGGAATCCCTTCTTAGGAAGTTGAAGGAGAGGAGCAACTTGTCCTCTATAAATGCAGGAAACTGTTCCCCTGGGAGATGGCCTATTCACTCATAGAAAAAGAAGCTTTGGCTGTGAAATGGGATATAGATATTATTTAGTGGGAAATCCCTTCTCATTAGTGATGGACTATGCCCTTCTGTGTTGGCTGAAGGACATCAACCTCTGGATTATGCAGTAGTACCTTTCATTACAACTGTATAGTTTTCAGGTACTTCATTGTGCTGGGAAGACCCACCAGAATATAGATTCCTTTTCCCACAAGGGTGGGGTCGCAGGGCTGGAGAACAAGATGCCAGGTCCTGTTTTGAGGGGGTCTATATGTGATGGGGTATACAAATCCCACACTGGAGAGCAAGGGGTTAAGAAACAGCTCTGGGCTCAGGCAGCCCCACTCAGACACACCTGTCAAGCCTGCACAAGCTGGAGGCAGGGCTTTAAAAAGGGGAGAAAAGCTCAAAAAGAGGAAGGGGGTGGAATGGACCAGACAGCTGCTCTGAGGGGAAAGTGCTCCCAGAAGCTGATTGTCTGAGGCCTGACACCACAGACCTGTACCAATTTACAAAGGAGAGGCTGGGGACTGAGTGTGCAGGTCAGAGACTAGACTGAAGTGATTTACTCTGGGAAGCTAAAAGAGGAAGTGGTCCAGGGGAGAGGCTGCTTAGCACCCCAGTATGCTGATTGGAGCCACCCACCCACTGGGTCCTGGACCGTAGACCAGTGGAGAGGGTAGCCCGGGCTCCCCTACCCACTCCAAGAGGATGTTACAGTGACAAAGTGCCTTTACCTAGGGTGAGAGGCCAGCTGGAAAAGACTGACTGTTTGATAGCCCAGTCCCCCAAATCCCTTTGCTAAAGGGGAGGACTGGAAACCCTTTAGGTGAGGCACTGAAGGACAGGACTGTGTTTCCACAGGGAGATGACCAACCAACCCCTGCATGATCACTAAGCAGCACTGTTGGTGGCTGTGCACCTCCTACAGGCAGGTAGGTAAGTATCATCCCTATTGAACAGATCGAGTAACTGAACTACAGGCCAAATGACTTGCCAAAGTCCTTAACCAGTCAGTAGCAGAGCCAGGGCCCCAGTCCTTGGGCCTGGATGAGCTGTTGTCAGTACAGGCCCTGAGGGGAGAAGGCAACGTGGTTTTATGCTATCTTGGCACTTCCTCAATCCCCAAGGTTGCCACAGAGGCCAGTTTGGCCCCCCACATAAGTTACAGAAGTCTCAGTGATACTCTGATGGCCATGTGTAACAGCCCCCAAGGGGAACTGTGAATCACCAGAGAGGAGAGCACTCCCTAGGTATCCTCTACACCAGCAACTGTGAGGGTGTTGGCCGCCTAGAGCCAGGGAAATCTCCAGCTGCCTGCTTAGCCTAACTCCAAGACTGCTGTGTGTTGCTGGAAGGGCGCAAAGGAGCTGTCAGTGGGCTCAGGATCTGGTTCCAGGGCTCCCATATACTGATGTGCATTGGGATGCCTGCTTGTTTCATCTCCTGTTGCAGCTTCCTTAACCTGGTCTTCTTGTTGGACAAGGAAGGGGGTCACTCGCCAGGCAGTGTTCCTCCATTTTCATGGTTCAGATTCATTTTAAGCTCTTCCATGGTAGTGCAGTGGCAGACCCCAATGTGTTTAAGCCTCATAAGAAATAATAAAACCCTTGGTGTATACCCTTAGTATTCCCTTTAAGAGCGGTCAAAGGATTTGAAGAGGGGCTCTCATTGGCAGAAGCTTCAGTACAGCTTCAGGTCCAGACTTCATATCACATAAACTTGACTATTTCTCTTTCTGAAATGGGTTGATCAATATTTCTGTGGTGTTACTTACTTCATAACTTGCTGCAGCGTCAGCCAAAGGGGCCTGGAGCCAGCACTACAATATCTCAAGTCAGGCTAAACTAACAGTGCCTGCAATTAATAGGGGATCATGTGCCCAAGTCCTATAAATAAATGAAAGGGACAGAGTCATCCTTCGGAGGCTCGTCACCTTTTAGGCACTCATGCATACCTTAGACGCACTGGGCCAGCACGACAGCTCAGGAACAAAATGAGCAATTAATTAAACAAATGTACGGTAACAGAGGTAATGGAGTAACTATCTACACAGTGGGAAAGTTTCCCAGAGCCACGTCATCTGACTAGAGAAGGCTGAATGAGGAAAGGAAAGAGTAAAAAAGAAAAGAGTCTCTAATGAGTTGAGAAAAGACCAATATGGTTATGTCTCAAACACAGGAGGGCCTGATTTTGATCTCACATCAGTAAGCAGCTGGGGATACTGTTTTGGGTTCTACTACATAGATCACTGGTCAGTTTTTGGCTGACTTGACGGCAGTTGTATTGGTGACCTGAACTCTGTACCTCAGCAGCAGTATCTTCATGCGAAACAAATCCTGCTATTTAGCATGATGTGCTTTAGTTCAGCCACAAGTTATTGGCCTAGAGACAGGAATCACTGGGAGAAATTCCCTGGCCCGTGTTATGCAGGAAGTCAGATTAGATGATCATAATGGTCCCTTCTGGCCCTAAAAACTACAAATCTGTGCATTTTATACTGAGGTAGCTCCACTGACTTCAGTGGAATTGCTGCTGAGTTGCACCAGATTGAGATCAGAATCAGGGCCCATAGCTTCAGCCCTGCAGCCCAGGTCTAAAGTACCGAAGTGTATGTGTGAAGAAATGACAACTGAACCCCTTTCCACATTGCTTTCAGGGACAATGTTGGATTAACAACATTTTCACTTGCAAGAAAATACCCAAGGCCTCTTGCAACACTTGGGCCTTTCCCACAGTGGGAAATTGGCAGTGTTTGGAAACAGGTTTCAACACTGATTTTTAAAAATGGTCAGTCCCTGGATTGATGATGCAGGCAGAGCTCAGTAAGCAAGAGAATCATCTCTATTTATTACTGGCAGAGGATACAAAGGCAGTTCCCCACCCAGAGCTGTCCTTAGGATTTATGGGGCCCTACGCAGTATTATTAAACTGGTGCCCCTATGCTCCACTGAAGACGGTCCCCAGCTGGTGCCGCTGACCTCAGTGTGTCAATGGGACACAGCCACCACCCCCTCCCGCGGACCCCCAGAACCTTCGCCCATTGCTAACACACTCCGAGCTTCGTACGCAGCAAATGCTGCGGCACTGGCTCAAGGCTGGCTTTGCGCTGTCACAAGGGGGCTGCATCCTGCCAGAGCCCATGGCCCTCCTGGAGCCCCTAGCCATTCCTGGCTCACCACGAGCATTTTGACAGGAAGTACCAAACAGTAACAACAACAATAATACAAGTGTGTTCTGTGTATGCGTGACAGTGTGTGTGTGTGTGTGAGAGAGAGAGAGAGAGAGAGCGCCAGTGTGTGTGACTATGTGACAGCGTGTGTGTTGGGGAGTGTGAGACTGTGTGCGTGTGACAATCTGTATGGGGGACTGTGACTCGTGAGAGGCAGAGTGTATGTGGGTGTGAGAGACAGTGTGTGTGTGTGTTGGGAAGTGTAAGAGACAGTGAGCAGACTGTCACTTTAAGTCCCCCCCGCCTCCATTCCCCCCCGCAGACTCACGTGGAAGTTTTGCTCCTCCTGTCCTGGCCCCAGCCTGGCGCCCGCTGGAGATCAAGTGATGCAGGCAGGCAGGGTACAGGGAGGGACTCTGCTCCGGGTGGCGGTGGGTTGGGCTGCTGCACAACCAGTGACCGGCTGCACCACTCTGGGCTCCCTGGGACTGGGGCAGCAGAGCCAGAGGCTGGAGCCATCCGCTGGCGGGCTGAGGAGAGAGGGAGAGAGGGGCCGGGGTTGGGGGCGGGAAGAAGCCCCCCAGCCCAGTGTGGGAGTGGGGCCAAAGAAGAGAGAATTCCAGCCGCGGCCAGCGAGGGGAATGGTGCCTCAAATTTTTGGGTGCCCTACGCAGCCGTATATGCTGCATATGCCTAAGGACAGCCCTGTCCCCTCCTGCTGCTGGTAGTACTGCTATACCAGCAATTCCTCTTTCTGCACATGCAGGAAGCACATACCCCTGCAAACATCCTCTCAGAGGTACTTCCCTCTGCCAGCAGGGAGGTGCCACACCTTTAGGGGACTAAGAAACAGCTTCTCCTCCAACCAGCACAGCAATTCCATTACAATAAT
Source organism: Chelonia mydas (assembly GCF_015237465.2). Classification (NCBI taxonomy): domain Eukaryota; kingdom Metazoa; phylum Chordata; order Testudines; family Cheloniidae; genus Chelonia; species Chelonia mydas. The sequence continues at coordinate 74,418,722 of NC_051246.2, forward strand.
AAGGCCCCCATCCACCCCAGAGTACTGCAGAGCTCTATTTCATAGTTGTATAGCATGGGTATCTGTCACATTTTAATCTGTGTGTAGCAGGATGCAGGCATTTCCAATGCCGTGTCAGCTAGCCCTGCTCAAGGTATGTTCAGATGTTCGGGGGGGTGTAAGAGGAGATTACAGGATTCTCATGTCTCCTGTGCCATCTCTGTCTCAGAAATCCTGGCATCCTTTCCTCAGAGGGAAGCTTTCTTGCTGCCCTTGGCATCACTGAACAATCGCTTTGTGAGGTTGTGTTTAGGCCTTGGACTGGTGCCTGGTTTTCAAATCCCATATACTTGCTGTGCTACTAAGGGGTGCCTCCCCTGACCTTGGCATCTCTATTCCACAGTGGACTGAGACTACAGAGCTTTGGGCCAGCAACTTCTCCATTACCTCTCAGGTAACAGTCAGTTCTTCCGATCAGATGCAGTCTCCAGAACTCCCCGATAAGATGGTGTGCATTCCAGATTCCACTTCAATTATTCACACTGGGATTGTACTGCAGTATATTTCCCTCAGATAGTTTCTCTCTCACTTCTCTTTTAAATAAGACCTGGTCTAACCACAGAGAAAGGTTTCTAGGACTGACATGTATTTACTGTAAGGGTACGTCTACAGTACGAAATTATTTCAAATTTATTCTATTCAAATTTTCGGAAGTGACTTTATACATTCGGTCTTCTGTGCCCCACTAAAGCGCGTGAATTCGTCGGAGTACATCCACAGTACCGAGGCTAGCATCGAATGTCGGAGCGGTGCACTGTGGGTAGCTATCCCACAGTTCCCGCAGTCCCCGCCGCCCATTGGAATTCTGGGTTAAGGTCCCAGGGCATGATGGGGCAAAAACATTCTCGCAGGTGTTTCTGGGTGTGTATTCAGTCGCTCCTCCCTTCTTGAAAGCTATGGCAGACAATCGTTTCGCACCTTTTTGGAATGCAGATGCGATACTGCTTTCAGCAGACGGTGCACCGCTGCTCTCCTGCTACTATGAATCCACCTCACATTTCCCCTCGTCTTCCTATGTAATCTCTAGTATCTACTCTTTCTCCTCATCGAGCGCTTCCGCTGCCAACTCTGCTCGGCCATCGTGAACCGAGCAGTACAGCTTCCGCCGCCAACTCTGCTCTCCTGCTCTTGCCGCGCTACCGAGCTTCTCCATGTTGTCTGTCCTGGGCTCCTGCCTCCATGAAAACTACAGAAGACAACAATTTCCCGCCTTTTTTCGGCTATCGTGAACCAAACAGCACCTCTTCCGCTGCCACTTTGCTGTCCTACGTTTCGTGCCCTTTTTCCAGGATTACCCATGCAGGTGCCATAGCCATGGAGCCCGCTCAGATCTCCGCTGCAGTTTTGACCATTTTAAATACCTAGTGCATTATCCAGCAGTATGTGCAGTACCTGCAAAACCGGGCGAGGAAGCGATGACAGCACAATGATATACTGATGAGGACATGGACACAGACATTCCTAGAAGCACGGCATGTGGCGATTGGGAGATCATGGTGGTGTTGGCCAGGTTCATGCCGTGGAACGCCAAATCTGGGCCCGGGAAACAAGCACAGACTGGTGGGACCGCATAGTGTAGCAGGTATGGGATGATTCCCAATGGCTGCGAAACTTTAGTATGTGTAGGACCACTTTCATGGAACTTTGTGACTTGCTGTCCCCTGTCCTGAAGCGCAAAGACACCAAAATGAGAGCAGCCCTCACAGTTGAGAAGCGAGTGGCCATAGCCCTGTGGAAGCTTGCAATGCCCGAAGCTTGCAGCTACCGGTCAGTCGGGAATCAGTTTGGAGTGGACAAATCTACTGTGGGGGCTGCTGTGCTGCAAGTAGCCAGCGCAATCATTGACCAGCTGCTATCAAGGGTAGTGACTTTGGAAAATGTGCAGACCATTGTGGATGGCTTTAATGCGCTGGGGTTCCCTAACTGCGGCGGGGTGATAGACGGAACGCATATCCCTATAGACGGGGCAGCCAGTACGTAAACCGCAAGGGATACTTTTCCATGGTGCTGCAGGCACTGGTGGATCACAAGGGACATTTCACTGAAGTCAGCGTGGGATGGCCAGGAAAGGTGCATGACGCTCGCATCTTCAGGAACTCTGGTCTGTTTGAACAGCTGCAGGAAGGGACTTACTTCCCAGACCAGAAAATTACTGTTGGGGATGTTGAAATGCCTATAGTTGTCCTCGGGGACCCAGCCTACCCCTTAATGCCATGGCTTATGAAGCTGTACACAGGCACCCTGGACAGTAGTAAGGAGCAGTTCAACTATAGGCTGAGCAAGTGCAGAAAGGTGGTAGAATGTGCTTTTGGACGTTTCAAAGCGCGCTGGCGCAGTTTACTGACTCGGTTAGATCTCAGCACAAGCAATATTCCAATATTCCAATTGTAATTGCTGCTTGTTGTGTGCTCCACAATATCTGTGAGAGTAACGGGGAGACCTTTATGGCGGGGTGGGAGGTTGAGGCAACTCGCCTGGCAGCCAGTTTCACACAGCCAGACAACAGGGCAATTAGAAGAGCGCAGCAGGGCGCACTGCACATCAGAGAAGCTTTGAAAGCCAGTTTCATGACTGGCCAGAATATGGTGTGACAGTTGTGTTTGTTTCTCTTAAAGTTACCCGCCCCCTATATATATTAAAGGAAATAAAGTCACAATTGTTTAGAAAACGTTCTTTATTAATTGTTGCACAAAACATTGAGAGAAATCAGAAGCTAGACGGGGGACAGGGGGGCATTGGTTAGGGGGGTGGAGGAGGAGGGAAGGACAAGTCCAGAAACCAAATCAAAATTTCAGATATGCCAGTTTTCTGCTGCTTGTGCAATCCTCTGCGGCAGTCTGTGGTCTTGCTGCCTTTCCCTCATTAGATCCACCATACAGCGGAGCATGTCAGTTTGCTCCTCCATGAGCTTGACCATAGCATCCTGCCTGCTCTCATCATGTGCGTCCCTCCTCTCTTCATATTCATGAAACGCTTTACACGACTCCGCAATTGTTTGCCTCCATGCATTCAGCTGGGCCCTATCAGTGCGGGAGGACTGCATGAGCTTGGTGAACATGTCGTCCTGAGTTAGTTTTTTCCACCTTCTAATCTGGACCAGCCTCTGGGACGGAGTAGATAGGGGCCACGTTGAAACATTTGCACCTGCGGGAGGAGAAAAAGGGAGGGTAGTATTTTAAAAGATACATTTTAGAATACAAAGGGGACACTCTTTCTCAGTGAAACAGGCAATTCATAGTACACAGCACATGTTCTTTGTGTACAAGGTCGCATTTTGCCTCTTATACTGATGTGCCTGCCACTTTGGTGCGAGTAAGCCATCACATGCGGCCGGGCAACAGAATTCAACTTGCAGGCAGCCATGGTAAGCCCTAGGGGCACACGGGGTTCTGCTTCTTCTGCATTCATTTCAATGCTTTCAGACTGCCGGGGTCTCTGGGATGATTGCTTCACACAACACCCTCCCCCCACCCCCCACCCACCGCGTGGCTCCGATGAGGCTCTGAGCAGGGATGAGCCCTTTAAACTAAACACGAACAGCCCAGCGCGGCTGGGTTTCCCCCCACCCCCCACCGCATGGCTCCGATCAAGCTCTCACTCACCAGAAGTGCCTTCTCCAGGGTCATGGTCCGGGAGCATGCCTTGGGAGTGGGGGGAGGCTATTGTCTCCAGCGTTTAGAATAGTTCCTGACTAGGGGGCAAAATGGATTTCCCACTTGCCGCCTGTGCACTGTCCTCCTCCTCCTCCTCCTCTTCCTCTTCGTCCTCCAAAAACTCATCCTCCTCACTCCGTGCTACTCCCCTCTTGCAGGTGTCCACGGACAATGGTGGGGTAGTGGTGGTGTCACCCCGCATAATTGCATGCAGCTCACGGTAGAAGCGGCATGTATGGGGCTGTGACCCAGAGTGCCCGTTCACCTCCCTGGCTTTTTGGTATGCTTGCCTGAGCTCCTTGATTTTTGTACGACACTGCTTTGTGTCCCTGGAGTAGCCTCTTTCCGTCATGGCCTTGGAGACTTTAGCGTACGTATTTGCGTTTCTTTTTTTGGAACGTAGTTCTGCCATAACAGATTCGTCTCCCTAATATGTGATGAGATCCAGTACCTCCCGTTTGGACCATGCTGGAGCTCATCTGCGAATCCAGGACTGCATGGTCTCTTGTGATGGTGGACTCTGCATGGTCACCTGTGATGGTGGACTGTGCTGATGGTCACCTGTGCTGATGGTGACCAAACAGGAAATTCAAAAGTTCCCGGGGGCTTTTACTGCCTACCTGGCTAATGCATCGGAGTTGAGAGTGTTGTCAGAGCGGTCACAAGGGAGCATTCTGGGATAGCTCCCAGAGGCCAATAACGTCGAATTGCGTCCACAGTACCTGTAACCCAGAACTGCGATCTCGATTTTAGCACTACTCCACTTGCTGAGGTGGAGTACAGAAATCGGATTAAAGAGCCCTTTAAATCGAAAAAACTGGTTTGGTCGTGTGGACGGAATCAGTTTTATTTCGAAGTAATGCGGCTAATTCTGAAATAACCGCGTACTGTAGACCAGGCCTCAGTGGGACTCTGTTTCCTACCCCTTTTCAAAAATACCTCCTGGAACTGTAAGGGATCAGAGACAATTCCTATAAAATTCCTAAGGATGGTTTTGTTAAAGAATAGCAAGAGAAGAGACTTGCTCCATTTCACAGTATTTAGCAGTTAAATGGGAGTAAATCTTCAGCTCTCTATAACCCCAACCTTTGGGGACATTAGGCTCCAGATCTGAGCTTTGAGGCTTGGGCCCAGCTCTACATTTAAAATAATAGTATAAAATCCTATGTCCATAAAGCTTTGTTTTAGATATGAAGGATTAATCTTCATTTACCTGAAGATTCCTAACAGAACTATTCAAAGTTCTTTTTCAGCACCCTGAGGATTACTTCTGAACCTCTATAAAAGTGTCACACTCATGCTCACACAGAATAAGCAAACATTCCCCAGACCAGAGAGGATCCATAACTCATATTGCTGATTCTAAACCAGAAGTAGCAGATTCCCCAAACCTAGGCTCTGAGTAACACTGATGGCAGACAGAATTGGGGGTTTCTGAATGTATGAATAATCAGATTAGGACTCCTCCTTGACTACTAGATGTTGAAGGTCGTAAGGATATATTAAAGAGGCAAGGTGGGTGAAGTAATATATTTTATTGGACCAACTAGGTCCGAGATATTACTTCACCCACCTTGTCTCTTTAATATCCTAGGACCCACATGGCTAAACAACACTGCATATAAGGATATATGACATTCAAAAGCGGATTTTCCGTGGACTCCCAGTAAAATCTCAGATTTGACCTACAGTATTCTTAGTTAGCTAACGTGACACTGAATGCAATTTGTCCAGGTCTATATTGATAATTCAGTCATGGACATCATCATGTCAGCTCACCTGATTCTTCACAATTGCATTCAAACACAAAAAAGTGTAATGCAGACATGCCCCTAGCCCTTTCAGCTGTGCAAGACTAATGGGTAAAAACTTACTCCTGGGGGCATTCTGCACCAAAAAATTAAAAATTCTGTGCACAATATTTGAAAGTTCTGTAAAATTCTGCAAATTTTATTTGTCAAAATAACACTACATAATCAAGTCAGTTTCAATTATTTTGGTAATTTATTTCAAAATACCTATCAGCAAGTATGTCTGTAACAATACACACACACAAAAATTCCCCCCGGAGTAGAGAGTTCAAGAAACCCCTTTGACAACCCAGTTCCTCTTTCTCTGCCCCCTTTTCTCCCCAGAGTCCAGCTGGGGGGCCAGACACCCACAACCCCTCCCCCCCCCCAGAGCCCACCTGTCGGGGGCCCCCCAGCCAATACACCCACACCCCTTCTACCCACAGCCCAGCTGCAGGGCCCCCCAGCCCAGATACCCACATCCCCTCCCCCCGAGAAGTCCGCTGCAGGGCCCCCCTTGCCCAGACACCCCTCCCCCACTCCCAGAGCCCAGGGATCCAGAGGGAGAAACAGCTTGATGCTCAGTCCCAGGTTTGCGCAGAGTTTCCTGCCTGTCGCCCTCTCCTTCCCTCAGGGCATGCTGGGAACTGCAGCTGCTGGGAACCCTCTAGTTCCCTCTCCCTCCCCACAGCTGTGTCTTCTATGTTCGGGCTGGGCTCTGCTGAGTCCAGTGGCCCCTAGTGGCAGCTATCAACACTGCAGCTCATTTCTGTCCGGGGAAAAGGAAATTCTGCATGCACTATGTTAATTTCTGCAAAATTCTGCATTGCGCAGGGTCGCAGAATTCCCCCAGGACTAAAACTTGCTTTTGTCAGTGAAGTAAGTCTCTCATGAAAACTGGGATCATATTCTGTAGACTAAGAAGGTGTATTTCTACACATACAAGCTCCAAGTAGAACAGGGATCACTGAGAGAATTGATTCGATGGAATGTCCAGTTCTATTCTAGATGAAGTCTGCTGTTGAAGGAGAGCAGCAGTGGGACCAAAGGTCCACTTCAGATCAAATCACAGATGTCAATAAGAGGACAGCATTGTGGGAGCAGCTTGTGAGGTACAGAGAGGGTAAACTGAAGCATATGGTACAGTGTGCTTGAATCCCAGCAGCACACATCTGCTTCACAGATCTGGCACAGCCCTAGACCTCCAACCAAAGTTTGTTTTAGCTCCCATGAGAGTACCTCAGAGGAGAGTCCAATAAAAGTAGAGTTCACTTCAAAACTGTGTATAGACAATGATATTGGAATAACATGAGGTGGAGCAGGAATTTTCCTGTATTTGGAACAGAAGTTCTTGCTAACTCAGTTTTCCCAGACTAAGTAAAGCTCAACTCTCATATACACCTCCTGCCCAGCATTACTTGAACTTGCCCAATAACTGAAGGAATGTTGCTTTTGGTAGAAGCCTGGGATTTTTAGAGCAACTCTTTCTAAATCTCCAGCTTTTCAAAATCTGTGCACCCAGCCCACCCTGCCTGCTTTGGACATAAGAATAAAAAACAAAATATTGTATAACACCCATGATTCATGTCTTGCTTACCCAACTGATCACACAATCTGATTGTTTCTGCCACCCTACCCTCATATTTGTAATGGGATGCATAAACAGGGGAATCTCGAATAGTAGAGAGATTATTTTACTTCTATATTTGGTGCTGGTGTGACTGCTTCTGGAATACTGTGTCCAGGTTTGGTGCCCACAATTCAAGAAGGATGTTGATAAATCAGAGAGAGTTCAGAGAAGAGCCACAAGACTGATTAAAGGTTTAGAAAACATGCCTTACACTGACAGACTCACGGAGCTTAATCTATTTAGTTTAACAAAGAGAAGATTAAAAGGTGACTTGATCACAGTCTATAAGTACCTACATGGGGAACAAATATTTAATAATGGACTCTTCAATCTAGCAGAAAAAGATATAACATATTCCATGGCTGGAAGTTGAAGCGAGGCAAATTCAGATTAGAAATAAGGTATAAATATTTAACAGTGAGAGTAATTAATCATTGGAACAATTTACCATGGGTCATGGTGGATCTCCATCACTGACCATTTTAAAATCAAAATTGAATGTTTTTCTAAAGCTATGCTCTAGGAATTATTTTGGGGAAGTTCTATGGCCTGTGTTATACAGAAGGTCGGACACTAGATGATCACAATGGTCCCTTCTGGCCTTAGACTTTATGAATCTCTCTCTTCCTGTTGTTCTTGTTTCAATTTAGGGCCCATTCTCTCAAACAGTTAAGTTTTACTGGGACTACATCTAGGAAAAACAGTATTGTCAACCCCAAGCATTCAACATCATGAGTCAAGCCACAAAAAGTCATGAGATTGTTTTAAACAACGTGAGATTTTAAAAAATAAATGTGGGGATCTTTTTATTTGCCTTTCAGTGTCTGCACCTATAGGGTTCATATTTTCAAGCTTGTCTCCACAACCACAATGGCTAGAAACTTACTGTTTTTTAATGAAAGCTGAGCTTCTCACAGAATCACTTGACTCCAAGAGGGGACCTTTAAGAAAAACACCAAATATCATGAGACTTTTTTAATCCCCACACCTCCTGGAAGTAGTGCTCTGTCCCCCTCTAGTGGCACCTAGACCACTTGAGATTAATGAGTCTGCTACAGCTTTAGCTACCAGGCATGTAACTTTTAGATCATGCAGTAGAGCAGTGCTCTTCACTATTTTTGAAGTGGGGGCCACTTAGGCAAAAAACCTTCAATGTGAGAGCCACATCAACCCAACACAGACACTCCGAGTTCTTTGTTGGTTGTTATGGTAATATTACTGTTATTGGTAATATTGCTTGGAATGCAGGAGGAGTTATGGGGTGCGGGTTATGGGAGGGGGCTCAGGGCTGGGGCAGGGGCTTGGGGTGCAGTAGGGGTATGAGGGGCTGGCTCTGGCAGGCTGTAGGTTGGGTGGTAGAAGAGCTGTTCAGAACCTGCCCATTGAAGGGGGAGGCACTTACTTCGTGCAGCCCCGGCCCCACGCCTCTCCTGGAAGAGGCCAATGTGGCCCTGCGGCCCCTGGGGGGGCATGTGGCTCTGTGCGCTGCCCCTCTCTGCAGGCTCCGCCGCCACAACTCCCATTGGCCACAGTTCCCCATTCCCGGCCAATGGGAGCTGCAGGGGCGGTGCTTGCTGGCAGGAGCAGTGCGCGGAGACCTCTGCTCCCCCCCTTACCCCACATGGGCATGCTGGCCACTTCCAGGAGTGGCGTGGGGCAGGGGTAGGCAGGGAGCCTGCCTTAGCTGCAGGCCACTGCACTGCCGGAGAGTGGGATCAACAAGGAGTCGGACTTAGGGTCTATGGGAGCTGCCACTGGCTCATGGGCCTTGCAGTGAAGAACACTGCAGTAGAGGCTCGTGCATTTAGCTGCAGCGATCCTAGGTTTGATCTTTCCCGACGACAACTGAGGTCTGTTGACATTACAAGTGGGGGCTCAACTGGGAAGTCTCTGAACTGCAGGACGTGCTTCCTCAGCTAGGGGAAGTATGTAACCACACACCTCCTGGGTGTGATGCTCTGTCCCCCTCTAACGGCACCTAGACCACTTCAGATTAATGAGTCTGCTACAGCCTTAGTTAATAGTCACATGACTTTTCATTCATGCAGTAGAGGCTCATGCATTTAGCTCCAGAGGTCCCAGGTTCGATCCTGGCTGCTGACGACTGGGGTCTGTCAGTGTTACACTTGCAATAAAATCATGAGAGCTGACAACATTGTGTAGCTGCTTACTAGGTTATATAGCCATTTACGTCTGTACAAAGTGGGTATAAAATAATACTGGATCAGAACATAGGTGTAAGTAACATAAGAAGATGAATGGTCCACTGGCTAGGATGCTGGCCTCACACTTGGGAGACCTGGCTTCAAGTCACTCATCTATCACAGACTTCCTGTGTAACATCAGACAACTAACAGGTTTGCCTCAGTTTCCCCATCTGTAAGCTGGGGATAATAGCACTTCCCTTCCACATAAGGAGTGTTGTGAGGATCAATACATTAAACATTGCAAGTAATTCAGATCCTACTGTAAGATGTGGAGACTCAGGGTTTGGCTAGATTAGGCAATCACAGACTCAATAACTGACCGTTAAAAGTTCCAGATGTTCATCTAAACCAAAAACTGCTCCTCATGTTAAAAATGACTCAGGAAGCCACAAAATAACAGGCACTCATTTTTTTTAATGCAAAAGAAAATCTCAGCTAGTAAAGTCTGCCAAACATTGGGAGCTCTGATGGGCTTCGTAATGGGTTGCCATGTGTCTCAGATGGTTATTGCTTCCGGGGCAGGATCTACTTGTTGGGCCAGATTCAGTGTTTACTCACACTAATGTAAAGCCAGTGTAATGCAACCCCTTGCTCCAGATTACCTAAACCTCCAAATGCCAGAAGCTGAGAATGGATGACAGGGGATAGATCACTTGAAATTGCCCTGTTCTGTTCATTCCCTCTGAAGCACCTGGATGGGTCACTGTCAGAGACAGGATACTGATCTAGATGGACCATTGGTCTGACCCAGTAACGCCATTCTTATGTTCTTAACTCCTTTGAGTTCAGTGGAGTTATTCTTGATTTATACTAGTATAAGTGAAAGAGACTCAGGCCTAAGATGACCAGATAGCAAGTATGAAAATCCAATATCGGGACTGTCCCTATAAAATTGGAACATGTGGTCACCCCACTGGTCACCCTGCTCAGGCCCCTTCTTCTTCTAGAGAGTAAGGAAAATGGTTGGGACAGAATGTTAGAGAAAGCACAGATCAAAATGCAGCAAAATATCCAAGAAACATATGTTACAATGAATTTTAAGGAAAACTTGTTTGTCTTTTAAAAAATATTCTGTTCTGAAATATTTTTCTATTGTTGATTACAAATGTAAAGTAGCTACAATAGGTGTAGTGTAAAGCTGCAGGGCTGATGCGAATTGGTGGGCTCTCAATTTACCTCTCTTCCCTCAAGAGTCAGTAATGATTGTGGGTTACAACTATATAGTGAAGAAGGATGTGGAGAGAAAAGATTTCAATAGTCAGTTCACATGGTTCAGTATGGCTTCAAAAGATACCAAATTTAATGAAGGCTAATAGGAAAAATGCCAACAGACCTTGACAACCATAGGGGCTGATCCTGGGAAGTGATGACTATTTCACTGAGCTCAGGGCTATATTATAGCATTACTCCTCCAAACAGTTCACTCTGTGTTCTGCAAGGGAAGGAAACCACAGAGCTTTGGTTTTGTAAATCTGTCAACTGAGATTTTGCTTTGCAAAACCAAACCCCAGAGTAATGTAGAGCCAGGTCCTGTTTTCTAATCAAACCTCCAAAGTTTTTGTGGATTCACAAAACGGTCCCAGTTTTGACTCATCTGTAGAAATCAGCTTCCTCACTGTGACTACCAAAAAGGTGAGCCAACCCAGCCCTGACCTGCAAGCCTGTCTGATAAAAGGCCTGAATCAATCCTGCCTACCCAATTCTGTGGCAAAGTGGACGCTGGTCCTATTCTCTGTGATACGGGCACACAGTTTGTCTATATGCTATAAGGCTACGTAAATATTCTTAATGTGAGACTCTGAACATGACCAGAATTCTGAGAGAAATCTTGGTTGTGAAGCTAAAAGGTGTTTTAATGCACCATCTGTGTCCATGTCTCTCTATCTGGTTAGAATGAATCCTTCGTGCTGGCGCTTCTCACCAGTCACAGACAAGCTCTAGAGAAACAGCTCATTTGATTGACAGCTCATTAGAAACTGCAAGACCGGCGAAACCCAAACTACAGACCATCTCTTTCTCTCTCTGTCTCCCTCTCTTTCCCCCTCCCCTCATCTGTCTAGTCTGGGAGTCGTGCTGGTCAGCACTGGCCTGAGTGGAACAAAGAACTCAGGAGATACAGGAGGAAAACAACATAAAATTTTAATAGCGTTCTAGAAAGGTTGGGTGTAATGGATCAGGGCCAAGGGCTCCCCCGCCCCTTCTGCCTAGATGCTTATATTTACTTACCATATATAGACATGCAGAGAGCATAGATTGTGCCATGCTGCACGTACACACGTGTGTACACACGTGAATACACAAAATCCTAGCTCATATATTCTGGAAGGCACAGTGCTATATAAACCCACTTAAAAATAAAGAGTTATGTATAATACAGGCAGGGAGCAAATACAATGTTAATAGAGGAGGCAGCGGTAACTTTGAATGAGGTCACATAATGGGCCAAATTCATCCCTGGTGTAAGGCAGGGGAGTTACACTTGGGGTGAATTTAGTTCAGTGTGTCTGTCTACAGTATATTATCAAAGCTTGTTTATGCAAATCCTATTTATCCATCATAAGATCATAATCCCCCATATTTAGAAGACTTCTACTAGTGATAAGCCTCTCAAGTCCTGAACCCATTAACTAGAATGCCAGTTTTTTCACCTCCCTCAAGGATCCTCCAAGGATCTCCCAGCTCACTCTAAGGCTCATGCTCTTCAGGGGAGAAGGAAGCTCCCTCTGGAACATACCAACTCTAAAACTGAGTAAACAATTCATAACCTATAATGTGATGCATTATGTCATTTTTTCTATTCAGGGGATGTCGTTTTGCAATGGCCTCAAATGGACTTGTTATTTGAAATTATTCAGTAGCATTTTCCACAATTTTCCTCTACTCCATAGCGTGGTACTTGAGTTACGTTGCTTAGTTGTGATTGGTTCCCAAAGATACATGGTATGGTTTCTATTCTTGACTGCATGAGTGTAAGTCATCTACTGTAGTCAGGTTTCTGGTATAAATTCTCAGAGAAGAGGAAATTATAATCCACTCTCCATGAGTATTCAAATGCATGAGCTTCATCTTCTGAGAGTTTTTGTGTTAGAAAAACTGAATCATACAACTATTAGCAGACAAGAATTAGATAAAGAAAGTAGACACAAATGGGCCACGAACACAACCAAATTGAATTTGTTTAAAAATATTAGTGAATATTTGTAGATTTATTTATTTTTTGCAAGATTCTCCCAGCTTTAGTCAACACAGTGAAAACTGAAAAAGAACTTCAAAATAGAGCATACAAGTTGAGGGGACTAGAGGATAAGTGTTGTAAGACTATTTAAGCTTAGAAAGGCTGTGACTCTAATGGAATTTAGGTAGAATATTTGCACAAAGACTACATAGAATTAATGGAGGTATTAATCTGTGAAAGGGATGGAGTGAGAATGCATGTGTTATTGTGGCACTGCATTCATTGGTAAAATCTGTGACCATGAGCTTGATTCTCCTTTCAGACTAGTGTAAATCAGGATTCACGGAAGTCAGTACAGTTACCCTGCTATAAAACTCCGGTAAGTGAGAAGATTATCAGGCCCTTTATTCCAAATCTAGGAAAAATTACCTTTCCAGTGACATAATCATAACAATAAGGTTTTGTACTTATATATCACCTTTCATCTTTAGATTTCAAAGAGCTTCACAAAGGTTGGTAGGTAAAATTATCCCCATTTTACAGATGGAGGAACCAAGGCTTGAAGAGGTGATGTGACTTTTCTAAGATCTCATAGAGGTTCAGTAACAAAGCTCAGAAAAGAACCCAGGTCTCCTGATTCCCACTCCCTTGCTCTAGCCATTGGATACACTAGGCCTCATTCTCCCCTCACCTATACCAGTGACCTCATATCTGACTGTTCAGAATCATCCCCAAGTTATTGTACATTAAGATAAAGTACTAAGCACTATGGACTTAGATGCTGTACGGTCTTTGCATGCAGAACTCCATTTACTTCAGTGGAAGTTAGCCATGCAGAGGGTTTGCAGGATTGGGCCCTCCAAGAAGAGCACGTGGTTTATAACTATTTTAAAAGGATTTACGCATGTATTTGGAGGACAACAAACCTTCCAAAACTAGGGGGTACAGCTACAGTACTGACTCAGTACAAAGAGAGAGCTTAACCTTCCTCCAGTCTTAAAACACACCCCTTTCCTTAGTAAATGCTCCCCAAGTTCATGTGAATCAGAAGGAACTATTGAATCAAACTGCAAGTGCTTTTGGATTTTTGTCATTTAGCTTTCCTAGAACACTATGCAACACAAAGGAAAGTAGGATTCTACAGGTACCCGGCATCTTAATGGGGTTTCAGACAAAAGTCATCTTATCGCTCAATTGTAATTTCCCTTTAAAAAGAAATATATTATTCTACAGTAAAGATCCAAACACTCCAGCTTACAATAGTGTTGCTACAGAAGCTTGGACCAGTAGACTATTGGAATATTTTTTTAAAGGTTTAATATTAGAGGCAGCATTATCTATTGAACTGAGCACAGGGCTGCGAGCCAGAAATCCCTACATTAGTGTTATTATTTATTTGGTTTTGGTAGCACTCAGACTTTGCTAGGTGCTTTCCAGACATTTGAGTGCTTGCTTCTGGAAGCTCACAATCTAGGGACAGACAAATCCTAGATAGAGGCAAGAGGAAGGGAAATCACCAAACACTGTTTACTTTCTAATCCTGGTTCTACCACAGAGCCATTAAGTTGTCAAGTCAGTTAAATCACTTATGGTGCTTAGATATTAAGGTGATAGGAACCTTAAAAAAATTCAGATAGATACAGCCTAATTTTCAAAAGTGGTTAACTATTTTGGGTGCCCAATTAAAGCATCCAAATATGGAGGCCCAGAATAAGTGGCCACTACTGAAGATTTAACCTCTCTGCCTCAGTCTCCACATCTGTAAAATGGAGATAAGATATTTGCATCACTACCTCTCATGGACACTGTGAGGTTTCACTAATGTTTGTAAAGTGCTTTGAAGATGGAAAGCACTAAGTATTATCATTAACCCAGAGAGTAACATTGGAAGTGAGCATCTCCCAACCTCATCTCTGGAAAAATTATTGGGAGTAAGGGAAAGGTTATGTGAAAAATTGAGCAGATGGAGGGAGAAAAGGGAGATGACCAGGAAAAAAGGGGGTTGAAAGGACAAAAAATTACAGAAGAGAAGAGAGACAGCAGGAGAAAACAGAGGAAAAGACACAGGAGAGAAAAACTGAGAGAAAACTCTATGAAAAAGGGAGAAAGAACAAAGAATGTGAAAATGTATCTGGCCAGAAATAGCCCCTAATGTTAGTCCCCAGGAGTAGTTCTGCTTCATGATGGATGAGGTCAGGTGTCAACAAGTGCAGGAGCAAGCAGAGAAGCCAGATTGCTTCACAAAAGGCAGGCAAGCGGAATAAACAATTTGTGAGTAATAAAGCAGAAGGAGAAGTTTCTACATTTTTATTGTCATTTACAATTATCTCTGCCCCCAACATTACCACCTAGCAGTGGGATTCAAAACACCGTCTGATTTGACTTCTTCCTTGGCATCACTTCTTTCCTGTCCTATTTCCTTTGGAATCAGCTGTAACTCCACAGTCTGTGTAAAGCCCCCTGCCAAGGCTTTAGTGAATGCTGCCCACAAGTGCCTATGCAGCTTTCAGCCTTCCTCTGAACTGTAGAAAAGAGACAAAAATGTTCTTGTTTTGTTCTAGGCCATTCGTGCCCTAGAAGTTCGGGGCCAGATTTTCAAACATGGATGTGCATGTTTGTACGTGTCCAAACTGCACACCTGAAAACTCATATAACCCCACATTTTTGCACCTATGTGCTGGGCAATTTGCACATGCATATTTGAAAATATGACCTTTTGGGTTTTGCTACATTTCTTTGATGTGGCTCTTTGCAAATGCAGCAAGGTTTTCATTTGCAAAATGTTTTTTGCCTAGAAATGTATATTTTGAAAATGTCATGTTTTCTTCTAAATGAAACTCCCTTTTTTGAGTGGTGGTAGGCTCATTTTCCATTCCAAGATGGCCCTACTTTTAAGCAAGAACCCCTCAACATTTCATTGTTCTTGTCACAAAAATGGATCATTTTTAAAATTCAGATCAAAACATGAAAACCACTTTGGAGGGTTTCACATTTCATTGTGAATTTTCCACATGATTCTATAATCCTCTCAAATTACTAGCATATATCTGGATCTGTACATCCACACCAGTGAGCAGTAAGAAGGGAAGGAGTTCAAATGAAGATCACCTCCCATTCCTCAGTCACCACATTTGGTAAATCTCGATGACAACAATAATACTTTGTACTTTCATAAGACCTATCATCAGATCCTCAATGTGCTTTTATATCAGCAGTGTTCTATACTGTACCACGCAGAGGTTTGGAGTATTATTATCAGCCCCATGTTACAGATGGCAAAACTGAGGTACAAAGCAAATAGGTGACTTTTCAAGATCACACAGCGAATCAGTGGCAAAGCGCAGAACAGAACCTACATCTCCTGACTCCGGGGCCCTGTGTTTTAACCAACGGACAATGCTTCTTGCGTGGGGAAACTTCACTTCCATTACTGGACATGTTTTAAGATTTGCATGACAGAGATGTGGAAATGAAAAGAGATTGAAAGAAAGAAGCAGGCCCAGTGAACCTCTCGCCAGATTTAAGGAGGAGTCTTTACTTGGGTTTTGTAAGAGGATCTCCTCGTCTCTTTAATAAATAAAGAATTTGGGTGACACAGGACCTTCTTGTCTCCAATGGAGGACATTTTTTCCCTGGGAACCTGAAGCTCAGTTATTAAAAATGAAAATCTGTCTCAGCCTTTCAACCCACTTCCTAGAAACATCAGGTAGTATAAAGGGAAGAGGAAGAAAGGAGCCAAAGCGAAGGACCTTTTCCCGATGAAAGCATTGCTGCCATTGGGATCTCGGCATCAGAAGTGCAGCACCTGAGTACAGAGGGGAATAGGTAAGCTATGATATTTAGCATATTTCATGTAAGAAATATCCAGTTTCCCTTTATATATACGGTATAGCACAGGGGCTGCTGATAAGAAGCTTCAGTATTATAATCCAAAGAAAAACTTTTTGAAATTTCCAGCAAATCTGCTGCTTATTCCTCTTGGTCTGTGTGAGGCTCGAAGTTTTCATGAGGGGGGAAAGGTTTCATAAGGAGTTGGTGAATATTAGCTGCAAACATACAGGCAGGAGAATTCTGAGATTTCATTTTTGATCTGTTTTTTTTTTTTAATTTTGTTTTTCAAGTTTATTTTCCAGGATTGGGGATTTTTGTAGGAAAACAGTTCCTCTAAAAATGTAGGGTCTGATCCTTCTCACATAGAAGTTTAAGGGGAGACTTCAGTGGGAGCAGGATTAAGCCCCTAGTTTTTTGCTAATCCTATTAATGATCTGTCTGAGAGAAAATTATACTCAATTTACATTGAAAAAGGTGGATAAAATCATTATTGTACACAAAAATTCAAAGGAACAAAATGAGAATCTCTCCCTATGCCCCTTCAGAAATAGATATAGTGTCTTAATAATCAACCTTTAAAACCTCTATTATAATAAAATTTTCTACACTACATAGAGTAAATACTGCAATTAGCTAAAAGCAATAGACACTTTTAAAAAAAGGTTCTAAGGGATGCCCATAGGTGAGGAAAAAGAGAAGATAATTTTACATGGACAAATATAGGTCCTACAAAGCCTTAAGCAAATTCTCCTGTGACTGGTTTGCAGGATCGGGCCCATAGACTATGCAACAGGCTGGATGCCCTCCTTTGTGAAATTGTCAGGAAAACAGAGGATCATTGCAACAAAATCAAACCATGACATATTTCTTTTCATATTCACTTTAAAGAAATAGACCAGAAATGTTAATCATCTGGCAGGTATCAGAGATAGATGATTCCTTCAGAATATTAGCAGGACTGGGCAATAATGGTTCTATTTTTACTTTGCTGTCTCACTTTGGCTTTGATTTTATTGTCTTAGGACCTAATTGTGCATGGTGCTGAATACCCTGAGTGCTCACAAACTTCAGTAGGAAATTAGGGTACTCAGCACTTCCCAGGATCGAGCCTCTATTATTTAATTTTAAATTTACAAGAAGGAATCTACAGCAATGCTGTCATTAAAAACCAAAATATATATTCTGGTATGAATGTTATCGTAGTCAATCTGAAAGCAAATGGTTACCAAAAAAAGCAAAATACTACCATTCTCCTGATTTGTAAAATGGGGATAACATTTCCTTACCCTAACGGGGGGGTGAGGTGAAGTTTAATCCATTAGACCCTGATCTTTCAAACACTTACGTATTTTATATACTGTGAGTAGTATTGGGACTAATCAAAATGCATAAAGTTAAGCAGCCACATACGTGTTTATAGGCAAGTGCTATAGATATGCAAAGTATTAACTGTTATTATTGTTAATTGACCTGGAGGGAAATAAAGTAAACTGGGGAAATTTAAAAAATCTATTTAAAATATTCCAATTGTTCCCTTTAAGCCTGTCACTGTTCTTAAACCAGATTTTTCTCTCCAACAAGCTTTTCAGTTAGGAAGAATTTTTGGGCCCCCAATTTTACAGAGCTTATGCAGGCAAAACTTCCATGGAAATCAAAGTCCGGGGTGCAGCATCAGGCCCCATATGTTAAGCATTGTCCAAATATGACACCTAACACCAATGTATTTTTCTATATTCAGATGTAAAGAGCCTGATCCTGAGAGGTGCAGAGTGCCTCTGGCAAGTGCTAAGCACCTACAATTCCCATTTTTAATTTTTTATTATTATTTGTTGTACAGTACCACAGTTAGGGCCTGATGCAATACTCACAGACAGCAGCGGGAGTCTTTCCATTGACTTTAATAAGCATCTAATCAGGCACCTAGAGAGGGAGGATCCAATCCTGCAAACATTTATGCACATGCTTATCTTTAATTCAGAAGTAGTTTCTTTGAAATCATGGTAGCAAAGTTAAACCCTTATGTAAGTGTTTGCAGGATTAGGGCATAAAATGAATTTAGCTTGCGGGACTGGGTCCAGGCAACAGCAAGGTGGGGACAGAATAGGCTGTCAGATGAGAAAAGAGATGACAGCTAGTAAGAAGGAGAAGTGGGATGGTAAAAAAGGATGAGACAGGTTTAGAGAAGCAGAAGGTAAAGACAGGAGATGGGAAACAGAAGGAGATAGATGAGAAAGGGGAGGGGGAAGAATAAACTGCAGTTTATATAACAGTAAGTTAAATGTAAATGAATCGTTTTCTGATTCCAGATTTTTTCCATAGGTGAAGTAAATGATGAGAAATCCTTACTTTCTACAGAAATCAGTAGCATGCTATAGAAATTCTTCTCTATAGAAAGTCTCTACAGAATTGGGCCAGTTCCCTATAGAAAATGGAATTCTACAGCAGAAGTCTGTGAGAATAGAGAGGAGAGAAAGAATAGGCAGAGGAGGGAAATCAATCTGACCGCAGGGGGCAATGAATGACATGTACCACCCTGACACACACACACACACCACAATCAGAGTTGTATAACTTCCTTCAACAAGTTGCTTTTAGACTTTTTAGGCTGTGAGCTTGCACTGTTGCAAAAGAAGAAGAGAAATGCTGAATGGACATACAAGCTTATGTTTGCCCAGCTGACAATACAAACTGAGGGCCACTCCTCAGGTCTCATTTATCACAGGGCTTTCTGCCTTCCTTGGGACAGAATGAATGGCTTTTCAAGGGGATTTCCATGGCCTTAGAAAAATTAGGGATGCCAACTTCCTAATCACACAAAACTGAACACCCTTGCCCCACCCCTTCCCCAAGGCCCTGCCCCTTCTCTGAGACCCCACCCCCATTCACTCTATCCCCCCTCACTCTCTTGCTGGCTCTCGCCCACCCTCACTCACTTTCACCAGGCTGGGGCAGGGGGCTGGGGGTGCGGGTTCCGGGGTGGGGCCAGAAATGAGGGGTTCAGAGTGCAGGAGGGGGGCTCCAGGCTGGGGCAGGGGGTTGGAGTGGGGAAGGGGGGGGAAGGGCTCCAGCTGGGGGTGCAGACTCTGGGGTGGGGCCAGGGATGAGAGGTTTGGAGTACAGGAGGGGGCTCCGGGCTGGGACTGAGGGGTTCGGAGTGCAGGAGGGGGCTCCGGGCTGGTGTAGCGGGTTGGGGTGTGGGAGGGGATGAGGGGTGTGGGCTCTGGAAGGGAGTTTGGGTGTGGGAGGGGGCTCAGGGCTGGGGGGGTGGGGTAAGGGCTCTGGAGGGGGGAGTTAGGGTGCGGGAGGGGGTTCTGACCTGGGACAGGGGTTGGGGTGGGCTCTGGGAGGGAGTTAGAGTGCGGGAGGAGGTTCCAACCTGGGGCAGGGGATTGGGATGTGGGAGGCGGTTCAGGGTGTGGGCTCCAGCCAGATGGTGCTTACCTCAGGCGGCTCCCAGTCAGCAGTGCAGCGAGGCTAAGGCAGGCTCCCTGCCTGCCCTGGCTCCACACGGCTCCAGGAAGTGGTGGCATGTCCCCCCTCCAGCTCGTAGGTGGAAGGGCCAGGGGGCTCTGCACACTGCCCACGCCCACAGACGCTGCCCATGCCAGCAGGCGCTGCCCCTGCAACTCGCACTGACCACAATTCCCAACCAATGGGAGCTGCGGAGCTGGCGCTCAGGGCTCAGGCAGCGCACGGACCCCCGTGGTCGCCTGTGCGCCCAGGAGCCGGACTTGCAGGCTGCTTCCGGAAGCCACGCGGAGCCAGAGAGGGCAGGGAGCCTGCCTTAGCCCGCTGCACCGCCAACTGGACTTTTAGCGGCCCAGTCAGCAGTGCTGACCAGAACTGACAGGGTTCTGGTCAAAAACCAGATGCCTGGCCCCCCTAGGAAGAAAAGAGTGTTTTTATTTTGCTGTCAGAAACATTTAAAGAGACAGAAGCCCCTGAGACCTATGTCTTTTAAAA
This sequence comes from Chelonia mydas, assembly GCF_015237465.2. Taxonomy (NCBI): domain Eukaryota; kingdom Metazoa; phylum Chordata; order Testudines; family Cheloniidae; genus Chelonia; species Chelonia mydas. The sequence goes on from NC_051246.2 coordinate 74,439,010, forward strand.
TGTGGCTACGTTCAGAAAAAGGCCCAACAGAAACACCATCTCAGTGAATGCTTATTCTCTGTAAATGACTTCATTATCAAACTTGCTCAGTTCAAAGTGAGCAACACTTTTTTCTATCTATCAGCAAGCCATGCTGAACCCAATGAACCCTGCAGTCTAATACAGACCAAACTCCCTTACCTGGGATGGAAGTTTAGCTTGTGTGAGGATTGCATGATCAGGGTCAAAGCCTGAAAATCAAGCTGGGTTTTTTCTGCTTCCCACAACACAAGTAACAAAGATTCTGTAGTGACAGAACTCAGATGGCAATTTGATTGTGATAAGGCAGAGCATAACAGTATTTGCCAACCCCAAGCAATCAAAAATCATGGTCCAGACCCACTAAAATCATGAAATTTCCTTAAAAATCAAGAGATATTTAAAAAAATAATGGGGCGGTATTTGCCTTCTGATTTCTGAGTGCTTTAAGCTACACTCAGTTCATGTTTTCAAGCTTCTCACCACAGCCGTGAGGGCTAAACAGTTCTTTATGTCAATGGAAGCTGAGATGCACATGCAATCTCTTGATTCCAGTAGGTGGGGCTTGAAGAATAAACACCAAATCACAAGATGTGCAATAAAAACATGAAACTTAGTCACACTGATTAATATAATATAATAATAACATTACTTATTACTTAACAGATAATAAAGCACCAATAAGTTTGGCCCAATCCAAATGGCATTGACAGCTTCAGGTCCTGCTCCTGCAAGCTCACCTGAGTGAGAGGACCTGTGTGCCTGCATGGAGCCCCACTGAAGTAAGGATCCACCCATGCAGAGAAGCTTGCAGGACTGGGGCCTAAGAATACAACTTATTCTGCAATTATTTTGTGCTGACAGTAGTATCAACATGTTTATTGTAGTAAAATAAGCAGAAATGGCTCTGAAGACACATCATGGAATAGATATGGGCAGTAGATATATAAAAAAGCTGTTCTCCCACCACTTTTCTAAGCGTCACAGCAGTCTACCACTGAATGATTGTTCTCCACTGATCAGAATGGAATTTTGGGACATTTTTTTCCTACAAATGTCTCAGGGACGCCACCACATATGATTCCAGATAAACCTCCGTGTATAAAAATACCATCATGTACGTTAATGAGCAGAAATTACTGACAGAATGTCTACCCCAGGGGGTCCAGTTCCCAGGTAAGGAGTTTGTCTCAGTGCTATTGTGGCAGCTCTATTAGCAGAATGCAGCAAGGTCACTGGTATAACTTGCCCTCAGTTCACAAATTTCCATTTCAGACTCTCTGTCTCTGTCTTGGTTTCGGTCTATTTACTCGGAGCCATTTCTTAACAATGTCTAATTTCCTCAAGGAATCCCTCTGAGTCCATTCTCTCAGATACGCTGCCATATCTTTTTTTTAAATCACTGAAAGGCACAAATATCCTTCCTGAGCTTTATAACCATCTAGCTGGATTATAGACATGAATTTCAGTTACCATACATTTCTGCACTGCTGGGGTTTCAAAAGTGCAGCCTTGGGGGATCTAAAATGTGGCCCCCTAACCGCCTTCGCCCACAAGATGAGGGTAAAGTAGATTGATACCGTTTTTTACTGCTAATAAGAACAATCAACAAGCATTTTTTATCATGGAAGATACAAGCTATGGGAATTGTGGATTCATTTTTTATTTATATCACTGCACATGCAAATTAGATCCATCCCTCAGGTGTCTGGCAAGTTGCTAATGTCCGACCGTTGGTTTCGCAAAATTTGTACATCTCTAATAAATAAAAAGCTTTATGTTGCTGTTTTGTAGCAGTTTCCTCCAGGTCGTCTGATTTTCTAAAGTGGGGAAGTAGGCTTAATTAAATTAGGATTCAGTCCTTTATTGAAAATAAAAGGAATCAGTCCTTTCTCTTTCTCACTTGATAAGGATACATAACCCAAGCAGAGGTGCCTTAATCCCTCTGTAATGAGGAGCAGGATCAACCCTTCATCAGGCAAATAAAAGACTATGGAATGGACTTTGGAACTGGAGCCATAAAGAAATGTATCAGTGTTTCTTGGAGAGAGTGCACATTATTAGTACATAGATCTAGCCATGTCACTTGTAAATAGCCTCTCAAAAATCACTGAGAGTCTGGAGTGTTAAACTAAAGAGGATCACAAGGCCCAGTCAGGGGGAATGTTATATTAAGATCTCACAGTAACTTGCCTCACCTTTCTGGTAATCGGTTCCCAATCTAACCCGTCTCCTGAGTTTAGATTACAAACCTCAATAACTCTGTGGCAGTCTTGACAGCAATTAACATTACTCAGCAGCCAGCTGGGTTTTAAAATCTCCCTTCCAAGTGATCTTGTTACCTAGGTTTTAAAGACAGCATGACACGGTCATTTTGTATCTAAGGGTCTGATCCTGCACTTTTGAAATCAATAGGAGTTTTACTATTGACTTCCATGGAAGCAGGAGCACACTCCAGGAAAGCAATCCTACAAGCAAGTAAAACAATAGTAAACTGCTGACTGTTTCCCAAATCCCAAAGTCTTTTCCTACCTGGTTTTGATATTGTTATGGGAAACAAAGGATGGACGGGGGTTGCCCAAAGGTACCTTCTGAGAGCTTTTCCTCGGAAATTAACCCCCCTTTTTCCTCCTGATTATTTAGTTTTGCATATTATGCACACGTATCACAACAGTGTATTTCAGTGTTTCTCTTACCCTACTATTGGAGCACTCAGACTTCAAAAGCCTATGGGAGTCTCATAAGTCATTTAAAACAAACAAACAATGGTTTTGTTTGAAAATAACTAGCTGCTGTTGGACTCTCACATCACTTTCAAACCCAGCCAACAAATTCCCAGCTCATCTGTTATAAGGACTCTACTGTCAGAGTCAGAACCACTGCCATGGAAATGGCGGGCAGTGCAGGGTCCTAAGCACAGTGGGGTTTGAATAATAAGATTGAATGAATGTAAAAATGACAACATGATTTTTGGAAAAAAATGTTTCTCTGTAGTGTCTCTTCTTGCACCCTGTTCCCCTAAAATTACACAGTGTATTTATTGCTTTACATGCGTTAGAGATGGGAAAGACTTACTACTTCTAGTGACTCCATTCTCCCACTTAACCAACCATAGCAGTGGTTCTCAACCTTTTGGGGCTCAGGACCCATTTGTAAATGTTTATGGCCTATCATGACCCAGTAAATAGTCTGGGGGTGGAGGCCCTGGGGTGGTTTTGATTGGAGCCCACCCCCCTGAGGGGGGTGGGATTGGGTCCTGCAAGCCACTCACCCCACAGTAGCAGCTCCTGTACTGCGGGGCTGGCTGGGCTTGGCTCTCCATTCCAGGCATTGCAACCTCGAGGATTGCAGCGCCACTCAGGTTTGGCCCCACCACCCTCACTAGACCAAATTTGAGTGAGTGAAATTGTGACCTGGCCCATGGGATTGTAGTGCTACTCACTCAAATTTGGCCTACGTGGACTTTCATCATCATGACCTGAGTGGTGCTGGGACCCCACAGGTTGCAATGCCTGGATCAGGAAGGCAAGATCAGCCAGTCCCACGGGACAGGAGCCACAGGAACTGCCACGTGACCCTTTGAAACATTCTGGTGACCACTTTTGGGTCCTGACCCAGGAGCTGAGAAACCCTGCTCTGGAGAATATTCTTGAGCAGTCCAGTCTAGTTGGGAGGCAACATGGTCTAGTTGATAGGTCACTGAACTAATAGTCAGGAGATCTGCATTCTCTTCCCAACTCTGCAGCTGACCTGCTGTGCTACTTCACCTGCCATCCTTTGTCTGTCTTCTCTATTTCGACTGAAAGCTTTTCAGGGCAGGAGCTGTCTGTTACTACTTGTCTATACAGCACCTGGAACAATGGGGCCCTGTTCTTGGTTGAGGCCTCTAAGTGCAATACAAATAATAATAATAATAGCTTTAAATGACTCAGGTAGTAGGCTCAGGGCTTCTACCACTTCCTTTGGGAGATTATTCAACACTAAGAGATCTCATTCTTAAGAATTTTCTTCCCAATGTTCAACCAAGATCTGGCTTTGGTTTAATTTCATGTCACTGTTTTGGGGTGGGGTGGGTTTTTTTGGGGTGGGGGGAGAGTTGGAGGATTTTTTTTTTCAGTATTCTTAAATCACAGGAATACTGACTATTTCTTGCGTGTGTGTGTAACTCTGGTAGTTTGGTTGTAAGAAATTTCCATTAAAAATAAACAGGGGGAAAAAACAAAACCCCAGAATAACTCGCTGAATGATGAAAGCGTCTTAAGGAATTCCCAGACTTCTCCAATAGGCGAAGAACAGGGCTTCAGCCTCATTTCCCTCCTCCCCTAGCCTTACCCCTAACGTACAGATGGCATACAGGCTCTTCCATATAACTGCAAAATGTAGCAGGTCTTATTCTGATCTCACATCAGTTTTATGCTGTAAACAGCACGATGAGGCCTGGCATGTATTATCTGCTTACATCTCATGAAAGTTTATTGACTTCGGGGGAAATCCCCTTTCTGAGTGGGTAGACTGGCTAGGATAAGCATGATGAGAGAGAAAGGAAGTGGAACCCTCTACACACTGACCTGAGAGCCCAGCAGTTACATTTTGTACCATGCAGTGTATCTGGAGAGCCCCGTATTCATGATATGGGTGGAGGCAGCAGTTCTCTGCAGCAAGCCCTGAGGGACGATTTCTCTACTGCCCGCCTCTGGCCCCTAGAAAATACCCTCAGCACAGAAGGCCACACAGGTCAGCATACAGGGTAGGTTGGAGGTGGGCCAAGAGGAAACAGCTGTGGCCAAAGCATTGCCTGCACATGAGCTATTATTCAAGGGGGCCCTTATCTACACTGGGAGCAAGGCAGGTCCCCAGATGGGCCCAGAATAAAGGGAATGCAATGGTAGTCCGAAGCCCCTTTTCCCCTGAAGTTTGCTATGCTGAGCTGAGTGCAGAAATGGAGTACCAGAGACTGGGTCCCTAATTCCTATCGTTGGCTAGAAAACTCTGCTAAAAGGATGGATTGATTCACACCTACTGCAGACAGTGTTGTGTCCTGGTACAAAGGAGGTCAAAGGTCCCAAAGGAAAAGCACCACATATCAGAAGGCCTTTAATCACCTCCTCCAAAGACCTGAACATTGTTCTTGACTGGAGGTTTAGAATTTTCCACAAGAAGCCCTTGCTGCCAAAAGTATGTAAAAGGACAAAAGCACTCCAGGTGTAATGTGGAATTGGGGAGATATCAGTGGCAATCCATTCCTTCATAACTTGGGCCTGATTTTCAAAGGGGCTAAACACGTCACAGTTCCCACTGAGTTCAAATGGGGTTGTGAATGCTCAACATTTCTGAAAATCAGGCTTAAGGTATGTCAAGTTGGATACCCAAAAGCTGAGATACCTCAAGTAGGGTGACCATTCATCCCGTTTTGGCTGGGACAGTCCCTTTTTTAAGCCCTGTCCCAGCTGTTCGGACTTTTTTGGCAAAAGAGGGCATTTGTCGTGGCAAGAGCAAAGGGGACAAATGCCCACATTTGTCAAAAAAGTGGGGTGTGGAGCGAAGGAATGTGCAGGGGCTGATCAGCAATGCCAGCCTGGTGCGGGGAGTGGGGGAGGGAGAGCTGGAGCAACCTGTAACAGCATTGCGTGGTGGGAGGGAGGAGGGTAGGCAGGGCTGGGGCAAGTGGCTTGGGCCAGCCCCACGGAGGCGGGGGGAAGAACTTGGGTCAGCCCCATGTGGTGTCCTGTTTTCCCTTTGGGAAATATGGTCACCCTATATCTCAAGCCACTATCGACTTTTAAAAATATTGGCCTTGATTTTTTGGTGCCTCAGTTTCCCCATCTGTAAGAATGGGAATACTATTTATTAGTGCTGTCAAGTGATTAAAAAAATTAATCGCGCTTAATCGCGCTATTAATCGCACTGTTAAACAATAATAGAATACTATTTATTTAAATATTTTTGGATGTTTTCTACATTTTCAAATATATTGATTTCAATTACAACACCAAATACAAAGTGTACAGTGCTCACTTTATATTTATTTTTGATTACAAGTATTTGCACTGTAACCCCCCGCCCCAAAATAGTATTTTTCAATTCATCTAATACAAGTACCATAGTGCAATCTCTTTATCATGAAAGTTGAACTTACAAATGTAGAATTATGTAAAAAAAACCACAAAAAACAAACCTGCATTCAAAAACAAAAAATGTAAAAGTTTAGAGCCTGCAAGTCAACTCAGTCCTGCTTCTTGTTCAGTCAGTCATTCAGACAAATAAGTTTGTTTACATTTGCAGAAGATAATGCTGCTCGCTTTTTGTAAATGTCATCTGAAAGTGAGAACAGGCATTTGCATGATACTATTGTAGCCAGCGTTGCAAGATCTTTATGTGCCAGATGTGCTAAAGAATCATATGTTCCTTTGTGCTTCAACCACCATTCCAGGGGACATACATCCCCTGGTGATGATGGGTTCTGGTCGATAACAATCCAAAGCAGTGCAGACCAATGCATGTTCATTTTCATTATCTGAGTCAGCAGAAGGTTGATTTTCTTTTATGGTGGTTCGGGTTCTGTAGTTTCCACATCGGAGTGTTGCCCTTTTAAGGCTTCTGAAAGCATGTTCCACACCTCATCCCTCTCAGATTTTGGAAGGCACTTCAGATTCTTAAACCTTGGGTCAAGTGCTGTAGCTATCTTTAGAAATCTCACATTCGTACTTTCTTTGCATTTTGTGAAATCTGCAGTGAAAGTGTTCTTAAAATGAACAACATGTGCTGGGTCCTCATCTGAGACTGCTATGACATGAAATATATGGCAGAATGCAGGTAAAACAGAGCAGGGAACATACAATTCTCTCCCAAGGAGTTCAGTCACAAATGTAACTAATGCATTATTTTTTAACAAGCATGGAAGCATGTCCTCTGGAATGGTGGCAGAAGCATGAAGGGGCATATGAATGTTTAGCATATCTGGCATGTAAATACCTTGCAATGCTGGCTACAAAAGTCCCATGCAAATGCCTGTTCTCATTTTCTGGTGACACTGTAAATAAGAAGAGGGCAGCATTATCTCCTGTAAATGTAAACATACTTGTTTGTCTTAGCGACTGGTGAACAAGAAGTAGGACTGAGTGGACTTGTAGGCTCTGAAGTTTTACATTGTTTTGGTTTTGAGTGCAGTTATGTAACATAAAAAATCTACATTTGTAAGTTTCACTTTCACAACAAGGAGATTGCACTACAGTACTTGTATGAGATGAACTGAAAAATACTATTTCTTTTGTTTATCATTTTTACTGTCCAAATATTTGTAATAAAAAATAATAGACACTGATTTAAATTACAACATATATGAAAATGCAGAAAAACATCCAAAATATTTCATAAATTTCAATTGGTATTCTCTTGTTTAACAGTGCGATTAAAACCGCGATTAATTTTTTAAATCATGATTTTTTTTTTTAGTTAATCGTGTGAGTTAACTGTGATTAATCAACAGCCTTACTATTTATGCCTCTTTCCATGGCACTTCAACATCCGTGGATGACTGCAAGGTATTACCATTGTTGTAGCAACCCCTGCCAGTTTGATGTCATTCCCTAATCTTACAAGCATACTCTCTGCTCCATTAGACAAGTCATTAATGAAAAATAATGAATAGTACCTGACCTAGGATTGACCCCTGCAGGGCCCCGCTAGATACACCCTCCCAGTTCGATGAGGATGGTCTTTCAACCACTTGTGCACCCCACCTTATAGTAGTTTCAGCTAGACCACGTTTCCCCGCTTTGCTTATGAGCCCGTCATAGAGGACTGTGTCAAAGACCTTATCACAAGTCTTCCTGGCCCTGCAACCCCTCGGGCTAGCTGTAGCATAACAGCAGACGGAGCCTCCCTTCACCAGCCCTGCTGTGCATTGTGCGCTTCATGAGGCGCTGGGGATTTGCCCTGCCTCCCTTACTCTGGTTTACATGGAAGGCTGCACATTAGCGTCTGTCCCTGCTGCTGAGGCAGCGCGGGGGGGGGGGGGGGGGACGCTCTTTCCGTATTGGCTGGTTGGCGTGTACGTCACTGGGAGGCGGGGCTCCTATCAGCTGTTTGGGGGATGCCAGGAAGCAAGTGTATTTTGGAAACAATGCGGCGCGGCGGCGCCTGAGGCTGCAGCTTGGGAGCTCCTCGCTCTGCCCGGGCTCGGCGCCCGCGCCCCTCCGCCCGTTCGGCGGCGCCCTGCCCTGCCCTGCCTCCCCTGCCACAGGTGAGTGCCCGCCGGGCCGGGGGCTGCTGCCGGCCGCCTTCCCGCTGCGGGCATGGAGCGGAGCGCGCCTCAGCTCTACCGCGGGAGGCGCTCCCGGGCGGGTCAGTCAGGAGGTCCCTTTTCACCCCGTGCTCCCCGGCTCCTGCCCTACCCGGGGGGCAGAGACCCCGCACGCTCATGGCAGCGGCTCCGGAGCTGCTGCTGCTGCAGGGGGGCTCAGTCCCGGCGGGCACTGACCTAGCAGCCCGCCTCTGGTCCAGGCGGGGCTGGCTGGAAGGGGGCCGTGGATCAGGAGCCCTAGGGTGGTGGGGAGAGAGCGAGCCTGTGGCAGCTTCTCTCTCGGGTGCCTCTTGGCTGGGCTTGGGGCCGAAATCGAGCCATCCCGGTTGCAGCACTTTGTGCCATAAGGGCCAGGAGTCAGGTATGGACTGAGAAGGGTCGGGACCTGCACTTAAACCCATGGGGTTTGCAGTTACCCGCCTAGAGCGGGTGCCTTCCGTTCTCCCCGGTCTGGGTCCTGGAGACCCCAACCCTCATCACCTCAGCATGGAGAAATCCGCACTCTGCTGGTACCGTTTAGTTCACTACGCTGAGTGACCCTCTTCCCCCATCCAGGAAATGGCTTCCCCTGTTGGCATCAGGGAGATGTTTATATTGTCCCCAACTGAGCCTGGGTGACATCTGTTTCTCTCTGTTCTGTGAGCTCATGAACCCCAAACTGGTGACGGGGAATCTTCTCGCCAGTTACTCTCTGACTATAAACTGTACCTCCTTTCACCAGAAAAATATTTGCAGTATCCTCAGTCCTAGTCACCTTGGTATCTGATTTACTTAAAATAAATAAAACTCCTCTTCTGTTGAGTTTCCTCAACCTGATGTGATCACTTCCTTATAGTTAGATTCATGCAAGTAGCTGTTGAAAAATACTTGTGCCTCTTTGGCAGTGAGCTAATTCAGTGTATTGCTCACAAAGCAATTATTCGGGCACTTGCCAAAGGCAGAGACTTTTAAAAAATGGTGATTTGCATAAATGTTAATAATCATAAAGAAACAAGTTAGTGCTAGCATTATTCCAAAGCATATTGCTTTTTGGAAACCGTTACCTCTAGTATGAAGTGCCTGTATAAGACCATGGCTCGTACATACAATGCTGAGTACACTTGTGATGCTAGAAATTATGGTAGTGTCCAATAGCCCAGATAATGTGTTTCCACTATTGAATCTCTTCTGGGGTTTAAAGTTTCTGTTTTAAACCTTGCTGGCCTCAAACATTGTATTTAAGTCCTCTGTACGGGTATAACTTTGTGGTACGTAAGCCCACAAAGGGAAGGAAATGAAGGAAAGAAATATGGTAGTCCTAAACTTAGACCAGCCAACTTTGTTTTGGGAAGCAGGCAGAGGCATGTGTATGTTGAACCCTCTCTCTGTTTTTACTGTCTGCTTATCTTGAGAGTAGCCTCTGATACTGTAATGTATAAGAATTCCACTGTCAGTGTGCTCAGGCTTTCTCAGATAGCAGGTTTTCTTGTCTCCTCAGGAGAATGCGGTAGGCAGATTGAAGGTATGATACTCCATGCATATGTGCTCCCACAGTCATAAACAACCCTTGCAAACTCTGATTTGTTTGATGCATCTCCCTTTGAGAAACTCTATTTTTGCTGTTCTTGTTTTTGAAGGAGCTAGCAAACTTTATTTTGGGGTCATGAAGAAATTAAGTGGCTCTTCGGGTAGGTGATGCTCTGGACTTGTCAAATGTCTTCTTCTTTGGGCCTCAGAACAAAGCATGACCTCATCTTGGCCCACCAGAATAGGATGTGGACTAAGATTTCTGACTGTTCTGAAGCCCCTTTTGTTAAATGTTTTGTGTACCTAGTAAACTTCCTGGCTTTGGAGTTTGTCACATTTAGCTTTTTGTACCAAATGTAGCTATAACTCGAGTTATACATTTTAATGCTATTTGCAGTTGTAACCTCTTTTTGAGAGCGGAAAACCTTATTCCTTCCCATCTCTGTATCTTCTTTAGGACAGTGGTGGCCTGAGTTCATATTTACATGGGAGGAGGTACATGTGGAGAACGGTGAGGGAAGTACTGGATAGATTGTCTTTTTATTTCCTTTAAGCGTAGGATTCCTTTTACTAGTCTGCCATCCTGTTAAGTTTTGGTCAAAACCAGAGCAAAGGAGATATGAAGAGTTGAACTTCACTTCCTTGTTTAAAAACTGAGTGGAAATCCTGGGGATGGATCTCTTAGGAGACTGTCTTCAAATAGGGTTAGATGCACAGGTAACAGGAAAGGATTGCTGGATTCATTGGCCAGGCTGCTTCTGCTTATCCTGTGTTAGCAGAAGCTCTAAAAGAGTGGTTTTCATTTTCCTACCCTCTTTTGCCTGGTGTTAGGACATAATGGGGCTCAGGAATATACTTCGACGTGTATAAAGGCACTGCTTGAGATACTGGCATGACCAAATACTCACTGACTTCTATAATTCTAGGGTGAACTAAAGGAAGGGTGTTTTGGATAGATTCTGTAGTAGTGAAGGGTACGTGGGGGTGGTGGGGCTGCATGAGTTTTGGGCATTTGCTTGGTTAGGTTGTGGGGCAGGGAATGAAGTAACCAGCGGTTATGGAGTGTTTGACAGAAAGCAGTATGGACAAGACTTACGGTTTTATGGCAAGTCTCTTACTATTTGGTGTAACCTAAAGGTTCTGAAATCAGAAGGCAAATGTAAAGATTCCCAAAATGTGTGTGTGTGTGGAGGGGGGTGGCTATGCAGGTTGGATTTGCTTTTTAAAACAATGTCCCTCTGTCTCGCCATGACTATTCTTTTATTGGGGGGGGGGCGAGCGGTCTTTAAGACTTCCAACCATATGTGGAGCCTTTTTGGCTTGCAGAGCTGTCTCTTCAAGGGCTCCAGAACTTGACCACAAGGCCTTAATCATCAGCTTATTTCTGATCTTTTCAGGTCATGTACGCTTTGTTTTAGGAGGAAAAAGCTTGGGGAAGTAGGGAGAACTGTGTGTTCCTGGATGGAATTAGGGGTGAGGGGGTTATTCTGGACTGCACTCTGGTTGTATCTTAGCCATTTTCTCAAGTGTTCATTTGTTGCAGGAGCAATGGATCCCCCCAGCTACCTAGAAGAGGACTATTCCAGCTTGGACGGGCTGGATGATGACGTGTTTCACTCTGACTTTGGACTCACAGGTCAGCCTGGTGAGATGACCCCTCCTGGCATTTTCACACAGAACCAATCCTACAGCTGCCTGCTGGGGAGGTTTCAACTGTTCCCACTCACACACTGCTGTGGTCCAGGTATCAGGCATGCTGAGCAGCAGGACAAGGCAACCCAAACACTCAGTCCATCCTCTTCCACTCAGGATGTCATGTTGCCATGTGGAGTCACTGAAGAGCCCCAGAGACTCTTCTATGGTAAGAGCACTCCAGCATCACTAGCTTTGCAGAAGGGAAAACTGCCCCTCTAGCGCTTCCCCTCTTTCTCCCACTGGACAAGAGAGGGTTACTTATTCTGCTGCACCTGAAAGAAAGACAGCTCTCTCTGCTTCTCACCCTTGCCTACTCACTGCAGGAGCTGTCCCTTTTCTCACTGCTTCTGCCATCCATTAAACACCAGCTCCTCCCCCCCCCCCCCCCCAAACTCCATTATAAGGCAGTTGAAGTTATTGCTAGACACCTACAGCAGCACTTAAGGCTGAGACCCTCCTGCAGGCTTCAGAGGGCGATCAAGTGCTTCCCTTGCCCCAGTGCACATTCTGCCAATTTGCCTGCGAAGAGTTAAATCTTCCCTTTCTCCAGGCTGCCCAGGTGAATCTTGTCATGTGGATGGGACTGCATGAGTGTTGTCAGTGCAGAGACAGTAAACACAGAGGTTCAGATGTTGAGAGTCTTTTGTTGGGTTCTTGGCTGAGAAAAAAGTTGTCAGATAAATAACATGAACAGCCAGTTTTTTAGTGGTAAAGAGGTAATTGGCCTGAATTTCTGTTAAAGCTGAATTGGCGACATGAATCATTCCTGACTTACATTTCAGGTTTTAAAAAAAAAGCCATTCTCTCCCCCCACCAACAACTTTGAGTCAAATTCTGCCTTTGTATCCTCACATGTGGCACCTGTTATAAAGTGTATCCCAAGGTGCAACTTGGTCCTAAATGCTGGGCGGTTGTGAGTGATGCCTGATTTGGAAGCTGCAGCAAGGATTATGCCAGGAGATTATTGATGTTTAGGAGGGACATAGGTACTGCATAAGTGTAAGACTGTCATTCCAGATAAAATCCCAACATTGACTGAACTATAAACAAGCCTGATCCATGTGTGAGAGCTTTCCCTATCTCAATGTGGTTTTTTTCTTTCAGGTCACTCGGTTATGGGAGGAACATAATACACTCTGCTGGATCAATGTAAATCTACTTAAAACTCTGAGTGAATGTTTTACTGAATACTTAGTATGATTAGTCATTGTTTAGGCTGCAGAAACTGGACTTTAGCCTGAGTCAGAAGTTTGCAGTTACACAGGTTTTCCTTCATGATGTGTAATGGTGAGAAGGGGAACCAGGCTTTAAGCTGGGAGACCAAGCCATTGAGCCGTCTCATCTCTAATGTCTTGCAGGGAATGCTGGGTACCGTTTACATGTCCCCCCAGTTGGCTTTGCATTGAATCCACACCTGCAAGAGGAGCCTCGGGAAGGTCAACGGGAAGCACGTGCTGAGGTTCAGATTGCAAGGAAGTTACAATGCATTGCAGACCAGTTCCACAGGCTCCACATACAGAGGGTAGGTGTTCTTTTTGGGGGGAGAAGGGGATTTGGTTATCCAGGCATGGCATCCAGGAGCCTCTGGCTCATCTGACCCTTCACCTCCCATCTCTGTGTAGTCATTGTCCATGCTGAATACACACTTGTGCCACTTGTTGTGGCTAGAGTCTGCACCGTGAGCCAATCCTAATCGATGTCTGTCATATTTTGGCTAATTTCCATGCCGCAAAAGGCATCTGTATGACATCATTCCACCCTGCCTTCTAATCTCTGAGTAAGAGGGAACTAGAAGTCCCTGATAATCCAGGGTTTAGAATGGGCATGTCCAAAGTGCAGCCCAGCGCTGTCCTCCTCTTTGACATGAAGGTAGCTAACAGAGTGCACAGGCTCTAACGTGCAATACCTCATCATGATTTGAGCAGACTTCCACTAAGATCAAGGAGTGCTACATACTGGGACTGGTAGCTGCTGATGCCCTCCTGTGGTCTTCAGAGGGCGAATGCTTCCCTCACCCCAGTGGAGTCATTTAAAGGTGGGCACTGCTTTGGTCTTACTCAAGTTAGGTGAGGAATTTAGCTCCTGGAGAGTTGCTGGGATGGCCCTTGGTTGGGCAAAGTTTGGGTTCACTTAACTTTTGGAGATGAAGGGTCCCAAAGTTTGCTTCTCATGACCCAACAGCAGAATTATTAAGGGAATGTTCTAGAAAGACCAACTGAGGAAATGTGAAAGTTGGCTGTCTGGACTGTAGGATGTCATTCTGACATCAGAAATACCATATCACAAGTTATTTTTGTGCATTGTTTGTTTTCCCCACCTTCTAAATGGCACTCTTACTAGCTGTCCCTGTCTCACTGTGCGCTTGCTTCTTACAGCAAAGGGAAGGGTAACAATCTTTGCTGTCAGGGAAGCAGTGGAACTGGTTGTAACTTGACCCTTTCCATCTGGGGAGTGTAGCTATCCGATGTCTTTGTCAGGGAAATGCATCCAAGAATGCCCCCCTCAAAAAAACAAAAACAAACCCAATAGAAAATCTTGGCCTGTTCCCTCCCCTCTCCCCCAGGCAAGAAGCGTGTGCTGTTATGGCACTGAGAGAGCCATGCGACTGACTGCAGTGCAGGACATACGTGGGGAATGACTGAGCCAGGAGAATAGAATTGAATCGCGTGTCAGCCAAGCTTGTGGGAGAGTTAGTAAACAAAAGCATCCGCCTGCACTACCAGCTCCTGCAGCCAGCCAAGGAGGAGCTCCTGTGTCTTTGTTTGAACTGGAAGGACAGACAGTTGAAAAGGAGGGGGAGCTGTTCAACCATTTAAAAAACAAAACCAAAAACAGGTGTGAGAAATCTCAGCCAGTGGTTCTGCAGGACTTGACACTGGGATAGGTACTGACATTTAGAACTGCTCAGGGATTCTTTTCCTTAGGAGAGGGGTAGTACTGAGCCCTTGTGTTAATGTGGAGCTGTGCCTTCGACCACATAGAGTTTTAATGTCCTATCTGTGCCAATGCATTCTCTTCCCTACTGACCCTGCTTGGAGGACTTCCTTTGGCTGTTGGCACAATCCATAAATAAAGTTCTGTGCCTGCTGTTTAAAGGACAGTTAGTGCCTAGAGACACACGAGCTGGCTTATGATGGGCTGTGGTTTGTCCTTTGGGGCAGCGGAAGGGGCAATCTCTGAAAATAGGAAACCTGAGCTGCCATTTGTCTGTAAAGCTTCTATTTTGCTGTGAAACTAACCCCAAAACTGGGCGCCCCATTTCAACAACTCAGAGTCTTGGTCACAGCCCACGATTCCAGGGTTATAACAGGAAACATTTAGAATATCATAGCATAGTCACAACCACACTCCTGAACACCTGGAACAAAGAATAGGGCCAGTGGGATGTTCCTCCAACAGATATGAGTGTTTGGTGGATCCTGAGCTGGCAAAATAGCTGCCAGTTGCTGCACTAGTATGTCGGAAAAACTTCCAGTACTGGAGTTATTTGTCCTGTTAGCTGTTTGGCATATTCAGGCTTTTTATGCCTTCATTTGATGCAATGATATATTCAAATAAAATAATTGCGTCTTCATCCTCAGTATGGAGTTAGAACAATGATGTGATATTATGTAGCACTTCATGGTTTTACTCTACTTTTTACTCTGTTACTCTGAAACTCTTCAAAGTGCTTTTCAAATGTGGGCTACTATAGAAAATATTTCCACATCCAGGCTCTGCTACTTAGAATTGCTATGGTCAGTCCATGGTTCTGCAGGGCCCTTTTCAAACTATGCACAAGGGACCTTTAGTTCTCTCCTCACTCTTGCGTGCCCCATAGTGCCCTCCATTTGTTTAAGGCTCCATACCTTCTGGTAATCTCCCCTCTTACCCCCTGCCCCCCAATGCCCCCACCATGTACCAAGAAACCAGGAGGTGGAGCTAAAACGCAACTTTCTGTGTGCAGGAGAGACACTGGAGAACTCTCTTCTGGTTTACTGGAGGTAGACTGGAAATGAATGGGAAATCTGGGATGTTGCTGTGATTGGTAGGTTGGGTGCACGCATGTATGCTGTGCTGCTTGTGTGTGAGCACCTAAGTCACTTAAACCTGAGCTTTACTTGCTGCGATAACTCAGTGGAACACTTCAGCAATTTCCTACTGAAAAGGCACTTACTGAACAGGCTGCAATTTTGTGGGGTCCAGTTTTATTCTATCCCTCCCTCATCCCTTAAATCCAACATTGGCTACTGTGCACAACTGTAAGATCATGTCACAGAAGGTAAAATTGTCTCTTTAGGAGTAAAGACCTAGTAGCCCAGGACAGTTCTGGGCTTTATTCCAAGTGGAGCCACTGACTTGCTACATGTCCTCAGACAAGTTTCTTGACCTCTTTGTGCTGCAATCAAGTCAGCTGGAAGATTGGGTTAAAAAAAGCAGCACCTCAATGAGAACCAGATGCTGAATCAGAGCTGAACTATCGTGGTAAATAAGTACATTACAACCAACAACAAAGCCCCCTTCAAACACATCGGAAATCCCGCAGTTGATTTAGGTGTGCTGACCATGTTCAGAAAACAATGGGACCTAGCAATAGAAATTTATTGCTACCCTATTTGGAAATTCCCCATGTATGTTAGCAAATTGTCTTGATCTAATTGTGAGGAAGAAAACTGTGATTGGCCTGAGCATTGGCCCTGTGTATGAAACGTTTAGGACTAGATCCATACTGGTTGTGGGCAGGTCTCTGGAAATGAGCCCATTGCAGTAAAATTAAAAACAGCAAAATAAATTCTTCCTCCTGAAAACTTTCCACTTGAAAGTGAAACTTGTCATGTTTCACATATGTTTTTTCTTATACAAATTCATCATCTGAAGCCTCTCTTGAAACATTTTGGATTATCCATCCATTAGGGAGTCTGTGGTCTAAGACCCTCCAGTATAGGCTGTAGGCACAGGACATTGTCCAAGATTTATCCATCCCTTTCTGCATCACAGTTGCTCACGTGTCTAGTGATTTTTTTTTTTTAATTTTTTTACTAAACATTTTTCATCAAAAATCCTGATATGTCAAAACTGAAACTGTTCTGGATCATTTTCAACAAATTTCCCATTTGGGGGATTTTTTATTTCAAAAGTTACCAAATTGTCAAAACATTCTACTTTAACACTTTCAAAATGAAAAGGTTCATTTTTGGTTCAAAACTGATATAAATAAAATATTTCTAAAAATATAATATATAGAAAAAAGCTTGAAATTAATTTTTTTTTAATGTTATCAAAATCCTTCAACATATTTTGATCTTTTTTTTTTTTTTTGGAGGGGTGGGGGTTTGTTTTTGTTTGGCAAACATTGGAGACTTTGACTTTGTCTTGATTTGGGATGGGGGAAATTTTAGACATCTCAAAATTCTCTTAGGATGGGGAAACTGATTCCTGCTCTGTTCTAATTGCCAATGAAGCAGTGAGTAGAGGGTAAGAAAAGGCCTAGCTATGGGAAAATTGAGAGTTCTACATAAGTAACTGCAACAAAGGTTTAGCTTGGGATAAAAAGGGCCTAAGGGGGTGTCTTGGGGAACTCTGGAATAGCAATGGGATTGCAGCCTAAATATATGGTGCTTCCCCCACAGTAAAGTGAAATAATAGTGCAGGACACCTCAAATGATGTGGGATGAATTTCAGAAAGTGGAGGAAGTAACCACGGGACAGCCATTTTAGAGTTGATTCTAGCCAGCTGGGAGGAATTGGTTGCAAATCTGAAGCAGGAAGGCAGTTTGAGTAACGTGATCATGAAATGATAGATTTCATGATTCTAAACAAAGACAGGAGTGAGAGCTGCAGAATTAGGACAAAGGACTTGAAAAAAGCAGACTTAAATGAACTTGGAGAACTGTTAAGTAAAGTCCCATGGAAAGAAAATCTAAGGGATAAAAGAGTTCTGGAGAGCTGGCAGTTTCTCAAGGAGACCATATTTAATGCACAGCTGCCAACTATTCTGATGTAAAGGAAAGATAGGAAGAAGAGAGAGAGGCCAACATGGCTCCATCAGGAGATCTTTAATTTTCCAAAAAGTGAAATCACGGAAGAATTGCTAGGGAGGAGTACAAAAGAATAGCACATGCATGTAGAGACAAAATCAGAGAGGCCAAGGCACAAAATGAGTTACACCTAGCAAGGGACATTAAATAACCTCTTTCTTGTTGCCTTTAAATACATTAGGAGAAAGAAAAAGATGAAGGAAAGTGTAGGTCCTCTACTTGGTGAAGAAGGAAAATTGTTAATTGATGACATCAGGAAGGCTGAGATGTTTAATATCTATTTTGCCTCAATCTTTACTAAAAAGGTTAATGGTGACCAGATACTCAATACAATATAAACAACAAGGGGGAAGGAATGCAAACCAAAATAGGGATAACAGGTTAATTAAGCTAATGTATTGAAGTTGGAAGACCCTGATTAAATTCACCATAGGATACTTAAGGAAATAGCTGAAACAATCTCAGAACACTAGCTATTATCTTTGGGAATTCATGGAGGATGGGTGAGGTCCCAGAGGACTGGAGAGGGAAAAACATAGTATTTGTCTTTTAAATAGAAGACCAAAGGGGACCTGGGGATTTATAGAGCAGTCAGCCTAATTTGATACCTTGAAAGTTATTGGGACAAATTATTAAACGATCAACTTCTAAGCACCTGGAGGATAAGAAGTTTATACAGAATAGCCAACAGAGATTTGGCAAGAACAAATCATCCTAAACCAACGTAATTTCTTTCTTTGACAGAGTTACTGGCCTAGTAGATGGAGGGAGCAATAGACATAAATCTTGATTTTTCGTAAGGCTTTTGACACAGTAATACATGACATTCTCATAAGCAAACTAGGGAAATGCAGTCTAGATTAAATTACTATAAGGTGGGTGTATAACTGGTTGATAAGACCATACTCCGAGTAGTTATCAATAGTTTGCTGTCAGACTGGAATGGCATATCTAGTCGGGTTCTGCAAGGGTCAGTCCTGAGTCTGGGACTAGAAAATATTTTCATTAATGACTTGGATAATGGAGCAGAGAGTGTGCTTATAAAATGTGCAGATGACACAAAGCTGATTGCGTACACTTTGGAAGATAGGATTAATATTCAAAACGACCTTAACAAATGAGGGAATTGGTCTTAAATCGACTGGGTAGGTGGTAGTATTGCTGAAAAGGATCTGGGGGTTATAGTGGATAAACTGAATACAAGTCAACAATCTGATGCAGTTGTGAAAAAGGCTAATATTTTGGGGTGTATTAGCAGTGTCATATATAAGACACCGGCAGTAAATCTGCTTTACTCAGCACTGGTGAGGCCTATGCTGGAGAATTTTGTCCAATTCTGGGTGCCACACTTCAGGAAAGATATGGAAAAATTGGAGAAATTCCAGAGGAGAGCAAAAAAAATCAGAAAAGGTTTAGAGAGCCTGACCCAGGAGGAAAGGCTTAAAAAAAAAAAAACTGGGCATATTTAGTCTTGAGAAAAGAAGACTGAGCAGGGACTTGATAACATATTTGGAGACTTAAGGACTGTTACATAGAGGATGTGCTCAATTGTTTTCCATGTCTGCTGAAGTAGCACAAGGAAAAATGAGTTTAATCTGCTGCAAGGGAGATTTAGATTACGTATTAGGAAAAACTGTCTAACTACAAGGGTAGTTAAGCTCTGGAACAGGCTTCCAAGGGAAGTTGTAGAATCCCCTTCGCTGGAGCTTTTTAAGAACAGGTTGGACAAACACCTCTCAGGGATGGTCTAGAAGATGTGCTTCGTCCTGCCTCAGTGCAGGAAGCTGAAGTTGATGACCTCTCAGGGTCCCTTCCAGCCCTACATTTCTGTGATTCTATAAACAGTGCAGGACACCTCAAATGATGTGGGATGAATTGCACTCACATTGCCTACAGCCTTGTTTTGTGATAAATAACTTAGTTTTTTTGTGCTACCATAGGCCCCAAGGCACTCTATAAACTGAAGCGCATCCCTTTAATAGTCATTGGGGACAATGGTCACCAGTAACTCGGCGCTTTTCAGTCATTACCACACCGTGGCATCTGAGATACTGCAGCTATTTCTTACTCTAAAAGTAGTAATATCCCATTTTACAAAGGGGGATACAGAGGTTGTGACTTGCCCAAGGTGGCAGAATGACAGAGGAGCAGACCACCGAATAGGACCCAAGAGCTCTGATTCCAGTCCCTTGCTCTGACTGCTAGATCTCACTGAGATCTCTCTAGGGATGGGGGGGATGTTTGGGTTGATTATTAATTGAGGAAGAAAGCAGGGGGTGTATGTGTACAAGCACATTTGTGTGTCAATTAAACTCTCTAGTGGAGAGACAAAGTGAGAAACGCAAACTAAATTCCTCCTTGCTCCTGAAGAATATCCTATTAACTCTTTATGATCTTTTAGTAACTATTCTTGTCACTGGCAAAGGGAACTTGGCTTATTTACAAACAAACATTTTCTTTACTCTGCTGTATGCTGTCCCTTTAAAGCAGCAGGGCTGCTTTTATTCACCCTGATTAGGCTATGTGATGTAATGCAACCCCGTGATGAAAGGGAGCTGCACCTCTGGCAGCACAATGAAAAGTCTCTGGAGCCGACAGCCTCCCCTTGCAGGAGGGCTTGCAACTTCCAGGTTCAGAGAGTATGCGTGAGAGATGGGTCAGTTCAGCAGTGTTTGCTCTGCAGCCAGCTCTGTTTATATCACTCTCTATATTTAGCCTCTGAGTCATCAGAACTGCTGACAAGAAGCTGAACTACCCACAGGCTCCAGTTCTGCACCTGATTGCTTGTCTTTGTGCGTTTCCAGTGGAGTGGGGGCGTATTGCTCTGTTCAAAGTTCCATTTCAGTCTCTTCGGGTATTTTCTTGCAGTAGATCTGAAAGGTTTACTTTTACCTCCTCTTCTACTTAATGTCAATATCTAGAAATAGGGAGACTAGTCCTGCCCCCTCTACCCACTGTCTTCATCAGATACAGAAACTCCTTTGTAACTTCACCCTTTGTGAGGAAGGGATCTGTATAAAACAAAAGTCAGGCGGACCCTGATACATATGCAGTAGAATGGATTACGAACAAGGTAAACCTAGAAAACAGGACTCTAGGTCCTTTAAGGTCTGGGTTAAGCCATAGTTCCCCTGACAACCAGCACCATGTCTCCAAATGGGAGGTTTAGTTTGTTTCACCCCAAATCAAATCAAAGTTTTATTCCAACCTTTTAGTAAGTTTAGTACTAAGTAAATTAGAAAATCTGCCTCCACTTTGACTGAAATTCTCCAGGTGGGAGTACTTTGCTGATGTGGAGAGCAAAGGCATATTGGGCAGGCAGCACCCCACGTGCTAGATTGGGACACTTTTTCAGAGAAGAGAAATTTTCCCACATCTCCTAGGGTTCAGTTTAGGGAGGATGCAGTGGGAGTGTCAGTCCTTAGCTGACACTTCTTGTCAGGGAAGGAGCTTAAGGAGGGTTTTGGCATTTTGGACCCCTGCAACGGATTTAGAGTAACTTGTAAAAGAATCCTGTCCCAATCTGTATAGATGGTGGCTATGACTTAGGGTCTCGAGGGCTATGGGCATAAAGCAGCAGCAGATGGAAAGATCCCATGAGTCTTGAAGAGCCTTTATTCTTCCTCCACCCCGAATAGAAAACACAACTAAATAACCTTGCCAGGTTGCATAGGATAGGAAGCCCTGGGGCCTGGGAAAGTACTGGCCAGCAGTTGCCCTTTCCAAGTTGAAAGTCAGTTGGTTGTTGCCATGGTTTTTGTCTGCTTCCACTTCCTGTAGGCTCAGCTCAAAGAGGAAGGCACAAGTAAATGGTGGTGGTTGTTTTGAGTTAAAAAAAGTCAAGAAATGATTAACCTGCCAAACCTTCCCCCAAGCTGGAGAACCTGTCTTTTTAATAAAGTTAGTTACTTGCCACTCCTGGCATCCTCTTTGTGGTGAGCGTTGGTGTTATTCCTTCCACTGCTCCTGCAGTTGGGCGTCTCTTCAACTTGTTTCCATGTGTCTCCTCCATCCCTGCATTTTGAACCCCCAAATGTTTAGTGGCTTTCTCTCTGTATGTTGATTAACTGGCTTCTGATTTGTGCATCATAAGAACCAGATAGTGCTTGTGACTACTTCTCCCTCTTCCACAAATTTAATTTCTGCATGATGGTGCCATGGTGTCCATTATAGGAAGGATCTATCTTTCCTTCCTTTCAGAAATGCTGCATTAATTTAGATGGAGTAAGTGGCCCAAATGTGTTAACATGACAGTCCCTGTCCAACGTTAAACAGTGTTGAACAAGGTTTAGGGCTTGGTACACAGAGACCTCAGCCTGCTTAGTACCATGGCAAACATGCCATTAAAAATCTTTTTTAACTTTTTATTAAAGATAAAGAAAAGAAGGGAAAACAGTTGAAGCATTTGAAATTAAATAAGGTTTTATTTTAACACCCTCCCTTTTTTCCCCAGCCCTGTTAACTGGAGAGAGTTTTTAGAAAGAAAAACTGTCGGACAGTCTTAGATCAAAGAGAAAAGGAGTAGTTGTGGCACCTTAGAGACTAACCAATTTAAGTTAGTCTCTAAGGTGCCACAAGTACTCCTTTTCTTTTTGCGAATACAGACTAACACGGCTGCTCCTCTGAAACCTGTCTTAGATCAGTGGTTCTCAACATTTTTTCGTTTGCGGATGCCTTTGGAAATTTTGAATGGAGGTGTGGACCCCTTTGGAAACTTATTGTCTGTATGTATAGTTGAATTCTGTTGTTACTTTTCAGTCTGTCTTTTGCGGACCACTAAGACATAGTCCACAGACCCCCAGCAGTTGAGAACCATTGTTTTAGATGGTATCTAAGATGGTAATAACTGTCCTGGGGGGGGGGGGGGGGGGGGGGAGGAAGAGAAGTAGTGAGTTGAGATAGCAGCAATTACAACAGCTCCAGCCTGCGGCTAGAGTCCAATCCTGGTGTATCCCAGGTGGTGGTTGGGATTCAGCTGGAGCTGGTAGAGGTGGTGATGTCATCTGGGTTCCTCTCTGGCTTGGTCTGGTCAGGACATTTCTCAGGATCTGGGTGACGAAGGCCTGGGTGTGGTGGGAGTGGCAGCAGTGATGATGAAGCTCACTCTGGTAGCCTTCATCTGTTCTTCCTTATTTTTCCCCACAAAGTGTTTTTCTTTAAGGAACCAAAAAGGGAGTGATGGGTGAAATAGCCCATCCTCTCATTATTTTGTCCACCAGTTAGGCTTAATATCTGACATGCCAATTTTGGCTTATTAATTTCTGGACACATTTTCTTGTTTCCCAAGGGTGATTTTAACACAATCCTTGAGTTACATTAGCCCTTTTTGTTTAGATTGTCATCCTCTCTTTTTCATACTGTGACGGGTTGGATCACAGAAACCCCCTTGGGGCTGCCAACTGATGTGTCAAGACTGCTTCTGCCCCTGTTTTCCCTGCCAGCTTGAGACTCCAGCACCCTGTCTTGCTGAGCCAGACACACCAGTCTGCTCCAACACAGACCCAGGGTCTGAACCACGTGCCCCAAAGCTGCAGACTAACTGAAAGCAACTTAGGAAGTGTTCCTGTCTGACACTCAGATGCCCAACTCCCAATGGGGTCCAAACCCCAAATAAATCCATTTTGCCCTGTATAAAGCTTATACAGGGTAAACTCCTAAATTGTTTGCCCTCTAGAACACTGATAGATGCACAGCTGTTTGGCCCCCCCCCAGGTATTAATACATACTCTGGGTTAATTAATAAGTAAAAAGTGATTTTTATCAAATACAGAAAGTAGGATTTAAGTGGTTCCAGGTAGTAACGGATGGAACAAAATGAATTACCAAGCAAAATAAAATAAAACACGCAAGTCTAAGTCTAGTACAGTAATAAAACTGAATACAGATCAAATCTCACCCTCAGATGTTTCTTTCACAGACTGGACACCTTCCTAGTCTGGGCACAATCCTTTCCCCTGGTATAGCCCTTGTTCCAGCTCAGGTGGGAGCTAGGGGATTTCTCATGATGGCCACTCCCTTTGTTCTCTTCCACCCACTTATATATCTTTTGCATAAGGTGGGAATCCTTTGTCCCTCTGGGTTCCCACCCCTCCTTCTCAATGGAAAAGCACCAGGTTAAAGATGGATTCCAGTTCAGCTGACCTGATCACATGTCACTGTAAGACTTCATTATCCACTTGCCAGCCCACAGGTACACAGGAAGACTTACAAGTAAAACAGAGCCATCTACAGGTAATTATCCTGGTTAATGGGAGCCATTAAGATTCCGAACTACCATTAATGGCCCACACTTTGCATAATTACAATAGGCCCTCAGTTATATTTCATATTTCTAATTTTAGATACAAAAATGATACATTTATACAAATAGGATGACCACACTCAGCAGATTATAAGCTTTGTAATGATACCTTACAAGAGATCTTCTGCATGAAACATATTCCAGTTACATTATATTCACACTCATTAGCATATTTTTATAAAATCATATAGAGTGCAATGTCACACATACCTTTTCCCATCAACGTTTTTTATTATAGGTTATTGTGACCTCTTATGAACTGTCACATGTTACAGTTGAGCTCATAATTAGAGTAAATTTGCAGGCAGTAAAAATTACAGTAAATTTGCAATTATCACAACACAATCCTATTCTGAGTGTGGCAGCAAGAGAATGGAGCTCCTTCTAAATCAGTCAATTTTCTCTCTCTCCCACTATTTTTACTTTTTCGGAGGTGTATTATTCCCTAGTCATTAGGAGCTCACGAGGTTGTAGTGTGACTTCCTTTGTCCCCTCCCGTCACTTCCTTTTCTAGCTGGTTTCAGAGTAGCAGCCACGTTAGTCTGTATCCACAGAAAGAACAGGAGGACTTGTGGCACCTTAGAGACTCACCAATTTATTAGAGCCTAAGCTTTCGTGCGCTCGTTCTCTATAGATATAGATATATAAATAAAATATATACACACAGATAAGTTGGAAGTTACTATACAAACTGTGAGAGGCTAATTAGTTAATTAGTACTTTTGTAGATTATCACTACAAAAGTATTTTTTCTCCTGCTGATGATAGCTCATCTTAACTAATTAGCCTCTTACAGTTTGTATGGTAACTTCCAACTTATCTGTGTCTGTCTGTCTGTTCCATTCTGTGCATCCAATGAAGTGGGCTGTAGCTCACGAAAGTTTATGCTCTAATAAATTTGTTAGGCTCTAAAGTGCCACAAGTCCTCCTGTTCTTTTTCCAGCTGGGACATCATCCATGATTTCTGTTGCCTTGGGGAATGTGACTTCCCAGTCTTACTAAACTCAGATCTGTTTTGGGGTAGCACAAATGTGCCTCTAGCCACCTGGAACTAAATGTAGCTTTCAACAGTGAGTCAACAACTGCTCCTCGGTTGCAAGTGTTTTTTGCTTCTTTGCGAGAAGTAGCAACTTTTTGCCAAGATTTGTATTGGTCATTAAAAAGGGATGGTCTAATACCCCTAGACACACATCCACTGATGTTCCTGTTTAACAGTGTTGCCACTTACTACCAAATCTTTGTCCCACTGACTTCAACAAAAGTTTGGCCACTGACTGTGGTGGGAACAGAATTTGGTCCTTGAAGAACCACTTGGGGTAAGAACTATGAAGCAAAGCAGAGAGCGACTGACACCCATACTGTGAACAAAGGTACATGGTCTTCTACAAAAGGTACCACCAATGGTACTTTCTCTAAAGAAATGTATGTGTGAGACAGTTTGTTTTGTAAGGAAGAAATCCACAGCTGCTTCTCCAGCATGGGGGAAAAAAAAACAACCTCTTCATCTACCAATCAGCTGCTACCTGTGATTCTAAGAGCCACATCCAAAGTGACGCATTTTGTTTTTAACTGTGTATCACATCCCCTGAAATCATCTTGAGCCACAGACTTGTATCCAAGGGCAGAATATGAATAAAAGTGCTTTGACACAAGAACTGGGATGCTGATTGGTTGGTTGACAGATGTTTTTATATATGAGACATATCACTTATTGTGCACACTGTGCAACACCCAGTAGGATATTGATTATCGAAAACATCTGTTGCCAATTCTTGTCCCTATTCCATTTTTGGCACACTTCCTCCCTCCCATCATGGCTCTTATGTTCTTTATTAACTTGTTTATGTAAAGGCATCCTGGCTGATACGAGCATGGTTCTGGGAATGGAATTTAGGTTTGTTAGCTGACTGTTGCTATATAGCACATTTTTCTCGTAAAATTACCTTTCTTGTGACTTACTGAAACATCCATGATAACAGCTTGGACAGAGAGTCTCATAAGGATATCCTCCTTAAAAGGCTGCAGCTACAACAGGAAGCTGTTTCATCTGCCTCAAACTTTGTGTGTGTCACTTGCTGACTTACTCTAGTGTATAACTCTCGTCTGCTTTAGTCACAGGCTAGTTCCCTTCTAGAGTCATTAACAATTTATATTTCCCTAATATTTTCTCCCAGAGTAAGGTTACGAAATGAATTACTTTTGGCAGGGATATTGTGGGCTAGAATCAGCCTTGGGAAGAATATAAATCCTGCACCACGAGGTAGTGATGGGTAAATCTCAAGGCTGTGTGACTGAGAAATCCAACTGGAAATCTCATGAACTGGCTCTCTTGATATTTCTGGTCCTTTCTGGCAGGCAAGCAGTACCTTGGAAAAAATCCTCTCTTGTGATATTTGAGTATTTTGCTCCCAGTTCTGGCAGAGGCATGTTACTTGAATTTGAAAAGTTACTTGAACTTACTGAAACTTCCAAGAAGGTCCTATTCAGGTTTGGGTAAGTTCTTTTTCTGAACTGGCTTTTCCATCCTTACTGCTGAGATCATCTGCTATCTTCCCTCCATGTCTCTTGTCTCACATTTAAATTGATACTGTTGATTGTTATCTGACATTCATCCTGTCACTGAGGAAGTGCTGCTCTTGAATCTGACTAAATTGGAAAATATAAAAAGACAGTGAGGTCTAGAGCACGGGGACTCTAAAGACCTGGGTTCTATGCCTAGCTCTGCTGCTGGCGTGCTGGGTGACCTCGGGCAAGTCATTTCACCTCTCTGTGCCTTAATTTCCCCATGTGTGAATTGGGAATAATGATACCAACCTTCTTTGTAACACACTGAGATCTGCTGATGAAAAGCTTGGTGGCGTTATTTATTTTATCAGAGGGAGAAGGTGAAGAGCAAAATAATGGAAGAGGGGGAGTGCAAATACTAAGTATGTGCCCTTTTTTGCTGCTTTGACATAAAAGAAGACTTGAGAGTTTTTTGTTAATAATTTAATACAGGGTTTTTTTGCACATTACCTACTCTGATTTTTTCCCCCACCTTTGTTTTGCACAAAGATGGCTTTTTCCTAGTGTTTAACTCAAATGGGTATCAATGAAAACAAACACAGAACAGAGTCTGGATAAAATAACTTCCTTGCTCAATCAGGTTTCACTTCTTTAGTTCTTGTGATGTCAGATTCCACTAGCTCTCCAGCTGTCCAGTGAGTCTTCCAAGGTAGAAAAGGCCTGAATTTCTGATGTATAAAAAGTAAGTAGGAACAGCCATTTTTTGGTGGGAGAAAATAATTTCAGATTTCCTTTGCCCATCATAATAAAGTACAAACACACAATTTTTTTTCTTCTGAAGTTTGCCTATTGAGCTGTGGGAAAGTGAGAAGAGATAAACATTTAGAAACATAATACATTGCATAAGAAACTTGAGCAAAACTCAAGGCAACCTCCTACCTGAAATAGGGCAGCAGTGTATGGGATTTGGTTTCATATGTACGCTAACCATTTGCGCCCATATAAATGTATAGCAGTATAAATTGCCTGCACTTTAAACTAGTGCATCTCTTCCCCTGCGTGCCCCAAACTAAGCACTTTGACAAATGTCACTTGAGCAGATGAGAAAGGAGTGCCACCAGTTAAACTGCTCTATGTTCCAAATTTATTTTTGAGACAACTTAAGGCTATCTCTTAAATTTCTCTCCAGATTTCTTAAAAACCAGCCTATTTGTTTGGTCACAAATACAATGAAGTAATAAATCTTGATGAACATATGAAATCTGCCTGCATTTCCTTTGGAGCATCTTTAGTGTTTGCACCAGCTCTTTCCCATAGTTTGCTAAGTGGTGGAGATGGGGAAAATCTATTGCACCTTCATATATACTACAGTATGCTTACGGCAGGCTACTCTGAAGACCTTATTTATAATGCATTTGGGTTGGTGGTCTTAAATGAGTTGGTGAAAACATGTTTTCTGGATACGCTGTCAGGAGTCTTGGTTGCACATGCGTGTCAGAATAGGTTCTGAAATGTGGCTTGGGGTAGGGGAAGGAAGAGAGTGAGAGATCTCCAAAGTTTCTGACAAAAAGGAGTGTAGGTTATAAGAATAAAGGGAAACCAAAAGCATCTGCCTCCTTAAGAACATTTTAGGGGTTCATTATGACATTAACCCAACACTAGAAGATAGTATTGTCAAGAGTTGCATAGTGGGAATGTTCTCACCTATGAATGTAACCACACTCTGGGACAGTTGCTTGTGGATTTTAAGCCTGGGGCTGTTTGGAACAAATGATGCCAGTCTCCCGAATGGCTGTCGTGGGCCATGTTCTGAACAGAAGGACATTGGCGCATTGTAATTAGAACAGTGTAAACCCTCCTAAATCTGGGGACACATTTAAATCTTGTGGAGAAGAATAAAATATTGAACGAACTGCTGCTGGGTTAGGGAATCCAGCGCATATCCTTTCCAAGGCCTAATTTGAGTGCGTTTGAGGTTCACGTTGCACCTTTTCTGCAGTTCTAGTCTCTGGAAAGCATGAGCACAATATAAAGAGTTTATTGGAATGTTTTGGATATTTCTCTTGAAACAATTCTAGTATGCAAACTACAGCTAAGGTTGTTCTCTCTTTTTCTAGCTCATGCTTATGTGAATTTGCCCTGTTGGACTAATTTAAGTTGAAACACCTTGTTCATATAGAGTGCTTCAGTACTCTGTAGTGCTCTCGTATGCTAAGGTGAAGTTGCTGTAAACCAGCCTTCTATTCCTTGTCTGCTTGGGATTTTTTTTTTTAAATGGTCACTAGCCTGGCTTAACAAATAGGTAATTCTGGATGAGAAAACAAGAACTGGCCTTTTAATTGAAGGTTGGTTAGGGATGTGAAATAGTATCCCAGATTGTGCAGTGTAAAGAGAAACCCACCTGTTTGTATGAGATGCCATTAAAGAACAAGGGGGGGGGGGTATAATGGAGAACACTTTCGCAGAGGTGATTACATATAACAAAAGAGGGGACAGCATTCCTTCCCAAAAGCAGCATTATGAGGTCTGATGTCCCCTGAAACTTAACTTTCAAACTTCATTGCTTGACAGTGGGACCTGAAATAACCTCTTGCTTTTTTCTTTCTTTGTTTCTTTTTCTCTTTTCTCTTTTCTCTTTTCTTTTCTTTTTTTTCTTTTTGGGGTAAGTATGTTCTTGCTTAAGGTTTAATTGGCTCCAGTCGGTAGGAAAGGGCTCCAAGGCTGATTATTTATGGCTTACTGTCAAAAGTAGCTATAAAAAGGGCAGTATTATCTTGGAGATGCTGGGAAGGAAAATGTGATGGGGGGGAGGGAGTGGGGGAGTGTGTGCGCGCACGAGTGTTTTCTTGTACTGGATGAAATCAGAGTTTTGCTGCCTCAGCAGTGTGGTTTAAATTGAAGATTAACCCTTTGACCTTCACGGTGTCAAATCACTTACAGATGGATCACCAGTTACTTTTTTTTTTTCCACTTTTGGGGTGAAGAAGGGGGGTAACTTTTTTTTAAGAAAGTTGTTTGTTCATGCAGCTGGGCCTTTTGAGAGGCTCAGAAGCCAATCTGATTAAAAACAGCACTTGGCTAAACTCTGCAAAATCCTGCAAGCAAAAAAAGGTTTAATCCTCTTGTGCACAATGCATAAGGGTCTGCTCTTTTTTTTTTTTTTTTTTTTAAATTCTAATGTTAGAGCTATAATTATTTCTGGAGAACTTATCATTCTCCCCCCCCCCCCCCCCACCTCCCCCCCCCCCTTGTCGTGCTGATGGGATTAAAGTGTCTGCTCTTGAAAAGTAACTGAGTTTTTATTGGAAAAGATAAGTGGTATGTTGCAATTGTAAAATATAAATAACCTTGTTTCAATCATTCTCCTTTACAGCATCAGCAGAACAGAAATCAAGTGTGGTGGCAGATCCTTCTCTTCCTACATAACTTGGCCTTAAATGTGGAGGCGAACAGGAACCACGTAGGTCAGAGGTGAGACTCCTCCACCTGTTCCAGGTCACATCCAGCCTGCAGGGAGCACTGAACAAACACTGGTCTGGGGGAGAGAGACATGCACACCGCGGGCCGGATGTGAGGACTCTGTCAAACTCTTACTCATCTTCTCAAGCTTTTTTTTTTTTTTTTTTTCCCCTCCCCCCCCCAGGAACTCTTCTTTACTGCTTCGTGCCTGATGAGGCTGGGAGCTCTTGTCCAACACTGTTGAAGGAAAGTCTTAGAACTTAGATGTGTTTGGTAAAGCTTGCTGCTGATTCCCCAAATCAGTAACCTCTATGCAAGTGAGGCAGGTAGTAGACAAACAGGTTCCTCTGCTCTGTTTTTGTTTTTTAATTGATAGAATGCAGCATTTTGTAATTTTGGCTGCTAGTTAATGATGGTGTCTGGGACTGATGGCTCTAAATGTAATTTGGGCTACTTCCGGATTAGAGACACTTGACTCCTCTATGGGATAACTTTGAAAAAAGTTCTTTTTAGAAACAATTACACTTAAGTAGTTTATGTACAGCAGCAGGTGGGTCACTGTTTGTTTATTTCCCTGAATTTTATTACCAGGGAGATATGTAAAAATCTAGTTTTTGTTTAATGACTTAATTGGCCCAACTTGGGCCATTCTTCACATGAAGTCGCTCTTTGTCATTGCCACTAATAGATGGAATTGTTTCTGTTAGAGTCCAGAATCTTTCAGAAGATGTTGGTGACTCTTCAGTATCTTTGTGCAAAGGGCTGTTTGGTCCTGTACACTATATACTGTCCCCATAAACCAGGATAGAGCTGTTAAAGATGGAATATAATCTAAGCATCATTCTTCTGGAATTGTTAATCTGTATATTTTTGTTAGTGCTCTGGTGGATTTTTTTCCCCCCTCCCTATCATGTGCGCTGTTAAGAAGATTCAGATCCCAAGCATCTGATACGTTTGCTTCATGATTTGACTAGGAGATTAGTTAGTAATTACTTTGAACCCCTACACTGCAGGTTTGTACAAGTGATCGGTCTATTCTAATGAGTAATACTGGAAGTGATATTCGTGTACACTGACAACAGAAATACTACTTGGAGTGATAGTTCATTGTCATTGACTTGTGACTGTCTGGTGTTTTTAAATCTGTTTGGCTGCCACTCGTGGAACAGGGATGGGGAACTACCTACCCCAAAAATTTGGGTTTCGTTTGTTTATGAAGTGTGAAATACTAAGGGAAAAGAATATAGACTCTGCTTTCCACAGACTGTTTCCATACTTGCCCAGAGCTAATTCTAAATCACAAATTATAAAACTAACACTAGGAAAAATCTTTCTGGACAGTTGCCCTTCAGTCCTGCTACAGCTGTCAACACAGAGGGGTTCTGGAGCTCCTGGTCTGCTTTGAAGCCTAATGAACAGTAAAGAATCACTGTATTGGAAGAGTTTTCTTGCACATTCTCCTTCCCTTCCACTTCCCCCCCTCCCCCCTTTATTTTTTCTTGCCCTTCAAGTCTGTTTCCATCTCGGACATTTGTAATGACCTAGTTCCCATGTACCCTCAGTAACCCCATTAAAGTGCCTGGTAATGATTTGTAGCACATTTGTATTTGGATGCTTCCCCTCTATTTCTCAATCCCATCTCTTGACTGGCATTCTGCTTTTTCATGGCAGGAGTTGTCTAGCCCTCTCCAAACCAGCTCCCAGGACCCTCTCCGCTTACATAGCTCTGCTGCGATCATTCAGTACAAATGGGGTTCCTCATGCAAACTGACTTTTTTTTTTTCCACCCCCTAGCTAAAGCTACATTATGCAGAGTAATGTGTTCCTCTGGGATGGTCAGGAGTTCAGAACAATGATTCTTAAGTTAGCTTTGTTTCATTTTAGTTAAGCACATGCACTATGGAGTTATGCAGTGGGATGTGAGTGGTACCTGTCATTGATTACTTTGTAGCGGTACTGGAAGCTGCTCCCTATTTACTGAAATACCTTCCATGGCTCTGCAAAACAGAGTCACTTGGGGTGTGTGGTGCCTGGAGAACAGGGGTTTAAATAGGAAGCAAGCCTGAGGAGTGGGGCAAGCACAGACTGGATTGAGGGGAGTGAGCCCTCGGAATCTGGACCTTGGGGAGAGCCCCCTTAGAACTGAAGGTGTAGCATAGGCAGCAGGTGGAGCCCCCTTTTGGGGAAGTTAGCCCCTGGCTCCATCCCTTCTGCCTGCAGCTGGAGCCCCAAGACCCTGTTGTCCTCCTCCCTGCCGCAGCCCAGAGCCACAAGACCCCCGCCCAGAGAAGCCCCAAGCATGCCCCTTGGCCGGAGGAGCCCCGGGATAGCCGCAGCCATGCCTCCACTCCCCTCCCCAGACCCAAGCGGCCTGGAGGAAAAGCGTCTCTTCAAAGATGCTTTTGATATGCCCCATGCAGGTTCTGGGGCAGCTGATGAGGCAGTATGTGCTATTCAGCTTCCTGGGTTCATCAGTAATTTCCCTGGAGTCCAGAGAGATTACTGATAACCGAGGAAGCTGAATAGCACATACTGCCAGAACCTGCATGGGGTATAATAAAACAAAAACTTCGCTGCCAAACCCCACAACTGGGGGTCCGGTTGCTGTGGCAGTGCCAGGGGAGGCCTATTATACCCATCGCTCATGAGGTGTAGGCTTGTCAAGGAAACTGAGGGAGAGGGGAGTGGAGCTTTAGAGGTTGCAGTGGGGAAGGAATGAAATAAAGCTGTTAACCAGTATGGCGCAGACATAGGTAATGCACACTCATTTCCCAACTGATTGGCTGAAATCCTTTCATCCGTCACAGAGGGGTCAGATTAATAACAGTCTTATGAAGTGTGCAAAAATTGGGCAAGCCCATCTGACTTTAGAACACTACTTCATCACCATATCAAGAAATCAAACTAGCATCATCTTTCTTCCTTAAATTCCAGCCTGGCCAGTTAAACCGAAAAGCAAATAAGTCTCCCTAGACTGCTCAGCCAACCACGATAGAAGTGTAAAATGGAATAGCAAGTTTGGTATAGGCACTTAATGATGGTCTGCCCTTATTAGCTTATTCTATAATAACACCCTTCTTAGTGGGGGGAATAAATTGCTGAAATAGTTTTGTAGTCCATCTAACTGTACAGAATTGTTTGGCTCACTGAGAGAGGGAGCCTTTCCTGGCCATGATGTCCACTGCTAGCAATGGATTTATCAAAACTGTCTCTTCCAAGGTCTTAAATTAGAATTCACTTGTTCTTGTATTTACAGTGAAGGCTGGATTATAAACCAGACTTCACTGTAGATACAGGCCTAGTCCTAGACAAAGTCTGGCTCCTGCAACATGCGTGCTGCTGCCTTTAACTAGAGGTTTGACAACCACTGATGTTTTTCTTTAACATCTCATATTTGCATATCTTGGAGAAAGGAACCAGGGTTCTATCAACCCTAAACGTAAGGATCTTAATCTACTTCTTTGATGTCCAGGGGGATTCTGCTGTTGACTTCAAAGGGAGCAGGATTTGGTCACTACTTTACCAGCTCATCATCTTCAGGAAATAATGGATTGTTATGTAGAATTGTCCCCTTCCATTGCCCAACCATATGGTTCTTTTGCCTCCAGATGAGTAGGGAGGGTAGGGCTACTATCAGCCTCCCTTAAATTTCTACAGTATCGTTTAGCAGCACATGCACTTCATCTGCGCATGGTTTGTCAACCATTTTGTCTAGGCGAGGCCCACTTCCAGGGCCAGCTCTAGGTTTTTTGCCGCCCCAAGCTCAGGTGGGACTGGGGCTCGCAGGCGGCACTGGAAGCGGAGGGAGTGATGTCACCGTCTCCCAGCGCCTGCAGGGGCTTTACCCCCTCCCCCCCTCCACCCAGCCGCGCAGAGAAGCCCCGACAGAAGGGGTGGCACAAGGCAGCGCAGCAGCCAGTGCACAGATGAGGCAGCGCAGCCCTGGGTCCCTGGCAGGACTCGTCCTCTCCTCCCCAGGAAGCAGCTGGGCCCTGGCAGCCCAGCATCCCGGGGCTGGGGCTTCCTCTTCCCGCTGCGGCCGGGGGCGCGGCGCCCTTGCCCCACCTAAGTGGCGCAGCTCCGAGAGCGCAACTTCCCCGAAAAAAAAGGATGGCTGGAAATGTGCCACCCCAAGCACGTGCTTGCTTTGCTGGTGCCTAGAGCTGGTCCTGCCCACTTTGGTATGTACTTCTGTTGAGAAAATCCTCCCCTCAAATTTTTTATTACAGCCTGAGCACAATCAGAAATATGTGGATGGGTGAGGGAAGTATTTTCAATTAGCAAGGCCTAAATCTGGTGGGGGGAGGGGCAACTCTTGAATGATTTTAATTGGTGGTTTGCCTGAGTGAAGGGGTGGGATTTCAGTTTTCAGCTCCTTTTCTATATACTCAAACACTAGTGAAGTGTCTCTAACAATTTAGAGAACAGTTGGCTTTCTCCTAAAGTTACTTCTAGTTTAATGGGCAACAGTCAAGACAACGTGAGTTTCAGCTGACAGCACCTACAGTGTTTGAAATCTGTCTCCCTTTCCAGGATCTCCAAAATGGCTTCTGACCCTGACATTCTTGACTTGAGAGAGGAGAGAATTTATTTCTGTATCTTTCCCTCCTGTCTCTTCAAATATCTCTCTTGTAACCCAAACCTTACCTGGATCCAGTGAGCCTGGTGCTAGTGGGTGTTTGTCTGTCTTACTCTGTTTCCTGCAATTCATGAAAGCTGAGCCAGTAATTACTAGGTGACTGCCCAAGGTTAGCTGCAAACTGCCATAGCTAGGGTAAGATGGAGGTAGACGAGGGAATGGACTTCCAACAGAAAGGGCTGACATTGGAAATGGATGTGGGACTGCAGGCTTCTCCCAAGGTGCTGATCGTCTCTGCTAACAGTGGACTTCTGTGTAACTTACTGCGTGTATTAACTGCTACTGTTTTGTTGGTTTCTATGGATATTATATTCTATTGCCGTTTTCCCATCATACCAAGTCTGCCTGTCTTCTGCTGCCAACTGAAGCTTAGCTTAATATTTGTCACACTGTCAGTGTTTTTGGAGCCTGGAATTCTTGTTGGGAGACTGGCCCTTGAGTGAAATGTTCTGTTTAGCCTTTCCTTTTTAAGCCTTGCCTATATCCACAGCAGGATGGGGAAGAGGAACCCAATCCTCTGTGACCAAGGGTCACTTGTGAAGACTTGTTTACTTTCTCTGTCGACTCAGAGTAACTAGCTGCCTTTGCTCCTTCAGGCTTGAACCGGGGTTGAATAAAAGCCATCTGAGATGTGACCAGATTTAGACACCTTGAGGCCACTTCATACCCGTGTAATTCCATTGCAGTCAGTGAAGTGATACTTCAGATGAATTTGGCTCATGGCGAGTGGAGGAAGGTTGCCCCTTCCCTTTGGGAAATTACAGGTTCTGAATTCTAATAAATTAGCTGGAGGTAAAACAAAGGCTCTAGGCAGTTGCTGCAACCTGAAGTCTAAACTCTGCAAAGTCGCTTTTGATTCACTTTAACCCTTCCTTTGTTGATCCTTAATAGCACCTACTATGCTTTCCAGGGAAGCTGTGGAAGTGGTAATATTGGAACATATCAGGTACATTCAAGGGGTGGTTTTACAAACAGCCCTACTTTGGTTAAAGGGAAGGCTCATATTAATTACTATGGGCAACCTTGACAGGATATAATGCCCTTGATTCATCTCTGCAATGCCCATTCAGACTAATGGGAGTTCTGCATGTGGGTCAAGTGATACAGAGTATTAAGAGCTGACAGCAAAGCTATTCATAGTCATTCCAAAGAATATTGTTTTTAAATTGGCATTTGTGATCATTTTAAAAAAAACCAACACCTCCCTGTTGCTTTTGATTTGTTTCAGAAAGAAAAAAATACCTCAAGGAATTGGTGAGAGATTGTTCAAGATCTCTTACAATTCCTAAAAAGCTCTTATGATCATTGTTTCTTTGGTTTGTACACATTCACACAGGTAGTACACCACTTAGTTCTTACCCATAAGGAAAAGCAGAAAAAGACCAAACACATTGAATGCACTGGAATGTAATTGTGTGTATGCCTGTATGTGTCTGTGTGTTTACATAAAAAGGCAGTCTGACATCCCCCCCCTCCCCCCTTTCTTTCTTCCACACCTCCCACCCGTTTCCCCACAGATGGGAGGGTCTCTTCCTATGAATCCCATGCTGGAAGTTGGTTTCTGGGAAGTGAAACTTAAATCTGTAAAGTTTTTTAAAAGCCATTTTCCAGTTCTGTCTTCAGACGATTTGCTGCCTTTGGGGAGTGGAGGGAGGGGGTGGGAAGTGTAGATCTTTAAACTGTTTTAAATTTTATTATGAAGATTTTGCATGTACAAAGTTATCTTTAAAAATCAAGTGGAGTCTCCCTGATTTGTGGATTCATCCCCAGGAGAGCATCGCCACAGACTCTTCAGCTCCAGGGAGAGCTGCACCCCTCAGAAGACCACTCCAGTTTGGTTGAACTACTCTGAGGAAAGGTTGAGGGTAGAAAGGGGATGTAACACTTCTCCCTTCTCACTGATGTGTTGTAGTCACATGATGTAAGAAGACAAACATGGCTATGATCTTACTAAATGGGTGCTTAAAGTTAGGCTCCTAGTGGGGGATTTTCAAAAGCACCTAAGAGAGTTTGGTGCTTTTGAAAATCCTGACACTAAATATGGACTTTTGGTGCCCAAAGTTAGACTACTTAAAAAAAACAAACAACCCCCCTCTTCCCAACTTGGGAATGTATCTCTTTTCCAAATCCTCTTCCTTTCCTTCTGTGGTATCAGAAATGTATTCAAATCTCCTCTGCATTTCTGTTTAAAGATCCGTAGATGAGCATATTTTGACATGCAGCTTCATTTCCCCCTGGACTTTTCTACTCTTGTTGGAGATGTTTCATTTTTAAACTTTGGAGTAATTAATTGCCTCCAGTGGCTGCCTTGGAGAATCAAAAAGATGAGGGGGAGAGAGGTTCTCAATGTATTGTTTAAAATGCTCTTAACCTTTCATAGCGTGTCCCTGCTGAATGAATCTTATGTTCTCCCAGCTGAAGAAGTACAGCCGATGCTCTCCTGTGAAATCTTTGTCTAGACTAGTCCTGAAGTGCACACGCCCTCTCTGCCATGGACTGAGACCCAGTGAGAATGTAGCATTTTGTTTATCTTGGCTGTGTGCCTCCAGGACTCCTGCCTGTAGTGATGGTGACTGGGAGGAGCTCCTTTTTTGTATCTGTGCAGTATATTTGCTCTGTACTTTCTCTCTGGTGCTTTTTAATACTTGGAATTTTTTTCTAATAACTGGTACAATTTTTAATAAAATTGTTAAATGCTATGTATTCTGTTCTTTTGCTTTTTGTATGGTTTAATGGCTGTATGACACTCCATTCTAGTGATCTGAACCTTCACAAATTGACCAATAGGCCTGTAATTTGGTAAAATAATATGGAAGTACAACTTCGGTTGGTAAACTTTGTAAATGGCTGGTAGATCCATGTGTATACTCCCTGTCACCTACCCCATACCAACCGCTACAGCTAAACCAAGATTTTCCTTTAATATTCTGTCTTTGTACAGGGGAAAAAAACAGGTTTTTCTAAGCCCACTGGTGACTGAATTATGAAATACGTGAAATATGAAGCTTTTGAGGCTGTATTATCACCACAGTACACTGGGCTTTACAAGGCTGTTGCTAATAGGAGCTGCACAGCTAAACTTTCCACTTCGATCCACAAAGTTGAAAATTGTGTCTTAACACAGGTAACAATATGCTGCCTCCAGACTCTTAAAATGTGGCTTCTAGTGGCTGTTTTTCTGTACTTCCTATGCAAGCTCATTCAAAGTTGATCAGCTGCAGGTTTTTATTGATGATTAACAAATGTATTTCCATTAATCTACCAAGGAAGATGCAGGTCTATACTGCTAATTATGTATATTTTATGCAAATGAGCGGTGACTCTGAGGGATAAGATGGTGTCACTGGTCCTAGCTGAGCTCCCTCTTTTGGCTACTCCCTAGACTGCTGTGAGGGAACAGAGCCTCCTGCTGCCTAGGTGTCTGTCTCCAGAGCCTGACTGGAGCTCAGCCACTGCCCCTAGGCACATACTTGAGGTACAGACCATTTCTCTAGTACCCCCTCTTGAGAGCTGGAACACTGGTGTCCATTTGCCTAGAGTGCTGACCCTTCAGACTCTTCTGCAGCTTATGCACCCACTTCTGGAAGCCCACCAAAAGTGAGTGTCTTCTGGGTTACCATTAATCTCTCGGGAGACACATGGCAGTTGTGAAGCATACAACACACGCAGACACTTTGACCAGAATCTAACACATTATTACTTCTTTACTTAATCACCTGAGAAATAGACAGAGTATAGATCATTTACAAAACAAACATTCTAAATGCAGTACTCCTCACTACTTCACCCTTCCCTTGCGGGACCAACTGTGTTCAGGCTGTAGGAGAGACTGTCTCATTGGGCCCCTACATATTGTTGAGTTGCTTCTCCCTCCTCTTAAATAGGAGAAAAATGGCCATTGAGTAAAGCAGTTCCTGCCCTCTTAACTTTTTAGCCCCTTTATCAGATGTCCTGCTCAGCCTCCCCAGGTGATCTGACCCCTGCCAGGTGGCTTTGTTGCCAAAGTGACCTTCCCTGACAAACCAGTTCTCTAGGATAGAAACCAGCACTTTGGCCTTTCTGAGTAGGGGACCAGCATGGTTTAACAACCCTCTCTTGTTAGGCCTTTGCCACTACTGCAGTTTGAATTTTGGTCCGACATCGAGGTGAAAAGACAATAGAAGACAAAGGACCACTTTTACAATAAAAGTTTTCAGCTTGGTAAAGATACATAGAGAATTCATAATCTCTCACAGAATTCACGAATTGTACAGATTCCCCAAGTTATCACAGATGATAATGAATCTTCTCCTCCCCAGCCCAGTTGCAAAGTCAAATTCCTGATTTCACTGAGCTAGTAAATGCACACTTATATTTGGGACCCTGATGTGTTCCCCTCTATGGAATTCAATTTTATTGAGTTCCTGTAAATGATTGGAGGAAATATTTCCATTGAATAATGGTAACCAGTCCAGGCAGGACAATGTATGAGTTTAATAATTTTAATATACTTCATTAAAGCAATATTACTAGTGAGATTTTAATCTCCAAAAGGCTTAGGAAACTGAATTAATGTTCCCACTCCAATGTTAAGTTGTCTTGTTTTGGTGTATGCATTACAATAGGGTCTTTCATTTCATGAACACATGATGTATGCAGTAATATGAAAAGCAACATGCACATCTAAAATTATAGAAAAAAGTACAATTTATTTTCATTGTATTAGATTTGCTGAGAAATGTGTCCCCTGCCCAGTGTCATGTGATTATGAAAGAGCTTATTGTAATATGCTCGTACAAGGGGACAGAGGTAAGATTGATGCAGCTGGGGGAATTAACTCTGAATTTCCTGACTCTTGTATGATTAAAATCTGAATTTTTTCATAATTATTTTATTAAAGTAAAATATGGCCTTTAAAAACTAACTGTATGGTCTTAGCACTGACACGTAGCTGGAACAGCTGAAAGAGCTTTTACCTAACAGGAAACATAGGCTGGTGCACAAATGGCTGGAACAAAATCCTTCCTTGGAGATCTCCCAAAGGACTAAACCCAGCTTTGCTTAAGTTATGAAATTAGATGCTATCACAGCCTGTAGTCATATGACTGCAGCCAAGTGAGGGTTTTTTTTTTTTAACTGTATACATTAGAACCTGGGGTGAAGAGAGATAAGATCAAGCATCAAAACCAAATCCAACATGCTCTTACACACAGGAGTACTCCCAGGATCAACAACAACAAGGTGGAGATTTCCTCCTCAGATCCTGACTAGACTCAAACGTGCATACTAATCAAAATTAGACAGAAGCAGAGTCCCTTGCACAGTCTGCTTCCAGCCACTGTCCCTTCACTTGTAACGGGGTGGGGCAATCGCGATGTGTTCTTCTTAGGACGTATTTGCACCATAGTAACAGCTTTTAAAAAAATGTGTTTTCGTTTCATACCATTAACCTTAAATGGTATGCTTTAGTGACGAGATAAATAGTTTAAGTTGGGTTAGTGCTGCAGGAAAGTGTTTATTAAGAAGTGTTTGGCCTACCTATAAAATAAAATGAGGATAAATGCACTGTTCTGATGCTCAAAGTTCTTCTCTCCTTACACAACTAGATCTATAAAGCACTATATTCCAGTGCCTCTTTTTGCTGAAGTTAAGGGGAAGAATCTACTGCACTTAGTGGACTATGATTAAACATCCAGAAATTTTGAAAATGTAATACCTCGATATATGGCTAAAGTACTGGTCCTTGCTGAGCATGATTTACATGAACGCTGACAAAGCAAGCTTCTGTCTGCTTACACATCTGAATCATTCAGAAATAGATTGGTATTTAAAAGATACTTTAGAAAATCCATTCATTTCTGGTCTAGCACCAAGTCTTTTATGTTTATTTGGTTTTGGGGGGGGGGGGTCCAAAAAGTCAGTTTTTGAGACAGACCTAACTGAATGGGAAATAGTGGCTTAAAATGGGAGAGCTTCAACTGCATTGTCTCATTCAAGCAAACAAAAAACCAGCCAGGGACATTTTTAACCATGGGCAACAGAAGTGGCTTGGCCCCTCTGCTTTTGGGGGCATCACACAAGCTGAGCAATTTTCCACCACAGGTGAGGAGCAGAGGCAACTTGCCAACTAATTTCCTCCTTTCTGGCAGGTCAGGACAGCTGTTTCTGTTTGAATGATTATACATATACTTGCTGAACAGTAGGAGTTTGCTTAGTGTCATATCATGACAAAGTCCCTGCCTCAAGGAGCTTCCAATACAAGCTAGGGAGGATTCAATACATGTACAATACCATGTGATTGGAGAATGAAGTGGTATGTCTGAAAATGGAGGAGACTTTATGTAAACATTTGTACATATTGCTAATTAGCATTAAAATGCTGCATGAAAACAAATATGCTTCCTTCCAACAGGGATTTGAATTAAAAAGTGGATGATAGTTCAGTGCTAATACCTACTTGTTGTTATATGCTACTGCTGGGTGTTTGCTACTTCTTTGACTTCCTTCACATCTGATGCAGGTATTGCTTTTTGTTATTTTGAGGTCCTGATGTCTGTCTGTCCCTTTAACAAAATTAAGTGTCTGACATCAATATAAATGTTCCATATGAAAGGTCTTTAAACCTTGATTTCTCCTAAATGATTTAATTCTCTCCTCTCTAAAATTATAATGGTCTCTTTTCTTTCCCTATTGAAATCTGTGTCAGCATTCTCCCTCTCTGTTTTGCCTCAGGACTCTTGATGTATACAAAGGATCCTCTGTTTTTTCACTCTTAGTCACATGCTTAACCTCAATGCTGTAAACTAAACATCCACCCTCTGTGGCTGGAGATGACCCTATTTATGTCTGTAGCTCAAATCAAAACAGCAACAGTTGTGAAAACTGTGTATGATGGAGACAACTAGCTTTTAGTAAACGGACAACAAATCTCGATTTCTGGATAACTAAATGAGTTCCAGAGTTTATGGGAAACTTCAAACAGAAATAATAAGCAGGAGATGGCTAATGGGTTATATAAGGAAAAAGTTCTTTTGAGTCATTTTCCTTTACCACCCCTGGCGTTTATTGAAGATGATTTATTAGCATAGTTCTTCTGTGTGTTTGTTTTTAGGCAGTGTGAATTCTGTTTGAGACAGTGAAGTGACAGCCATGTTCAGGGGTGACTACTTTTAAATTCTTTAGTTAATTAACCACTGGTGAAAGGTGCCAGAATGATAGGTCTGAAGCATGAAGTCTTCTGTATCAACAGAGCAGGCAAAGCCCGTCAGTTATAGTTCGGGTTTCCTCCTCATACTGCCCTGCTAAAGTGCCACTCAACCCTGAGATGGCAGGACCATCTGTGTATGTGAAGGGATTTGGTTTCAGTACTCAGTCACTCTTCAACCTTTATGCTAAGACTGCCAACAAGGGTGCCAATTGTGGGGGGGCTTTTCATAAGGTGCACACTTGTCCATTGGCAACTGGCTGAGATGACAATCATATTTCACAAAGGCCATTCAACAGCCAACAGATGGTAACGTTTGGGGATAGCTTGGGTGGGAGAAGAAACATTTTATAGAGGAAGTGGGTCATAAACAACTGAAAAGCCTGAAGTCATGTTTAGTTCCATGCAGAGAGAACACAAAAGGACTTATAACGTCCACATACAAAGGACTATCGTTTTTTTCTCTGTGTTTAATTCCCACTCGTATTAATTAATAAGACCTCAAAAATAGACAAGGATCCTTCTCAGTGAGTGGTTCTTGCTCTTTTGCTACAACCTCTAAAGGTAGTGGGGGAAGAGAAACATTCCTACAAAACACTCAAAGTTCTTCCAGTACAATCCCTTTCTTCCTCCTGACAGTCATCTAAAATGCTTTACCTTTTCTTTCAGAATTTGGCAAGAGTCACAAGAAAAAACGTGTCTGTATGTTTTTAAAAAAGGATTTCAACAATCTCCTCAAGATCTCCTCTCTGTGACCCCATTCGCAGTTGCTGGCTG
Source organism: Chelonia mydas (assembly GCF_015237465.2). Lineage (NCBI taxonomy): Eukaryota > Metazoa > Chordata > Testudines > Cheloniidae > Chelonia > Chelonia mydas. The sequence goes on from NC_051246.2 coordinate 74,481,412, forward strand.
TTTTACAGGCAAATTTTCTTGGCCACTCAGAATTTGTACCCTCTAGCACAATTCTTAGATCTGCTTTTCTTTAGTCAGGAATTCCTGAGGCTCTTCAGAAGGGTGAGAACAAATAACTTGCTCTGTCTTCTCCTCTGAGTCCTGATACAGACAGGCCGCTTCTGACAGTATTAGGTCATGTAGTCCATCCGCCTGTCAGTGCAGGCATGTTCCCTACAGCATATTCTCCAGTGCTTTGATTAGTCTAATTTTAAATGTCCCAAGTGACTGGCTTTCCACTACTTCCCTAGAGAGACTGTTCCACAACCTAATAAATCTCACTGACAGGATTTTTTCCCCAATATTCATCCTACATTTTCTCTTTCTTAATTGTATTCCACTACCCTAGTTATTTGCCCTTGTACCACCTTGTAAAGAGACAATACACCAAGCAACTGTTATAGCTAATACATGCTAATAGCCTTATCCAAAGTCCATTGAAATCTATGGAAAAACTCCCATTAACTTCAATGGGCATTGGTTCAGGCTCTAGAAAATCAGATCTACCTGGCCTATTCACCTCTGTGACAGATTAGTTTATGTCTGTCCATGTGTGGAGAAAATATTGGTAATATGGTTATGAACAATATGCATAACTTAGTTTTCCCACTCACCTTGTACTGCTACTTATTGAGTCTGAAAGGGTTAATTTCTCCCTGAGGAGAAGGGGTAGTGAGGCATGGCTGTATGTCATCTGAGCCTGTCTGGATTGGATTTGGAACTGGTTATATTCTCAAGAACTGACTGGAATCAACACAGATGAATGGAGTGTGCTGGAGAGACAATAGAAGCTCCAACAACCAAACATTAGCTTTTAATGATCGGGAAAGGAAGGCAAGCTGAACATGGGAAGACAGCAGGGGCTGCAACTTGGGACAAAGGGGCCAGGTGTGAACAGACTGTGTTTTAAGTTTCCGGCTACCCAAGCAGATACACCAGGTGAGAGGGAGACGGAAGATGAATCCCAGGAGACTATGGAACAGTGGGGTAATATGTGGGGCAAATTGACTTAAGCTTTGCTTTACCATTCAAACCTGCACTCTTAAATATTGTGCCACAGCTGACTAATAAATGCTGACTTGTTTATGGGGTTGCTGCTGTTACTTACTGGTTGCATTACTCCCTGAAGGAGTAAAATTTGTAGCAGGAGTTTGAACTCATTTGGATGGCTGTAAAGCCCCCGTGAGCAACAGGCATGCTGAACCCAGAAAGCCTAGTCTTGAAGTAATGTAGCCACGTGGCTTGCCCTCATAAAAAGCTAAGCCAAGAGCTTTGCAAATAATAGGGGTATTCACAAAGAAACTCATAATGGTCCCTTCTGACCTTAGTATCTATGAAACTGTGTAAAGTCTGGGGCATTGCACATCCCTGTAATTCCATGACAATATGTCTGTATCAAACTACAAATCCCATTTTGTTTTGTGAACACCATTTTGACTTTAAAGTACACTGTACCTTCACTGTTGCCCATTTAACCTCCATCTTGAATTAGGCTTTCATGAGGTGTTAACAGAGGGCTAACAATGGAGAGCAATCAGGAATTGTTAACCTGGATGATCTTCCATTCAAATTCCTACTACAATGAGTTGGCTATCTGCCCCCCAAGGAACCAGTTGTCCCAGGTGGGCATGTAACCAAAGCAACAAAATACCTGATGAGTGACTTTGAAGCCACTCAGGAGAATCACCTGATGAGGGACTGGAACTTTTTACACAAGGAAGGCTCTCTCACGGGCCATTTGAGTGGAGACGAGAACACAAGGCTGTGCAGGTGCTAAGAAAGAATCCTGGACTTCCTAGAAGACACTGACTGAGACCCAAAGGGCTCTCTGGACACTGGAGGGAAGGTTTTGTCTACAGGTATTTATTATTACTCCCTGGATCTGTGTATCTCTTGTGCTTAAGTGTGTGTTAAGGTGTGACTGGTTTAGAAATTCCTTTGCAAAGTCTGTGTCCCCTTTGCTTTCACTGTCTCATAGTTCCTGAAGGAGGATACAGTAATTTTTTGGGTCCACAGCTTCAGTGGAGCTCTGGGAACATGCCACTGTGGAGGCTTGGGAGAGCTGGACCTAGTTTCAGAGTGTAGGCAGTTGGACTGCAGAGTCTCATCTTTCAGGAAAGCATGCTAGAGGATTGACACTGTGAAAGTGCATGTTGAGATCCAGAGACTGAGGCAGAGCCCAGACTCTACCCATCCCTAGCCATCCTAAGATGTGAGACCCAGGAGTGGGATCAAAATACAGTAACCTGAACAGTGTCCACTAGGGGGAGCACAATGTAATTGCCAGCTGTCTGAAGCTTTCCAGAACCTGTGTCTGATTTTCCCTTATGGCTGTAGTCCTACCTGGGACTACACTAATAATGTGATATCTAATACAGCACAAGGCCTTCATTCTATCTTCTTAGCAATCATGACTCAATTCACATGAGTAGAGGGCTCAAGTGAAACTGAACTGTGCCCACAAACAATGGTAAACTAATATCTATCACTCCCCATCTCACTCAAAAGCCACTTTAAAATGTCCTTCTATTTTAAGACCTAAAGGTCTATAGCCACAGCTTTAACCTTATTCCTGAGCTAAATGTCATTTTTCTAGACAGCCTCACACACAAAAATAACACTATCCACCTACGAAAAAATAGGCAGTTCTTAACACATCTTTGAGCAAGTTACGCCACAGTGATGCTGCATTTCAAAGCCTGGATTGGAACAGCAAGAGTTCTCCTCTGCTGCATTGTCCAGATCCAAATCCCTGCTGTCGGAAATTGCACAGCTTCATTGGTTATTTCAGAGAAGGTCTATTGAATCCTTGAAACTGTACAAGATGTGCCCTGGATTTATTTCTTATTAAATATGCATGTAATACTTACTCTTGGGTGTGCCCCTTCTAAGCGAGGTCTGGGGATGCAGAAGGGGGTTGCATTGCACACAGGTGCTGGCATGCAACTATTCTTCACCCTTGGTGATGATGAAGGTTGCCTTGTGGTGCAGATATGCTTATTATATAGTCCTTGGAACACGGCGCTTTTACATCATTCCCTGCATGTACCGTACATCTTTACGCAAACCACACTAAGTGTGGCTCTCTCAAACCTCAATGTGGCACAGAGGCTAATGAGTTTGCTATAGCCTTTGGGCAATGAAAGTCTCTTTTGGCTTGGGCAGCAGAAGCTCATTCTTCTACATCCAGAGATCCTGTGTTCAATCCCCACTGCCACTAACCAACCTGGAGTATTGGGTTATAAGTGGTGTCCCACCTTGGAATATGAGTTGGGTTGAACCTTGGAGTGAGCTTCTTTGGCTAGGGGAAATGTGTAACCCCTGCCCACACAGAGGCTGGACCACATGGGGGTTTGAACTAACAGGGCTGGATCTTTCAGCTTGGACAGTAAAGGCTTATTCTCTTTGATCTGTTGTTCCCAGGGTTTGATTCCTGTTTCTGATGACCCATCCAGGAGCATCATGTTAAACTTGGAATGCCACTGATGTCCCAAATAGGCTGAAATCTCTTGATTAAAGGAAGGGTGTTTGGGCTGGGTCGCTCACCATATATGGTAATATGGTGCAGCCGTTAAAGAATACATGGGCAAAGGAAAGCTAGGTTTATTCCTGGATCTGATAGTGTTGTGTGATAGAGTAAGTGACTTGCAGTAAGTTATCTGGGCCTCAGTTTAGCCATCTGTGAATACTGATTTATTGATATCCCAGGTGAGGCTTAATCCATTAGTTTGTAGGGAGCTTTGAAAGTCTCAAATGGAAGATGCTCTATAAAGATAAAGTAGTATTACTATAGTACAGGGGCTGGCAACCTTTGAGAAGTGGCGTGCCAAGTCTTCGTTAATTTAAGGTTTCACGTACCAGTAATAAATTTTACATTTACAGGGCCCCCCAGACTGGCAGCGGGCTGAGCGGGCTGGTGGCCAGTACCCCGGCTGGCAGGGGCTGGGCAGCTGGAACCTCAGACCAGCAGCGAGGTGAGCGGGGCTGGCGGCTGGTATCCCACGCCGGCAGCAGGCTGACAAGGGCCAATGGCCGGAACCCGGCAGCAGGCTGAGAGGAGTGGTGGACAGAACCCCAGGCTGGCAGCAGCTCACCCGCTGCCAGTCTGGGGTTCTGCTGGCTCCTGCCAGCCGGGGTCCTGTCCGCCGGCCCCGCTCAGCCTGCTGCCACTCTGGGGTTCTATTCGTCGGCTGAGTGGGGCTGGCGGCTGGGACCCCGGCTGGCAGCAGCGTGCCAGTAAAAATCGGCTCGTGTGCTGCCTTTGTCACGTGTGCCGCAGGTTGCCGACCCCTGCTATAGTACTTGGCACTTCCTTGCCGTAGAGGTGGGTTTTTATTTCTAATGTCTTGTCTCCTGAGAGGCAGGAGCCTCATGTGGTGCAGGTGAGGGCCACTTCTTTACTTTGCCAGGTAGTGCTTTAGGGGATATTGATCGATTCAGCAGCGAAGCTGGAGGAATGTATGCTACATACAGTGTAGAAAACTGCTCTCAGTGGTAATGGGCCTATTCTAGGACCTAAGCCCTTAACCTTTACAAGGAAAGGTGCACCAACAATTCAGAAACATCATTTCTTTTCAACAAATCTAGTGAAGACTTTAGCGAAAGTATGAAGTCCTGTATTTATCCTCAGAGCAAATGCTACACAGATAGCTGAAGTGCAAACTTCCTTAGCAACCCCCACAAAAAGATGTGGTCAAACTGGAGAAAGTCCAGAGGAGAGCAACAAAAATGATTAAAAGTCTAGAAAACATAAGCGATGAGAAAAGAGCGAAAAACTTGGGTTTGTTTAAAGTCTGGAGAAGAGACGACCGGATAACAATTTTCAAGGACATAAAAGGTTGTTACAAGAAGGTGGGTGAAAAATTGTTCTTGTTAACCTTTGAGGACAGGACAAGAAGTAATGGGCTTACATTGCAGCAAGGGCGGTTAGGTCTTCTTAACTGTCGGGGTAGTTAAGCACTGGAATTAATTGCTTAGGGAGGTTGTGGAATCTCCCTCATTGGAGATTTTTAAGAACAGGTTAGACAAACACCTGTCAATAATGGTCTAGTTATTATGTTGTCCTGCTTTGAGTGCGGGGGAGTGGACTAGATGACCTATTATCCCTTCCAGTCCTACACTTCTATGATAATGCAACTTTGGCCCTGGCTGCAGGCAATCTTGCAATGATGCAAAAACTCTGGCCTTCACATAATTTTGGGGAAGCAAAAATCTCAAGAGAGACTTCACCATGCCTGAGAGACCATGAGTTCTAGTCCTAATTCTCACACTGCCTGCTGTTTATATTTGAATATCCATCAAAACCTTATTATAAGCCACCATCTCATACCCTGAAGAGTAACTATCATTCATCCATTTCAGTATAAGATAACTGAGATCACTTCAAAGGAGCTAGGAACAGAATCCAAATCTGAGCCTCTTTGCCACATAGTTTTTCAGAAGGAAAATACCAAATTAGGTGTTTCTGTAACCCACACTAACACAATGTGCTTCTGTGTTTAGCAACAAACCACATGTAACAGTTTGACTCTCCTAGTGCTCCCAAGAGAGCTTCTTTAATTCAAGTGGTAGAGGTTCATGTTTTTATATCCAGATATCCCAGATTCACTCCAGGGAGATGACTCAAAGATGAGCGTGTTACATTTGGTTATGCTGTTTGTAGTTACTAGACTACAACCTGCTGAGCCAAGAATCCTGATGCCCAGTATTCCATTAAATCTTTCCCAATAAACTTGGGAGAATTGACAACCTGTAATTCTCTCTCTCTCTCCTCCACCCACACACACATACTGGGCAGGAAGGGCACAAGGTGGTCAAAACATTTTTTTTAATCAAGTTTTCTGAGCAAATAACGATTTATTTATTTATTTATTTATTTGGAGTCTGACTCATGATTTTTGAACTTTTGCTAATCTGCCAATATGTCTCAATCTTGGTCTACTGAGATCAGCTTTAGGTACAGAAGCAGTTTAGTTTTCATGCTGGTTCAATCCTTGGTTTGTCTTCTGTCTACAAGGATACCACTTAGTGGCAAATGTGGTGGTATTTGTGATCTGGATACATCTGCAGAGAACTGTACTAAAACACCAACTCATGTCAGAGGCTACCAAACGTTAGACAGCTAGTAGCTACTTTAGGTCATTACCAGCCTTGGCTAGTTTTGAATATGTCATCAAGAGATAAATGCACCAAGACACCATGCAGTGCTATTTCTGCCCCTCTACTTGTTTTGTTAATCAAGTGCCTGATAGTGTTCTCGGTGCTGAGAAGACACAGTCCCTGCCCCAAAGTGCTTACAATGCAAAATTAGATAGGAGTCAGCCCCGAATAGTGATTAATGTGACTTGGGAAGTGGGGGGCATAGAGAGCAGGAGCTTGAAGATACAAAAGATGGTCCTATAGGTACTTAGGTTTGTTATGTGCACATCCTGTTGGTCCCACCTGCTCTGCAGGTATGTGCCTTTTCTTTTGTAACCTGTGTTCAGAAATGGGCTTCATACAGGTGTCCAATGTGAGCCAAGTGACCAGAGCCTTGTTACCAATTTTTCAACAATACTTTTCAAAAATTTCTCCTGCATCAGAAATTATAACATTTCTGCACACACAAATTACGGGTTCTCCTTGAGTCATACTGCTAAAATGTCCATGCATAATAATGGGAATGTGGCTGAGCTTTTTTAGCTCTGAAGGAGACAAATATATTGAATATTTTGAGACCAACATATTACTCATTAGAAGTAATCATGTAATGACTGAGAAACAGGTGGCTCCAAATCTTCACTTATTGGAAGAACTGAGACAATACCTTTAAATCTAAAGGAAGTGTTTAATAAATCAGTGTTTTGGGAAGGTATTTTCCTGAAGCTTCTATTTTTTAGGAGCACAAAGTTTTCATTCTGATTTAAAGCCCTATATTTTTTTTCTGCTGCCTGACCGTCCTGCTCTGAGGTCTCCATGTTACCATTCTATTCAAGTCCTCTCCTCTCTGTAGATGCTAGTCTTTCCTTCTTACTCAGCAGTTCTGGATGTTCCTTTCTAGCTGACTAGAAATCCAGATTCCCCTTCAGGCTCCAGTTCTGTAATAGGTCTTTTTTTCTCAACCTCCCGTTCTGTAATTTAGGCTAAAACAGGACTCAATGTTTTTGTTGCTTTGGTCAACCACTATCCAGCTGTCCTGTCTTGCCAAAGTCTCTTATAAAAATTTCATAAAATCACAGAAATGTAGGTGTGACATTATCCAGGGAACAATCTGGACAATTGAACAGCTGTGTCCCCTTAATTCTCTAGCCTGGATTGCCTTTTACACTGCTTTGCTGTCAGAACATATACAAGTGGCCTGCTCACACAGCCTTCAGCAAGCAAATTCACTCCCAGATAAATACATGAGCACTCTGAACATTACTCATGAATTACATAAAGGGCGACACCCACAAATTCTTAGTTCCAGCCTTGTCCCCCACAGAAATGTGTGTCTTGTACTGTCCGGCACACTACTAAACAATGCAAGCTCACAGAAAGTCTGTCATTTCATCAAAGGAAAATGATATATGCACCAGCCTTGTTATCCCAAATGGAGTTTCCCCACACTCTCTAAATCAAACATACTGGTTAGGATAAAACAACAAGAAAGATATTAACTATCTTTATTAACTACAGAAAGATAGATTTTAAGTGATTGCAATGATGATGCATAAAATTCAGGTTTGGTTACAATGGAAAATAAAAGGAAAACACAAGCTAATACCTAACTTAACAAGCTAAGTGATCTTAAAAGCAAAAGGTTTTGTTTCACCATATACAGTAAATTTCATAGGCTGCTTTCAGCTTGGGGCCTCTCCCTATTAGCTCAGTTCTTTGAGAGTCGTTGATGTCATGAGGAGAGAGGTGAATGGGAGGCCACTGTCTCTCATTCTTATACCAGTCTCCCCTCTTTCAGGATTACCCCTAGCTGGGGTGCAGGTGACAAGTAGTCTCTTGTGGACATGAGGTCTGAACCATCCCTGTGATGAAATATAAATTTCTTCCTGTGATGAAGTGTACATTTCTTGTGTACACCTTCCCATGTGGCTGGAGAATGGCTGCTTAACACCTGGCTTGGGTGCTAGTGTGTCTTTCTTCCTTTCTGAACAACTGGTCCGGGCCTGCTTTCTTAACCTTGGAGCATGTTATAATAATGATACATTGCAGAATCTTATAATTTCACACACGATGTTGATACACACATTTTACCAGGACAATAATTATCAGCAGATTATGACTTTTCAAATGATACATCACTAGGCATAACTTTTATACAAAGTATCATAGTCTTGTAAAAGTGGGCAATAAAATAGTACAGACCATCACAGTATGACTGGAAGGGACCTCAATACATCATCTACTCTAGCCCCCTACGCTGTGGTAGGACCAAGTAAACCTGGACCATCCATCCCTTACAGGTGTTTGTCTAATTTGTTTTTTAAAACTCCCAGTGATGGGAATTCCACAACCTCCCTTGGAAGCCTATTCCAGAGCTTAACTACCATTAGAGTTAGAAAGTTTTCCTAACATCTAACTTAAATCTGCTTTGCTATCTTGCTGTGTGTATTTTCAGTGGACATGGAGAACAATTGATCACTGTCCTCTTTATAACAACCCTTAACATATCTAAAGACTGTTATCAAGTCCCCCTCGGTCTTCTTTTCTTAAGACTAACTATACCCAGGGTTTTAACCTTTCTTCATAAGTCAGGTTTTCTAAACCTTTTTTCATTTTTGTTGCTCTCCTCTGGACTCTCTCCAATTTGTCCATTTCTTACCTAAAGTGTGGCACCCAGAACTGGACACAATAGTGCAACTGAGTCCTCACTAGTGCAGAGTAGATTGGGACAATTACCTCCTGTGTCTTTCATACGACACTCCTGTTAATGCACCCTAGAATGATATTGGCCTTTTTCACAGCTGTCTCACATTGTTGACTCAGATTCAATTTGTGATCCACTATAACCCCCAGATCCTTTTCAGTAAAGGATCTACCACCTAGACAGTTATTCCCCATTTTGTATTTGTGCACTGATTTTATTTTTCCTTCTAAAGTGAAGTACTTTGCTCTTGTCTTTATTGAATTTCATCTTGTTGAATTCAGACCAATTCTCCAATTTGTCCAGGTCATTTTGAATTCTAACCCTGTCCTCCCAAATGCTTGCAACAGCTCCCAGGTTGGTGTCATCTGCAAATTTTAGAAGCATTCTCTCCACTCCATTATCCAAGTCATTAATGAAAATATTTACTAGTCCCAGACTCAGGACTGACCCTTGCAGGACCACACTGGATACATCCTCCCAATTTGACAGCAAACTACTGAAAACTACTCTTTGAGTACAGTTTTTCAACTAATTGTGGAGCCACCTCATAGTAATTTCATCTAGACACATTTATCAAGTTTGCTTATGAGAATGTCATATGGGACTGTGTAAAATAGTAAAAATAGTAAAATAAAGCAATATCATTTACTGCTTCCCCCCATCTACGAGGCCAGTAACACTGTCAAAGAAGAAAATTAGGTTGGTTTGGCATGATTTTATTCTTGACAAATCCATGCTGGCTATTCCTTATAACCCTATTATCCCCCAGGTGCTTACAAATTGATTGTTTAATAATTTGTTCCAGTATCTTTCCAGGTATTGAAGTTAGGCAGACTAGTCTATAATGTCCTGGGTCCTCTTTGGTCCCCCTTTAAAAGACAACTATGTTTGCCCTTCTCAGTCTTCTGGGACCTCACCTGTCCTCCAGAGTTCTCAAATATAATTGCTAGTAGTTCTAAGAATACTTCAGCTAGTTTCTTAAGTACTCTCAGGTGTATTTCAACTTGACTTTCGAACTTGAATACATCTAACTTATCTATATATCCTTTAACTTGTTCTTTCCCTATTTTAGCTTGCATTCCTTCCCTCTTGTTAACATTAATTGTGTTGAGTATCTGGGAGCCATTAACCTTTTTAATGAAGACTGAAGCAAAATAGGCATTAAACACCTCAACCTTCTTGATGTCATTAGCTCTCCTTCCCCACTAAGTAGGGGACTGTGACAGAGTGCTGAGATCTGGATCAGCACTCTGATCACTGTAGCCTCAATTAGTTCCCCAGTTCGAGCTGATTGAATAATTAGTGAATCAGGAGAGACTGTGGAGGAAAGGAACTAATTAGCCCTCAGCTGAATAACCTGATAAAAAGACAGTAAGGCAGTCTTACAGGAGGGAGGACAGGACTAGCTGAGCCTCGAATGAAGGAGCTCCCTAGAGAGAAAAGGGGGAGACCTCCTTTCCTCCTACTTCTTTCAATCCTTGCTAGGGCTCTAGAAGTTAAAATGGTGATATTGTACCCTACTGGTGTTTGTGAACAGGTTTAGAATAAAATATAGCCAACACATAAGACCAAAAGTGGGTCTGAGGAAGTTCTGGGGCATCAGAAGACTGGGACAGAGCGTTGCCCTGTCACAGAGACCTATGCTTTCCTTTGACATTCTCTTGCACCTAATGTATTTAACAAACGTCATCTTATTGTTTTTAATGTCCCTTGTTAGATGTAATTCATTTTGTGCCTTAGACTTTGATTTTGTTTCTACATACTTGTGCTATTCTTTGTAGTCCTCTTTAGCAATTTGTCCATGTTTCCAATTTTTGTAGGATTCCTTTTTGATTTTCGGGTAATTAAAGAAGCTCCTGGTGGAGTCATATTGGCTTCTTGCAATTCTTCCTATCTTTCCTTTGCATCAGGATAGTCTGTAGTTGTGTGTTCTTGAGAAACTGCCAGCTGTCCAGAACTCCTTTTTCCCTTTGATTTTATTCTCATAGGAGTTTACCTATCAGTTCTCTGAGTTTGTTGAAATCTGCTTTTTTAAAAAATCTCGTCCTTATTCTGCTGCGTTTACTCCTTCCTTTACTTAGAATCATGAAATCTGTAATTTCGTGATCCCTTTCACCCAAATTGTTAGTAACATGTGACCCTTAGTGCTGGTAACTTCTTTAAAGTATCAGATTGAGGAAGCTGATGTTTGTCTGATTAAGTGCATAGCAAATCATGGAAGGGGGTGTTTTCTCACTAAGCAGAGAGAGATTTGCAACTTCTGATGAAATTTTCAAAAATGATGGCCTTTCATTTCCCCAACTCCTTCTGTGCCTCAACTTCCCCTTAGGGGTCTCTCTCTGAGTTCTCAGTATAGTGATAGAGAATCTTTGTTGTCTGTAGCAAACTTAGTTATGCTCTTCCTATTACATTTCACAGAATACGTTTCTGCTCCTACTACCCGTTCTGTGTACTTCATACAGTCTCCTAGAAGATATTAATACAAGAAAGAGCCTTTTTCTAAAACCACTGACTATGGCCTTTGTTCACTGATCAAGACAATGCAATGTCCTACATAAGGCAAGCCCTACTTTCTAAAGAAAAGTAGAAACTGCAAGAGAACTGGGCATCAGAACTCTATCAGGATTGTATCACCAGCTCTGTCACTGATTCACTTTGTGGCTTAGGAAAGTCACTTAAGCTCAGATGTTTCAGAAAAGTGTGTGTGTGTAATTGTGCCTCTAATTCACATGCATACTTGCTATGATTATATGTGCAATTGTGGTAAGTGCATGTAGAACTGAGGCACACAGGTATACAAATGATCTTGAAAATCTAGGCCTTAACCTCCTTGTCTCAGTTTACCCATATGAAAAATGGCTGTGAAAACATTTAATAATGGAATTGTGAAGCTTCATTAATATTTTAAAATGCCTTGAAAGCCTAGGCTTAAAGGAAAATCATTATTATTTTTACTTCTGCTACTATTTACCATTTTGTTTAGCAAAATATCTTTATCTATTCTTGGTGCACTGAGGTTCAGATTCAACATGATGCTTAATGACTCCTGAGAGCTATTCAGCCTCCTTAATCTGCATCTCTCAAGAAGCATCAGCCCATTGCAGGAATTAGCCTTGCACGTTTTGGAGATTTTTTTTTAAGTACCATATTCGTGTACCTGCAGAAGAAAACAAATTATACACAAAATGCTAATTCTGTGAACAGCACAGTGAGGGCCAAGGCAGAAGAGATGTGGGTAACCAGCAACATCTGATACAAAACTAAACACAAATTAAGCCTTTGCACAGCAAATAAAAATTAAGTTAATAAAAGGAACCAGAACACATCAACCCCCTTCCCTCCACCCTCCCCCCCCCCCCCACGCCCCCGGTTGTTTTTTTAAAAGGTCTGACTTTGAAGTGAATTACTGTTTCCAAACCGAAGCAGGTACATTTGCATCAAGCAGAAGCATGAGAATAAAGTCAGCAGTGAAGCAATATTAAAACTGAAGATTACAGACTGGAAATTGGGCTCAATGTAAAATCTTTTTTTAAAAGTTACTGTAACTATAAGCAAGAAGTGAGTGCCAGAGGAAATGAGAATTTAAGAAAATGCAGACATTTTGGCAGGGCTGCAAAACTGAAGGCTTTAAGGGAAGAAAACTCAGAGAACTGAAGGAAATATTAGTTGGAGAAAAGATAGAATTGTAGAAGCATCAAGCTTTGGTGAAAGAAATACGCCTGTACCCAATGCTTTACAATCAAAGGCACATACTGCATGAAAGTAGGCAGCCCTGTCACCAGCTGATCAGGGGGGAAAATTTTAAGTGCAAGATTTTTTTTTTAACCATTTGAAGACTAAGCCATTCTGTACCATACAAACACATATGCACATAAAGAGAAGCATTCAGGGGAATGGTAAAGGTGGGGGGAATCCAGTGATTTAAGGGTTAAGCTGTTGAAATAGTTACCAGACACCATTTCTGTAGAAATGATGAAGTTGAGATTTAGAAGATGTTGAAAGAATTGTGATTCTGAATGGCCAAATACACATTAGTGCCCCTACCTCGACACAAATAAACCACAGCTGCCTGGATAGCATAATTCCCCATGGCCTGAAACTGTATATGTTATTCAGAAGGATCTTCAAAAATAGAAGGAGAACAACGTGAGAGTCGCAGGGAAGCCAGGGATCTAGAGCTGACCCAGCAGGCTGCCACTCACTGCCTGTGCAAGAAAGCGGACATGGAGCCTACCTTTATCCAATGAAACGTGCATTCAGGGTCTGATCCTGCTCTTGTAGATGCTCGCAGCAAAACAGTAGGTGCTCATATGCTACAGTGATAGGCACAGTGTAGGAACCTTAGCAGAATACAACTCCCATTGACTTCCAGGAAAGGTGGGTTGCCCCTTGTTTAGGTACTAGTAGGGTGCCCACCCTTGTGGGCATGGAAGGTGGAGTGGTGGGTATCTGGCCTTACCTGGGGCCACTCCTCAGTCTTTAATATGAAATCTTTAATCATTCCAGTCTCTGTAGTTAATGAATTGCTGAGCTGTGCACTCAGTACTCCCCTGAGGCACCCATTTCTTTGCTGCTACATGGTTGAGAAATACTCCCTGCTCAGTTCTTTATAACATTTATTTATTATTCTGGTTTAGTCTTTAACTACCCGAGCATCAGCCCATCATTTACCAGCTGTCCACTTCCAAAGCTGCACTCTCTTCACTTCCCAGCACTGCACCCACAATGTATTCTCTCCTTATGGGCTGTAAGCGCAGCCCCTGTCTTCGGTCTTATACAAAGCAAACATTACACACTAACTGCTACTTTTGACCTTTGCTTCTGGAACAGACATCTCCTGGCTGACAAACCAGACACGGAAGAAGAACACATTTCACACCTATGCTAAATCACATTTATGAAAACTGGTGAGTCTCTTGTTTGAGTCCAGCCAATTATAAGAACTCCCACTTCAGCAACTAGTTCAACCAGATGGTATACAACCTACTCCAGCACAGGACACATTCTTTTAAAGAACAGATTTTACATGAATGTTGTTTGTCAGTCTGGCACCTTTCACATCTCTGCAAGCTGAGTCCTTCCCACAGAACAGCAATGACAAAGGCAAGCTTCCCCACAGTGACCTGTCAATATGCCTCAACCCTGACTTGGAGGGATCACCTCTAGTGAAGAGGGTGAAGTTTAGTCGCCATGTCTATTCAGTTATTGTCTTATTTTCTGAGACTACACACAAGACTTCCAGTTAAAGTCAGTTGTGGTGGTGGTGGTTGTAACATAGGAACAGCTGTTCACTAGGAAATGGACTGCAAATTTTTTCACATCAGATACTAGACAGCCTTCGGATGGTATAGCAGTCTAGGCCAGATCTGAACTAGCAATCTAAAATGAAAGACTCTATATTCCAGCCCCAGTCGCTGAAGCTATTTGGGTTTGCTAGTGAACTTATCATAATGCACTGGCTAAAAATGTATTGTACAGTTGAGCTCCATGGTAGAGAATCAAACCTGTTCAGTGGCCTGTCACAGACACTATGCAAACAAAAGAGAATTTCCTTTGGTCCAAATGGTAGATGCCTGTGCTTTTGGTCCAGACTTCTTTCCCCACTATTGTGCTAAGTTCCTGGATGCCATGCACGTGACAACCAGGATGCAATAAGTGGCCACAATTTTGTAACATTAATGAGAAAAGCAGTCACTGAATATGACATGTACAATGATGTCCCCTATATGCAGCTTGTAAAGCACTTTGGGATCCTTCTCAACCAGGGCAGACATCATCTGTGCAGGCCCACTAGGTGTTTGCTTCAACCCACCAGCATCCTCTAACTTGTGTTGACTGAGTTTCTGCCAAATGGGTCTCATATAAGTCCCTGTGTTGGTCAGACATTTGGGGATGCAAAGAAACTGAACCCTGTAGCTCACTCTATGCAGAAGGATCCCAAAGCATTTTATAAACTGTTCTGGGTGGCTTGTAACATCCGGGATAAAATTCCACCAACTGAGGGGTGGAGGAGGCCCAGAGGCAGGCCCCCTATTTCAGGGCTTCATCAAGTCTGTTCTGATGTTGGACTCTCAGGCCATCAAGCCTTTGCGGTTGCGCAGGAACGGACCAAATGGCGAACGATTGCCGTGGCCGACTCTCTGGCTAAGCGCTGAAGAAGAAGATATAAGGACTCACTATCTGTATGCAGCTACCTCTGGGGTGGTATCCAGTAGCCATTCTGTGTAGAAATGTGCTAACCCCTTCAGAAATCTTGCCCCCACAGACCTCCTGATTGTCTCCCTCTTCCACTGCCACAGATGGAGAACATAAGAACAGCCATCCTGGGTCAGACCAAAGGTCCATCTAGCCCAGTATCCTGTCTTCCGACAGTGGCCAATGCCAGGTGCTTCAGAGGGAATGAATAGACCAGGCAATCATCAAAGGATCCATCCCCTGTTATCCACTTCCAGCTTCTGGCAGTCAGAGCCTAGGGATACCCTGAGCATGGCATTGCATTCCCTGACCATCTTGGCTAACAGCCATTGATGGACCTACTCTCCATGAACATATCTAATTCTTTTTTGAATCCTTGTTATCGTTTTGGCATTCACAATATTCCCTGGTAATGAGTTCCACAGGTTAACTGTGCATTGTGTTTAGCAGTATTTCCTTCTGTTCATTTTAAACCTGCTGCCTACTGATTTCATTGGGTAACCCCTGGTTCTTGGGTTATGTGAAGGGGTAAATATCACTTCCTTATTCACTTCTCCACACCATTCATGATTTTCTAGACATATTCCCCCCTCAGTCGTCTCTCTTCCAAGCTGAAAAATCCCAGTCTTTTTAAGAGCTACCTTCACTACTCAGGAGAGTGAGCGTCATTTTCAGTTCAATTGCATGTAGTCTTTAATGTGATACACATAAAGACTTTTGTTGTACTCAGGGATGAATTGGCCGGCACAAACAATGCAGGCAAATGCTAGAGCAGCTTATAGTATTAGTTTTCAGAAACCTGTATCCTTTGTCCAATTACCACTCCCTTCCACATACATATTTATAGTTGTCTCTAATGGAAATGCATGTGCAACGTGGTTTGCTGCAATGTCTGAGCATAAAATCTTCTATAAAATACATTTTTAAATCATTTTCCCCTGCTTTCATTCTTTCGTCTCTTTTGTTCAGTCCTATACTATTTCCCCCTTTCCTTCTAAAATCCATGTTGGTGTGTCTTCCTTTTTCTTTCCGAGCCTGTTTTCACTCAGTCCAGTTTTTTTTTCTGTTGAGGTTAGTAAAGTGTTCCCTCCTGACTTGCTATTTCTAGGGCATCAAAACCCATACTAAGCAGTTATTTATTTCTATTTTGGTTTATTTAAAAATAGATCTAGAGCCCTGGGTGCACGTTTAAAAATTAACTAATACAATATACAAATTAGGACCAATGTCCAAAATAATGTAATGTCCTCCCCAATTCACCCCAAACTAGGCTTCCTACATGACTCAGTACAGCCCACCTGTCCCAACCTATCCCAGAAAAAGCATGGGAAATAAAGTGAACTTGCAGCATGCATGAGCTAAAGGTCAACAAATTTGGGCTCAAGTGAACCAGTGGGAGAGGCAAGTTATAGGGCTTGTTTACACTGGCAATTTACTGTGCTGAAACTTTCTTGCTCAGGGGTGTGAAACATCACACCCCCGAGTGCAGCAAGTTTCAGGGCTGTAAAGCACCTGTGTAGACAGTGCCCCAGCGCTGGGAGCCACGCCCCTCGTGGGGGTGGGTTTTTTAGCGCACTGGGAGAGCTCTCTCCCAGCGCTGCACTGCGACAAACACAAGCCACGTTAAAGCGGGGCCGCGGCAGCATGTTAGCATTGCCAGTGTAGACTAGCCCATAGACTCTACCTCACAGAAGTACCCCTGCCCCCAGACCCCTCCCAGTTAAACTAGGAGGTATGTTGGTACCAGCATCTCAGATAATCTCAACCATTGCAGTATCACACATCGGAGAGGAACCGAGGATCTAACCGTTCGGGGGCTTATAAAGCTAAGAATAAACACTTCAAATTACATCCAGAAATGAACAGGGAGCATGAACAGTTCACATAGCACAAGTATGATGTGCTCCACACAGGAAAATACCGGTAAACAAATGAATGGCATTAGCTACTACACATATCTGGGCAGACTGCTCTGGCCTGTGGAAGAACAACAACACAGGAAGCAGCCCTTAGGAGAGTTGCAATGTATAAATAGCTCTGCTGACAGCACAACAAAGACTCGGCTGTGCTACTGTAGAGCACAGCCAACCATGGTATCACTGTGTCACTGAAACAAAACCAATGTGTTACCTGACGTGAAACCGTACCAGGAGTGGGGGCGGGGGTCAACCGGCAACCGCAGCTACAATTGCCAAACAGCACTGCAAACAAACATTACCCCGGCAATGCAATGTAATGTCTTTCTGGGGACTCTCATAAGGGTAGATGCTATTGCAGGGCAAGATGAGCCCATGTGCACTTCTTGGGATTGTTCCCAGTTGATGTAACCCTCCCTTTCTTTCAGCTTGGACAGCCAATTGTTCTCATAGCTCCTGAAAGAATAGGAGTCAGGACCCCATCAGCAGATTTCATATGCGTGCCATGGTATTGATTGTTCATACACAAAGTGTGCAGGGTGGGAAGTGGTTGCTGATAGTGCTGATGAGCATGATTGCTGTTTTCACAGTAGGAGGCGTCTTACCAGTTTTGTTAAAAAGAACAAGACACAAATGAAGACATGGCCTGATTTGGCACTGCCCTGCACCTTCTGTGCTCATTTACACCTGTGCAAAGTGGCAGTAAAATGCTCCTATTCCGATCTGGCAGCACACGCCCCGCCCCCGGTCAATGATGAATCTGGGCCTTCGGGCTCAACGCCATTCCTGTTTTAAATCAATGGGAGTTTTATCATTGACCACAATGGAAGGAAGATCAGGCTTTTAGTTTAGCATTAACAGCTATTTCAAAATCCTCATGCTTTCCAACAACTGAAAGGCCCTTACAAAAACCCAAACAAACATTCACACATGCAACACTGGAAGTCGGCTTGAGTTACAAACACAGGAAATTAAATACAAAACTGAGTTACAATAGCATAGAGGATCTGACTTAAATCAACCCAAACAAGGGCATACACAGTTCAGGTTGCCACTCTGTCTCCCCCTCCCCCCAAGGGCTTGTCCACATACAAACATTGTAGCACTTTAGATAATCCGCATACTGTTGCTACAGATATACCAGTAAAAGTGCTTTTATATGGTATAGCTATTCCCACTGGGGCCGGGTAGTAAGCTATAGCACTCTGCGGGTGTCTCTATACTGCTGCCACCACAGCGGCACAGCGACAGAGCCGCCACTGTGCTGCCGTAGGGAGCATCTACATTACGGCGCTACGTCAACACAAGGCGGTTGTCCATCAGTAGAGTTAACCCACCTCTGACGAGCAGTAGCCATGTTGACAGAAGAATTCTTCCATCGATTTAGATACAGCTACACCAGGCACTGGTTTGGCCTAACCACAGCGCTCAGGGCACAACATTTCTCACAGCCCTGAGTGATATAGCTAGGTCAATCTAATTTTTAATTGTAGAGTAGGCCTCAGTCACCTTTATACCAGCGTAACCGCATCCACGCTAGGGGTTGTCCTGGTATAACTATATCAGTACCCAAAAAAATCACACCACTAACCAAAATAGCCATCCCAGTACAACAGCTGTATGCGTAGACTGGGCCTTAGTGCCTTCCCCTGATGTGCCCTTAGACGTTATAGCAAATATACTAGTGTCCTGTAACATCCCCTACCCTTCTGAGCCCCTCCCCCCAAAATCCAAAGACACAGTTGGGTAGAGTTACCACATTTCTAATTGCTGGTAACCGGACCCTGAGGCCCTGCCCCCTGCCCTGCCTCTTCTTCCAAGGCCCTGCCCATGCCCCCACCTCTTCTCTGAGGCCCCACCCCTTCTCTGTCTCTTCCCCAGGCACCTGACAACCATAAGTGGCACCTGGACACAGAAGCCAAAAACCAGACTGTCTGGGTAAAATGCAGACAGGTGGCAACCCTACAACTCGGGTCAATTAAAGATAGAGTGTAGCCTCAGCTCTACATGTCCTGTCTTGTGGTTTTCTTTTAAGGCAGGAACTTAACCTAGCTTAGAGTTTGTATTTTATGTCCTTAGTTCTAGGCTACACACTTGCTTTTCTCCTTTTAGCTTCGATGAGACAAAACCAATCAAACATTTCATATGAGAACGTTGTTATGAGATTTCCTTTTATTACATTGTGCCACAATTCGGCAACTAGCTACCAGAGTTATCTGAGGCCATACTACTAAAAAAAGACTCACAAGTTCTGAACATTTATCTGGAGCCCTGCATAAGGTCACATGTCTACTCCAGCAGAAGGGCTTGCAAAGTTAAACAATGTCCCCTCGCTTGCTCTGTCTGAGTAAATACAGACCATATTGGAGTAAATAAACAGCCAGGCAGTGTCCCAGACAATGGGCCTTGGCGATGAATTAATAAACTCTGCCTCTTGCATTAGCAGAGTGTGACTGGAACTGGCAGCAGTCCCTGGCTGGACTCCAGAAACGATTATTACTAGACAGAGCCAAAGGAGACTTGGCACGAAGCAGGGCCCACAGCTGGAGATTAGGTAACAGAGTCAACGCTTTACAGAGCTGCCAGGGCGTTGGTCACCCTGTTTGAAAAGAGGGTCAAAATTTTGTTTTTGTGGCTCATATTCACATATACTGCCTACCTCCAAAACTCACACTGATTCAAGCTATAATTCTCAATGGATTTTTCTTTGTAGAACTGGATCTGTCATGCCAAACCCATAAAGCTACCAACACTACTGCTTAAACAAAGCATTATGGCATTCCCTGACATAAATGTGCACCATCCATTTTCTCCCTGCCAGCTGACATGAGACCCCATTTATCCCAAGGTATCTGATGCCCTTTAACGCAGGGCTGTGCCATATTGCAAAATGGGTGGTGTCTCCATGAATACTAAGACTATGTCTTAGTGGGGAAAAGGGGTGGCGAAGCTCCTTTTTTTTGTAAAGAAAAGCTTCATCCAGGCTGGCCTCTTGCTTCCTGGGGCTGACAGGACTTGGAGCACTACAGAGGCATTCGGATCAACCTCTGGGGGAGGAAGCACCTTGTATGAGTCTGCAGTGATCCTTTCTTACTCATCTAGGAGTGGTGCTGTCGGACAATCTCTTGAGGAGAATCCCTGGCCCTCACAGCTGGAGGAAGGTCATCCCAAGGCACAGCCTTTAGGAAGGGAGTGGTAACTTGTAAATATGGAGAGCAGATTGCGAATCCTTAATAACAGAAGGCCCTCCCTCCCCCGACAAAGAAAACTGTGTTTGCAGCTGAGGTCTTTGCAATAAGTTATGAACATTTTACCAACACCAAATATATCTTCCACTGAATCAATACTTACACACATGTGAGTAAAGACGATGATACTGACCTCTTCTGTAAAGCACTTTGAGATCTAAGAATGAAAAGTTTGATGTAAGAGCTAAGTATTATTGTTATTTTTTTCATGTTACATTTCACACACTGGAAAATGTAGGGAGAAAGTATGGGACAGAGGCCTACTTCTTCATGAAGTCATAGAGCAAATCTTAAAGCCACTTCTGATGAGGGGACGTTTGTGTGCAGCCACCTCCGTGCCAGGACTTAGAGAAATAATGGTTTTGTGTGTATGTAAGGGAGGGCAGTTAGTGGACTGCTGATCCCAAACAGAAGGAGCTTCTAAGCAGAGATGTATGTGCCAGTTCAGTTGGGAAAAGAATAAACCTAAGGGCACAAAAAACAGAAATACCTGGTTGATGCAGCAGTGTTCCCTTCTTTTCTTACCATCTCCTAGGAGGACATTTGAACCAGTTTGGTGGAAACAGGAATAGGAAGACATGTTAAAGGAGCTTTTCTCTTCTTTTGACAATCTGTAGGGAGAATTAATCAGCAATTCTCATAAATGGTGCCCTGAACCTCTCTTCATCCATCCCTTACTCCAAAATGATCTTCTGTCTTTTGGTCATAACTAGAGAGAGGCTCAAACTAGATCCTGAAATTGAAATCCATCTTCTTCCATTCACATTTTGGTTGGGTATATATTTGGATTCTTGCATCAAAATCACTTTTGATTCCAGATTTTGATGGTTTTGGTTCCAGGTCAGATCCAAAACCAGGGGGCCTATTTTCTGATGTGCTTCTGGTGTGGCCCAAGATGGAGAAAATCTCACAAGAACAGCTGATCTTCATGAGATTGCCAACATTTTGGGTTGAAATCTCACAAGAAGGGTTTGCAAGTATTTGATGCCATCAAATCCAAATGCTAGACCTGGCTCAGCCTCTGACTCTAATCTAAACCATATGCACTGCAGAGCTGAATATCACAAGTGTGGCTCATATCTAATCAGACCACTCCTCTCTTCTACTTTTCGCTCATTCTCTTTCATGTCCACAGTCTGACATGCTTTTCCTGCTCTCCGCATTTCTTCTTCTTGTATCTGGTATCTGTTTTTCTCTTCCCTCCTGTCCTCTAATTCCTTCTCTTCTTTTTTGCTACCCCACAATTGCTACCCTTTTCCCCCTTCCCTTTTTCCTTGCTCCCCAGTTGTTCCAGTCTCCCTTTTCTTTCCCCCCGCTTTACAGTACATCTTTATGCTTTGTTCTGATAAAGAGTGGGATGCAGCTTATAAGATTTGTTTCTTGGATACAGGCAGCACTATTTTCTTATGGCAATTCAGCTTCACTGAAGCCGAGGGATGGTCACTCTAAACAACCCTGAAAGTAATTTTTTTAAAGCTACATTTTACTTCGGTGAACATGGTGCTCATTAGAAAAGACTAAACTGAGGGAACTAAAAACTGATGTGTTCTATTTAGCTGCATAACACGTGGCAGCACAAGCTTTCCCCACACCAACCTACTTAAGAGTATCCCAAACCTGACCTGGACTGACCACCTCTAAGTAATAATACCACCTAGCCGTTATATAGCACTTTTCATCAGTAGTTCTCAAAGCACTTTACAAAGGATGTATGTTTCATTATCCTCATTTTACAGATAAGGAAACTGAAGCACAGAGCAGTGCATTGAACCCTGCCCTCCTGATTCCTAGTCCACTGCTGTATGCACTAGGTCACACTGCCTACCCAGGATCATATTATGACCATGCTCATTCACAGGGCCCTACCAAATTCACGGTCCATTTTGGTCAATTTCACCATCATAGGATTTAAATCTGAAATTTCATGGTATTGTAATTGTAGGGGTCCTGACCCAGAAAGGAGTTGGGGGGAGGGGTCGCAAAGTTATTGTGTGTGTGTGGGTGCGGAACTGCTACCCTAACTTCTGCGCTGCTGCTGGCGGTGGCTCTGCCTTCAGAGCTGGGCGCCCGGCCAACAGCCACGGCTCTCCATCCACCAAGCTCTAAAGGCCGCATAGAAGCAGGGCCGTCCCTAAGGGGGTGTGGGGCCCAGGACAACCCCCTGCTCTGGCCTAGGCCTGCCCCCACTCCAACCCTTCCTCTAAGTCCCCACCCACCCTGCCTCTTCCTGCCCTGCCCTGGCCCACCTCTCCCGGCCCCCATTCCACCCCTTTCCCCAAGCCCCTGCCCCGCCTCTTTCTGGCTTCCACCCCCTCCCCCGAGCGACGCCGGGAGCCATTGGGGTAGAGCGGAACGGGGCAGGCTGGGTCTGGGTTGCTCGTTGTTACCGGCACCAGGCCCCCTGCTAACTCCCCAGGCTGCCCTGGACCTTACGTTCCGAAGCGCAGGGCCCCCCAATGCGCTGGGCCCGGGGCAATTGCCCCGGTCAGTCCTATAGATGGGACGGAAGTAAGGGTGGCAAACCATGACCCCTCTAAAATAAACTTGTGACCCCCCACAACTTCCTTTGGGGGCAAGACCCCCAATTTGAGAAATGCTGGTCTCCCCTGTGAAATCTATGTAGTATAGGGTAAAAGCACACAAAAGACCAGATTTCATCCGGGGAGAACAGATTTCACGGTCCGTGATGCATTTTTCATGGCTATGATTTTGGTAGGGTCCACTCATTCAGTAGTTTGTGTGCTGAGACTGCAATCAAGAATCCAACTTTGTGCCAATTTGTGATACGAGCCTCTGTCCACTACGAACTTCACTAAGGCCACAAACCTATTTTGAATTGCTCTCTGCTCAGTAACGAATGAAACAACTTTTGGTTAATATCGACTTTAGTTGAAGACAAATTGACCCCCAATGGCAAAAAGCCCTATACCCTTTTTATCAATCCCCTGAGCTATTCAATCCCTTGAAAGTAAGGGAGTGGAATTTTGTCTCTTATTTTTAAAGTTAAATACAAAAGAATTGCTTTCCGTTAGCCAAGAGATAGATGTTGTTCTTTTCCTTAAATAACCCCCAATTTGATAAACATGGGCACTGCCTGCTGGTGCCTTCAAAGAGCAAGGCCTAGAGAGAAAACCCAAGTGGAAAATGAAATTCAGAAGAACTAATAAAACATTTTCTGAAGAGTCTGAATCTCCCACTCCAAAGAAAACAAAGAGGTCAAATGACCTTTCAACCCGATCCTTCTTTTTTTCTGAGACATTAAGAAAAACATTCTGAAAACAATGAGTTTTCATGCTAATTGTCCCTCCCCGACCTCCTAGCTCCTGCCAAAAGCAACATTTCAATGGCCATGGAGTGTGGGGGTTGAGAGCAAATGAATGAGCAAGGGAACACTGGCTTTCACACATCAATGACTACACTGTCAACCAGACCCATGGAGACTCAAGGTGAGGGAGTCAAGCACACAGACTATTACTGACTGACTTTTACTGAAGCGGGTACCTGAGATATTGTAATCAAAGTGGGCTGTTGAAAACCTTTGTCAACAGCATTCAAACTGATAGGTCAAAGGGTAAGAAAAAGGGCTACATAGAGGTAAAGTGCAATTTCAAACTCAGCCCATCTGCTCTGCACTAATAATTACCAAACATCTATTCACATGGCTAGTGGAAATCTTCACAGATGAGATCTGTCCAAACCTAGGTCTATAATGATTTTGGTGACAATGTATTATTATTTGTCTGTATTACCGTGGTGCTTAGGAGCCCCAGTCATGGAGCAGGACCCCATTGTGATAGGCTCTGTAAAACACAGAACAAAAAGACAGTCCTTGCCCCAAGGAGCTTACAGTCTAAATTGGTGAGAGGACTGGTTTAAAAATAACGGAATGTGACAAAAAGTGGTGCTTTTCTATGGAAAAGGCTTCCTGGGCATTTAGCACCACTGTTTTCTTGCATTAGGAGCTGGAGTAGATCCGCTGTAACATGTTTCCAGAGGCAAAAGGAATCAAGGTGTTTCAGACTGAATTCACTCTAGCATCTGAATCATGTTCTACAGGGAAATCTTTTGGAATATTTCTCTGCAGTAATAGCACTGAGGTCTTCTAAGAGAGGTCTCCCCCTTTCACTTCCCAGGAAATGATTCCAACCTTCCAGCCCAATGGTCTACTCATATCCTGAACCATGCAGGGAACAAGAATATTCCTGACCCTGACACTAACTGGTTCTGTGATCTTGGGCAAGTTCCTGAGGCCTTCTCTGCATTAGAGAATTTTTACAAAAAATCCACTGTTGCTCATGTTGGTGCAGCTGGTGTTAGCAAGGTTTGGAGCTCCTATGTAGACAGGTTTGTGGCTCCAACAGCTGTTTTTGGTATTCTGCTGCTGAAGCTGGAGAGCTATCTGCATTAGGGCTTTTAACCTTGCTAACTCTGGAGCAGTTTCACCATTTTTGTAAAAATTCTCCAGTTTTAGACAGCTCCTTACCCTCTGGGTCTGCTTCCCCATCTGTAAAATATGGATAATAACACTTATGCAGCTTTGTAAAGTGCTTTGAGATCACTGGATGAAAGATGCTGTGAATGGTCTATAAGTGCAACATAACAGTAACTTGCTGTGGCTCCACTGAGACTTAAGCTATGCCTATATTTTCTCTTTTTCATTGTCAGTGGTGCTAGCAAGTACAAGGAAAGAACAGAACAGTTTCTACACTTCTTTGGAACCACAATGTAAAAGCAGTGACCCTGGGAACCTACCTCATAATTCCCAATAAGCACATGAGTGGGTTTAGGTACTGGGTGGGAGCGGGGGAGGAGGTTAAGAAGGTTAAATAAACAATTCCTCTGGGACCTTTTTGTTACCTTTGGGATTTATTACTACTATGCAGTAGGCGTTTCTAAGGCAAAGTGCAATTTTGTGGTTCTTCATCAAGACTCACATTCAGTATATAAAAAAGGAACTCAGAGCTGAGCTTTTGTTGAGCAATGTTCAGTTCATTAAGCAATGAGTCAGCCTTGGTTTTGTGGTAGAGGATTCGGCTTTTCCTTAAAGGTGGGATCAAGATGCCCATTTCACCATAATTTACCTCTCATCTATGCCACATTACAAAATTCATATTTACCTTCATCCCACATAAACCCGAGAATCTCTTACTTTTGTTAGTCTAAATTATTTATGTTAGAAATGCTGAATCATGACTTTGAGGTTAGATAAAATGGTATTGAGGGTTAAAGTAAAAATTATTCCCACATTACTGTAAGATCCCTGTACTATTATTTTCCTTGTGTCTTTATGTGTTATGTTTTGAATAGGGTTTAAGGGGTGCATTGATCTTGGTCCTCTGCATAGGGGTGAATTCCACCCTCAGTGAATTGAATGCTTGTAGACGGTGCTTGTTTAACAGTCTTTGGAATGGAGGTCTTTGGTAGACAACAAGAACCATATTGGGCCATAGTTCAAGCTTCCCACACATAGTCCTACCAATGTGCCAGCACCCTGTTACAGAGTGACCGCCTCTCAGAGTGAGAAAGTAGTGACTCTCTTAAGTCCATTCAATCTTTGGCCTTATAGAGACTACAAATAAGGGGACAAATTGTAGTACTCTGACAAGGGCACCTGTCAGCCTAGTGATGGAAGAACCTCAGATGAGTCAGAGGTTCAATTCAGCTAAGCACCGCAATTTTGAAAGCATATCTGAAGCTTATTCTGACAGTCTGAATGTCCTGGTTTGCAAAAGTGGGCTAGAAATCTCATGAGAAAAATCTTTCTCGAGACTTCTAGTATTTCTGGCTTTTTTATCCAGCCAGAAATACTAGACGAACAGCCGTTCTCACTGTATTTTGGTACTTTGGCTTCCAGCAAGAAACCAGGTGTGCAGAGGCAGCAGTGAACATGAAAACTAAAACTTTATCATAATTTTTGAACCTCACAAAAGGTTCAGTTTGAGGTGAAGGTTAGGGTTAGTCTTACTTTTCAGAAGCAATTCATTTATTGTCCACAAAGAACTGGACTTAGACCATCAACTCATTTCACATATTCCAAATCACAGCCATAACATAATAATTAAGTTAGATCATTACCAGCCTGGTGAGATTAGAATGAGTGATCCAGCGCAAAAGGTCTATTTCCTATCACCAATCACCTGAGCCACCTGTGTTTTTCATTTTCACGTTGTCCTAAATTTGATCTCTGGCATCCTTTCTGTGTAATGAACTAGAGTCTCATCTCAACACACTCAGGCTGTCACTGCAGCCAGCTAGGCATTCTGACCACATTCAATGTTCTGTCAAATCAAGTAAGTAAAATGAATATATGCAACTAGATTCCAAAGTGATGTGTAAGGTGGTGCAAACTACATGTCAGTAAGTGGGTACAAGTGGGAGAATGGGAGTCTAACTAAATGTAAGGTCGACCTCTTACTAAAACGTAGTGGGGATTTTTGGTTGGCCATCTCCCAGTACCAAAAGAAAGGGGAAGGGTTGATGGGAGACCAGGACCTGAGACTGACAGTCCCCAGGGATAATGGAGAGAGGCCAACACTCCAGGTCAGCCTGATTGACAGGGTGGGCCGACTAATGAGGGAGTCAGGAGGCCAGGGGTCCCATCCTCCATGTGGGCTGGAGCCAGGGGTAAAAGTAAGTCCAGTGACTTACTGGTACACTGGGGCCAGCTCTGGCTGCTGGAAGGGGCGGGGCCTTGGGCAGAAGGGGGTGGGGCTGAGGGGGTCAGAGCCATCCCCAGCACACCCTGTAAGGTAAGTGCTCCCCCTCCCGCACTGGGGTAGCAGCAGCAGCCTGGGGCTCCGGGGGCTATTTAAAGGGCCCAGGGCTCCCCTGCTTCTACTGCCCCAGTCCTTTAATTAGCCGCCGGAGCCCTGGGGAAGCGGCGGGGCTCCAGCGGCTATTTAAAGAACTGGGGCGGCAGAGGCAGCTGGAGCCCTGGCCCTTTAAATAGCCCCTGGAGCCCCCGCTACCCCAGGGTTCTGGGGGCCATTTAGAGGGCCTGCGGCTCCCCTGCTTCTACCGCCCCGGTCCTTTAAATAGCCCCTGGAGCCCTGGAGTAGTGGCAGCGGTGCTCCAGCAGCTATTTAAAGGGCTGGGACGGTAGAAGCAGGGGAGCCCCGGGCCCTTTAAATAGCCACTGGAGCCCTGCAGCCGCTACCCCAGGGCTCCAGCAGCGGGGCTCTGGAGGCATTTTAAAGGGCCTGGGGCTCCAGCCACTGCTGGGAGCCCCAGGCCCTTTAAATTGCCCCCTGGGGAAGCCAGGCTGCCCCAGTACGGTGCACTGGCTCTTGCCGGTACGCCGTACCGGGGCATACCAGCTTACTTTCACCTCTGGCTGGAGCTGCCTCGGCCAGAGTGGGGCTGAGCTAAGGAGAGAGCAGGAGCCTGGGCTGAGCTGGGGAGCAGAGCTGCGCCAGCCAGAGCCAGAAGGAGCAGCCCAGGGGGCTGGAGGCAGAGCAGCAATAGTGCTGAGGCAGAGTGGAGCTGGGGCTGGAGCTGGTGTGAGCAGCTCAGAAGAGCGAGGGGGAACGATGGGCAGTGGGCCCAGCGCAGGGAGACGCCCCAGCCAAGAGGCCTTGCAGGCCAACCTTGGAGGGGGATTGTAACTGTGGAGGAGGGATGGGGGCCCTGATGCTGGGAAGAGGGGCCCTGCCACCTAGAGACTGAAGGCGTGTGGCCACCGCCAGACTAAGTGTCTGACCCACAGCATCCCTGCAACACAACCAGGGCCTGGACAGGAGGCCTGGGACGTGTGAGGAACAGGCTGTCAACTTCCCTTACATTCCAGAGATGCTGGTTGTGATGTCCCATGCCACAGAACTGGGTTATGTGTTTTCCTTTAACCATTCCCATTTTTTCCTTATTTTTTAAATTGATTGCTGTTTAATAAAGCGTATTTGCTTGAACTATATGTAATGCCCAGTGGGTCAGGGAAGCATTCAGAGTGGAGAGAGCACTATGGAGTGGGAACACCCTAGACCCTGACCTAAGTGACCTTGACGAGATTGGGAGTCTAGCCCCCCAGGAATCCTGGGCCCAGCCTTGTCGGGGTTAGGATGACTCTTCCACACAGGAGAGTGAAAGAGGAGTCCTCGAGGTCAGGCAGGCCTCTAGGTAAAGGAGTGGGAGCGAAGACTCTGATCCTTTCACTAGCTAATTCCACCAAGGTAGTGTATAATCCAGGAAAGTTCCGCACAACAGCGGGACCAATCTGCCACTTACATAATTCTACATTTTTGTAACTTAAATGCTGATGGGCTGAAAGACAGAGGTGCATCAGGAAAAGGAACATGCAGGAGGATAGGATTTAACTTATATTTTGTTACACTTTCTACCAACTTTAAAATCCCTTACACCCTCTTAATGATGTGCAAGTTATATCACCTCACACATCACCTCTGACCTTGGCCCCTTGTTTCATGGTTTGTCACAGATGCTTAAGATCTACTAGTACCTGAACAGAGATAAATGAGGACCATATGGAGGCATTTGATTGGACTCTAGTCCACACAACCTTCCAAAAAATTTCTCATCTTAATGAAAATGGAACATGAAAAATGAATACAAACGTTCAGTTCTAAATTGGCATGAGGCTCAGAGAACACAGAACAGGCCCAATTACCTTTAGCAGTAGCTATCTTCAAAAGGGCAATTTCAGACATTAATATGCCAATGGAAATTTTAGGTGTGGGGCATTTTACTGTAAAACCAACATTTCTTAAAGAATAAATTGAGTCACCAAGTGTCAGACGGCCTGGAAACCACAGACAGAAGTGCTGCTCCTGACCTTCAGCTGACGCTTGGACCTTCTTGCTGGTGCTGCAATGCCCTTTTCTCTGAGTAAGTTCATAGCCCTGAGCTTTTAATAAGATGGTTTCCATCTTAGTGTATCTCTGCTTCAGTTAGACAACATATAATGCACTAAAAGAGGCAGATGCGTGCAGTTAATTACAGTGTAATGAGTAAACAAACCATTTTTTCCAGCTTTATCCATGGTCACTCAGCCTTAGATGGGACTCCAGTTTCCAGCTAAAGGGGCTCTTGTTCTAGTCTCTAGCCTAGAGGAGATAGTGACGAGGCTTGTTCCTTGAAGCAGAACACAGTTGCAAAACAAGTGAGCAGACTGTGTATAAGGCATGTAGAATTATATGTTGTGATGACTTTTTCAAGAGGATAGTATAACTTCAGATGCACCTGAAAGTGTATTAAACTTCATTAATTGTTACTATCAATTATAATATCTTACATTTCTGTTGGCCTTGTCTTGAAAGCATCTCAAAGTTCCTAACAAAAGTTATTTATAAACATGAATTAATTAAGGCTCAGCACATGTCTAAAGTAGGGTTTTTTATCCCCATTTTACAGATGGGGAAAATGAGACAGAGAGAGGTTACAGTGAGTGACTTGCCCAAGGACATGCTGCAAGTCACTGACGCAGCCAGGGGTAGAACCCAATTTTCCAGTCTGTCTCATATTGTTCTTGTAATGATACATCATGTGTTTAACCACAGTAACTGTGTTAAGACATGAGGAGTTTAAATGGGGG
The DNA here is from genome assembly GCF_015237465.2 of Chelonia mydas. Lineage (NCBI taxonomy): Eukaryota > Metazoa > Chordata > Testudines > Cheloniidae > Chelonia > Chelonia mydas. The sequence continues at coordinate 74,511,196 of NC_051246.2, forward strand.
TGGGAAAGGAACAGCATAGCAGGAGAGTCTGCTTGTGTGTGAGAGAAGCCCACAGGGATGCTGAAAAGCCTCTGATTTACTCAGGGAAGGTGAATTTTACAGTTTGTAAACAGATCTGCATTTTACACCTCTTCCCACACTGCCATGCCCCTGTCCCCACCATCTTCATGGATGAAACATGGTAGTATTCGTATTTCAGAGACATAGCCATATGACAGGCCTCAATTTAGATTAGCTGTAAGGCGAGACCCTGGAGTACGGGACTCTGCAATTGCACTTTTTTTTTCATCAGTTAATGACTTCAGTAGCAGAATACAGTTCAGAGTAAAAATTCCCAAAGAGCATGCACATTTAGATGGATTTCCTCTGCAGGCGGTGGTGTTCCCTGCCGCTGGGGCTGTTGGACGATAAAGTGCTCCCAGGGGAGGAGAAACCAGTGGGATCCCTCATGCTCAGAGAGACCTCATCGATTTTGTAAGAAATGGAATTATAGTAAACGGGATTGGTGTGGCAGCTGAGGGTCTCTGGATGGGAGGGGGCAGGGCTCTCACACAGCCGCGGTCTGTAGCACAAACACGTGCAGAAGGAAGGGACTCTGGCGGTGGAGTCTGAAGAGTGGCGTCTTGGTCTATCAGCGTCTTCCTGCATCAGTGGGATGAGGTTCATTTGACTTGTCCTGTCTTCTATGGATAGAAAAATAGCATCTCTGATCTTACTGTCTTCCTTAGCTTTCAGGTGGATGTTGTTCCTGACTCTCCTCAGGGATGCCCTCTCTTCTGCATCCCGCCTCTCATCTTCCAAGTTCATAGTCAAAAACCTAAGGACAACTAAGTTTAGGAAAGCACCAATCACAGACAAACCGACCAAGATGTACATGAAGCTGAAAGCCTCATACGGTGGCTTCTTCTGCAAAGCTTCGTTTTTCTGCAGAGCTACAAAGTCCCCAAACCCAACAGTGGTCAGGGTTATGAAGCAGTAATAGTAAGTGTGGAAGAAGGTCCAGCCTTCAAAATAAGAGAAGGCAGCTGCTCCAACACACAGTGTCCCCATGCAAGACAGGAAGCCTGCAAGGCAGTCATATAGTCAATCTCCTTATTTCCAAGGCTTTATCATGAGGAGGTCAGCGCATTCTCTGCCATTCTGCATTTGAGACTTTGTCTTGATGTTAGTGAGTGAGTGGATAAGCACTCTCACCACCACCTTGAAAACAACACTGCAAGTATGCAGATAGACATTAGCCCATTGCTGAGACAGAACCAATGGTGGGATGAGGATTGTGTGCATATGGACAGTGACCTTTGAGCTGAACCAGGGCTCTGAAGTGGGAGTACACAATCAAAGAAGCAGGAGCCTTTGAGTCCAGGGTTAGTGCCACAATTCAGTGGAGAAAGGGACAAATCTAAAAGCACAATTAGAAAACTGCACTTTCTGACTGTCTCTACAAAGTGCTCTGCCATTCCCAACTGTGCTGGGGTGGAGGTGAATTTACAGTGCAGTGGGAGCACTAACACAGTTAATGTTTAACATTATTATTACCTCATCTTCCAGGGGCTCCTTTTAAACATAACAATTGACAACAGGCTCCTGACAGTTTGGAGGAGACCGACCTCAGCCCTAAGACTATGATGAACATGATTTCCCCTCCCCCTCTGTTTTGATTTTCTGCTCTGTTACCCCAGAGCCTTGGCTGGCCATGACCCCTGGCTGCTTTTTCTGTAATTACCAGCTCCTGCCAGATTTACTGTGGAAGTTAATGTCTGTTCCAGCCAAGTCAGCCCGCACTGTTACATTCTATGAGACTGTAACCCTTTCATTACAGGCAGCAGTAAAATATATGAAGTAATAAAGCTTCTAAAGGCCTTTGCAGAAGGTTTTATACTATCTGATGAGGATGTTGAGTTAACACTGTCGCTCCTCACATGAGCTTTCCCTGTGTAGCTGTGTGTTGAGGATTCTGGCCTGAGGATTTTCTAGTCCTGAAAAGCACACACAGTAAGTGCGGATGAGCGGGGAGAAAGGAAATCTCATGGAGATCTTGAAAAATCTTCAGTTTCTCCCAGTCTGTGAAATTCCTGCGGGTCTTTTCCCTAATCAATTAACATTCTTCAGGTTTGTCCTCCAAACCTGTAGGGTTTTTATAGGGAATTTTTTTTAAAAATAACCCAAGAAGTATGCCATGCTAAAAATGGTGAGACTCAAGCTCCAATGGACCTCCAGCAGAAGCAAATGCCAGAATTTATGCACAGCCATTAGGAACACCTCTCTCTGGCCCCACACATTTTGCCTTAGGTCTAGTTAATCAAGGCAACCCATGGATTGCAACTATTGCAACATTGCACAGGCTTTTAAACAGGTTTGTATAAGATTAAACAAGATTATACATGCTTGATTTTAGCCAAAAGTCCAAATGGATTCCAAACAAAGGCTAGATTCTGATCTCAGATACATTGGAGTAAATCTCCAGTCAATAGAGTTACTCCATATTTACAGTAGTGTAAGCTGAGAATCAGACTCAAGGCCTATACTTATGCTCCTACCATTGCTGCCAGCAATGGAGCAGAACCAATGACAGCTGTAGAGAGAAATGTAAAAAAACAAAAACAACCCCCAAACCCTAACATAGACACAACCTGGGAGACAAAGGGATCACTGAAGTACTGGCTTTAGTCTGATCTGTTACAAGGGAAAGAGAGAGACACTATGAATTGTCCACACAGTTTTGTACCACATCAGTGACAAACTTTTCACCTTAGTGCTACAGATTGAGCACAGCTCATGGCAACTAGCGCATTGTTGGGAAAAACTAGCACTCTGCTTTTCAATGAGGCAATCAGAACTGACTTTGGCAGTTTGTGGGGCTTTGTGGAAAACTGGAATCCTGAGCTCACTGGAAGGATTGGGGTATGGGCTTCTTCCATATGGCAGGCTTGTGAATTGCCAAGACAGCACAAGGGCATGGGGTCCCAAGTGGTAGTCTGATTTTTTGGTGCTTAAAACTGCCATGTAAATCAGAGCACTACAGATAAACTCTTTCCTTACCATCACATCCTTGAAATTAAGGAAATATGTCTGTGGGGTTGATGTGAATTTTACAAGTGCCAGACTGCAACCTGATATGGATGATGGTGATGTCACAGATTCTGAGCGAAATCTTCTTTTGTCATTCTTTGTTGTTTTTTCCCTCACACACAAGGAGGGAAATATGTATATCTCAGTCAAGGTGACTTATTTCTGATTTAGGAACTCAAACAGAGAAAGAACAAATATAAGGCCTCCATGGAGGAGGATGAGAGAGAGATATCAAGAGATCACAGTGACTTCACCTGTAATATTCTGATCCAGAACACAGGTGGATGCTCCCCCTGCCCAGCCAGAAATATCTCTGAACAGCACAGGGGCAGAATAAGAGATCCTGTTGCAGTACGTGGTGCAGGGGAGTGTCAAGGGCAATCCTGAGGCTGACGGGGATATCGATAATGCTCTCTGTCTTCTGGGTATTTTGAACCAGTGTCCCATAGGTGGGTATGAGGAACTACCATAAGCTAGTGTAGCCCTTGAGGCTGTTCTAGCTTATGTGGTGGCCAGGTAGACCTAGAATTGGAGGGTGCAGATGCTGTGCCCCCAGCCTGCACTGCTCAGGAGGGTGCAGGTCAGACTCAAGCTTGCTGCAGCATAACTGAAACACAAAATGGCAGTTACCTTTCAGATATCCCTGTAGCAGGCAGAGAATTGGCTCTCAGTTTAAGGTGGCAGTACATGAAACCCAGAATGGCAACAACTCCTGAACAGTTCCAAAGATGCATACGTCTCTTTACCCAAGCTAGTGAGGCTTGAAGTATTACATGCAATATCACACACACACACAGGTGCACCATGTCCCAGTTATACTTTGGATGCCAGATAGCCTGAATCATAAGGATCTGTGAATAGATGTGGGATGGCATCATGGCACACAACCGTGTGCGACAAAAATGGAAAGACACTTTGGGCTGGTGAGCATCACAGACTGGATAATGAACATGGTCATACCCTCCATCAACCTGCAGGATTCACTGAAGTTTCTACAGAAGGAATCATTTTAAACCATATGTATGAAGAAACATACCATAGGCCTTACCGTACCTGAACAGACCATTGGTCCAGTTAGTCTGGTGTCTTGCCTCCTATAAAGACTTAAACCAGGTGCTACAAAGAAGGAGAAAAATCCCACAATGTATTCAGTCAGTAATGCACATCTGTATTATTTGGGAGGGGAACTCTGTTCTAAACACCTCAAGTTATGTCCTGATACATGTTTTAAAAGATTATTATTTTCCCCATCCAGCCATTATAATCTGTTATGTAAATACCATATTTAATGGAGATGGGCCCAAACCAAACCACAGAAATTGGAGGAGATTGGAATCTGACTCTAGACCCAGAGATGCATTTCATATCTGGATCCAGTCTCAGTTTCATGAGAGGAAAGCTGGTTCAGTGTTTAGGTACTAGCCTAGGACTTGTGAAACACACGTTAAGTTCCCTGCTCGGCTATGGACTTTTTGAGTGACTTTGGACTTAGGCTGTTTCTCATTTTGATGGAAATCAGATGAAGTTAAGAGCCTAAATACTTTTGAGGATCCGAGCCTTAGCTCCCCATCTGTAAAATGGATATAATAGTATTTCCCAACCTTATAAGGGTGTAGGGAGGATGAATACATTAAAGATTGTGAGGTGCTCAGATACTACCATACTGGGATAGATATTACAGACCCAACCTAAGCGGATCAAAACACCATCAGATTGGAGGGAGGGGAGAACTTGAAAACTAGATCCAAATTTTACAGGTTGGGCTCCTCTCAGATATTCAAACAATTTAAAACCTTGAGGTATGGGTTGGAGGTGTGGAAAAAAACTTATCAAAAGAGCAAATGAACTTTCTCAGTTTACACATCGGTGTCATTATATAGCTTTAAAGGGACATTTTCAACCTACATTTAAGGCCTAAACTTCTTGGTGTCCTTTTAAGTGCTCTGAGATACAAGGAGAAGTGGGGGAGAGGGGTCTCTGGCAAGCGCTGGAGAGGGAGATATTCCTGTCAGCTGGTTGCTTTATTATATGGGCTGTGATTTGCTGCTGGATTTGTTTGGGCTGAGGGTTGGCTGTGGTTTTGTGAGTGTGTGTGTGTGTGTGTGTGTGTTGTAGCAACTGTTAAAGTACCTAAGGCTGGGAACTGGGGTTTTTTGTGTATCTAAAGCTAAATACATTAATAAAATAAGTTCATGGAATGTGTTACTGTTAGAACAGTAGAGTAACTTTGTACTGTTTTAATAATCAACAGTTATCAGTATGTACAGAGCTTATTATTAGCTATTATGTGCACTGGAGATTTTGTGTAATTATATAGTCTACACTACAGTAAATACAGTGAGCTGTCTGTGAATTAGGCTATGTTTCTTCCTTATGGAGATATAGGCTTAAAATTGACCCAGCCACAGAACAAAAGCTTTGTCAGAATGAAAGAGTTTTGAAGTTTATGATATTAGTTTTGATTCAGACCCGAGTTCTCATGTTGATTTGGGAAGTGTGTTCACTTTGGGCCTCTCCCTGTAACTCTATAAACAGAGGCAGTAACTTGGACTGGAAGCACTAAAAGTGATTTAAGAGATTCAACCTGAGATTCCAGGCAAGCAGCACCTCCTTCTGTTTGGTGTGGGGGCTTTTTTCCCCTCCTCCATATGAGTTGCTTTTTCCCCCTTTTTTTCTTTGCATGCAAAATACTTTAAGACTATTCTCTGAGACAGTCTCTCTCTCTGTTAAAAGAAAAAAGAAAACCCCCTCTCCAGATGGACAGCTGCTCCCTGCTTCTTTTGATGTAGCTTATCTGTCAGGCCAGTGCTCTCTTGCTCTCTGTCCCATCTCCCCCTGAGGCAGTTTTCCATAGAGGTCTCAGGGGAGCTTTGTCTCTCACATGTGTTTAAAAAGAAATGTGGGGCTGGCACAATGGCTCCACAGCTTGACCTTCGCCCTTCGGTGTTATGAGGGCCATAAAGCTCAAGTCCCTAGTAACAGTGCTGGTGACCAGAGCAGTTCTGTACATAGACAGAGCTCCTTGGCAGAAAGTTGTTTAAAAATAATTTAAGGAGGAAAATAAAAGGTTGTACAAAGTAAGCAATGTCTTTTATTGTCTAATTTGGCATTACGTCCCTGTGTGGCCAGAGGCAGATGGCTTAGTGGCATAGCACCAGCTTTGAAACACATAGGGCCTGATTCTCCTCTCATTTATACAAGCACAAATCAGAAGTATCTCCAACTAAGTTACATTAATATAACTAAAAAGAGAATCAGACCTTTAAAAATCCATAAGCCACAAGTTAGATTGTAAGCTCCTTGGGCTGGGACCATCTTTTTGTTCTGTGTGTACAGCCCCTGGATCATGACTAGGGCTCCTAGGTAGTTTGGTAATATAAATAATAATAATCATCCTAGAACTGTTAATTCAAACCCTAGCCTTCCAAAGCAGATAAATTGAGAACCAGGTGGTGTGGTCAGAAATAAGAACTGTTACGTTTTCCCATTTATAAAACAGACTAGGCGACTTTTATTTCAGATTAAGAAAAGTAAAAAACAAGAAAGCACAAATATAAAGTCTTCATGAGAGAGAAAGAGAGAGAATAAGAAAACATAGAGGCTCCTTCTGTAACACGTGTATTTTGGACCAGAAGCAAAAAAACAAAAACTGCAAGCAGGGAAAATATTTTTCCTTCAAGGTGCAACACACAGAAAACAGAATGACAGCATCTCCTTCCATCTCCATAGCCTCATATAACATGAGTTCCTTTTGCTTGAAAATGAGATGCTGTCTTCATTGCATGGACATTAAGTAAAACTTCATCTTCAAAAGTGGAGCAGGAATTGTGTATAGTAATTTCATTTGTCTGCATTTGCCTGACTTGTGTATGCAGTCATGCCATATTCGGGTGCACATGTGCTCTTATTTTCTGGATGAAAGCCTCCTCTTTCTGTTTAGAAGGTGTAGCCCTAAAGATACCAGGACATTTTCACTAAGAATAGAGGCCTACACTGGTGCCTTTGGCTAAAAATTCCCCTAATAGCAGGGCATTCTCAGCTGGCATAAAGCCAGTGCATCTGGCTCACATGCCAATTGTCCCCACCCCACCATGGCATATGGAATGAGAGAGCAAGTAAAGAATAGCAGAGGGACTTTTCCTCAAGTGCTGATCCTTAGCTGGGGCATAGTCTCTAACAGAATCCTATGGCTGGCATAAGCGAGAACCACCTAGCGGTTACTTTAACTCATGCCAGAGCTAGGGCCAAAGTAGATCAGTCCACAGAAACAGCGAGTTTTAACCAGCTTCCTGATGAGCTCAACACTCGTATTCCACTGCTCCTGCACCAAGCAGACCTCAGAAGCAGGAAAGAATCAAGCCCTTTTGCTGTCATTTTACTCATAACATTTGACTCTAGTTTATAACAGATGATCCTAATTATTATTCCCTCTGCCCAGGGCTAGCAGACAACTCTCCCTTATAACAACTGACCCCAGTAATCCCCTGGCTGCTGTGAGCTAGCTGATATAGTTAACTATGGGGTTTAGCTGTTGGGATTAACAATTCTTTCCTTGCTTAAGGCTATTAGATAACTAACTATGGGAGCAGAAGGATGATTGAGTGGCTAAAGCACAGGACTGGGAATCAGAAGATCTGAATTCCATACCTGGCTCTGCCACAGATTTACTGTCTGTGACCTCAAGCAACTTATTTAACCTCTCTCTAGCTTATTTTCCTCATCTGGACAATCAGATGATAATAACAAATATCTACTTCAAATGGGTGTTGTAAAGATGCATTAACTGATGTATGTAAAGTGGTTTGAGATCTTCAAATGGAAGATACTGTATTTCCCACTTATACAACAGCTGAGAATTGTGCTTCGTTGAAACTGCTCACCCCACAGAAATTGCTTCTCTTCTAAGATAGTGGTTTCACTGCCTCTGTACTAGCCCTTGAGGCTGCATTACCACTAAAGGGTAATCTCACAAACTCTCCATTTACACTTTATAACCTCCATGTAGGCTGCAGAGTAACAGATGCAGCCTGAGAAGAAACCACACACCACAGACCTGCAGGTGCATGTGGGCCCTAGCGGGGAAGAATATTAACTATTTCCTGGTAATAGGAACAGAGAGTCTCTAGCACAGATGAAATTATCTATTGCTGTCTCCAATACATACTCTGAGCAAGAAAATGTGGGAGGCTACGGTCCAGTCAAATACAAAATCTACATTCAGCTAGCCCTGAGAGTCTGTTCTGTGACAAAAGGCAGAAAGAAGATCCAGGGCCTGATTCTCATTCACACCAACCTGATGAATTTACACACTTACATACCCTAAAACATCAATGTAGCATGCAAGGTTTTAGCCATCTAACTCCCACTACTGTTAGGTTAGCACTTTATGTGCTGAGGTTGTGATTACCACCTGTCGCAAATTTTTCAGGATGACTCCAGTTTTAATAAGGTGATTCTATGTCTTACACACAGAGCTTAAGAGAGATTTGCAGATCACAAAATCACTTTTGATCTCCAAGACATATGGGAACTAGAGTTAGGAGAATAATTCCTAATGGATACTTTATCAGAAGAATTTAACATTTTTTCTGTTGGAAAATCATCTATGAGCACACAATGATTTTCTCTAGTTTATTCATTAATTATAATAAGTGTCTGAAATTAAATGTGTGACTGGTCACATAAATTACATGGTACGGCTAGATGAATGTAACTCAATCAGATTTCCAGTGTGAATGTTTGCAGAAAGTGAATTTTAAATTGATTTCCCTCAAATATTTTCCTGAATTCCCTTAAATGTGCTGTTTCTGCAATCATCTTTGCCAATAAACTTGTTTGCTAGAATATTAGTGAGAAGCAAACACAGAAGGGGAGTAAACAGAGTGAATTCTTTTACAAACAATGAATATTTGTGGACTTTCTTTGAGTATTGGCACAGCTATAGCAGCAACATTGCAACACAATACGTGGATGCATTAGCATGATGTTACACTAAAGTAACAACACAGGACATTGCGACATCATGCTGTAAATGTCATGATGTGGTGGCAGTTGAGTTTATTTCACTAGGCACACTCAAAACCCTGTCTGTAGTACTCACAACAAGGATGGTGTTTCAGTGGATGGCCTAGGATGACTTCAGCTAGATCCTGGATTTTACTATGATAATCAGTGATGGTGGATGATCCTTAAAAGTTCGGTGATTTGGTTCACAAAAATACCCAGCAGGTTCAATACTTAGCCAAACTTCTAGCTGAACCATGTGGATCGATAAAACTGGGTTGGAAATCTCATAAGAACAGGCTTTGCACCAGTTTCCAGTTCCTTCCTGCTTGAGTGGAGCTGAAATACTGGTTCCATGAAAACAGCCTCTCATGATATTGACCCTTCCATTTTTAATTCTTCTGAAAAGCTGGAACTGCAGACCTGCTTAGTACGGAAATATAATTTTAGAAAAAAATTACCCATCATTTCTGAATTGGAAAAAAATGTGGGTGGTTAGATTTGGCCCAAATTTGGGCAAAGTTTTGGGTTGGTTCTTAACAGAAGTTGCATTTAATCTCATTTTTCTTTGCATAGATCAAATATAAATGCGATTTCATATTTTTTTGTTTAGTTGTTTGGCATATTGGTCAAAACTTGTCTTTGCTAGGGCTTCCACCACCACTATCACTAATGGAGCTGAAAATGTAGTAGCAAATGCAGGAATTTTTAGGGAGAAAATGTTTGTGTAGATTAATTCAGTTTCAATGACCATTCGGTACGTGATCTCTCCATTAGGACAGTCAATAACCACCTAATTGTCAATTAGTGGCAGCTGTGACAGATTTTTGGGACATGGACATCTATCCACTGAATGGATATCAGAAAACTCATATCACCAAAGAACTGAACAACCATCAGACGCTAAAATCCTTATGATCAACACTATACAGAGCTAGACTTAAATAGGCAACCCAGTGGTAAAAAAATTCTACTAACCCATTACCAGTCTACTGAGCCAGCAATTCCCACAACGTGGGCGGCCTTAACAAATATAGGAGTATATAAGGCCCAGTACATACATTTTTGTTTCTCAGGAAGCCTAGATTTCATGGACTCTGAATTTCTGCACTACAATTTTTTTATTCTGCCTCCTTATTTTTTAGTCGTACATTTTAAGGGGCAGGGGAAGAGAAGAAAACACCACTGGTAGGATTTCTGGCTGGGCTTTCATTTCCTCTTTCTTGTTTGTCACTTGGTGGTTCTTTAACAAGAGAAAAAAAAAATATATATATATATATATATATATATTATGTGGGGGGCAGGGGAAAAAGAGAGCAGCTGCACCTCCTTCTTTCCAATGAATGTTCTCCTGTACTTCAACTTCTTCACCTTTTGGTAACACTGAACTCCTGAAAATTTAGAGCACTCTCCCTTTAAGAGGGGCTGCTCTCTGCCCAGCTGTTGACTTGCCTGAAGGTGAGACCTCTGCTTAAATTCATGGCTCCAGCTGTCAAAAGCAAAGAAAAGCAGCTTTTCCTTGGCGGCTTTCTGCTTTGGGTAGAGTTTGACATCTTCCTCAGTCAGCAGAATTTAATCAGCATCGAGTACCCACAGCCTCTCAGCTTCTCCACAGCTCAGCTATGGGGGGGAGAGGAAGGGGAATCTTGCTAATAGAAAAAGGGGATAGTCCAAGCACAATATGTATAAACAGATACAGACATGAACATGATCTAAAGCACGTTGCTGTCTAGAGATAGTCCCATTATGCCCTTTGATTTAAGAATTGCTGCTACCATTAGCTATAAGGGAACACTCCCACTTGCTTATGGAGGAAATTCTTTCCTTGCTAAGGTTTTGCCATGGCTTCATTACTTACTCTCAGCTTCTCATGAACCACAGCTGTAATTTGCAGTTGACAATGATACTGATTGCAAAAGAAAGCTGATGAAATGTGCATAGGGATATGGTTCCCCACATATAGATGAACAAGTGAACCAACTTCAGCAATCAGTAACAGGAATACCTTGTTTGCAACCTACCTAAATATTAGATGGAAAGAAGCCCCTCTCCTATTAATTCTCACTCATATCTCAGTGAATCAAATAATCCAACCCAGTGCACAGAGTTATGAACAACTGGAAAACATTCACATTGCACCTCAAGCCCACAGAGACTTGGGCCCAAGAGTAGATGGATTATAAACTGCAGCCTGTGCTCAAAACAGCTTGGTATACATAAGCTAAGGTTGCTTACACAGGTGAAAGCTCTCAAGACTTCTTCCCCACATCTAGTCTTGATTCTCCCTCCCTGCAAGCAAGCCCCAAAATCCCACAAAGAGAACTAAGGTAAGAAAGGAGGCAGTTAGCAGTAAGAGAGAAGTTGATTATGGGGTGGCATGATAGTTCCTCTTAGAGGTTTCAGTTCTGTGCTGTATGTAACTATTGTGACTGTTTTCTGTGTACTACACTGTATAATTTCTAAGGAGTCTGCTTGCCTGCTTTCTGTGAGACCCTTGAGTTTGAGGAGCAGTTTCTATTCCAGATGGCTATTGTTATGGAGTGAGGCATGAACACAGTGCTCTCTCAAAGAGACTTTACTTTCATTCTTTCTTGTTTTATTGATTTCCTTTGTGTAAAATAAGAATGTCTTCTTATTAAAATATCTATTTATTCTTATGTTTAGAAAAACAAACTCCAGCAATTCCAAGTATCTGTTTCACTTCCAACACCTGCAGCTTGTTTATCCTTTCCTGACAATTGTTATGCCAATTGTGGAGAATGAAGCAGTTGTTTTTATTCTTTTTAGAAATATCATGTGCATCCCAGTTTAACTGTTTGATATTATTCTGCCTGACTGCATGTGTTTAAAGCACAGATGACTGTTAGAGGGAAATAAATCAATAACGATAAAGATAAGGGACTGGCAGAGAGACTCAAAGGTACTTAAGGAAACAGTGGGGATACCATTAATTGGGAAATGTCCACAAGCTTGGCTCCAAACAGGCTAACAGGTTAATTTTCCTCAGGCCTGAACCTAGGATCAAAGGTGCACTAAGGGTTAGATTCCAAAGGGATTTAGGTACCTAAGTCCAAAATTTAGATCCTCAGAACTCCCACTCAGCTTCTGCCTAACCCTATAGGTACCTAAATTTCTGCTGATTGAGTCCTGTAGGTGCCTAAAAATCTGACTTGGGCATGCACACTTAAGACCTGACACCCAGGCACTTAGCTCACACCTAAGCCTTGGCAGGATCCTCAACTAGGCATTACCCTGCCTATCTTGCTTGCAGGAACTGAGCAAATAGGTGTTCTTACAGGTAGCCTAATAGATCAAACCCTGCACAAAACACGGCTCCAGGAGGGTAACCTAGTATTTAGAACATTCTCCCAGACTGTGGGAGAGCCAGGTTCAAATCCCAACTCCATCTGATTTGGACTTACATCTTCCAACTCTCAGGAGAGTGCTTTAAACACTGGGCTATGGGATATTCTGGAGTGGGGGGTGTCTCAATCTGTTGAAGCTGTTCCATATTGCATAAATAGTCATTGGAAATTGGGCTTGAGTATCTTACATCATAGGTGAGTGACAAACCACTGAGCTAAAGAGTCATTCTTGCTCTTTCTCTGGCCCTTTCAGGGGTGTCTCATATTGGGAGAGAGGTTATAAACCCAATCCATATATATGCCAAATGTCCACCCTTTAGAAGGGCCATTCTTTATACCTTAGCAAGCTGTTGATCATTTTCCTCACTCTTTGCCTCCAAAAAAATCTCTCATAGATCAGTGTATTTCAATGAAGTTACATTCTTATTTCCCTCCTCAAACCTTTCTATGGCGTCCCAATGTTAACAGGTACTGTATGGACCCCCTATAACATCTGGGGTCTCCTCTCCTCCAATAATATCTCTCATATGTAAATAGATTATTGAGAACATCTGTTGTCAGGAGCAATTATTTGTATAATGTTATACATTATATTACTCCACGCTGCCTGAATAATAATTGCAAATAATATATCTGTTGACATTTTCTGTCAGCTATTGAATTAATAATAAGTGAATACATATTTCCATTATCCATTAAACTCCATGGATGGTCAAATAATATTTGTCAAATAAATTATTAGCAAACTTTCCCTTTTGTCAAAGCTATTATCTATGAACAAGTATTTTAATGATTCAAATAATCCTTCATAACCAGAAGGGGTATAAACATATTTTTAAAAAAATGAGAGCTGAGAGTCTGAAACACTGTTCCGTGGCAAGTGGTGAATTCCATGGCAAGTACCATGCTTATGGAACTACAGAATACATAGGAACCTCCCTAGAAAAAACCTCCCAAATAATTATGCTAGGTTGAGGGGTAGATGGAGATTGCTGATACTGATTTTATGTCAGAGCCAGTTGAAAATTGTCCACAAACAAACAGTTGCCAAAAGTTTCAGTTGTGCAAAAGATTTTAGTTGAACATTCGAATTATTTTGACCAACTCTATTTTATCTGTCTAAAGCCCTGGGTGAATCTCTGGTACTTCCTCACAACTCCCATTGTGCCTGACCCCGAGAACACAAGGGGCAGCATGAAGGCTCATTATTATTAGGAGCTTCAGTAATTCTGCAACTACTAGGAGCCCTAGTTGTGGACCAGGACCCCTCTCTACTAGGTGCTGTACAACCACAGAACAACAACAACAACAACAACAAAAGTCCCTGTCCCAAAGAGCTCCCTCCCTTACACACACCCACACAGGAGCTGGGCACAATCTCACCTTTAGATTGCAAACAACTTGGGCTTTGTTGTCTTCTGTGCTTTGTACAGTGCCAAGCACACTGTCAACTCTTACCTCCTACTTACTTTTATTTCAATCCACAACTTAGGTTGTGCACTTTGCTGAATGCAAAAGAGTCTTTGGCAGTCTTTAAAATGTTCATATAGTATACAATAGAGTGTGGAGAGGGATATTTGAGCCCAGATTGGGGTTGGCCTTGCGTTGTGAGAAGCCACATGCAGTCTCCACCCAGTGCAACCCTGAGCCAACAGCTAGGCATAACCCCCTCTAGAATTTCTGAGCACAAGGAGAGTGAAAGACTAGCATTGCCCAGAGAGACAGTTGCCCAAAGGCGCGGGGTGAGGGTAGAGCTGAGCTGGCACTGGGAGTCTGGCAGGCTCCCATGTTCTGGTATGCACTCCTTTTGGAATCCTCACTGTGTCCACCAGAATGTCTTTAAGGGTGGTCGCTGGTGTAGAGCGTCTCCACAGCCACCTCAACACAGGCTGTGGCGAAATAACGACAGTATTGCCCGTAATGGGAGGTGTACGAAGCAGCACACTAATATATCGAGAAAAGTTGTTGGTTTACTTTGTAAGAAATTTTCATTCTTTTTACCACACGCACTAACTGTGGTAAATCCTACTTGATTTCCTGAAACTTGCAGTGTTAGGATGAATCGGGGATATTTGTGTGTGTTTGAAGCCAAGATCCCTGCTTCATTCTACCTATGGGCAGATGCCAGAAGATAATTTTTTTGGACATTGTAGCATGTTCAGGAGCAAACTGATATTTTTACAGCGAAACACATTTAGTGTACCACCTGGGATTTATCTGTTCCTTAACAGGAACTAAAAAGCTCTGCACATGCTTCATTTTCTCTAATCATTTTCTCCAGGTCCCACCTCAGGAGGGTGGAAGACCACGAGTGTCGAGGAAGCCCCCCCGCTCTGGGCCCAGGCTAGCCTGAACACTTCTCCCTTCTGAAGGCTGCTGTGTTATACCTTGTGTTTGCTTTTGTTTTGTTGCATAGTTTTGCTTTATCTTTTTTGGTGATTCTTTGTAAGTGTTACACAAATAAAATTCTCTCCTAAAAATAAATAAATAAATTTAAAAAACTCCAGGTCCCACTGCTGAACAGTAATATGGACAGGGATTTAACAGCTTCAGAGAAGCTGTTTTCAAAACTGGTGTGGAATAGGCACACCACATTTACAAAGAAGAAGAGCTCTTCGTTGCGCTCACGACTACCTTCGAAGCGAGCCTACAGCACAGCTCTATAACAGGTGTAGCATGATTTAAAAATTATGCCCCGGAGAACAATGTGTACTCCTTGAGCCTGATTTAAAATTGTGTTAAACTAGGAGTGTAGAGGCAGGCCCAAAATCTAACTATCAAAAGCTGAGAAAATTCTCTCTCACACTCACACACATTCTGATACATTAGTCACTACTACAATTCTCATAGGCCATGTCTTCACCACTAAAAAAGAGCATGTTCTTTATCTCAGGTTAACTAATGCACGTGAGCTACCATGACATAAAAACACAGTGAAGACAAGGCACTTCAGTTTTACTGTGAGAGAAATTAGGCAAGGTCAGCCCTAGGCAGGGGTATAGGGGATGACCTCACCTAATTTACCTCACAGAAAAAAACTAAATTGCCTGTTCTTCACTGTGATTTTTACCGCACAATAGCTCAGAGTAACCAGCAACTGTAAGATTAAAAAACACACCTTTTTAACAGGTGAAGGCAAGGGCACAGAAAGACATGCCCTCTTGCAGACATACATCTATAGAGACACTCTTGGCAACACACCATTGTTGCACACAGACCTCTTAGACCCCACAGGGCCATCACTTTAAAATGCAGAGGGCTAGCCAGTGCTGTTCTGTTTGTCTCTCCCCCCCAAGCCCACCCCCACCCCGGTTTTTGCTGCAGGGTGTGCCAGCACTTGTCTTGGCAGGAGCCAGCCTTGCGCAGTAAAACTAAAGAAGCTTCCAGTGTGTTCGTGACTCACACAGTCTTTAGCAGCCCTCCTCTCCCCTTGCTCCAGCAGACAAAGAGAAACAAACCTACATTGATACATGCTGGGAACATCCACACCTCCCTTCACAAAATGGCATGGTCTGGGCTTCTGTAAATCAGGGCCTTGTCAAAATTATGCATGCATATATCACACAGAGTGAGGAGCATACACACCAGCATTCACATTAAAAATAACAGAGCATTTTTACTGAGTACAGGCTTGTATTACAGTTTGGAAAGGACATTCAGATTCAGTGTTGAAAAGTAGCAAGTGCCAGGCTGACAGTCCTGGAGACTGAAATCCTTTAGTTGTGCACAGAGCAGGTAAAACAGCAGCGTGAGCATCTTGATACAGCCCTGCCAATGTGCCTCAACCTTTTGGTGTGTTTGTTCTCTCTGTCCAGTCAATCTGTCCTTTTCTGTAGAGACTGCCAGCCAAAAGATGCACCATTGATGGTGATTGTGTGACATGGCCACCTGCCCACTAGAAATCACCCTATGAACCTTTGATTTTCCACAAAGGCTACCAATCATCTGTCATATAGTGAAGAATCAATTTTCTGCCACTGCTAATCTTTTCTGGATTACAACCAGTGACCTAGATGTTAAAGGCTCCCTATTCCATCACCAGTCCCCAGAGTGAACCTGTCCTGCTCTCTAAATAAATGAACAACTGAGTAAACAGGAAGATTTTATTGCCTTTATACACAAACATCTACAGACTTTAATTTCTGCCTCTTATCAGCCCCACTTGAGAAAGATGACAACCAGGCTCCTTCACCCCAAGACTTTAGCTATCACGTGTGGGAAATCTTTGTCCATAAGTTAGCGTACGGACCTTCTACCATCCCTCTTTAGTTCATGAGCCTTGGAAACTAAATGCCTGCCCTTGCCTCCCTGTGTCTACTGGATTTTTATCTCCTGCACAAAAAAGGCAAGACCAAGGCAAATCGCTCGCACAGAAATAAGGAGTCTCGGATCTGTGGCTCATTCTAGAGCAGCATAGGAGCCATTATGGAGGTAGGGATCAATGGAGTGCAGTGTGCTCCAGACGTGCCTCCAATATGTCCCCTATTCTAGAGCATCTGGTATGGAACCAACTAGAAAAGAATCAGTTGCAGACAAGCGATATAGTATGTGCCCTGGGACTAGACAAATCCAAAAGGGAAGTCTCAGAGAATGTGTGCACAACCCTGTAAAACTTGCAGAATAAACCCCCAGCATATATGAAAACCACACAGTTAATACACATAGATGTGCTGTCAGTCCCCACAGTATTGCATCAGAGGGGATGGGATGTTTTAAGGTTGGAATGGGAAGAGTTTGAAGAACAGTGATACACAAGGAGTTGCCTTTCCTCCATGAAGGGGCAGGGAGGTGTTATCATTTCTACATTAATCACTTGCACCTCCAACCTGCCTAGATCCCCTGAAAAGAAACAGCAAAGAAAACACCAGCTGCTGCAGCTTCTACTCCTCCTTCGGCACCCTGCAGCCTCCCCCCGCCCCCCCGGGACTGTGTTTATTTTTACAGCTAGTGAATCAGCCAGAGGCTTGCTCCCTGCAACAAGATCATCTGAGAACAAGCTGTAGTTTGTATGGCCCCTGAAACATTGGGTTTGTTTTCTAGTTTATGATCAACAGCAAAATACGTAGCTGAGAAAAGTGAGAGAAATCTTTTGTCACCCAGAGAGATGGGACTTTCATTCCACACCAGACACACAGAGGGATTTCCCCAGCCTGCTCCAAGAAAGCATTTCAGCCTTTCACTCAGGACTGTAATGTTCATGTAAGAAATGAATTTAGTCTCCACATAGATTGTAAGCTCATTGAGCACGGACCATCTTTTATATATGTTTGTACAGCACCGAGCACAATGGGACCTCAATCCTTACTGGTTTCAGAGTAACAGCCGTGTTAGTCTGTATTCGCAAAAAGAAAAGGAGTACTTGTGGCACCTTAGAGACTAACCAATTTATTTGAGCATGAGCTTTCGTGAGCTACAGCTCACTTCATCGGCTGCACCTTACTGGGGTTTCTAGAAGCTACTGTCATATAAACAATAATAATGTTCAGTCACTCACAGGCATCTGTACAGTTCTCCTCCAGTGGGCCCCACTGCTTCTTAACCCAATGGAAGGACTATTTTCTTTTTGAGTAAAAAAAGAGATTCACTTGTCTTGCTCATTCAGTCACTCCTCCACCCTGCTCTCCTGGTAGTCACCCCTTCCTACCCTCAGAGGAAGTGAGCACCTTTTTCTGGGATAAGAGAAATTCAGTCTCATTCAGCCACATTTATTCAGTCACAGGCTCTCCAACATGGCTACATGAACTGACTCTAAACCTGAGGGACAATCAGTGACAAGTATTACAGTCTGCTCCATTAAAGAACACTTGCCCAGAAGAGAGACTAAAGGGAGTTCTCATTTCCTCTTTGTCTGCTTCACAGTTAGGAAAAAGCATCAGAGGGGAATGGAGAGAGACAAGACAGGGAATGCAGCAAAGAAAGACTATTAGGAAAGAAGGGGGTGATGGATGGGTGAGGGAGAGAGAGACAGGTCACTTGCTGGAGGATTCTCTGCTCCTTGAAGTCTTTAAACCATGATTTGAGGACTTCAGTAGCTCAGACATAGATGAGAGGTTTATTGCAGGAGTGGGTGGGTGAGATTCGGTGGCCTGCTTTGTGCAGGAGGTAAGACTAGATGATCATAATGGTCCCTTCTGACCTTAATATCTATGAATCTGGGAGGAGGGAAGACGGGATGAGCGAAGATAAGGAAAGGAAACAGTACAGAAGAGCAGTGGCACCCGCAGCTGTAATGCATGGTGGGGGGGGTCAGTGACTTCAGGTGCTCCTGGGCATGCTCCGCCCCCTCAGGTATGGCTGTATGGGAATTTAGGGATGGGAGTGACACTGCAGCTGACTGGGCTAGGCTGGAAGGTGGGAGTTGAGCGTGGCATGGACGCAACGGGTGAGCCAGCATCTGGGCCAGCATCTGCAGCAGGGATGGCTCCACAGGGATTTGGTGCCTGGGATTTGCCTGGCTCCCCCTGCTCTGGGCTCAGTGGCAGCAGGAACAATTCCGCTCTCACAACAGGAATCTGAAGAATACTGCTTCTCTTCCAGGACTGCGCATGGTAAGTGCACCTTTAAAGTTTCATTTGTATTTGAACGTTATTAGTATCTAGTATTAATGTATTATACATTTTTCCTGATTGCTGACATTAAATTACAAATTGTTTTTATTATCTTTCTTTTAATTTTTTTAATTGCCTGTTCTGCCGCTAACTGTAAGATTTTTAAAAAAGTGTATGTGTAGACACCATGCTAAGTCACAGCGAAAGTGGTTCAGTTGTGGGCACCATGTGAAAAATTGATCGAGGCTCCCTTACGGAAGAGACGGGAAAGAGGGGAGGGGAGAGACAGAAGAAAGCACAAGGAAAACAAAAGAGAATAGATAAAGGGAGAACGTGACAAAATCTTTCTTGCCAAAAACAGCACCTTGTATCAGTAGAGAAGTTTTTTGCATCTACAAATCTAATTCAGGCATCCGGATGGGGTATGAGCAATAAGGAAGCCCAAGTCCTTGACCAAATGTGGAGGGGAAAAAAAGAGGACAAAAGGCAGATGAGAAGGAAAGGATTCTATTTCTGAAATCTACCCTGGGACAACTCTGCCATGTTTCATCCAAGTGTGGGACATAAAAATCTCCAGCAAATTTAGCATCTTCCGCTGGAACAATTTCTTCCTCTCTTTATCGCCTCGTCATTCAGGCAGCTGCAGTGGTAGTTCCAGTGTCAACAGCTCCTGGGCTTTGCTAATGGAGGCTTTCCAATCAAAGGCTTAAAGCTGACTACAACATTCTGACTAAATAACATACCTCCAACATTTCAAATTGGTAAAGCCAGAGAAGTCTTACCTCTGCTGCATGGGAGGCCCAGCCGGTGTGAGGGTCAGGTGCATGCTACCCCTGGAGTGTGGAAGGCTCTGGGTGGTGTATCATGATCAGTGGAACTAGAGCCAGAAGGCCCATGTTTCCTGGAGGGACTATTATTGACAGGACACCAGTGGAAACAGGGACTGTCTGGAAGCAATTCAGCCACCTGGACAGGAGGATGGTGAGGGTTTGATAAAGTGCCATTTGTTCAGCTTCCCCTGCATTCAGGCTCACACAAACACGGTGGCAGCATCTGAACAGTGAGTTCATTTGCAGTGCAGCACCTGTCAGTGGGAGCCAGGGAACTCTATATGAAGTCCCCGGAGCCCTGGATTTTGCGAACAGAAACCTAGCCCAGTGATGGACCAGTAGAAGGAGGAATTTGAGCTGTTCGCAGGCCTGCCCATGAAGGACGACACAGCAGGAATGTAAAATTGTTGTTTGGCCTCACTGGGGAACAAGGCAGAGCAGTCTGCAGCACTGTGAAACTCACCCCTGCCTCACAGTAGTACAGTTCTAGGAGCCCTGGGGGCGTATTGCTCACCAAAGCAGAATGAAACTGGAGTGACACAGGCTTTTCACTAGAGACCAATCTGAAGGGGTGGGGAAAGACCCCTTATGTTACTGCCTTACACACACTGGCTGCTACATGCAATTTTGGGAACTTGAGAGACTTCTCAACTCAGGACCGGATAGTCTGGCACTTGGGATCACTACCCTCGGGTGCAGCTGCTGTGAGAAGGTGGTGTCACATTAGACAAATGCTTAGACAAGAAAGCCCTAGGTGATAGAACACCCCCAGGAGTACATAGAGGGAGATAACAGCAAAGGAGAGCAGGTGGCCAGGGTTCCATATCCATAGTGAGATGCATTTATTGTGGGAGACAGCAGGTAAAGGAGAAGTACCCCACACTATGACAGTATCGCAAGGAATGTGGCAAATCATTTTAGCAGAGTGTACAAGAGCAGAACCAGCTCTCAAAAAGATTCAGCCAGAAAAGGCACATCAGACAGTGGTGACTCATCATCATATCAGGTTTAGGTGGTCAGGACAGGAAACAACAAGGACAACACCAATCTCGGTGCATGCAACTATGGTGCGATTTCAGCTGGATAGCAGGGCCTTCTGCAATGTGATTCCTTGGGGTGAATTGGACTCAAATGCACTGTGACACGCTGTACCTCAATGTAAGCACCCTGGAATCCCCATATTCATCACTGTCATATAATTGAGATGTTTTGTACAAAGTATGCCTTGTGTGAGGTATCATTTTAAGTCTTGATCTGTTGAACATTAATACCTGGAGTCCTTGTGGCACCTTAGAAACTAACAAATTTATTTGGGCATAAGCTTTCATGGGCTATAACTCACTTCATGAGATGCATGGAGTGAAAAAAAGTAGGCAGGTATAAATATACAGCACATGAAAAGATGGGAGTTGCCTTACCAAGTTGGGGGTCAGTGCTAATGAGGCCAATTCAATCATGGTGGATGTGGCCCATTCCCAACAGCTGGCAAGAAGTTCTGAGTATCAACATAGGGAAAACTTATTTTTTGTAGTGACCCAGCCACTCCCAGTCTTTATTCAGGCCTAATTTGATGGTGTCCAGTTTGCAAATTAATTCTAGTTATTCAGTTTCTTGTTGAAGTCTGTTTAAGTTTTTGTTGTTGTTGAAGAATGGCCACTTTTAAGTCTGTTATTGAGCGTCCAGGGAGATTGAAGTGCTCTCCTACTGGTTTTTGAATGTTACAATTCTTGATGTCTGATTTGTGTCCATTTATTCTTTTGCAAAATCAGACATCAAGAATTGTTCTGGGGAATCTCAGAGCAGCTTACAAAGGCTTGTGCGTGTCCATTTTCCTATGAAGTAGTAGCAAACTGGGTAATGAGCTTACGCTGGCCAGGCTTCTGACCAGTGCAAGATGATACAGTTCAGGGATTCAAGACTTGGGAGCTGGGGGGAATTGGCTGGAGCCTCCCTATTGATGGTTCATGAGTTGCTGGGAGATTACTCATGTGACTCAGTGGGGTGTGTCCCTGCCTGTGTAAGTGCGGGGCCTGTCAGACAGCTTGACATCAGCATCACCGTGTGAGAGGTTGGTGGGTTTGGAGAGCTCAGTGGTCCCACAGTCCAGGTTACACCCTGGGGACCCCATCAAACGTACCCATTACAAAGAGCAGGCACAAGTTAATAATATACATTGAGAGCATAATGCAGCCCATAGGAAAATGTGACCTCAGAGTAACTAACCTGAAAAATAACAGATGGTACCAACTGAAGTTTATGGCAGTGGAGGGAAGCACCACAGACCTCTCCTGGGGTCATACAACTGTGGCTTTGATCAGGGTGCAGCATCAGCATTTTATAGCTGCAGTGCAAGAAGCAAAAGGAGGAGTCCCATGGACAATTAAGACAATTTTAAATGCATATGGGAATGTTTTCAAAGGCAATGGTGTCTTAAAGGAAAGCTGCGACTTGACGTAGACCTCCCAGTGGAACCTTTGTGCTTCCCAAGAAAGAAAATTTCAGTGGCACTACATAATCCAGTGCGCAAAGAGCTTGAAAGGCTGCAGAACTGGGGTATCCTAGCATCTGTGGAGGCCAGTAGAGCCTGGGTAAGCAGCCTGGCAATGGCAAAGAAGCCATTAGGCAAATTACACATATGCATAGACGCAAAGCCTCTAAACCAGGCATTGAATTGCTGCCCACAATTGATGATATCTTGGTATAACTCTCCAAAGCTGAATCTTTACGGTCTGTGAGATGAGGAACAGGTTTTGGCGCAGACGCCTGGATAAAGAGTTCAGCATGCTGACAGTCTTTGTAACACCATTTGGTCACTGTAGATGGCTGCGCATGCCAATGGGCATAAGCCCAGCAAAAAAGATGTTCTGGAGAAGACTCACCCAAGTGCTAGAGGGACTGCCTGGAAACATAATTGCAGGTGATTGCTCTCTGCACCGGAATGAGGATATGATACAGAAGCTAAATGAGACCATGATGGGAAACTACAGGCTTTTCTACAGCAATGCAGGGACAACAACATAAAATTCAGCCCAGAAAAAAATGCAACTCAAAGCGCGTCTGGTGGCATACATTGGACATCTAGTCCCATGGAGTAAAAGCAGATCCCAGCAAGATCAAGGCAGTCAGAGACATGCCAGCTCTAGTGGATGTGAAAGGGTTACAGCGCTTTGTAGGAATGATACATTTTTTTTTTGTCCCAGTTCTATCCACACCTGGTGGCAGTAGTGGAACCCATATGTCAGCTCACAAGTCAGGATTCTGATTGGGACTGGGCAGGTTCCCAACAGTAAGCATTTGGTGCACTGAAACAAATGATAACAGATGCCCCTGTCCTGAAGTACAACCAGCCAGGAGAACCACGGACAGTCTAGTGTGATGCACTGGAGAAAGAACTGGGTGTAGCTTTTTTGCAGGAGCAGCCAGTTGTTTATGCCAGCAGAACCCTGCCAGAGACTGAACAGGGGTATGCCCAAATAGAAAAAGAGCTACTCACTGTGGTTTATGGAGTGGAGTGATTCCAACAGTACACTTGTGTCCACCTGTAATAGGGCAATAGGACCACAAACCCCTAGAGACAGTCATGGCAAAGTCCCTTCTTAGTGCTCCAAAGAGATTGCAGCACATGTCTCCAGTACTACCAGGCAGAGATCAGATATTATCCAGGGTGATTACTGATGTAAGCTGGTGCTCTGAGCAGCAAGTTGGTAGGTGGGTATCAGGACACTGAATCCATTAACATGCTGCACTGTCTCCCAGTTTCATCAGTGAAAGTGATGAAAATCAAAGCAGTTATGGAAAAGGACATCCAACTACATGCAGTCGAGAGAGCAGCTGGAGCAGTACTGGGATAGGAAAGCTCCTCAGGCATTCTGCTGGGGAAAGGAGCAGAGTAAAGAGAGGTCCAGCAGCCCTGGCAAGGGGGAGGAAAAAAGCCATTTCCTGGAGGATCACTGCCTTGCAACAATAGGAGAAGAAGCCCTTACTGAGGAGGTCTGGCTGTGAGCTTCCCCCCCCCCCCACTTTTAGACATCACCCAAGAGATAGGGAGTTTGATGTTATTGACGTGAACTGTGACTGTATAGATCACTGTTGCAACCATGGTCCTGTGGCTGCACGAAGTCTTGTACAGAGGAGGTCAAGTGGGGTGTCTATGGAAAGGTTGTAGTTTGCTGGTTATGATTATGCTGTCTGTATGTGTGTATCATATTTGTATTTGAAGTTATGAATATTGGCTATGTACTTGTATCTCAATGTGTTTGATTCTAAGTAGCCTCAGTGAAGCATTTGGTCAGCTTCTTGAGAATGGGCACTTACTGAGAATAGTCCTATCAAGAAACACTTAACCAACAATGGACTTTAGGAGACGCCAATCCACATCTGAGCCTTCCTGGGAATGTTCAAACTAACATGTAAAAAGCTGAATCATTCATAGACATGTGACTTGCCCAGGTAGCTACAAACTCCATCTTGTTGCTGTGACTTTGCACAGAAGAACAAAGGGGTTTCCGCCCACAAGAGAGAGAATATAAAAGGCCCTGGAAGCCCTTCCATTTTGTCTTCAGCTGGCTCAAAAGATAGCCTCTCCACCCCAAAGAGATGCCTGAAAGAAACTGGAACAAAGGACAATAACTATGGGGGTGTGAGCGATTGCTGGACCCAGACTAGGAAGGAGTCTAGTCTGTGAAAGAAGCTTATTGGAACATCTCTGAGGGTGAGATTTACGTGCATTTAGTTTCCTACTGTATTAGGCTTAAACTTGCATGGTTTTGTTTTATTTTGCTTGGTAATTTACTTTGTTCTGTCATTACTTGGAACCACTTAAATCCTACTTCTTATACTTAATAAAATCACTTTTTGCTTATTATTGAACCCAGAGTTAGTGACTAATACCTGGGGGAGCAAACAGCTGTGTATATCTATCAGTGTTATAGAGGGCGGACAATTTGAGTTTACCCTGCATAAGCTTTATACAGAATAAAACGGATTTATTTGGGGTTTGGACCCCATTGGGAACTGGGTATCTGGGTGTTGGAGACAGGAGTACCTGCTAAGTGGTTTTTACTTAAAGCCTGCAGCTTTGGGAGACGTGATTCAAACCTAGGTCTTTGTTTGCAGCAGGCTAGCATGTCTGACTCGCCCAGACAGGGTTCTGAAGTCCCAAGCTGGCAGAGAGAACTGGCTCAGAGGTAGTCTCAGCAAATCAGGTGGCAGTCCCAAGGGGATCTCTGTGACCGAACACGTCACAGGGAGAACCGCATGCAGAGTTACCAGAAGGTTACTTTCATCAGTCCCAAAACTTGTGCATTTTGAGCAAATCTGCTGAGTTTTTCCATACTGCCTCAGCAGGGGATAGAGTGTCCGAGGAAAAGCACAGCATGGCATCAGTGAGACATGGAGCAATGCTCTCTGGGATGTCCTGTTGTACATAGAGCTTTGAAGATTTCCTAGCTCAGTTACACAGGCATGGTTAGAGAGGTGCCATCAAAACAGCAAAGCAACAGATTTATTTTAGAAAGATGACCATGTGCAACTTAAGCGTCTTGCAAGGGTGACAGATAGCAGTCACTATTATCACATATTAATTGTGTTTAAGGCTAAGATTTTTTTTTTTCACAGTTATTTTTAGTAAAAGTGGCTGGGGCACAGCTCTGACTCCAGTGGCCGCAGTGGGAGGAGCAGCCACGAGGGACACACAGCCCTTGCTCCAGAGCTGGCCAAGCTGTGGGGCAGGAGTGTGCGGCCTGACAGCAGCCCCCACCAAGCCCCGGCTGCAGCAGGGGTGGGCACACCACTGGGAAGCCGCAAGTGGGGCGTGTGGCCCAGTTGCAGCCTCTGGTGAAAGCCATGGGGCTGGGACGTGCGGCCCTGGCTGCGGCCCCGCCAAGCCTGGGACGCCGAAGGACTGGGGCACTCGGCCCCAGCTGCAGCCCCTACCAAGCCCTGGACAATGCTGGGCAGGGGTGCGTGGTCCCAGGTGCACCCCCTGGTGGAAGCCACGGGGCTGAGGCACGGGGCTCCAGCTGCATCCCCCACCAAGCCTGGGATGCCATGGGTCTGGGGCACACGGCCCAGCTGCAGCCCCCGGAAGAAGCCGCAGGACTGGAGTTGCAGGGTCCTTGTGTCAGCCAGCCCCCTTTGCAGGGCAGTCCCGCCGCTTCCTTCTGAAGCCCTACAAGTCACAGAGGTCCGGCAAAGTCATAGAATCTGTGACTGCTGTGACCTATGTGACTAAATTGTAGCCTTAATTATGTTGTATGTAGACACAAATCTTGTTTAAAGCCAATCATGTCACTATCTGGTTACACACTCCACTAAAAGTTATAGTTTAGAGAGGCCTAAACAGGGCATTCTTAGAACTGACAGCAGTCCTCATAAATAGTTTATAATGCAATAAGCAATTCATCGCTGCAGCTAGAAACCTGCCCACTTGGTGATAAGCCTTAAGAGATAAGGCATAGTCTGTTGCATCTTCTCCATTTCTAGTTTAGGACTGGACATTGCATTCAGATACCTCTAAGTAAAAGGCTCTGTTTTGTTCCATAAGAAACAGCACAAATGGCTTTTCCGTATTTAACAAGCTTGTCAGAATTAAACTCTTCATACAGGTGTAGGCAGCTGCCATTTTATCATCACAGAGCACCTGATTATCAGGATTATAATGTTATCTTTTGGCAGAGAACTCCTGGCAGCAAACAGCCTCTTAAATCTGAAGGAGATTAGCAGTTCTGCGTTAGACCTATGCCTAAGTGACAAATCAGTCTCACAGCACAGTCTTTGGCTGAAAGCACTGTGTTATGGAACTGACACCTTTCCAAAGGTCAAGTGGTTTTCCATTCAGCTTGGAGCAGAATGTACCATTTAATTCCTTCCAAAGACCAAAGGATTGTATATAAGTATAATGCAAGTCAGCTGAGTCTAATGACAGATATCAGGGCCTGCCTTTGGTCAAACACCAACATCGGGCAAAGCCAGATTTTGGAGATGCTGTATGTGTAGAGTTCCTGCTGCTGTTAATGCTTGGGGCCCAATACAAGTCTCCCTGGAAATCCTGCAAAGTGGGGATCATGCCCAGTAGAGACCTCCCTAGAATCATTGTTTCCATTACAGGGGTGGATGGGGAACAGCAGCAGGACTGGCCTTCCCAAAATTCCTGCTGCTGTGGAGATTAGGCCCAGGACAGGCCTTGCTGGAATCCGTTCTGCTACAGGGTGGACTGGTGATCCCAAGGCAGAGCTTGCGCTCTCTGTCACATGAGATTTACCCGTTTTCTTTCTTTCTTTCGTTCTTTCTTGCTGCACAAACTTTTCATATCATGCCATGACCCTGCATTGCAATTAAATAAAGTCACACAGTGTTGTACCCTGAGTAGATTTGAGGACTTTCAAAATGGCTAGCAACGTGTGGGAGTGATCCATAAAAGTCTGAGCTGCCTCATGAAAAGTGAATGAGGCAGTATTGTCCTTGCTCTCTGCACAACATTAAGAATCTGCAAAGACCCCATGGACATAGTTGAGTTCCAGATAACCATGTTTACTAGCTATATATAAACAGCCAATGTCTAGAGTGTGTGTGTGTGTGTGTGTATATATATATACACTTCTTCCCTGTTAGGTTCTGGGGGTTTATGCAGTAGAAATCAGAGAGGTCCATTAGAGAGCTCCCAAACTATTTAAAGGGATACTATCCAGTTCCCATTCACTACAGGTAGGAAGCCACAAGCTAAAATTTCAAGGAAGACGGGGCCATCAGAAAAGGGGGTCTTATTTCAGATCTCCCAACAGTCTCAGGTTTTGTGGGACTGTCCTGCTTTGACCCACAAAACCCCGTGTCCCTTTTCAAGCAGCTCATGTCCTGAAGGGCTGGCTGGGCTCGCATCCTTGCACCAGGTATTTCAACCTGGCCCCGGCTCATTGGTTCACAGCACCACTCGCTCAAATTTGTCCCAGCCACCCCTGTTAGAGGAGCCAGGCCAAACCAGAGTGGCACAGCAACCTTGTGTGCAAGGGGACAGTTCACAATGCCTGGAGTGGGGAGCTGAGACCAGCCAGTCCTGCAGGACATGAGACATGGGATCAGCTGCTGCGTGATGAACAGTGGGTTGGCTCACTCTGAAATCCCCAGCTATTCCAACACAGCAGCACCCAACCCCGCAAAATCCCCCGTTTCACTAGCTAAGTGTGAAGCTGAATGCAAGTTAACTTGAACTTGTGGAGCTTTATTAAACACTGTGCACTGCTCCAGCCATATGGCTGCATTGCTTCCAGCCCAACTCACATTCCCCGATTTCCCGGTATCCCTGCAATAACAGTCTCTCCACTGAACATGGGCCCTCTTACTCCAGTTCCACTGATCATGATACATCTTATCTATTTTACAAGCATTTTAATATAAACATTAAAAACAAATAATTTGATGCCCAGAGCCCCACCCTGTATCCCTGCAGCCAGAGGTTGCTAGCTGAGTTGGAGTCCTGTCTTTACCACAGACTCAGCTAGTAAATCTGGGAGATAGTTTGGTATTCTTAATAGGCAACTGCCACCAGCAGTGATCTATCTCTGGCTCCCTGGAGCAAGGTTGTCTGTTTAGTCAGCTGGCCTAGTGATCAGGTCCTGCTACTCTAGCCCCTCTTTTAGTTCAGTGTATCCCAAATCCCTTACCCCCTGCCCAAACCAGGGCTAGGTGAAGGGGAATTTGGCTCTCTCGTTCCACCAAGTCCTAGCCCACAGCCCTGAAAGTGTGATAGGTTAGGTTGGCCTACCCAGTTTGGCAAAGCTGCTCACTCTCCCCTGGCCCTACCACACCCAGTGCCTCGGTTTTGGGGTGTGGCTGCTGTTTAGTTATTGTCCTTTGCATGATCAAGCAGGATGATAGGTGTGGACACACAAACTCAGTTGACACGTGGCTGTGTTGTGAAAACTTCTGTGTGAACACAACTCAATCATGTCTGAAGAACTGAGATCAGAGGAGCATGTCATGGCTTGGCTACAGATAATGTTGTATTTAGTGTAGATGGGGCCTTAACAAGAGCCCAGGTTGTTGTTTTTTTTAAATACTCTTTCCTGGCATCCCTGGTAAAGAGCTAGAGATAAGTTTCTGAACATAATGATAACACTTTTTGGCTCTGCCTACACAGGCAAGTCCAGACAGTGATATAACATGGTTGGGCAATTACTGTTTTTAAGCACGGTAGATTTCATAATGCAGTCTGGGTCTAAGATAGTTTTATTCTTTACGTTCTCCTAGTACCTGATGCTATGCCCCAATCCATTTCATTCCTGGCACCCTCCGATTCTTTTTTCTTTTGCATTGACATTGTAACCCAGTCCCAACCAGTTCAGAACAACCCCAGTTGGCATCATAAGCACATTTCCCCTCACTGCACACTCAGACTTGGAGGTTCCTGTCCTGCAGTACTGTAACCCTATCTTAACACCTCATGGCTGTGCCCTTAAGGCAAAATCATTCTGGAATGTAGCTAAAAACTGCAGGACTTATTTATGATGATTCTGAGGTTCTTTAAGGTTATAGGCCTTTGTAAAGGAATTATATTTACAAGCTCAGTTTTGTCCCAGTACTGGTTTTTGACAGTGTTGTGCTTTAGGCTTTGCAGAGTTGATTGACAATGGCTGGGTTACCTGCTACTGCAGATGGAGGTGACTCACTTGAGATTTCTGCAGTGCAGGTGCTGAAGAGTCTGCAACTTCTAATCTGCACCCGCAGGGGCCCTTGTATGCTCCTGCTCTCTGCATGTTTGAAGACCGTGCGTGTTCAGGAGTGCCAGGCAGGGGGGTGGGGGTGCAGAAATGAAGTGGGAGGGAAGGTGACAAACTCAAATTACTCTCTGGGTTTCTAGAAACACCTGTTTCCTGTTGTTGAATGGCTCCAGTAGAAGCTATATTGTTTACTTTAATTAACTTGTTCTTTACCCACTTGTACCCCAAACTCTTAGCCCCAGAGCTTGCTATCTGAAAAAGAGGGCCAGTAAGTGAGGTGGGATTCCTAGATGGAGAGTCCCTGAGGACAACCTGCATGGACTGAAGTGAGAGATGCTATACAAGTATATGTTATGGGGAAGTAGAATGAGAGGGGGAAGGGATAAAGACATTCTGTGAACTGAGACAGATCCGAGGGGATTAAGGACTCTGCAGTAAGAAAGGTGATAAGAACTCTGTACTGAGGGGAAATGGCTAAGCACTTCCTACGCTAATGTCCTTTCTACTCCAGTAAGCTGACCATTGCTGCAAATGGTTATCAGCTACTGGTCCCCTTCATCTGGTGCTGAAAACAATTTAACTGCTTAGTAGACAAGACAAAATGTTTTCACCACTGTCGCAGAAAGCATGATTGAAACTTGCTGCAACAAGTCTCTGAAAGAGCCACACATGGAGCTTAGCATAGCTCCCTTAGAAGGAAGAAGGACTGAGAGATGAACCAGTAATTTTAGGCAGTCTAGTATGTCAAACTTGATGCTTAGGCCTTTAGGCCATTTATGGCAGAGACATCTATAAGTACCTGTTATCCAAGCCCTGACTGTCTCTTCCTCCTCTTCTCTCCACCGCTGCCTCCCACTTTTAGACTTAGGAACAGGAGATGGAGGCAAGGGTAGGGGCAGAACAGGGAGATGTGCAGAGTTGTAATGTTGAAAACAATTTCCCCATGCTTAGATCCTGCAGTCTTAATGCAGCTTTCTTTCCCCCTATTGTTAAATGCATTGAATACCATCAAAACAGGAAACGGCTTCCTCCAACCTCTGACACCAGTGAATAAAGCCCAGCTGCTGGTAGCTGAAGTGGCCTCACCACGGCCACCCGGTTCTTAGAAAATGTCTGCATGGAGGGGCACTAGGGGATGAGGGAGAAATACAAGTGAAGTCTAAATATGCAGGTAAATGCAGTAGCTCTTCAAAGAGGTCTGTAATGTCACTGGAAAACTCTGATGGAAACTTTTCAAAACTGCATTTCTGAAATTAGGGCACATTAAAGTGAAAGAAATAGTGTTCAGTATAATCTCTATCACTTCACTACTCTTGAATGCTAATGTTATCTCCCTGCACAGCTCTTACATCAGACATTATGTGTTCTCACTCGGGCTGTTGGGAAATTGTCTTGTGATCATTCCAACTTGTGCTGTGATCCTCTTAGATCTCACAAGTCAAGCCAGATTGGTATTGGGTTAGGAGACATCCAAGGAACACATAGGTGCTACAGGAAATGGTGTTGGTAAGTTAGTAGGAAACAAAGGTTCAGCACTATGTTAGAGAGCCCTATGCAGCCAGTGTTCCATCTTCTCAATGAGATGTAACATGGAAGAGATTAAAGTTCTCATGGCACTTTTCATAATTACACCATCCCCTATTATTAACTGGCATCCAGGCCAAATCCCAGTTTATGTAATGGCTTTCTCCTGACCTTAACTTACCATTGCAATTTCAGTTGGATATGGTATTCTCCATTTCATCTCTAAATAGTTGTGTTATATAAAGCCAATATGATGTGATCATTAATATGTCCCCTTTCTGCCAGAGAGATATGGTGTGCGGTTTGGTAAGTATTTATGATTTATATCACATTCTCAGAGTACATAGTGCTATATGAGCTGATCTGGCACCACTGAAGTCCACAGAAGTTTTGCCATTGACTTCAATAGAGGCCTGATTGAGCCCCACATTAGGTGAATTGTTGAAAGCACCTAACAGTCTTTGCCAGAAAGAACTTACAGTCTATAGAACATGTCACTCTAAAGGTACAAGTTAATTAGTTGCTCTCTCCTACATCCACACAACCCCATTAACTTCAGAGGGCCTTCAAGGGTATAACTGAAGGGAGAATTTAGCCTTTAATGTTAATGAAGTGCTTTGAATGGATGACAGGCTGTCCAATAGCAGTGACTATTATTAATTATTGTTATTACTATAGTAGTAACGAGGTTTTACGCTCCTAGAATCTGGGGGTCTCTCAAGAAAGTTAAAAGGGAAGAAACTAAGAGACAAAAAGAGAGGAAATTGAGTGTGCATGTGTATATATGGGGGTTGGGGGGGGGGGGAAGAGAGAGAGAAACTTGTCTGATACAGTGCCCCAGTGTCTAGAGCACCACATACATTTATGCATATCCTGACTCTAAGATCAGAGAGCATGGAGAGCAGTGTTCCTTCTAATTTTTTACGTCCATGTGCGGAATGAATTTTGTTATGTGCACCAATATGTGTCACACATCACCTTCATATTGGTGCACATAACAAAATTCATGCAACGGGGGTGGGGCCGAGGGATTCAGAGTGTGGGAAGGGGGTCAGGGCTGGAGCAGAAGTTTGGGGTGTGGGGGAGTAGGTAAGGGCTCTGGCTGGGGGTGCAGGTTCTGGGGTGGGGCTGTGGATGAGTGCTTTGGGGTGTGGGTGGGGGCTCAAGGCTGGGGCTGAGGGTTGGGTGCAAGGGGAGAGGGCTCCGGCTAGGGGTGAAGGCTCTGTGGGGGGTGTCATGGATGAGGGGATTGGGGTGCTGGAGGGGGCTCAGGGTTGGGGAAGAGGGTTGAGGTGTGGGCTCTGGGGTGGAGCCAGGGATGAGGGGTTTGGAGTGCAGGCTTCCCCAGGATGGTGGTGGAGAGAGAGGACTTCCCCTTAGCCCTCTCTCGCCACAGCAGCTCGGGGATGCGGGAAAGATGCCTCTCCCCAGGCCGTGGCAGCTCCAGTGGGGCTGGGCTCGACTGAGGGAGAGGCTCCTCTCCCCACAGCTCTGGCGGACTTGGGCCAGGGGAGGACTTCCTCTCTCCCAGCCATGGCAAGTCCGGGGCCGGTCTGTGGTGGGGCCAGCGAGGAGGGGCGTCTCTCCCCGCCGCAGCAGGTACACATTGCGGGAGAGGCACCTCTCCCTGCCACGGCACGTCCATGCTGGTGGAGAGACATCTCTGCCCACCGCAGCCCTTAGCCCCTGTCTGGGGCTTAATAGGCAGCTGCGAGGCTGCACAGCTTAGAGGGAACTTAGATGGAGACCCTGGTTTGAAGAAGCTCCTGGCATCCATCCCCATCAAGGTCAAGTAGGTGGCAGCTGTGAGAGTGAGGAAGGGGTTCCACCTCTTAATGTGAATGAGGTAATGGGATTGGATCTTGAAGCTGAAAGACAGCCTGAGGGACCAATAGAAGACAAGATGTAGGCCTCTTTAGGAAGCTCCTGAGGGAGGAGAAAGGTTACTTCTGCTCTTTTCATTAACAAAGACAGGCCAGCGAAAGCCACTTCTCTCTCTGGAGAGCTGGGAGCAAGAAATAATATAGCCAGAATAAGGAAAATTGATGAGAAGAGAGTAGGATGAAGAAGGTGTAATCAGTTTGTATAATAATAATGATACCACGCTCTGTAAAGAGCATGGTGTATGTACCGATGACTTCTTTGATGGCTGCTGAGTCCGATGTGCGAGTGACAGTCCTGTCCACAGGCAGGGCACACTCATGCACTAGCAATGCTCCAAATCCGAGCAGCAGATTATTTTCTCCTCTGATGCCGGTCATCACGAACGTTGATCCAGTCCATCTCGCAGCGCGCCTCTCCAGCTACAAGCTGGCTCCGCCAACCAGAATGGCAATCTGAACTCCTTTCCCAATCCTCCACAGAGATTCCAAAGGATACTAAATCATCCAAAATCTGTGCAGCGGTCTGCCTCTCTTTCTAGACCCTTTGTGAGCTTCAGAGTACAGCACATTCTTCAGGATCCTGTAATCCGGCATTCGCTTGACATGTCCAAGCCACCTGAGTCTTTTCTTACTAATCAATGTTCCATGTATGATATATCAGCATGATTTAACACTTGCACATTTGTCACCCTGTCTTGCCGTCTTATTTGAAGAATTTTGCACAAGCATCTGATATGAAAACTGTTTAGTCTTTTGGTATGTTTGGCGTAAGTCATCCATGTTTCTGAGTCATATAGAAGAGTGGATAAAACACATCTTATAAATGCGGATTTTCACTTTAGTTGACAATTTGTTTGTTCCAGGCTCCATCTTGCAAAAGACCAACGCTTCTGGCTGCTTTGCTGATGCTACTAGTGAACTCAGCATCAAGATCTACATTGCTGGTAACGGTAGATCCAAGGTAGCAAAATTGGTCAACAACATTCAGATGAATACTGTTACCCGAAATTGGGCTGGCTAGTAAGCTTAGGGAGGACTAATGACCCACCAGAGTTCGGCAGAAAGCAGCATGTTTATTATCCTGATAGCTAAGCTCAAAAGAAAGGGGGTGGGGGGTTCCCACACTCACACTCGCATACTCATGCTCCCAGGACAGGCGCGGCACTGGAGATGTCAGGATCCTTCAAGGTAAGTGTCCCACAGCGCAGCAATGGACGGTGCGATGAAGGTAAGTCTACCTGAGGCATGATGGAATGAAACGCAGCGAACCACTGGCCAGGCGGTCCGGGTGAAGGGCCTTCATGGGAGGTACAAGACTTGCCTTACCTACTGTTCACCTCTGCCTTGCATTCTCAGGATTAATCTACTCCCCCACCCTAACCTCCCAGGTAAAATATTTTGGGGTAGGGAAACAGGTACAGTTGGAGAGAGAAGAAATATATAAAGGGAGCTCTAGAAGTAGCTGTATAGACAGCACCTTGAGTTGTGGCTCAGGCTACAGCTCAGGCTCTGAAGCCAGCCTTCACAGCCTGAGCTGCAACTTCAAAGCACTGTTTACACTGCTATTTTTAGAGTGCTAGCACGAGCCCCACTAGCCCAAGTCTGTTGTACTCTGGATGTCCTCAAGAAAAGAGAACCAAAGTTCCTTATTTTTCTTTAGATGTTTTCTGTTCCTTCTGTAGGAGTGATCCACATGAGTGGTGAGGGTAGGGGTGGGCAAACTTTTTGGCCTGAGGGCCACATCTGGGAATAGAAATTGTATGGCAGGCCATGAATGCTCACAAAATTGGGGTTGGGGTGCAGGAGGGGGTGAGGGCTCTGGTTGGGGGTGCGGGCTCTGGGGTGGGGCTGGGGATTAGTTTGGGGTGTAGGAGGGTGCTCTGGGCTGGGACCAAGGGGTTTGAAGGGCAGGAGGGGGATCAGGGGTGTGGGAAGGGGTGCAGGCTCTGGGTTGGGGCTGGGGATGAGGAGTTTGGGGTCTAAGAGGGTGCTTTGGGCTGGGACTGAGGGGTTCAGAGGGCAGGAGGGGGATCAGGGCTGGGGTTGGGATGTGGGGAGAGGCTCAGGGGTGCAGGCTCCAAGTGGCGCTTACCTCAAGCGGCTCCTGGAAGCAGTGACATGCCCCTTCTCTGGCTCCTACACAGACGCACGGCCAGGCGGTTCTGCACGCTGCCCCATCCGCAGGCACCGCCCCTGCAGCTCCCTTTGGAGCATGTAGGAGTAAGAGCAGGGCCATGCAGCTGCTTCTGGGAGCCGCATGGTGTGAACCCTGACCCTGTGCCCCAGCTGGAGTGCTGGAGCAAGGCAAGCCCCAGACCCTGCTCCCCAGCGGGAGCTTGCGGGCTGTCTTAAAACGGCTTGTGGGCCATAGTTTGCCCACCCCTGGGTTAGGGTATATGACCTTGGTGCTGACGATACATACCTATTACCTTGACAACCTGCCAGTCAATTTCTGTTTGAAATTTTAATAGCCTCTCCCATTTGTAAAGACACTTACTGGCATTCTTGCCATAGTATTTCTTCTACTAATTTTCTGGCATATAGCTCTTCTGTAGCTACTTCAGGATTAATTGTCTTTTGCTCAAGAAATCTGTTAGATGTTGACACTAAAAAGTTTTTTCTTCTGCCCATTAGTCTCTGAACTGGTGAGCTTAATAAAGCTGCGAGGTGTGTTGGCAATATTCTAACAATGCTAATTATAGACCCCTTGAACATGTTGGGGTTTTGTTGTTGTTATCAAGTTCTTTGCATCTGTACTAACTTTTCTGCTAGCCTGTTGTACTGTGCATAGTTAGGGCTTGACCGTGGTGTACCTGAATGATAGATCAAAGAGAACTACCAAAATGAACCACTTGTGAATTGTGGGCCATTATCTGTTATTAACTCATGTAGGGTCCCATGGTGAGAAAACTGTAATTTACAATATGTTGTTACATTGTTGCTCAGTGTGGTATGAAACAGCTCAATTGAAATAATAATAATAATAATAATAATAATAATTAATAAAAGACTGGTAGTCCACTCATGAGATAATCTTTTCCACATAATGCAAATAGATCTTTGCCAATGTTTGACCAAAGGTGATCAAAAATTTAATTTAGTTCTACTAGTTCTTTCACATTCTGTTTCCTGGCTCTGAGACTATTGCATGTAGCAGTGTAGATGATTTAACCTTTTTTGCTCCTCTTCAATATTGCCAGCTTCCAGGAAAATTTAGAAGCTCTGCAACCACCTATTCCAGTTCTCTGCCAGTTTTCCTTCAAGAGTCAATGATTCAGGTGGCTTCACTGCCTCTTAGGCAATCTGCGAAGAGACTGCAACTGATAATAGGTGCTGGAAAAAGATCAATTCTCCAATATTTATTGACACACAACTAGGGCCCTATCAAATTCAATCTGTTTTGGTCAATTTCATGGTCATAGGATTTTAAAATTTTTAAATTTCATGACTTCATTTTAGTTTTCTTCTGACACGATGTATAAAGGGGTAGCAACCAGGAGTGCTGATAAGAGACTTATCTTTTTTCCCTCACCCCAGTCACATGACATGGATCAGGGTTACAAAAGGGCAATACTCCTGTCACATGCTAGTATCCATTGATTCCTGTTGCTACTGTTACAGCTCCTACCTGTTGTCTTGGGGGTGGGGGGCAGCAGCAGAGTGGGGGCAAATGGCATTTCTCCCTTTCCCTCCAACTTTTTTACAGGCTGTCTCCCATTCAGTCACTGCAGTGTTTTTCCATTATTCTCTCCCTCTGTAATCTTTGATGTTCCCTTGTTCTGGAAGTTGCAACATTTCTCCCTGTGGTTTTTGTCTCTCATTTCTCCCATCTAAGGTGTTTTTCCTTTCTTCCCCATCTAGGGTTATCTTTCTTTTCCTTGTCTCCGGATCTCACTATTTCTTCCTTTCTCCCCATGCCCCTTGGTTGTTTTTCCCCTTGTGTTCCTCCTTCCTGTCTCCCTAACTGCCCTCAGGGAAGTTGCTTTCTTTGCTTAAGGTTGATGGGGTCTGGTAACACTCTGAGGTTTCACTGAAACCTTAGAGCAGTGGTTCTCAACCTTTCCAGACTGCTGTACCGCTTTCAGGAGTCTGCTGCTTTGTCTTGCGTACCCCCAAGTTTCACCTCACTTAAAAATTACTTGCTTACAAAATCAAACATAAAAATTCAAAAGTGTCACAGCGCACTATTACTGACAAATTGCATATTTTCTCATTTTCATCATATAATTATAAAATAAATCAATTGGAATATAAATATTGTGCTTACATTCAGTGTTTAGTACTGCATATGGAGCAGTATAAACCAGTCATTATCAAATTTTAGCTTTGTACTGACTTTGCTAGTACTTTTTATGTAGCCTGTTGTAAAACTAGGCAAATATCTAGATGAGTGGATGTACCCCCTGGAAGACCTCTGTGTACCCGGTACACGTACCCCTGTTTGAGAATCACTGACTTAGTGTAGGGGCAGCAAGGGAGCAGAAAGGCAAATTCTGGCAGTTACAGCAGTGGCTCCTTGTGGCAGGATGAGAGAACTGTAGGAAAAAAAATCCCTTCTATGGAGCTTGTATCCTCTGAGCATTCCATAAACATTAATGAATTTACCTTCAAAACAACCTTGTGAATAAGGGAAGTGTAATTATCTCCATTTTTTAAGTAGGGGCACTGATAGGTACTGGGAAGATAAGTGACTTATCCGAAGTCATAAACATTGGGGATAGATTTCAGATCTCCTAAATCCCAGTGCAATGCTTTGGCCAAAAGACCATTCTGTATGGAAATGGGCTTCTCTTTTCTCCCAGTGTCCATGATCACAGACGTTTCCAAAAGGATATATATTGTAATTGCTGTGTTTTTTCCATTTCTGTTTTTCTCTTTCATCAATACATGTAGTATGCAACTACTGGACAATTTTCCATGGACCTGCACTACAAATGCGAGAGCACTGTTGCACCTTTTTCCATGTTATTTCTTATGCATGGAATGAGCTCCCCATAAAAATCCATCAGGCTATCACAGTGACTCCCTTCAAATTCCTGGTTGAAACTCTCCTCTGTCATGATTCTATGAATGTCTCTCACAATGGTTAGGCATCTGAGGAGCTGTGACTGATGCTTATCATGCTGACCAGCTGTGTCACTATTTCCTTGCGTTCCCTCTGTTTTCTCTTGTCTTATACTTAGATTGTAAGCTCTTTACGGCTGGGGCCATCACTTTGTTATATATTTGTACAGTGTCTAGCACCATGAGAAAACAATGCCATTGACAGAAGAGCTCAATAATGGAACAGAGTTTGTTTGCGTCAATGGCAAATACATGGCATGGTTTCCTGTTTCCATGGGAGTTCGGCAAGGATGTGTCCTGTCACCATTATTGTTCAATATTGGCATTGATTGGTTGATGAACAAGCTCAAGGAGACAGGTGTCAGTCGTACTAAGCTGAATACCATTATGCTTTGACATTTCAAATATGAAATATGTTGATGATATTGTCTAATTGGCTCAGTTTGGTGAATCGCTGTAGCTGATAGCAACTCTGGTTGGGCAAGAAGCAGCATGATTTGGTCCAGATAAAATTAAGTCCCTCACCATTACCATCAAGCAGTTTCTAACTCCAAATTACAACCAGTGCAGTATTAACCTGTCTGGATGGGATTCTTATCAATACTTGGGAAGCATCATAGACAGTCCTGAAGGATGCTCAAAAGATGTGGCTGCTCGTTTAGCAGTAGCTGCTGCCATGTTTCAGGCCCTTCTGTGGCCTCTGTGGTGATATTGTGGTATCAAGCTTGCTACAAAGCTGTGGCTCTATAGAACCACAGTTTTATACCAACTTTACTGTACCTCAGTGAAACTTGGGTGCTGAGGAAAACTGAAGAGTATCAGATTTGTGCTTCTGTTTGTGATTCTTGTCATCTTCATCAGCTGCTCCATGTTAAACGGCAGGCCAAGATCAGCAATGAGGATACGTGTAACTGAACTCACCAACCGCCTCCATCAACACTGATTCGGTTTCAGTGGCTTTCTTTGTACAGACAAGTTATTAGGATGAAAGATCAATGAAATATGAAGTGTGTTCAGTTTACTAAGTCATGCTGCTATGCAGCCAGTGATCACATAGTCACCAAAAGCTTCGGTAGTGCAGTAAGATCGCCGATGCCAGATGTAGACTGAACATCCAGCGAGATTGTCTTGAGGACCTAGCTAGAGATCCATCTGGGTGGCACTCAGTCTGCAAGGAGGCTGCATCCCTTTGAAATTTGCCATGATGATGATGGTAATAACACAATGGGGCTTTGGCTAGTACTACTACTACTGATTATGATGATGATGTCCCATTAGAAAACCTGTACTCAGAAGACTTAGAAAATATTTTTTCCTTCTGGTAAATATAACAGTTGAAAAGAGACTGGGACCGGGGACCCTTCAACATCAGAAATCCATGAAAGAGTGGTTGCATTACCTTGAAACCAGCAGCATAAATGAGTGAATCGTATAGTGTGATAGATTTCATCTGAGCCTTGCCATTGCTGCGATTTCCTGTCTCTCTCATATATTTCTTCAGTTGTACTTCAGGCCCGCACTGTTGATCTAGTTTGTCTGTGCAGTCATAGCACCCCCTACTGCTTCTGAGGCAATCTGCAGACAGACTGCAACTGATAATAGGTGCTGAAAAAGATCAATTCTCTAACGTTTATTGACCCATAACGAGGGCCCTACCAAATTCACATTCCATTTTGGTCAATTTCACAGTCATAGGATTTTAAAAATCGTAAATTTCATGATTTCAGCTATTTAGATCTGAAATTTCATGGTGTTGTAATTGTAGGGGTCCTGGCTCAAAAAGGAGTTGGGGGGGGGGGGAGGGGTTGCAAGGCTTGTGTGTGTGTGGTGGTGGTGCGTTGGGTTCTGGTACTGCTAACTTTACTTCTGTGCTGCTGCTGGCGGTGGTGCTGCCTTCAGAGCTGTGCAGCTGGAGAGCGGTGGCTGCTGGTTTGGAGCCCAGCTCTGAAGGCAGGGCCACCACCAGCAGCAGTGCAGGAGTAAGGATGGTATGGTATGGTATTGCCACCCTTATTTCCACGCTCCTGCCTGAAGAGCTGGGCCCTCAGTCAGCAACCGCCGCTTTCCGGCCACCCTGCTCTGAAGGCAGCGCAGAAGTAAGGGGGAAATACTGTGACCACCCCCTAAAATAAACTTGTGACCCCTCCTAGAACTCCCTTTTGGGTCAGGACCCCCAATTTGAGAAACGCTGGTGTCCACCATGAAATCTATACAGTATAGGGTAAAAACACACAAAAGACCAGATTTCACGTGGGTGGGGAGGGAGACCAGATTTCACAGTCTGTGACGTGTTTTTCATGGGCACGAATTTGGTAGGGCCCTACTTATAACTCTCTAAGGCACTGTTGTGTAGTTTTTTTTTTCTCATGAGAACAGCTTGGATCATTTTACCATTTAAAAAATTACGTGCTGACCCTAGAGGAAACTTCATTTCTGGGTATGGGACTGTACACTCAGAGGTTTATCCATCTACTGAGCTAAAATATTTGGCATGCTTTTTTTTTCTTTTCTTTCATGCATTGGTGAAGAATCATTTCCTCAGAATCCATTCTGTCAGGCCCATGAAGAGCAAAAGACAAAGTTTTTCAGTATCTGAGCTTTGTTAGAAATATGAAAAAGCGCTAGATCAAATTTCACTTCCTGCACAGAACCCTACAATTATAGCTGAACAGTGTAGGACTGACAGGAAATTTCCACTCTTCAGAATTTTGACCTTAGTCAAGAACTACAAGTATTATAGATGGAAAGTGCCCTTTCTCTCCACCCTAATACACTTTGTTTTCACTTAGCCTTTTATCAAGGCTAAGAGTCTTATCCTTTTCATATTCTGAAGTTAGATTTGTCATTCCCTGAAACTATAACCAGTCATTCTCAGACATAACCCAAAATCCTTTCCATAGCACTTCAGAGAAAGTGTCGTGTCAGGCAGGATTTTATGTCCTTTAATGGCAATTAGCATTAGCTGGGGCACGTGGCTTGTTGTGGGAGGCTGAGGGAACTGGGCTTGTTTGGTCTGCAGAGGAGAAGAGTGAGGGGGGATTTGGTGGTAGCCTTGGGCTACTTGAGGAGGGGTTCCTGGGAGGATGGAGCTGGGCTGTTCTCAGGGGTGGTGGAGCAGGGAGTGGTGGTCTCAGGTTGCAGTGGGAGGAGTCTGGGTTGGATGTTGGGAGGAACTGTTTCACTAGGAGGGTGGTGGAGCACTGGAGTGGGTTACCTGGGGAACTGGTGGGGTCTCCATCCTTGGAGGTTTTTGGGGCCTGGCTTGACAAAGCCCAGGCTGGGATGATTTAGTTGGGGTTGGTCCTGCTTTGAGCAGGGGCTTGGACTAGATGACCTCCTGAGGTCCCTTCCAGCTCTAATCTTCTATGAGAAAACCTGGATTTGTGCTGGAAATGGCCCACCTTGATTATCCTACACATTGTAAGGAGAGTGATCACTTTAGATAAGCTATTACCAGCAGGAGAGTGGGGTGGGGGAAGAGAAAACCTTTTGTAGTGATAAACACCCATTTTTTCATGGTCTGTGTGTATAAAAACATCTGTATTTTCCACTGAATGCATCCGATGAAGTGAGCTGTAGCTCACGAAAGCTTATGCTCAAATAAATTGGTTAGTCTCTAAGGTGCCACAAGTCCTCCTTTTCTTTATATGAATGCTTGTTTGTTGTTGTAGCTGTGTTGGTCCCAGGATATTACAGGGACAAGGTAGACTCTCTAATATAAATGTCTTATGTACTGGTCCATTCAGGAAGCTCTTTTTGATGAAACATTTATATGGAGAGTTCAGACTGGAAAGGAAATGGGTGCTAGCAGTGGGATCAGGGGAGAGCAGGGTTAGGAAAAACAGCATTGTGGGTAAGGCACAGAGAAGATTAAAATTGGAAACGAAAAAGATAAGTAGTATTCTTCAAGTTCCTGAATAAATCAAGTACTGCTCACTTGAGAAGCCAGAATGAGATGCCACCATTGTTGTTCAGTATTGGCACTGATCCCCTCATATTGTAAATATGAGCATACTTGATCTACTGGCCTCCAGTCTGAACTGCCCTTCAGTGCAAAAATGCACCCAAGGCTTCTGCTAGGCTCCTTGGGCTTTGCTTAGCTCCCTTCACTGGAGAAAAAAATAAGTGGGGATAACTTGTGGTGCCAATGAGGGGTCACTCACAATACATTATGCAAACCTTTGTAACATGATCATCCCTTTCCTTTCTTACATGTTTTCATCAGCAGTTAAAATAGTTAACAATGCTGACATTTATATTGTCATTTTGAAATGAAGTGGGGTAGTTCACACTTCTCAGAGCTTTTGTTTCAGGATGTTTGCAATCTCACATAACATTTCATTGGTTACACTTGACTCATATAATCATTCTGAATGTGTTCTCCTCTCGACCATAAGAGACGTCTATGTCCCCCTTTGTCTCCCAACTCAAACCATGGGTTCTGGACTGGGAATCAGAAGATCTACGTTCAATTCCCAGCTCACCACAGACTTGCTGAGTGATGCTAGCCAAATCCCTCATCTCCTCTGTGCCTCAGCTTCCCCATTTGTCAAATGGGAATAATAATGGTTCCCTACATCAGAGGAGTGGTAGAAGGCTAAACTCACTGGAGCTTTATATGGATGCCGAGAATCTCAGCTTACTTTAGTAAAGCTTATAAAAAAATGTGGGAAGGATACAATCCTTTATGCTTCAGAATATAACCCACCTCTACTTTATAGGGCTTAGAAACTTTCAGTAGGAAGAGGTTATGTCATAACTCAGAGGTGGGCAAACTACAGCCCCAGGCCCCATCCGACCCTCAAGCTCCAGCTGGGGAACAAGGTCTGGGGCTTGCCCTGTTCTAGCTGGGAAGCGGGGTTGGCGGCTGCTCCGCATGTGCGTGCCACAGCTCCATGTCGCTCCTGGAAGCAGCAGCATGTCCGCCTCCTGCTCCTACATTAAGGGGCAGCCAGGGGGCTCCACACGTGACCTCCACAGCTCCCATTGGCCGTGAACTGTGGCCAATGGGAGCTGCAGGGGCAGTGCCTGCAGACGGAGCAGTGTGCAGAGCCACCTAGCTGTGTCTCTGCATAGGACCTGGAGGGGAGACAAGCTGCTGCTTCTGGGAGCTGCTTGAGGTAAGCAGCGCCTGGAGCCTGCACCCCGAGATCCTCCTGTGCCCCAACTCCCTATCCTCATCCTGCTCTTCAAACCCCTAGGTCCCAGCCTGGAGCACCCTTCTACACCCCAAATCCCCCATCCTCAGCCGGAGCCCTCACCCCCTGCACTCCAACCCTCTGCCGCAGCCCTGATCCCCCTCCTG
Organism: Chelonia mydas; assembly: GCF_015237465.2. NCBI lineage: Eukaryota > Metazoa > Chordata > Testudines > Cheloniidae > Chelonia > Chelonia mydas. The sequence continues at coordinate 74,554,500 of NC_051246.2, forward strand.
CCCTCTGAACCCCTCAGTCCCAGCCTGGAGCACCCTCCTACATCCCAAATCCCTAGCCCCACCCCAGAGCCTGCACTTCTAGCTGGCACCCTCGCTGTCCCCCACCCCCCAACTCCCTGCCCAGCCCAGAGACCCCCTCCTGTCCCCAAACTCCTCATTTCTGGCCACACTCCAGAGCCTGCACCCCCAGCCAGAGCCCTCACCCCCCCCCCCAATTTTGTGAGCACTCATGGCCTGCCATGCAATCTCCATACCCCGATGTGGCCCTTGGGCCAAAAAGTTCGCCCACCCTGGTCACAACTGCTTATTTCCTGCACCCTTCTGTAAAGCATCTAGTATTATAGAGTTGCCAATTTTGGTTGGCTGTATTCCTGGAGATTTCATCACATGCCGTACTCTTTAATTCCTGGAGACTCCAGGCCAAGCCTGGAGGGTTGGCAACCCCTGCAGGATTGGCAACCCGAGCGATTGAAGTGTTCTCCAACTGGTTTTTGAATGTTATAATTCTTGACATCTGATTTGTGTCCATTTATTCTTTTACGTAGAGACTGTCCAGTTTGGCCAATGTATATGGCAGAGGAGCATTACTGGAGAACATTTCAATCTCTGGTCACTCGGTTACAGACCTAAAAGTGGCACTACTTCAACAAAAAACTTCAAAAACAGACTCTAACGAGAGACTGCTGAATTGGAATTAATTTGCAAACTGGATACAATTAACTTAGGCTTGAATAATGACTGGGAGTGGATGGGTCATTACACAAAGTAAAACTATTTCCCCATGTTTATTTCCCCTCCCCTCCCCCCGCACTGCTCCTCGGACGTTCCTGCCAACTGCTGGAAATGGCTCACCTTGATTATCACCACAAAAGGTTTTTTTTCTCTCCTGCTGGTAATAGCTCACCTCACCTGATCACTCTCGTTACAGTGTGTTTGGTAACACCCATTGTTTCATGTTCTCTGTGTATATAAATCTCCCCGCTGTATTTTCCACTGAATGCATCCGATGACATGAGCTGTAGCTCATGAAAGCTTATGCTCAAATACATTGGTTAGTCTCTAAGGTGCCGCAAGTCCTCCTCTTCTTTTTGGGGACACAGACTAACACGGCTGCTCCTCTGAAACCTGCAGATACACAGAGGCCAGCGAGCACCGCCCCTCCCCCCCCACATCTCACAGGGGGGCGAGGGCAGCGCCCCGGGACCCCCGGCCCCAGCCCGTCCCCGCCAGGGGGCCCACACGCGGGCTCCCGCCGTGAGGCGCCCCGGCCGCACAGCCCCCCCACCCCCCGGCGCTCTCACGGCCGCGGCTGGTCGGCCCCCGCGTGGCGCGGGCAGCGTCGCGGGGGGCCGCGGGGGGCAGCCGGGAGCAGCTTCGCGGCCCCGCCCCGCGCTCGATGGTGCGAGCTCGGAGCGGCTGTTCCGGTTCCGGGGGCAGGAGTCGGGGGGGCCGGGCGAGCCCAGCGCGGAGCCGGCGAGATGGTGCTGCTGGAGAGCGAGCAGGTGCGGGCCAGGCCGCGGGGAGCCGCACCGGGCCCCCCTTCGGCCCCTGTCCGGAGCGCAGCCTCTCCCGTGCGGCGCGTACGGCCCCCCCCCCGGGCCGGGCCACTGAGGGGCCGGCCGGGCACACTACTCGGGGCAAGGTGTCCCCTCCCCTGCCGATAAACCCCAGGGGCCGGCAAGGCTCCGGGCCTCGCCCACAAGCCCGGGGCTTCTCGGCGGCGTCTAACTAGTCTGGTTGCAGGCAGCGGTTGCTTGAAAGGACCTTGGCCAGCTGAAGTCCAGTAGCGCTGCGGACCTGCTCTTAGTGTCCCTTTCCCCGTGTGCGTGGTTGGTTGTTCCCCGGCATTGCACTCAGCGGGGACCAGTGCCAGTAGTGGGGTCGGCCTGACTTCCAGGTTCTCGTGTGGCAGCAAATTGCTGTTCTGCGTGATTTGCAAACGCTCAAGAAAGTGTCTAAATCAAGCTGAAATGCCTTCCTCTGGTTTTTAAAATATAAACTTTTATAAAAGAACATAGTACTGATAATAGGAATGCTACTAACGTCTGTGTTATATTTTACAAAACGCTGTTGATAAAAACAGTGTTCCCAACAGGGCTACTTTAAATAGCTTAGCTCCCTCTGTCTTCTGGGTGAAGGAAGCTATATAAATGCTTTCTTCATACAACACCTGCACTGGTTTAACCCATGCAAATTCTGTGTATAAGTTGTTGGGAAGCATTGTGGTGTAAGAATGCTACTTTAATGAGACATCTGCTGTTAATTACATTGAGAATGGCAATATTTGCTACATAGCAGAAAACTTTCCTGTCTGTTGCTCCCCCCCCCCCCCCCAGCCTCCAGTGGTAGTTCTTAACCAGAGATGGGTCTCTTCTTTCATTTACAGTTCTTGACAGAACTAACAAGGCTTTTTCAAAAATGCAGAACCTCGGGGAGTGTTTACATAACGCTGAAAAAATGTAAGTATCCATGCCTTTATAGTGGATTAAAGGAACACTGTCAGTTTAAATCAAAGTTCTTCTGTTCCTAATACCGTTTTCATTAAATGAGAGTTTAAAAAATCCACTTGTTGCTATTTATGCTCTTTGTATACTTTTTGCATTTCTCTCAGCTTAGGCAAAGAAAAGTCAAGTCGTTTCACTTTAAAATTGTTAGTGATGCGCTGTTTGAAATGTAAACGTTGCAATGAAATGTTGAACAGCTCTCATTGGAACTTTTTAAAAGAGATATTATGGAAATTTTATTCTCAGATTTATAAATGCTGTAGAGAGGAGGTGAACTGGGCCAGCAAAATAGCTCACTATCTGTTCCTGAGGGGAGGCATATGCTGCATAGCTTCAGGGTATAACCTGTGCAGAAAAATCTTTGATATGGTGTCTTGATTCCAAATTGCTTTACAAGCTAGTGGTATACAGGTTGGTGGTGGTGACAGGCATCCTCTTGATGCACTGAGATTTTGGAAAAAACGTTTTAATAAAATCTGGATAAACAGATTACGACATGCCTTTGGTTTTCAACACAGATGATGGTCGAACAAAACCCATTCCACGTAAGGGCCATGTGGAAGGTTTTGAGCCTGCGGACAACAAATGTCTCCTGAGAGCAACCGATGGAAAGAAGAAGATTAGCACAGTGGTAAGTAGCAAATCTGGGTCAGAGAGAGCATGCAAACTCATTTGTTCCTGAAATAATTGGCTGCATCACTCAGGCTGAAGGCCAACTTTAGCTAATGTAACAATCTGGAATTTTTACATGTGGTGGATAAACCATCAGTGTCAGGTCTGAGAGCAGTCACAGCTTGGGCATATGAGGATAGTGTGGGCATTTGGATGCTGGAAATATGGGGCTCAATGTTCCTGAGAGAGTTTGAATGTGCTGTGGGAGAACTTGAATGGATGTCACAAATGAATGAAAAGGAATCTGAAGAGAGTATGTTATGTTGAAAAACTAGCCAGGATAACTTAGTCTGTAATATAAACAGAAGTGAAAGGCAATGGAATAAACAGACAATTAATTGGCTTGGGACTTCACATTGAGGATTTATTCTCTGTTTGAAAGTGTGTAGATTTGGAGAGGAAATGCTACCCTTTTACTGAGTGTTGACTTCAATTGGTGGTGGTAGGGGGGAGAATTGTCCTCCAAAAAACTAGATCTGTTACCAAGAGTACTTTTCTGTTCTCTCTCCACACATGGTCTCTGTAACTATTTTGATGCCAGCTCTTCAATGTGATCACTTGATCAGACATAAGTGCGGCTAGGTGGGACCTGGTGTTTAACTGACAGGCAAATGTCTATTGAAATTTTTAGTCCTGGGATAAAATGTTTCCAGTATTTCAGCTTAACGCCCAAATTTGCTTTTCACAGGTAAGCTCAAAGGAAGTAAATAAATTCCAGATGGTAAGTTTCCTATGTTCTCTTTTTTCGTTCTTCTGTATTGTAAGGAAGAATATTCAATAATTTAAGATAAGCCATGGAAAGCTACAGATCATTCTCCCATCTCTAAATGGGTGGGTTGGTTAAATATTTAAAGTTATAGGACAGATGCTTACAACAAATGGAAGTATAGCTCCATATCTTGGTAAGTATATGGTCTCTCCATTTGCATGAAATTCTCCAAAGCATCTTATTTAACTCTTTTGTATCATTGTGGGGAAGAAAAGGGTGATTTCCTGATGAGTTTGAACATTTGTAAAAAGGAGCTGTGTGGAGATATAGGTTATCTAAAATGGAGATTTTGTACAATTTTTATTTTTTACTCTAGTGCACTGCCTCTGAATATTTGGTCAATCTTAAAGGTGTTTATTTCATGATTGCAGGCCTATTCTAACCTGTTGAGAGCTAACATGGATGGCCTGAAGAAGAAAGACAAGAAAAGCAAAAATAAGAAAAGTAAAGCAACACAGTGATGGAACAGAATGTCTTTCCATCACTGCAAGACTTGCATTCTAGTCTTCAAAGTCCATTTTTTCCTAAGTCAATGCTTTCTTTTGGCTGTAGAATACTGAGACGTGAACAATACCGGCACTTAGAAAATAAAAGGTGGTTTCTGTAGATTGTTTGGCAGGAATATTCACAAGATTAGACTGAAACCTCTTCACTCTCAGCTGCCATGTTGTTACACAGGATGGTCAGTGTAAACTGTTTTGGGGGATGCAGTGGGTGGTCACAAGGGCAAAGAATAGATCTTAAGTAGTGAATGAAAGCCTAATTCTGTAGATAAGCCTCATGTAAACTAAGTAGGGAAGTTGAGAATTAGTGGGAACATTGCCTTTTTTTCCTATTAATTTAGCTTCTAGAAGTGATTGGAGGTTAAGAGGTCATGACAAAAAAAAGCAAGTCCTAGAGCTTCACATGTTACAATTGCAATGACTGGTTTAGTAAAAGTCTCATTCTTATGAATGTGTTCAGGGATTGGTGCATCTTACTTTGAATGGTTATATTGTAAATATAGTATCTCTTGATGCTTTGTTGTGAAAAGGTAATGTTTACTTATTCCTATTAAACAATCAGAAGTGCATTTGGTTGAAATGACTACTGTAATTGTATTGGTCTTTAGTGAATGATTAGTCTGATCATACATTAACCCATGTTTGCAGTGGGGATCCAAGCCACCAGTCACATAGGTCTTGTACTACTTACAAGTAGGGATACAGGCGTTAGAACCCCTACTCCTGAACATACATAGTGACCTTTTGTACTTGTATAAATAGGTATGAAATTTTCTTGTAGCATTCTGTGCTGTCTATAATTTCTGTTCTAAACCACTAGTGGCCCCTCCCCAGGAGTAAGTGGAAGGTAATTCCTCTAGTCACTCTTTGCTGAAGGTAAAGGTTGATAGCAGCGTGTAGGAGGGTCATATTCAGGGCCGGCTCCAGACACCAGCTTTCTAAGCAGGTGCTTGGGGCAGCAGTCTGTGTCCCACGGCGGCAATTCAGTGGTGACTGCTTGGGGCAGCAAAATTGGTAGGGCCGCCCCTGGTCATACTAAGGCTAGCTATGTAATAAAGGGGCAGAGAGACAACAGCACGGGGAAGTTCATTGGAGTACAGGACTAAGATGGCATACCATAAGCAGCTTAAATAAAGGCACTGTATTTGTTGAAAATCTATCATCATGGATGGAAGGAAGGCACTTATACCTGTGTAGTCAAACCAAATGCTGCACTTGTGCTAGGGTCAGGTAAACTCTCAGAAGGGGGAGAGCTGCTGGACTTGCGTGTGGCAGAAACCCCGGCCCTCTCCTCCGCTCCAACAAAAGACAAAGTTAAGCAATCCTGTAAATAAAGTTGTACCCGTAATTATAAGGGGAACTGGTATGAATGTCTATATTATTATCCCACTTAGGAGCCCCAGTTGTGGACCAGAGCTTACAATCAAAGAAGTTAGGATTGCCTAAACCTTTCTATCCTAAGATCCTGTTCTCACTTAACATTGCTAACCTTTTGGGCTTGAATTTTCCATGTTGGGTTTCTGCTTGGACCGTCCTTTTTTTGTTGTTTTTGGTGGGGGAAGTTACAGCTAACACAGTTTAGCTGTTTCCGAAACTGAGGTTTAGGAAAGAGTCTTAGTTTCTCAGTAGAACAGTTTTAGCACCTCCATAGTTTGGAGTAAGGACTTGAAATTTTGCAGGTGGTGGGGATCAGAGAGGTGTCTTTTGGTGTCCTGGAGAAATTTCACCCAACCTTGATTGGGTTAGAGTAGGCCTGTCAAGCAATTAATCGTGCTGTTAAACAGTAATAGAATACCATTTATTTAAATATTTTTGGATGTTTTCTACATTTTCAAATATATTGATTTCACTTACAACATAAATATAAAGTGAGCACTGTATACTTTATATTGTTTTTGATTACAAATATTTGCACTGTAAAAAACAAATTGTGTTAGGTGAACTGAAAAAATACTAGTACTGTAGTGCAATCTCTTTATCATGAAAGTTGAACTTAAAAATGTAGAATTGGGAACAAAAACCAACAGCATACAAAAACAAAACAGTGTAAAACTTGAGCCTACAAGTCCATTCAGTTCTACTTCTTGTTCAGCCAATTGCTAAGACAAACAAGTTTGTTTACATTTATGGGAAATAATGCTGCCCTCTTCTTTACAGTATCACCGGAAAGTGAGAACTGACGTTCGCATGGCATTTTTGTAGCCAGCATTGCAAGGTATTTACGTGCCAGCGATGCTAAACATTCGTATGCCCCTTCATGCTTCAGTCACAATTCCAGAGGACTTGCATCCATGCTGATGATGGGTTCTGCTCGATAGCAGTCCAAACTGATGCATGTTCGTTTTCATCATCTGAGTCAGATGCCACCAGCAGAAGGTTGATTTTCTTTTTTGGTGGTTCAGGTTCTATAGTTTCTGCATTGGAGGGTTGCTCTTTTAAGACTTCTGAAAGCATGCTCCACACCTCGTCCCCCTCGAATTTTCGAAGGCACTTCAGATTCTTAAACCTTGGTTTGAGTGCTGTAGCTATCTTTAGAAGTGTCACATTGGTACCTTCTTTGCATTTAGTCAATCTGCAGTGAAAGTGTTCTTAAAATGAACATGTGCTGGGTCATCATCCGAGACTGCTATAACATGAAATATACAGCAGAATGAGGGTAAAACAGAGCAGGGGACATACAATTTTCCCCCCAGGAGTTCAGTCACAAATTTAACACTTTTTTTTTTTTAACAAGCGTCATCAGCATGGAAGTATATCCTCTGGAATTGTGACTGAAGCATGAAGGGGCATACGAATGTTTAGCATCACTGGCACGTAAATACCTTGCAATGCTGGCTACAAAAGTGCCATGCAAATGCCTCTTCTCGCTTTCCGGTGATACTGTAAATAAGAAGAGGGCAGCATTGTTTCCCATAAATGTAAACAAACTTGTTTGTCTTAGCAAGTGGCTGAACAAGTAGGACTGAGTGGACTTGTGGGCTCCAGTTTTGTGTTTTATTTTTTAAATGTAGTTATTTTTTGTTCCCAATTCTACATTTTTCAGTTCAACTTTCATGATAAAGAGATTGCACTACAGTACTTGTATTAGGTGACTTGAAAAATACTGTTTTTCAGTGCAAATATATAGAATACAAGGTGTACATTGCTCACTTTATATTTGCGTTGTAATTGAAATCAATATATTTGAAAATGTAGGAAAACATCCAAAATATCTAATACATTTCAATTGGTATTTCATTTAACAGTGCAATTAAAACTGTGATTAATTGACAGCCCTAGTTATAAGCCTCTAAAAATCACCATTGGCCCATGCTTAGAGGCATGTTAGCAAAATTCCCTAAATATGCTGCTGTCTGTACTGACTATGCTCTTGGCTAAGACTTGCCCTGAAACTGGTCCTCCCTGCAGCCAGATACCAGAACTGAGAGAAGAGGCTGTCACTGCGGCCATATAAAGGAAGGGGGCAGGGGGAGTTAAGGTTACTTATACCTTTACTTTTAAAAATAATTCCTAAAACTCTCTCTCCCTCTTCCCCCTGATTTTGTTTTCCCTCTGTACTTAAGCTGTTGAGACACACCGGTATTTATTTTCAAAGCAAATATGTCCTCCATTCCAAAAAGATCTGTTTTATATTAGTGTTGTAAAATTAATTCCTACTGATTCTTGATCCTTCACCATCTGAAGATGCTATATAAGGGGATTGTAAGACCCCTTATTGTAAGATCACAGTTGAGTAAGAACATTCGTGGGGTTTTCATCCCATATACTGATGATTAATGCTATACATATTTGAAAAACACTGGCTCCTTAGTTTAAATTTCTTTTTAAAAAGCTGTTTTAAGTTATAGTACTATTCAGTAGGCGGTAGCTGCAAATTATAGACATTCTGGAACAGCTCTGCAGTTCTTTTGCTGAGTCAGTTTCACTTTCCCATCCATTTTCCTTGCTTAACATTGATATTGTGCAAGCAAATACTATTACAAGAAAAAAAGTTTACAAGTGTAAGGTACGTCTTTCAGTAACCTGACTGTGCATTAAGAAACATGACCCTTTAACATTTATTTTGAACTTTTTTTATATGACACTTTTAATAAGTTTTACATATAAAAATGCAAAGTATGAAGCTGGCCACTACACACTAAAAAAATAAAGGCAGTAATTGCCTGAGTCTCTTTATATCACAGCTTACTGAAATTTCATGAAGTATATGTTCCTATATCAAAAGTCATAATGAATGTGCAACAATTATTTGATGATTTTGGTTTCAGATTATGTATCTTTTGGTAGTCACATGCTATTTAAGCATCCCACCAACAGATGCCTCTTTAGAACTAAAACAGAATTTTGTAGTAGTCATCTCGATAAGAGTACAGGATAAGCACAGGAATTCTGTAGAGGAAAAAGGACAGTGTTAGAGCTTACCGCCAAGAGAACAGAGAAATTCATTCTAAACCCTCCAAAAACAGTAATTTCTAGAGACAGAGTCTTAGAGTATGGCCTCTGAATTCTCTTAAGAGATTAGAGATGGGAAATATCTTATTGTACATCATTAGTAAATCCTGCTGTAAATGCAGGATTGTTCTAAATATTTTTTCTTGCGCTATGTCCACTTATTTTAAAAGGATCCAAGTAATGGTACTTCTACAATTTCCCTGAATAGACATCACTGTCAAAGCTTTTCCTAAAGTTTAGCCTAAATTTTTACTTCTAATTTCAACCCTTTCTTTATTATACCTCTTTTTGCTACCCTAAACAACAATTACCTCCATCCCTTAACGTGTCCAGATGACTAAGACTTTGAATTCTAGAACAGAGAATTATTTAATTTTCTTCCACTTAGGCAGAATGGGGGAGAGATTTAACTTTGACCATGCAAGGGACTGTCTTACATAGAACAATATGCACCATCATTGGGGACAGGTAGCATATAATTTATGGAATGTCAGCACTTCAAAGAATACTGCCTCATGGAAACTGCTGAATATTTGTGAAAGGGTTAGTGTGTGTGTTGAAAAAACACCTGAACTTAAAAGGGCTAGGTTAGGATTGATAAAACTTCTCATTCTACAGTAGCTTAAACACTATTAAATTGGCTTTCAATAGCAGTTAAGTGGCAAAGAATCAAGTTAGGAGCACCTCTACACAACTTTAATATAGTTAAGATTCTGCCTCAAATTTAGTTTTTTCTTCTCAGATAAAGTGGAGGTTGAGCGCAGAACTTTTAACAGAAGATCCTCTGGAAGTCTCCTACTAAAGGAGAGAGTGCAGTCACTGGGTTTTAGTATTCAAAGCTTTGTAAGCTGTTGAGGAATACTGGAATTGGTCTGCGCTGTTAATGCATGATTGGTGTGTGTTTCATTGTTTTCTAAAGTGTTTGATATCTCCAGTAGTGAAAGGCACTATTATTAGAAAGTCAAATTCTAGTCCCATTGAATGGCTCACCAAAGTTAACTGAACACTGCTCTCATGGTGGAGGGGGAAGAGTGGCTCTCAACAAAATGCACAAAAAGTTATTTAACTTTGAAACATTCAGTTTTTAAGAGAATGAAATGGTTAGCAAAAAGCTAAACCAGATTTTTTGAGTTCTGAATTATTTTTTTCATTTACAGATTTCTTTTCTGCATTTATGCTGAGGGTATTTTAAGATAGGTTTTACTATATATAAATGGAAAGAGTTTGTTTAAAAAGGTCCTTAGCCTGTTCAGCTAAGCCAAATACCCACAGCTTCCACCAAAATCAGTGGGAGCCATGGATACTCAAGAGTTCTGAAGTCCAAGTCTGTCTGTCAGAAGGGAAATTCTGCACAACTGACATAAGAGAACAAAGATTCCCAGCTATCAGAACCCACATCTGTCTAAATCTGTTACTAGTTATGCTGCCAAAAGCCAAATGTGTAAATTACCCAGAGAGGAAAATGTGATGATTAAATGTGGGCTAACATCTCTCTCAAGAATTTGCATATCCCACAGTTCAGTTACATACTTATTTATAGTTGTATACATTGTGGTGTTTAGCTGAACGTTAGGTCACACCTTAAGACTATACAAATGGGGACAAGAGGACCAGTCGAGTGTGTTCACCCTAAGATAAACAGGAGCAATTTTAGGAAATATTTATATGGAGTAAGACACTTTTCAGGAGGGTGCCTTCTTTGCCTTTCTCTAGAGAATATGTACAGCAGCCTATTTACCACAGTTCAGATGTGTGGAACAGCTCAATTGTTCCAATAACCGTAGGTGCTGCAACAAATATATTTACCTCTTTTCTATTTTGATACTGTAAATTTCATCACAAACAGCTTGTAGGTATCTCTGCTTTGGCAATCGTGACATCAGTTGTTTTACAGTCGTGTAAAAGGCTTGCTCATCTCCATCATACTGTAAGGAAAAAGGACGAGGAATTTTCGTAAACATTACATTTCATTAGGAAAGAAAAACCGTGTCACTGCGGGGACGGTTCACTTTTCTGAAGGTCATGCAGACAGAATAGCAATACTCTATTTCTTAACCTGCCAAAGAACTAGCTTCTTGAAACAAAATGCACAAAACTGCATGTACAACTTGACTCTGTTATAAACAGAGATCTTTGTAAGGAGGCTGCTGGTGATCAGCTTCTCCCTCCTACAGTACGACAGCAGCAGCATGCTGGGAAGGCTGAAGTGGCCCACTTTTCCTCTGCTGAGTTATCACCATTGTAGAAACACTTGCATCCTCCTGTCCCACCCGTGTTCTTTCACATGTACATGCACCAAAGCATTCTTTGGTCCCCTCTGCCACAAGATGGGCTTTTTCCCTTCTGAACTGATAATTAAAAAGCATATTTGATATGAACATAATTTTGAGGTTTCTTTGATTTCCAGTATTTTGGCTACTTAACGCAATTTTGTGGCTAATCTAACATTCCTATGAGCATCTTTACATTAGCATTACTTGATTTTATGTATGTACTTTACACTCCTATTAACATTTATCAATTTCCTGACTCAAAAATAAGTTCCCACAGTACCCTTCTTCAGGTAATACACAAATTTACAAGAATCGTTGCAGTTCTCTAGTCTCACGAGCAGGTGGCACTATAGAATAAACACCTAGACCAGAGCATAAATTTAGCATGAGGCTCATGTGCTAGATTCAGCACAGCCAAAGTGCATTTTGCTGAAGCCTTTTGCATGTTATGCTAATCATTTCTAACGCTACCCAATGATGATTTATTTCAATATAAGTAGGTACTGTTTGATGTGATTTTATTTTCTAAGGCATCTACAGTATTTTGACAGATAGGCTCATTAAACATTTTAAAACAAATTATTTCAATTACTGCCACTCATGCATGTTAAAAAAAAACAAATTTTCAGAAGTTTATCTGATAACTAATTGCCAGAGGACTGCCACTGAGAGGTAGATATGAAAGACAAGTAGGGCTCCACCAGGGAGGCCCAGCTCCAACCCCCCAAGCTGGTGAGAGAGAGGGGGTACTGATGGGATTTCTCTCAGGATGCTATCCCTAGACTGTGTTTAGGGTCAATGTCTTTCATATTAACTTCTGTGTAGTAGATGTCTGCCAAATTTTAAGGCACCCCTTTCTCTCCCACTACTTCAGAATCTCCTGACTTGTAGGGGAAGTCCACAGTACCATAATATATCCTCAACTCAACTTCCCAACAGCAGTGAGAAATGGGGATAAGGTTTTTGCTTATTGACTCAGTTCCTCATCTTATGCTGTTTGGGTCATCCTCCCTCTCTAAGAACTCCATCACACACCTTTGCTGCGGTGCACTCCCATGCTACAGCAAAACAAAACTCACATTAAACACAGAGTTCTGAGCAGTAACCATAAAACTAATCAGAATCATGTTAATTTCAATGGCTGCTGCCTGGGAAACCCAGAAGCAGCCACAGCTCAAGACAGCACTGCTCTGTTCACATTCACCAGGGTATCTTCATGAACAAAGACTAAAAACCTTTTCTTTATTTGAAAAGAAAGCTGAAATTCCGCAAAAATTGTTGACTAAGGACTCCACCAGCTCAAGAGGAAACGTTTCCTACTTGTGCATTTGGCAAATGGATTTTTCAAGGCTTATTCTAAACCCTTTCTGTCTGTACAGAATTTTTTAGCCTTTCTTAAACTCTTTAAAAGAAAAACTGGGTGAGAATTTCACCATTGACCTCAGTAAGGACAATTTCACCTCATTAACTTTAAACCTTTGAAAACCTACTGTTAAATCCAAATTACATATACACAACTTACTCTGAATTGCTTACCTCTAGTGACAAGAAGTGTATTATAGTTTCTTTTGACAGATCTACCTGCAAAAATAGCAGGGCAAAGAGGTCAATGTCAAGGAATCAAATGTTATATAGTTTAACAAGTAAAAGTAACTTCTTTTTCCAGTTCTATTCCTGTCATCATTCTGGCCATGTGAAGATCTCTGTTCTCAAAAAAGGGGTCAAAATTTAATCTCTAATTTATAAAGAAGTTTTGCAAACACATTTGGACTGCATCAGAATTTTATGCATTTCCGAAGACAAGTTATGTTTGGCAGAGCTCATCTGTGTACATGGAAAGTTTTCCCTTAATTTCAAAAAAGGTAAACATGCTTATTTCTAAAGGGCACATAGGAAAGATACACTATAGTTAACCTGTTCAGAAAGTGTTGACAGGGAACCCAAAAAGTAACATTTAAATGTGCTTTACAGTGATAAGCTGCAGAAACAAATTACTATTAAATCCACCACCACACAGGAGTTAGAGGTGCAAGTAGTTAAAATGTCAACATTTTACTATATGTAGCAGTCTCAATTCATACAGCAGGAAGCATTTCTCAATATACTAGCTAAACATTGTGTGGGTTTTATTTTACAACAAATTTCTAAATTTGGTTACAATTGCCAATTCTAAAATTTGAGATTATGGCTGGTGACAGCTACCTTGCTAGCAATTAACATTAAAGACTCAAATGACCAAGCATTTGCATTTCATTTAGGCATTAGCAAACAGACTTACAGCTAAAATTTCAATCTCACTGGTTTTCTGTTGCAGATTAGTAATGAACGTCTGGAGTCTTGTTTGTACCTGCAAATTAAAATTAATAGTGGATAAAAGTTGTATACAAATTTCTCCTGTTTCACTGAAGTTGGGAACCTTTGTATTCTGTTTCAAGAAACATAACGTTTAATTCTTGATAATTAACTTTGATATTCCAGATGGTCAATTGTTAACGAGGAATATGCGGGCATCTTATATTAATGTCAGGAGAATGAGCACAGGGCTCATGCCCACTTATGAAGTATTTTTGCCAGTTATGAGTATAGTGGTAGGAGAGATGATATTAGGACTGAGGTTAGGCAGAATTAACACATGATTATGAATTTCCCTAGACAGAGTCAAAGTTATGTGTTCATGGGCACTAGTGGAGGCCACCTTTCACATAGATAAGAGAAGACACCACTTTAATCAGAGACTGGCAGTAGAATCACAGAAGGCAGTCCTGGAATACACTGTAGCTCCTCTGCAGTTCAGAAGAGATGGCTGCATTTTGGGCAATAGTATATTGAACTGCTGGTGCATTCAGTCCCATTACATTACACTACTGTCTCCTCTCTGGAGCAGCATGAGAATCCAGCAATCTATAAAAATTGTTGCATTCTTGCATAAAAAAATGGGTTTTGCTGCTATGGAAAGAAAGTTAGATCCCATCATACAATCCAAATATTTTGGAAGCCAGTAAATCTTGAATTTTCTATCCTCTTTGGATTGGAGCTATTCTTTTTTTTCTTACGTTTGGTACATTGTTAGCATCCAAGTGAGAAAACTCCATCTCTCTTTCATACAGTGGTCTAACATTATACCACTAAACATTCTGTTTTAGGCAAAGTGGGACACTGTTTGTATGCATCATGTTGGAAAACTTTTGCTTGCGCCGCCGAGCTTGAGGACATAATGAAACATTAGACTATAGCGGGCATACATTTGAGTCCACTGCATACACATTAAATACAAAATCTATGTTTAACTTGTAACTTTAACATTTTCTTAAGCACTCAAAAGTCAGGAAGTGCCAGAATTAGGGTTCCCCATAGAGTCTTCACTGAGATCTCCTGTACACACGCATTATGAGAGCCTTGCCCCAAATCATGTGGGAAGTCTGTGTTAGAGCCAAGAACTGGTCTCCCTGGGTCTCATTTCAATGCTTTACACCCATGGAAAAATCCATTTTCCCCTTCTTGTAACCCTTTGCCTCATTCACTGTCCATTCTGCAGACTAAACGAGGCACAGATCCTGCAGGACAAACCATCTGTGATCATGATATTACAGCTACATGCAGGCAGAAAAAAAAATTCAAACCAAAACTGAAAGAAAAAAGAACGACGTATACCTGAGTTTCATAACGCCGTCTGACACTGGCAGGCAATTTTTCAGGAGCTATAACACTCACATTTGGCACTACAGAAGTTCCATGTGGTTCAAATAAACCTAAAATGCAAACAGTTTGAGAATGTATTCTTTCTTCACATAAACAAACATGTTATATCCTGTTTTAAACAAAATGAACCCCCACTAATCTTAATGGGTCAAGACTTATTTACTACTCTGATGTGTGCTATTGAAGCAATTGTGCAATTTTTGTGGCTACAATTTAAAGGGACTCATCCTGCAAAATCTTCTGATTCTTAAACCAATAGAAAAAAACAGGATGGAACCTGGTTGAGTGTGTCCTTCATTAGCTTTCTGCACTGTCCGCATTATAGATCACATCACTTTGCAGCAAGATAGCCACTTCCAGCTAAAGAATCAGAAATGTCTACTGTGAACAAAGTTTTAGTTTATCAGTCAGTCCTCTGTGCCTTGTGAACATTTTGACTGGTGGGCCAAGCAAAATGGTTGCATGTTCCTTGTAAGTTTATTATAAAATGACTTCTGCATTTTATAGGAAAATGTAATTTAAACTTTTCAAATTTTAGACACAGCATTTGAGATTAGAAAAAAATTACTCTAGCCAGGTAAAAGTTGTATGGAAAGACATTTGTGGTTTGTTTATAGTGATTCTTGTAGTGTGATTAAAATATATACTACTTTATTGCAAAGAATGTTTATTGTATACAAAAACAGTTGATTTTAGCCTAGAATTAGTGATTATATACCTGAAGTATTAGCATATGATCCTTTTAGATTTTGTACTGAGAGATTATCTGAAGTTTCTCTAAAAGCAAGCAAACAAAAACAGTTATAAAAATAGACACATAATAATGTAAAAGCAGTGCAGTAATGTAAGCTTCTGTTAGCAAACTTTCACATACAAAGGTATTTTGTATTCTTTTCACACCAATTAGCTGAAAAAAATGTAATGGAGATTTTCAGCATACAAATATTTCCAAATTAAATCCTGTATTTTTGATTAGTTAAGACATGCCAACATACAATTAAACTTGTTAATTTAAAAAAAAACTGTCTTCAGCAATCATAAGTAAATAGCAAAACTTTCCTTGCTACTTTCACTAATTGTAAATGGGAAATATTTTAGACACCAGGTTTCTCTTTCATAACCTATTTATTCCTATATAGGATCCTGCATTTAGATCATATAATGTTGCTTCTGTGACGTAACAGTCATATTAACTTCAATAAATGAATGTCAAACAGGGAAAATAGTTGGACTTCATGGCCTGATCAAGCAGGAGGAGATGAGTAGCAGGGGAAAGGAAGAGCTTTTCTTGCAAATCAAATTGTTAAAAAAACACCCACATAGCTGGACTTCTCTTCAAATGTGTCCTAGTATGGAAATTTCCTATTACAGAGCTACATTTTGCAAAGCTATTCAAGAATAATACTGAAGGCCAATCTTTTGATGATAATTGCATGTACATCCGTGATAGTATAAAAGTAAAGACCTGATTATTAAATCCGCGTTTCTACTTTCACACGCTCATGTGCATACTTGAATGATTCTAATAAATGCAAGAATTTTACTGTAAGCTTTTTGGGGCAGGGAACTCTTTTGTTCTGTGTTTGTATGGCACCGAGCACAATAAGGTCCTGGTCCACAAGAGGGGCTCATGGGTGCTACTGCAATACAATTAATAAGTAGTATCAAAGTTCAGGCAGGTATGCTCACATGTTGCAAGTTAGAACAATTTTGCTCACATAGAAGCCCAGCTGAAAATCTGGCCCTAAATCTGTAAAGGAGTTGGAAGAATACTTCAAAATGTTACTTTCAGTTGCTTTTGGCAAATCTCAAGACATAACAGAAGTCATACCATCAAATTATTTCCTTCTTTTTCAAAAAGGAATTTGGCAAATCTCTCTCAATGGTAATTTTAATTAAAAATCAATTTAATAGAAACCTCAACTGAAGTCTTATTTTGAAAGACTATATTTAATTTATGAAATGACCTTTAATTTGACTACTCCTGTTCACTATTTATGCAGCTACCTGTTACTTCTTTCATCACAGACTTTAGTCTTCAGCTTCTGGGCCAGGTGTTCTACTAGATCAGACTCTACAATCCTTTTCTCCGTCTGCCGTTCCTTCTCGAAGGATTTCACCTACCAAATGGTAATTTAACATTTTAATGAGTTTAATGAGACTGCTAAATCTAAAAATCTACATAAATATACTGTGGAAACAAAGAAAAGTAAGTTTGAATAGGCTCATCACCTATTACAGATGCAATTATCAGATGGAATAAGACAGACTATCAGTTCATCTGATCACTGGCCAATTAAACCCCCTGGCTTGGCTGATTAGATTTCTACAACCAAATAACTAATAATTTTTTTTGCATTTTCACTGCTTAGGTTTGGCCACTTGCACTTGTTAATATAGTTTAATATAGTTAAAAAGTAATAGTAGAGAAGTGGGGCAGAGTACAAAACAACAATTTAGACAATCAAAATCTCAATTAAACACAGTGTTTTCTCTCTCTCTGTTTTAAATTAAAGGATTAATTTGGAATGTGGTTGTCTTTCACTGAATTTGCAGAGAGGTAACTCTCCAGCATTTGAACCTACACATATTTGCTCAGTCTTTATTTTATTAATTATGAAAAGACTAATTAAACTAGAGAATCGCTATGCCATTTAATATATTGACAAGCTCTTTGTATTTCTGCTCTAATGTAACAAAATACTATCACTAAGTTTTAAAAGATTAAATGCATTTTTCCATTGTATCTTTAATGCCTAGATACATCACTCTGTGATCAAATAATTGTCAAGATCAACTTGTTCTTACAGTTAGTGTAAGAGGAAGATTGATAATTGAAGTAAGTGAAATGTATCTTGATGTTATACATTATAGCTATGTTATACAACCATGCCATATAGGGGCAAATGATTTTAACAGCTCACTGTTTTTTTATGAAAATGAATAAAAAGTAGCAGCAAACATAATGGCCCAGAATCAGTGACAGCTTTGGGCACCAAAACCCTCTGTTTTTGCACAGAAGAGATACATTACAGACAGCGGCAATTCAAACTTCCTCACAATAACGCCTTTGCACATCAACCCTGTCCTGGAGAGACAAATAGAAACGGTGGGTCATAGTTCTATGTCTATTCAAACATTGTCTATTTTGCCAGCTGCCAATAAGGCTACAGTTTTCTTGGTATTTGTTTTGTAATGTAAACAACTGCCCAGTTGGAAGAAGCCAGAGACCACCAATTCATTTCACAATGTCACCAAACAGCCATTACATAGTGGTAACACTTGGTCACTACCTTTTAAAAAAAAAAAAAACACAAATACATCTTAGATGAGACTCAATCTAAGATACCAGGTTTGTATTTAAGCTACCAGATTCTTTATTTCCCCCCAGATAAAAGAGGAGGGAGACTGGGCCTGGTAAAAAACTAGCAAGATGGGTCTGCTGTGCGTCTCCTATCCATTCTTCAGAGTAATTTTGTACTACTTATTAACTCTGAAACTGTACTGAGCTGAAATGCCAACTATTAAATTATAGAGCACTTTCCCCAGAAAATATTGTATTAGCTCTACAAAAACACATAGAAGACCAGATTATTCATCTGAAGTATTTACAAAAATTCTCCCCAACCCCACCTTTACCTTTACATGACTTCCTTCTTTCTCAGAGACAAGAGCCACATATGTGATCCCAGAACATTTGCAATACTCTTGCAGTTCTTCTTGGGACTAAAACAAGAAAAAGTAATAGTAGAGAAGTGGGGCAGAGTATAAAACAACAATTTAGACAATCAAAATCTCAATTAAAAGTTGACTGGAAATACATATATAGTGTACATATTGACCTTCTGAGTAATGAAAAACTTTGTACATCAGTCCAGGAAGAACAATCTCCTTGTGGATTTATTTTCATGTTTCAAAGCGTATAACTCACTAAAGTGTTTCACCAAGATTTAGAAGTAGAAGCTGGATATTTGTGTCCTTTGCATCTATTAGCAAGAATGGGCTATTCTTCTAGTGTTTGTAACTTTCATTACGAGCCCCACTCCTGGACGGAGATCTGCCTGAATGGATCCCTGTCCTTGTGTGGAGCTTCACTGACTTCAGCTGGGCTTTGCACAGGGTGTCCGTCTGTGCAGTTCTCAGTGAAGAATCAGGGCAAATACTTGCTGTACTGACATAAAAATTTGTCAGCATTAGTTGTCGAGGCAGAAAACTGTCCAAGGTTAAGTGCAATCAAGAGCTTGCAACTCGCCATCTCTGAATAGCCTCAAGGAGGCCAGCAAGGGCCAATGTACACACAGGAAAAAACAAGTGACTTGAAGGGTATTAAACACCAGTTATACATGCACTTCAACAGCATACAGCCAGATGCAGAGAAAAAGTAGGGAAATAGTGGACAATACTAAGGCAATAGAATACCATAATGTCAGCAAGGCAGCTAAGTGACTCAGAACTCTATGCTGTGGGGCATTCTGAGTGTACAGAAGCACAGTTCACTACATTTGAGAGAATGGGCAATTCCACGGCATTTCCTTTGACATTCACCATTTAGCATATATATATATATATATATATATATATATATATAAACTGAACCAGATTGGCAAACTGTCCAGAGGGCTGTAAGGTGGGTAAGTACTTTGTTTATTGTCCCATAATCTATCTGTGCTGGGTACCTACTGTTTGGTTTGGGCTCACTGGGAGAGAATGAGAAGTCAGTCCTTAAGTAGCATTTCCAGGAATCTTGCAGCACTGGATATTCTTAAAGACTAACACTGTGGTGACACTTCCAGAAGGAATGTTTTAGGTCAGTAATCCAACCATAGTGTCTACAGTCCCTGGAGTAACAGCTTCGTTATGCCACTGTAGTGGCCACTAGAGTGCAGAATATGCTCCTGCCTCACAGCCATGTTAGCCCGTCCCTTCCCACTTCTAAACAATACATGAAAACTCCTCCTGCAAAAGGTGTTTTTCATTATTGCCACTACTGGCCCCATATTTAGAACCTTTCCATTCCCTCCTATGAATGACTCCCTCTGTTTTATTCATTTTTGGGGGGTAAAAGTATACTTTCTTTTTATATTTTTGATGTATGTTGGTAAAATACATTTTTGGGAAAGATTTATGTCAAATACTTGTCCAGGATCTCCATAATCTTAGGTGCTTTTCAATAAAGCTGTCATCCCATGGAAGCAGCATAACCCAGTGGATATGGCACTGGATTTGGAATCAGGAGACTTGGTTCTTCTCTCACTGTTTGCCCTGACTCAGGACATATCCAAATCCCCATGAATTCAGTAAGAGTCTTTCCAATGGCTTCAGTGGGCTCTGTATAATGCCCTCAGTGAGTAACCATGGGCATGTCACCTAACCTGTCTGTGCTGTAAAATGAAGATTATGATGCTTATTCACATTGTAAAGAGCTACAGAGGAAAAATAGTATAAAAGCAAATGTAATCTTTATTGATTTAAAGATAGCTGAATGGCACCCAGCAGCTCAATATTATGATTCTATAAATGAATAACCTCTAAGGCTGCTTTATCAATACCAGCCTTTATGAAACGGACATATAGCTAACAAATATGTAGAAAGACTCTTTACCTGGGACCAGTCATACATGATATCAGCAGGAATTCCCGCAGTCCAGAGTTTTTGAACGATATTGATGGCTCTCGTCATTGACATCTGCCCAACGCTCACAACCAACAGATCACAAGAGCCCATAGTAACCTGGAAGAAAAGTAGAAGTGAGAGGGGCAATGTGAGCAACCAGAGCCTGTTTTCAGGTGTAAAAATGTTGATATTACTGGAGAACAAATACATTATTGTGCAGCTTTTCAAGCAAATTAGGCAGAGATTAGAATGGTTCATTATTAAGCATTTTTTTTAAATTAAGCTCTTCAGCAAATCTTACCCTGTTGCAGAAAAAGCACTTGCAAAGCCTAAACCAGTGAGTTACCTGGCTTTACCTCCTCTCATTTAGCAATGTTAATTTACCTCTTCACAAAGAAGGATTAAATACACATATTCTGCTGCTGAGTGAAATTGTTATATGATTTATGTAGGGAAGCCCATTTCATGACAAAAAGAAGGACTAGGGACAAAAATAAGTTTTTGGTTGTTTTTTTTTTTAAAAGGGGGAGAACATGACTCAACATATGAGAAAACAGTTCCTTTCCCCTTTCACAGATATCATTGAATACATTTCAAAAAGGAAAATTTTATGCCATTAAACAAGTACATTTCAGTTTACCAATTTTTAAAAAATCTATATAGATAGAAGCAAAGGAAAATGCACAATACCTTGAGGTTTCTGTCTGTTTTAGTATGGAATTATTTATTTTGAGACAAAGCTGAACCTCTTAATATTTCTTGACTATCTCAGGCTACATACAGATTACTGAAATGACAGAAATATGAATGAAACAGGAACCGAAACTCACAGAGTCCTCCACACTGGAAACTGCAGCAGTTATTTTATCTATAGCTATACTGACTCCAACAGCAGAAGGAAGAGGTCCTACTGTTTGCGGCCCTCTGAACTGTGGAATCTGAAAAGACAAGAAACAATGCTTTCAGTACGGTATCAAAAAAGCATATGCTTTAAAAAAAAAGTTAATTACACACACCAGATGATCATATCTGCCTCCAGCTGCAAGAATTTCAGGCACAGTTCTTTGTCTCCGTTTGATGTATGCTATAAACTGAAAGATGACTCCATTATGCTGTTGCACTTTGTAAACGAGTCCTAAATTTACAGACACCTGTAAAACAAAAATGAGTATTATGTCCTCACTAAGTCTTACACCAGTTCTAGTTACACAATTGTAGAGTATTAAAATGTACACATTAGCATACCATAAAAACTTAACATGGTTTCTCTGCTTTTGAGGACATTTAATGCTGCAATTAAAATATTGATCCCTGAAGAGACAGAGTCAGCCAAAAAATCCGAGTGAGGAAAGAATGTCTTAAATCTAAAGCATCACAAGGGTTATGAACTACAGAAGATTTGTGTGTATGTCCCAAATAGCAAGCCTTTAGAGAAAATTAGATATTTCAATTGTTACCATTTGTATTTTAGAAACTTTTAAAATTTTCAAAATATAAAATTTTAAATTTTTCAAAGAATCCCCTAGTGCTCTCAGTCATATGTATGTCCAGATAATTATTTTTCAGCTAAGAATGCAACTGAAATAGTCCAATTACACTTCTACACTTTCCACAGTATGCATCCGATGAAGTGAGCTGTAGCTCACGAAAGCTTATGCTCAAATAAATTGGTTAGTCTCTAAGGTGCCACAAGTACTCCTTTTCTTTTTGCGAATACAGACTTACACGGCTGTTACACGGCTGTTACTCTGAAACAGATATGAGTATTCTTCAGCCAAAGGTCTCTTATCAATACATGCCCTATTCTGAGAGTGAGGATCTAAAAACAGGAGCCACTAGTGTTTATCACATACAGTACCACAATTTGATGGTGCTTTTTTCTGTTCTTCAAACGATCAATGGACTGGTCCTGGGGGAAAGGTTTATGAAGACAGAGCAGTTGTACAGAGCTATAAATCAATGAATTTATAATCCGACTGCTTTACAAACCTGAAGTTTTATACCAAGCTTCTTTAAGATACCCATGACTTCCTCCAGATCTTTCATGCCGTGCTTTACCAGCTGGGTGACACCAGTTTTTTGTTTTATCATTGCGTTTATCAACGGGCTTAAATCATTCAACTCTCCCTTCTGCTCAATAAATCTGTACAGTCGAGAAAGCTGAAAATATACACAGATACAATACCATACATATGCTTGAATAGAAGGGATATGAACAACAACATAGCATTTGGTTTGTTGTGCCTAAAGATGGATACTCGTTTTGCAATGCAGACTAATAATTCTGCTTAAGAATTTGGAGAAGGGAGTGAACACATGAGCATTCCTAGTCAGAGCATCAAAAAGTTGGATTGTGAGAGATCTATCTCAACCCATTCTCTATATTCATTCACCTAACTTTGCATAATAGTATTTAGCATCTCACACATTTTTCTTTTGGAAATCTCAGTCTACAATACTCCATTTACCCTTTCAACATCTGCATAATCTGAAACACAAATATTAAAAAAGGGGAGAAACCAAGAAAATAGTAACGCTGAAAGAGACCAGTTAGACCATTTCCAAAGAGGTATGACAGCAAAGAGATCAATGGCATTTCAGTTGCAAATGCAGTGGCATCATCTCTATAGAATGAATGGCATATTCTTAGCTGAGGTTTTAATGGATTTCATAGTAAATAAAGTACTATAGACTTATAACAATTTATAGGGAAATACAAATATAATGTGTCGTCTTGAACTACTTACGCTGTTTGATGACAGAGACAGATTACAAAATTTGGCTTCCACCTCTCTTTTTGTTAACTTTTCGGTCTAAAGTACAACAAAAAACACATTATATTGTAGCATATTTTTAGAAAATTCACTTTTGAGAAAAAAAGTTTACTAATTGTTTGATATGAGAATTAATAATGCAGCTCCTTGGTTACTTTTTTTCCCCTTTGAAGTACCCATCTTCAATCAATTGCTCTCTGAAATATCACTGTAAACAATGGCAAAATGTGTACTTGTCTCTCAGTGATTCCATATCTGGTTTGGTCATTTTACAGGGAAAAAGTCTATTTAAAACATAGCTTTTGCCTTAAAAAAATACAAACCTAATGCTAAACGGAAATATTACGTGAAGTTAAAAAAAAACCTATGGAAGTTCTTTGTTGGGATTTAAACATTCCTCTGCAGTGTTCACAAATGAAACTGACTAGTCCATTTTCTCTGATCAAACTGTGTGAAGTAAAAGCAAAATATAAAACAATAAAAATATATCTGAATACAATGTTTTCAGTTTTAACAATCTAGGATGTTTTTAGTCATATACGTAAAGAATTCCCTCCCCCCCATTAATCTGTGTTTTAAGATAACAGTTCTCCTATAAGGAAATAGCAGAAAAAGCTCTAATACAAACTGATAATCTGGAATAATCCACCACTTTTAATATATGGTTTAAATACTCTCTGGTAAATTACCAAAGTATTATTACTCATATTTAAAGATGGATCTGTAATTAATGTGGCACTTTACAGTTATTAAACTGATCTCTGCATGAGTCATTAATATCTTACCATTGCATCATACAGAATGATGTAGACTTGATTGAGTTTATCTTCTGGTATCCCACAGTGCAAGAGGATAGCTTTCAGTAAGGCAGTGTGGTTCAAGTAAATACTATAGTTTCTTTCCTAACAGAGGAAAAAATATCCTATGTTTTATTGGCATTCCAATATATAAAATAGCTTTTCTTTTCTGTTTCTTATGACTAACTTTGAATCTCCCCATCACCTTAACTCCCGTCTGTGTACTAGAGAACTGGCAGCATTTGTGCCATTTTGTGATACTTTTAATGTCAGGATTAAGAGACAGACTCTCAGTCACCTAAAAGAAGATAGCCATTATTTCAAACAGTGCTGTAACAATGTTCAATAGCATATACATTGCAAACAGACCGTTCATTGGAAGTGTACTTGAAAAAACTTTTTTCATTTACAGTTTATATTATACTGACCGAGTTTGCAAGTTTTATCAAAAGTCAAAACTTGGAAATATTTCGTGTGTTGCAAGGTGAGAAGGTCTTTTTCTGGTCATTGTTGCCTACATATTTCCTTATTTACACAATTCCCTCTCTAATGAAACAGCTTTTTATGGTTAAAAAATAAAAGACAATGAAAAATGTCTATTGGTCAAGGAGGTAAGATGAGGGAACAACCTGTAGTACTGGAAATTCTTGGATGATTTCAGAAATAGTGTAGATTGTTTCTGCAATAGGTAAAAAGCTGTTTCCACTGGAAGCGATGATGTCAAATGCACATTCTAGGAGTTCTTTGGGGTGACAGCGGTCTAACTTCCGAGGTCTGTATACACGCTCTATACAATATCTACAAAAAACACCAAAGAAGGAATCAATACAATACATTCAGTGCTGTCATTTATTCAGTCATTGTGTAGAAAGTTACATGTGCGACAGGTGAATATTAGTTCTATTTGGATGAGGCATAATTCCTCCCAGCCATTTTCTTACCTTTTCAAGTTTGATATATTATTTCTAGCTACAAATCTTGCAAAAGGAATCTGAAAACAAACAAAAAAAGTGGTTGAGACAAATATGCATAACTTCATTCTGACGTATGCTCCTCGGCTAATGCTTAATTATACATCATGCAGTTACATATTTATTCTCCCATCTGTAATAATGTCTCAGAAAATGTGTTTTTGTCACAGCTAAATAGTACTAAGCATCTTTGGTGTATCTTTCAGGAAAATGGTGTTCACCCTTTTTGTGGGGGAGAACTGAGTTTCTCAGTTATGCTGATACAGGAGGTATGTATAGCAAAAGTGAGTATGCATCTTGGTGTACTAACCAAGATTGTTTGCGTGCTGTTAATAAAACCCTATTTCCAGGAACACAGAAGGAGATGATCAACTGCCATATTCAGTCAATGCTTCTGTAACCAATACATTTTAGGAAACCACTCATTCCAGCAAAGAGATCAAAACTGTGGAGGCCCTTAGAGTATGGATAGCATTTAGTCTGATTCTTCCTTTAATTACACCAATGGTATCACACTGGTCTAAAACAGGGGTAACAGAGGCAGAATTAGACATTATAACTAGCACTACTGAAGGATGACACTCAAAAAGTCTTTAGCCTTTATACTTTTAAAAATTAGGGCTGTTGATTAATCACAGTTAACTCACATGATTAACTCAAAAAAATTAATCGCAATTAAAAAAATTAATCACCATTAATCGCTCTGTTAAACAACAGAATACCAATTGAAATGTATTAAATATTTTTGATGTTTTTCTACATTTTCAAATATATTGATTCATATTACAACAGAATATGAAGTGTACAGTGCTCACTTTATACTATTTTTGATTACAAATATTTGCGCTGTAAAAATAATAAAAGAAATAGTATTTTTCAATTCACCTCATACAAGTACTGTGTAGTGCAATCTCTTTATCGTGAAAGTGTAAGTTACAAATGTAGATTTTTTTTTTTTTTTTTTTAACATAACTGCACTCAAAAACAAAACAATATAAAACTTTAGGACCTACA
Source organism: Chelonia mydas (assembly GCF_015237465.2). NCBI lineage: Eukaryota > Metazoa > Chordata > Testudines > Cheloniidae > Chelonia > Chelonia mydas. The sequence continues at coordinate 74,580,542 of NC_051246.2, forward strand.
AGTCCACTCAGTCCTACTTCTTGTTCAGCCAATCGATAAGACAAACAAGCATGTTTACATTTACAGGAGATACTGCTGCCTGCTTCTTATTTACAATGTCACCTGAAACTGCGAACGTGTGTTCACATGGCACTTTTGTAGCCGGTATTGCAAGGTATTTACATGCCAGATATGCTAAACATTCATATGCCCTTCATGCTTCAGCCATCATTCCAGAGGACATGCTTCCATGCTAATGATGCTCATTAAAAAAAAAAAAAAAAAGTGTTAATTACATTTGTGACTGAACTTCTTGGGGGAGAATTGTAGGTCTCCTGTTCTGTTTTACCTGCATTTTGAATGCAGTTATTTTTTGTACATAATTCTACATTTGTAAGTTCAACTTTCACTATAAAGAGATTGCACTACAGTACTTGTATTAGGGGAATTGAAAAATACTATTTCTTTTGTTTTTTACAGTGCAAATATTTGTAATAAAAAATAAATATAAAGTGAGCACTGTACACTTTGTATTCTGTATTGTAATTGAAATCAATATATTTGAAAATGTAGAAAACATCAAAAAATTAAATAAATGGTATTCTATTATTGTTTCACAGTGCGATTAATTGCGATAAATTTTTTTAATTGCTTGACAGCCCTACTAAAAATATAAACTGGAAATTGGGTACAAGGTACTTAAATATGTAACTGACAAGCTGAAAATCTGGTTAATAACTAAGGCTAAGATTTTGTCACAGTTATTTTTAGTAAAAGTCACGGACAGGTCACAGGCAATAAACAAAAATTCAAGGAAGCCCATGACCTGTCACTGACTTTTACTAAAAACTGCTGTGACAAAATGGTGAGTGGGGAGTCCAGCACCCACCGCTGCTGCCGCTCAGGGTGGCTGGGAGCTGCAGGGGCCCCGCTGCCCGTGGAGGCCAGAGCTCCAGGACTGGCGGCTGGGAGCTGAAAGGACCACCCATGGGGCTAGGAGCTGTGGGGCCCCAGCCACAGCTCTGAACTTTGGGGCTGCCCCCTGTGGCTGGGAGCTCCGGGGGCCCCTGCCACCTGCAGCGGCTCAGAACTACAGGGTCCCCTGGTGGTGGCTGGGAGCTCTGGAGGCCCCCCCTCGCTGCTGCTGGGAGCTCCCCGCAGTAGCTGAGAGCTGCAGGGCCCCACCGCAGCTTCGAGCTCCAGGGCTGGCAGCTGCGGCAGCCCCTGAAGCTGAGAGCTCTATGGCCCCTGGTTGACAGGTCCAGCCCTGTGGCCCAGGGGCTGAAGCAGAAAATGCCACGGAGGTCTCTGGAAATCACGGATTCCACGACTTCTGTAACATAATCGTAGCCTTATTAATAACTATAGAGGAGTCAAAGATAGCAGACTGCAGTAGGTGAAGTAAAAGACCAGCTGTAGTCAAACAGTGCATGTTTTGTTGATCTAAGATGATTAGCAGCCTGGATGTTACATAGTAGATATTATGGTGAGAAAAATAATGCACATGAATTCTTGGAACTGTCATGTAGCCATGATACACAAAGGCTAATAGGCATGGTATGCAAGACTTGGTGAAAAGTGACTACCTCCAGATGATAAACTATTCAAATAGTCTCAACAAGAAGCTGACCATTCTTGAGTAAAGACAAGACATTATCGCATGAGAGAAAGAGGGCTTGTAACTGGAAGGTGGGGACTGCACACAGACAATCTTGGGGATTCCACAGAGGAGCCTGTCTTTTCTGCTGTAACCTTCGCAGGCAAGGAGAGAGATTTATCCATAATATCTCACAAGCTACAGACAAGATAATCTTGTAATATGCTGTCACTTTAGGTTTAGTGCAGCTTCCTTTCGCATCAGTTTCTGTAAAACTACCAACAAAACCTTTTGTTTAAGCCAAACTGAACTGGGTATCTGATATCTCTGGAGCTGTGGCTGAAGAAAACAATCTGTGATCTCACTGGAGGCAGAGAAAGGTAAAGATAACTTGGCTGGCATACCAGTTCATCAGTACATACTGCAGTCATTCTCTGAAGCAGGACCACAGAATGTGCTTCCTGCACCTGAATGCAGTGGGTCTTTTTCCAGCTGACCAGAAGGAAAAAGGGGTTGTTGCTCTTTTCAGGAACACACTCTGCAACAGGGTTGCAGGGGTGGGAAGGAAGGGGAAAATTTACCTGGACAGAGCAGGGAGGAGCAGCAAGTGGTTGGATCAGGTGGGCGACACCGCTCAGAGGTGGGGGTATGTATATCCTGGGTAGTTCTGGAGAAGTCCCCTCTTGCAGCAGTTGGGCTGTGGGGAGGCATCCAAGCTAAATGTTGGTGCCTCTTCGTGGCAGGTGTCCACTGCAGGTACTTGTTACAGCAGGGACAGAGTTCTATGATAAACTGGCTTTGGAGGGGGATTTAGGAGAAGGCATCCCCTTAAGGGATGGAGGGTTGGGATTCCTAATGTCCGATACAGCAGGGAGACAACCCCTCTCTTTTCCAGCCCCTTTCACACTCACAGGAGGGGAGGGTAGCAGGTTCCCAGAAATGGGCTGGGACCAGGCTGAGAAGGGGAAGGGCTGACAGCAGTCCTTCCAAATAGGCAGAAACAATTATGAAAATAATGATGTCCTTCACTGTATTCCCAGATATGTGAAGTCTGAATAAATTTTCAGCCTAATTAAACCACAGCCATTGCAGGGGTGCTGTACCAATTTGTATAGTGGGAGTGCTGAGAGAGTCACTGAACCAAACTGTAAACCCTGTATATGATGGAAACCACTTCAAGCCAGGGTGTGCAATAGTGCCCCTAGTTCCTATGATCCACTGCCTCCTGTCTTTCTCCTGCTGTGGCCAGGACAATGACTACTGAGAGCAGTTGTGAGTATATAGGAAGGTAAAATTACCAAATAGGTAACATAGGCAGTAGCCACATTAGGGCGATGGCAGTTACACACACAGTGTAAAAACAACAAGGAGTCCGGTGGCACCTTAAAGACTAACACGGCTACCCCCTGATACTTGACACATAGTGTCGGCAGATTTCTGAAGAGGAAAGGAAGTGGGATGTTGTTATTCTCACTGGGTCACAAGTGTGAAGGAAGGGACCGTTAAAAAGTGAGTTACGAAGTCTTTTCCCTCACATGTGCATAAGTGAAAAAAAAAATCTACAACACCGTCATCCACTATATTTGTAGTGTAGCATTTTTTCTTAAATTTGTTTTTTTAAGAAGTGTTTAAGTATGGAAAAAGTAGCAATGTTTTTCAATATTCAGTGTACTTCCACTCTTTGAGTAGTTCATTTTTGTGATTGGTGTGATGCTGACACTTGGAGACAAATGCAGGCACAGTTCTGACTGGACATACTCCCTGGAGTTGTGGGTGAAATCAATTATGATGCAAAAAAGTAAAGCACACTTGCAAAGGTTACTTTTTTTGAGTGGCCATTTTTTCTATCCTCTATCATTTCTGGAAATGTCATCAACTCAGGGTAGAGGAGAAAGATTGGCAGTCAAGGAAAAAAGAAATAGACACTATACAATCAGATGCCTGAGTGTTGGGAGAAAGAAGCAGAAGACTGTGCCTAAAATTTGGTTAGTGAATGAAAGAATCATAGAAACTAAAACATTCCCCAAACCTACTAGCTTAAAGTATAAAGGGTATACCACTTACCCTGAGATCATAAGGAAGCATCAACAGCATCCCACTGTGATCCATGAAATATGAAGCTTCATTATGGTCGTACAGTTTCCTATTTCTAGGCATTAGCAGTGGGGTATGCAGCTTGATAGCTCCTATGCAAAATTGGTAAAACACAATTCGAACAGAGGTCACACCCTCTTTTCAGAAGCGATTAAAAAGAAAAAAAAAATCAAAACTCCCAAGTGTATAAGAATCTAAAAAGTAATATTTGTTTAAAATCTGTTACCTTTTGAAATAGATTAATTTTGGGGTCTATGAATAAACTGATATATCTAAGTGTTGCCTTTTTAATTTTTTTTCTTGGGGAGGGGGAGGAGAGGGAGAAGAGGTGTGTGAGGATAATAACAGAATCCCACAGACTAACTTCATACCCTAGACAGAATTCTGAAATCATCATCAGTTTTACCTCCCGCTTCAACCTCCAGCTTCCACAAAGGCTTACAAAAGGACAAGTAAGAGTCTCATTAAGCTTGTCAATACTATTATATTTGTCAGGTATGGTTGCTGCTAAGGAAGGTGAGCTGAGGATCCTTCTTCCAAAGTACTGAAAGGCAAAGTCTAGGAATCTCACAGAGTGGCCCACATGGCAGCACAGAAGTTTGCGGTTCAGTTCCTGGGCTAATGCTGTTAACACCTTTGTTTCTTTTTTTAAAGCCATCTTTAAAAATGGGTTATCAGAAAAAACAACTTTGTAAAATACCACTTTTTTCATTGTGTGTTTTTGAAGTCACAGCTGCTGCCTTTAATGACTAGAGTAATTTATATTATCTTTTTACTACTGGATGTCCATACAAATACAGGACATCCAGTTGGATTATTTTCTGACTCACATATAATCAAGATTATTGTCAAGTTCCAATGAAGAATTTTTATTACTTGCTATAATACGTGAGTAAGAACAAACCCAGCTTGACCTTAAGATCCCTGGATTAAGTCTGCAGGGCTAGAAGTTAGAAAATCTTTTCAACTGTAAATGAGCAAAGTTGATCTGGAAGTCAGAGAGACTTGGAACCTCACAGTACCTTTGTTACAGAGTCTGTGGCACATTTCAGATACATTACCTGTCTCTAATCAGACCTATAGCCTATAAACCTTATAACAATATAAATACATCAAAACCTCCTTCCCTCCGTCCTGAAAATATTTCTTTCAGCTCTAAAAATACTTTTGAGCAAATAAGTGTGTACCCATGAAAATCTGTACATGTTGATTCAGCTACAGCAAGTGTAAATATTAGAGATGTTTCCCGAAAACAGAATATTTTGTGAAAACCCTTAGATTTCTCCTGAATAGTCGGTTTAAGAAAATTTTCAAAAGTATGACATGCTTTAAATTTAAAAAAAAAACTGTAGCCATTTTTTTGTTTGGCTTAATGTGTTCTCATTTTCTGGTTGCCACTGATTGGTCAGTTTAGCCATATGATAAGAGCTGATCAATTTTTTCCCCATTTCAAATGTTTAAAAAATTCGATTTTTGCTTTCTGGAAATAATTTAATGGAAATTTCAACAAGCGATTGTTATAATGTGACTGAAAAGGTTTCAAAATTTTCCACCATTTGTATGGATTCCCCCCCCCCCATTTCTTTGAACAAGCCTTAGCAAGTTTTATCTATCACTGTCTTACTATGGTCTACATATTAACCTAAAATAATATTCATATAGAATTCCCTACCCTGAATAAGCTCTGAAGTATTGGTCATTATAACAAAATCATTTAGTTTAAATTCAAAGACAAAAGATTTACATGGACTAAGATTTGAAATCCTCATCATATTCCATTTATGGTAGATTAATAATTGAGATTTCAAACCAGTTTCTCTTTTGGAAGCCAAAATGAAGGTCAATGTTCTAAATACACATCTATCATCCCATGCAACCTTGGGATTAGTTTTTTAATAGTTAAAACATTTCACCATCTTTCAAATCCATTCAATACCATTTTCTGAGTGAGGAAAAAACAAAAGGAACAATAACATCTGAACATAAACCTACCATGTCTTCTAAAGATCCGGCTGACAGTCTCACATACATGCTGCTGTATCTTCGCTGCTCGAATGGAAAAACTACCCTGAAAACAACCACCACCCCAAAATAAGGAGCACTGATGTATATTCAGATACAGAAGACATCAACATATAAATCAAATGACCACAGCAAACCACAATGAGCACTGTATATAACATAATGTACTTATTCTTTTCACACATAATCAGTGTATAATGGGAATGTTAAAAGTTAAAAAGTGCAACAAAAAGAAGGAAACAAAACACATTTAGAACAATCATTTTTAAGTGTTTTAGGATAACAGAGAAAATCTTGACTGCAGCCATTAAAAGTGATTGTCTGACAGGGTAGAAATGGCTGTTGCCCCAAAACAAAAATATTTTACTGACACTTAGATGTGAGTATCATGACTATTATAATAGCTAAGAGTAAGAAGCAATCATATGCACACAGGTTTGTGGCCATTTGTTGCCATAGCCAAATTTAGTTTAATTCTTCACTAAGTATATGAAACTCAAATGGGGAACAGGATATAAATTAGGTTGAAGACATCACATCAATGGTATTAAATTATCAGGGACGCTAAGTACTGAGGTAAAACATTATAAAGCACGGGTTTTGAGCTGAGTCACATCTATATTTTCTTGGTTGGAGTTATTAAAAATCAATTTAAAACTAACTTTCAGCATGTCGCTGTCATAGGTGTAATCCATTGCTGGAGAGATGCGTTGTGAAAATATCTGGCCCATCATAGTCCGGTAAGCTTTCCCATCTACATTTGCTAAGGTATGATGAAGCACTTCATGAAGTTCCGATTCCTCCATCTGGGGTGGCGGGAGGTGTTCACTTTTTAACAGCTCCACAGCAGTTGGTCGTGCAGCAGGATCATGGCTCAACAGCCAAGTAATAACTGATCTCTACAAATTAAACCAAAATATATTACGAATTTAACTTCTGTTAGAAACATCTCATGGTATGAATATCTCAGGAAGCATTATCAGTTACATTATCATGTCAGTAAGATACTCATGTATTGAAAAGTTTAGATACTATTTGAATCTTGTGAGAAAAACTATTCTTTCCTCACTAGTTCTGAATATCTTTAACTGGGATATCAACAGAGTAAGAATTTGATTATCCCTAAAAATGTATCCTCCCCCAGGCAAGACTCTTGGGACACTATGTAATGATTTCATAACAGACACAAAATGATGCAAAAACTCAATACAATGTAAAGTAAGATACTAAATACTATTAATTTATAGAAGATATACAGGTAAAAAACATGCAATAAAGATTTATAAAATACAGATATAAAAGCAGGAATCTTACTGGCTAATGAAGATTCCATTTGCTGGCTATTTAGTATAACTTCAAGTATTGGGATTCTTTTAGTAAAGTGCTGCAAAAACATAAATAGGGATGGTGTCCCTATCCTCTGTTTGCTTGAAGCTGGGAATAGGCGATCACTTGATGATCACCTGTTCTGTTCATTCCCTCTGAAGCACCTGGCATTGGCCACTGTCAGAAGACAAGATACTGGGCTAGATGGACCTTTGGTCTGACCCAGTATGGCCATTCTTATGATGCTCTAACGAAGAGCCATATCACTGTTCAGCAGGGCAAAGCAGCCAGAAAGCTGGTGTTACTGGCTACCCAGGGACTCTCCTAATGTAAAGAAAATCTCCAAATGATGTACAGGAGAATGTGGTATCTCTGCAGCACCCCACTCCTGGCCCATGGAGTAGAGGCATGGTTGAGAGAAATAGGCTATAAAAAAACTTAAGATAGCGTTTGAATCCACTAAGCTCCAGCTGTCCACAGCTGTCGGAGTGGGCCACTGCACTTGGACACAATTTATAGCTATCATTTCACCTTACAAATCTTTTTTTCTACAATACATCCCCTTATGTTTGAAACGAAGAGTTTTCAAAGGGTTAAATTAATTGCTCTACAGTGTAGCTTCAGTTTGTCTGAGCCTAGAGTCAAAAGAGTCCTTCAGAGTTTAAAAGGTATGCCGATGAACTCTGCAGTTTGTTAATCCATTATGACTGCTCTCAGGAACTTTGTGTTTTAAATATATTTCAGCATCAGTTGTATTAATTGCTTTAGCCTTTTGAGTTTTCTTTTTTACTTTGTTCCAGTGTCATGTGATGACTTGGCAGAGATTACTAATTTAAAATGAAGTGAAAAAATAATCATTAACATTTCTTAACAGAGAACACCTAATAATTAAAATGTCTATAAAATTACCTGCTTTTCATGTTTCACTTCATCAAAGTCTTTTGGAAATTCAATAGTAGGCTAAAAAAGATAAATATATTTGAATTAGAATAAGGACGCAAACTTGAGCAAGCTAGCCTTATTAAAACATGTATATATCAGAAACAGTAAGTCTACATATTTTTATTACTCAAAGCAAAAAAATTTAGTTAGCTGTTATAGTTAAGATTGCCAAGACAGTGTTCTATTATTATTCATAAGCATCTGTATGATGCTTTGTAACACACAGAATAAGAGTTTACAAGATACAACCATGGCCCCATACCCTCTGTGTGACAAGCTGCTGGGTGTGAACCAGGAAGGACTGATTGACCTCTTGATCTAAAAGCTTAAGCCTCTGATTCTTGTGCTTCCATTAACCTAAAGGCAACAGTTTACTCAAATCAAATACATAGTCCTGTCACTAGAAGGGGACAAATACCAGACTAACACGGCTGTTACTCTGAAACAATGGATTAATGTGGTTTACCCAGAAAACCCCGATTTTCTTCACGTGACAATTATGTATTTTCCTCCCTTTAGCTTACTATAAAAAAAACCTTCAAACATTTGGTTGCAACATAAAACATATTCTTAATATTTTGAATACTTTTTCCTTCTCTATTACTCAATGAAGTATTTGATGGAGACCTTCCCCTCCCACCTTCCCCAACATTTATACATACTTTTCTTAGTTGGCTGAGAACAAAGATCCTTTCTGATGCAGTACTCATGGGATGGTAAGACATCTCAAAGAATATTATACCCAGACTGAAAAGGTCAACTTTCTAGGGAAGAAAAAAATAAAGTAAGTAGTAAACCTAACTGCAAGAGATGTGTTTCTGATCCATGATGATAGTAACTTATCAGCAGACAAAAATGAACATATTTTCCATTCTATTCTAAGTACTTATACGGCCTCCATTACTACAGTACGTGAGTGCTTCACGATCTTTAATGTACTTTATCCTCACCACACTCTCATGAGGTAGGTAGGAAGTACATTTTATTTTGAAAACATTCCTATTTAGAAAATATTCTGCTTATATACAGCACCAAATATTTCTTCTCTCAAACAACACTTGTAAGAAAACAGGATCTTTGTTTATCTAAGAATTTATCTACTCTTGATACTTGTTCTCCATCGTAAGTCCCTAGAAGGAGCTGCATCTTGTCTTCCTTTGCAAGAGGGCTCTTCTGTGCTCTGAGAAGGACTTAGTTGCCCTCCCTTAAAAGAAAACGTCTGCTTTTTTTGTTCTCTTTTTATGTCACTTTGTGTACAATTACACTGCTGCAGTCTATTTTTCCCCAACCCTATTAGCAATTATATTTTCACTTTCTCAAGCTAGTGGTTTGCCTATTCTTTAGCCTCATCATACATTCTCATAGTTTAGTCCTACTAAGTGAGTGATTAAAGTAGGCAAAGGACACAGTGCAAACCCATTTTTGGACATGTAAATTTTTTCATATGTAGATATCAAGTCTAAAATGGAATTATGGGAAAGATATATTTCGCTGAAACCTATTTTGGTAACGAAGCATTTTCTAACTAGCATGACTAAAACTATAAACCACATCTCAAGAGGGACCAGTCATCTGCAGTTCTCACTACTTCCAGCAAAAGTTGCAGCACCTCTCAGAAAGTAGCCCTATAAAAGTTAGAAGATTTCAGCAAGTATTTTGGGACTGCTTTTAAGAGATGATTTTTCACCACAGTACATTATTAACCCCCTCCTCAAAATCTTTTTTTTTTTTTTTTTTTGGAATATTGATAAATAGTCTTTCCTAATTCTCGAGGATTTTCCTTAATGAAAATACATCAGTTAATAAAATTGGCTAAATTTTGGGCAATGAGTCTATTTTGTCAAGCTTTTACAAAACCTAAGACAAAGGGAAACGTTTCCATGAATTGTTTTTTTAATTGAAATATAAACACAGTTTTTGAACAAATATTCTCCTGCAGTGTTTTAAACCCAAATGTGACAGCAGTGTGTGCTACTGCTTGTGAAACCAAGTCAAACATTTGGTAAAATTCTTAAACACAAGTCAAACTGGCCAATCTATGTTTATTGTCTAATCTGAGAGAAATGCAAAAAAGTAAACAAACAAACACCAGTCTCTAAAAATGCCTATGCAGTGCACACTGCCAGCAATGCCACAAACCTGGCATGCGGCAGGAGGGCAGTTTCACCTTCAAGTTTCAAATACCAAGTGGAATTGATCATTATCGGATACTGATGTGTTAGGTCCAGAAAAATCATAAATTTGTAGTTATGCACTGAAATCATGGGGTTTTAACTGTTTGTGTGTAGGTAACCTGACACAGAAATGTCCATCTTTTAGTTAAATTTTCTAGTTTAGCACAAAAAAAACGCGCCAAAAAATCATACAACACTAGGAGTCTAGTAGATCAGTAAGTTGGGACCATTTTACCTCACTGAGAATCCCCCCTACCCCTCCAAATATAAGCTTCATCCTAACACTTGAGAGAGGTGTTACAATATACAGAATTATCTTTTCGGATTAAGAATGTGTATTGTTACAAGATGAATGCTAATACTGCTATAGGTGAATCAGCTACACAGCAAAACACAAAACAAAACACCACACCCCTGTGGCAGCGAGTCTCAGGCAGGTCAACTGACTTGGGCTCATGTGTGGGGCTAAAAATAGCAGTTTAGCTGTTCAGGCTTAGGCTGAAGCCTGGGCTCTGAGACTCTCCTGTCTCACCGGGTCTTGGAGCCCAGGCTCCAGCCCAAGTGGGAACATCTACACTGCTGTGTTTAGCCCCATAGTGTGAGCCTTAGTCAGTTGACGTGGGCTCTGAAACTGCCATGGGTTTTTTTCTGCTATATAGATATACCCACAGTGGCTGGCGAGGTTCAGTTTTCAGCCCCAAAGTAAATTTTATTTAGTGGATGAAAATGGTTTTGGCAAAAATAGAGGCAAGGGAGAGATTCCAGAGGACTGGAAAAAGGACAAATATAGTGCCCAGCTATGAAAGGGGAAATAAGGACAACCCAGGGAATTACAGACCAGTCAGCTTAACTTCAGTACCCAGAAAGATAATGGAGCAAATAATTAAATGAACACCTAAAAGATAATAAGGTGATAAGTAACAGTGAGAGTGGATTTGTCAAGAACAAATCATGTCAAACCAACCTAATATCCTTCTCTGACAAGTTAACAAGCCTTGTGAATGGGGGGAAGCGGTGGATGTGGTATATCTTGACTGTAGTAAGGTTTCTGATACTGTCTCACATGACCTTCTCATAAACAAACTAGGGAAATGCAACCTAAATGGAGCTACTATAAGGTGGTTGCATAACTAGTTGGAAAACCATTCCCAGAGAGTAATCAGTGGTTCACAGTCAAGCTGGAAGGGCACATCGAATGGGATCCTGCAGGGATCAGTTCTGTGTCTAGTTCTGTTCAATAACTTCATCAATGATTTAGATAATGGCATAGAGAGTACACGTAAAAAGTTTGCGGACGATACCACGCTGGGAGTGGGGGCTTGCAAGTGCTTTGGAGGATAGGATTAAAATTCAAAATGATCTGGACAAACTGGAGAAATGGTCTGAAGTAAATAGGATGAAATTCAGTAAGAACAAATGCAAAGTACTCCACTTAGGAGCACATACAAATGGGAAATCACTGCCTAAGGAGGAGTCCTGCGAAAAGGGATCTGGGGGTCATAGTGGACCACAAGTTCAATATGAGTCAACAGTGTAACATTGTTGCAAAAAAAAAAAAAAAAAAAAAAAAAAGCCATCATTCTGGGATGTATTAGCAGGAGTTTTGAAAGCAAGACATGAGAAGTAATTCTTCCACTCTACTCTGATTAGGCCTCAACTGGAGTATTGTGTCCAATTCTGGGCACCACATTTCAGGAGAGATGTGGACAAATTGGAGAAATTCCAGAGAAGAGCAACAAAAATGATTAAAAGTCTAAAAAACATGACTTATGAGAGAAGAGTGAAAAAACTGAGTTTGTTTAGTCTGGAGAAGAGAAGGCTGCGAGAGGACATGATAACAGTTTTTAAGTACACAAAAGGGTATTACAAGGAGGAGAGAAAAAATTATTCTCCTTAACCTCTGAAGATAGAACAAGAAGCAATTGGCTTAAATTGCAGCAAGGATGATTTAGATTGGACATTAGGAAAAACTTGCTAACTGTCAGGGTGGTTAAGCACTGTAATAAATTGGCCAGGGCAGTTGTGGAATCTCCATCACTGGATATTTTTATGAGCAGGTTAGACAAACACCTGTCAGGGATGGTCTAGATAATACTTAGTCCCGGTATGAGTGCAAGGGACTGGATTAGCTGACCCCTTAAGGGCCTTTCCAATCTTACAATTCTATGATTCTCTGCAGTAACTTGAGTGAAAACAGAAATTAACTGAAATTCTGTTAACTGTGAATTTTGCAGAAAAGATATGATGAAATAATGCAATATTTTTGAATGACAAACTTTAATAAGTTGCACCAAGCAAATTTAGCAAGACAAAATTGATATTTCTGTAGTCAACAAACAAGCGATAACAAATCTTACTTCTAAAGAGATTAATGTTTTTGAAGTGTCTCTAACTTTGACTAGTGTCTTGATTGTATTAATATAATGAAGTTACCCAAATAATCACATTAAAAATGGGTACTGTGCACATTTTAAAAAATTACTGTACATGTAAGGACCTGTGGCATTTTAAACCTTTACAGTTAAATCACTGGACAGTCTATGGATGGTCAGATCTTACTTACAACAGCTGAAGATCATATATTATGCAACTCAAAATAGAAGCCTCTACTGCTATTCTCTCAAAATGCCCTGGTATTAAGTCCTATTAATATTACCTGATTATATGAAGATTTAGTATTTCCTTGGACCTCAGGGCTCACATATAGTGCAGTGCCAACCATACCTGTCAAATTATCTGTATGGATATAAAAGAGTTACTAGTTTCACAGAGCCTGCAAGTGGACTACAGCATCTAATGGTTAAGAAAATGCAGCTTTAAAAAAAAACAAAAACAAAAAAAAACACACCTCTTCTTTAAATAGGAATTCAGTCTTTGTGAAAGTTGAAGAGTGAAATATCCTACATATTTATAGACAAAACAGGCACAACTTGGACATGTCTCCTTCTTGTATGCTAATCACCCTGTCTTTATAGGATTCCATTATGATACTTCTCAGAGTAGCAGCCGTGTTAGTCTGTATTCGCAAAAAGAAAAGGAGTACTTGTGGCACTTTAGAGACTAACAAATTTATTTGAGTATAAGCTTTCATGAGCTACAGCTCACTTCATCGGATGCGTTCAGTGGATCCGATGAAGCGAGCTGTAGCTCACGAAAGCTTATGCTCAAATAAATTCATTATGATACTGTGACACAGTATGTTAATACTAAGACTAGAGTCACAACCAAATTAAACTACCATTATATTCATCCTCAACATATTTGCAAGATAGATCAAATGAGAATGTATTAAGAGTCCCCCCAAACACATACACACACTCTGTGGAGGTTTGTACCACTGAAGTCTTGCAAAAGTCCTGCATGGGTGGGGGAAGGATGGGAGAAAGTACAGGCAGAGTGTCCACACAGGAATCTCTGCAACCCATGCAGGTCAGAGATGGGATCTGCCCTTACCTATAGAGTTAGGCTGAGAGAGAGAGTGAATTCACTTTTATGTAGCTCAAGTGGCAATGACCTCCTGGCAAAGAGGATATGGAACGACAGCAGCTGCTATTCCAGCTCATAGCATGGAGTCCAGGCAGACATCCCTGCCCAAAGCCAGATGATTTGGAAACTTATATACACACACCCTCCCCCCCGAGGGCTTTTTGTGGTTCAAAATAAAATAAATAAATAAAATCTGAATATAGAAGGGGCCTTTTGCTTTGCATAGGAGAGGGGCGGATTTCACTCCATTTGGGTACAGAAAGCAAGACTGTTGGATGTATGATTTTTCTTGGCACCAGTTAGAGTAAACAATATTTTTTGCACTTACCTGAAGTGTCAGACTTGGCCAGATGGTTTCCTGAATGATCTTCTCTTTGTTTAGTGTCCGCCTGAAACAGAAAAGTAAACACACACAAAGGTCAGATATTTTATAATTTTCATGATTGCAATGAATGTAGTGACTTAACTGAAAAGACTTCTTCAGAATAAAGCATTTTCACCGTTTATTAGCCTCTATTCACAAATATAAATACAAGTCTAACTTTTGGCACCCAAGTTTAAATTTTTGGCTTAAACTTCTAAAGATCAAATACCACAATTCTAGACAACACTTTAATCAATTAATGAGTGTGAAATGAATTTAACCCTTTGGCATATGTATGTGTAAACACAGAAAATGTTTTATACAATTTATAGTCCTACACTAGAATATGCAATAGTGAAAATGATAAAGGAATTATGGACTGCACATTTAAATCTGCTGAACAACGTTAGGTTTTATTGACATTTTTCTTTTATATGTTACTCCCATACCAAATTAAAATTATTTCATTCACTTTCTATAATGGCCTAGATGATGTGTTACCAAGCTTAATTTTACGTAATACTTACTGCATATGCTGGGTGATCTGTAGCTAAACCAAAATCACCAATCTTCACATGATCGTCAAAATCTAAAAAAATGTTCACAGGCTTCAAATCTCTGTGAATCATTCCCTGTTAACATAGTAAAAAAAATGTTTGAATCAGAGGGGTTGAGAGAAAAATTCCTTCCAGGCTATAAAACAGTATCAGAAAGGGACCCCCTTTTTGGTTCTGTATACAGTACCAACCCATTCCACTAATTCATCAGTGATTGATACTGGGAAAATATTTGAAGGGGGTAGCCCAACAGCGCAAAATAATTTTAAGTGACAATATATACCCAATAAAGTATTTTAAAACTAACTAAATTGTGGTAATAAAAACACACATCTAGAACAATTTAAAAACACCAGTGCAGATTTATGATACGCTATTCCAGAACCTTATAAAAATGGGCGTGAAACAAGAAAAATCATTGTATAGATCTGACAGTTGCTAACGAGTGTAGATACTGTAACATTTACTAACCTTCTCATGGATGTAAGCTAATCCATCCAAAATCTCTCGGAAAAGTCTCCAAAGCCGACTAGTATCTTCATACAATCCCTGATCAATAGTGTCCCGTAATGTGCTCTTTTCACAATACTCCATCTTCAGACACAAGGAAAGAGAGAGATGGTTGTAGTTAAGAAAAAAAATTGTCAGAAGATTTCCTCTGTCAATATGTTAATACTCAGCTCTGTACTACAACCAAAAACGGTCAAGAGCAACTTGTAAACACCATATCTCCATAACTGTGTAGTCCAACAATCTGGAATTTTCTGTGAGAAGTACTTCTATTAGAAAACAACTGTATTGTCATCTATGGATATTATCACATAATATTCATTCCTGTACTAACAGAAACTTAAAAACCAATCCCTCCCTGACCTTTAATTGAAAGAAAAAAAAAAATCCAGTGGAACTCTAGTCTAGAAAAAATGCTAGTTTAAAATTGGCTTTTAAAATATTTCTGGGTTGATTTTGCTTAGGTCTTTAATTGCTTGTATTAAAATAGTGTATATCTATGTAAATACATGCAGGAATAGCCATACCAGAGAAGACCAGAAGTCCATCTAGTACAGTATCCTGCCTTCAACAGTGGCCAGCATCAGATGCCTAGAGAAAGGTGGAAGTAGGATAATCTGCCTCTCAGGGAAATCTCCTCCTAACCCTTAACAACTGCAGATTGTCTTACGCACTGAAGCATGAGGCTTTTAGCACTTTCAAAAAACTCAGTTTTTGGATTTACTATTATAACTGTATAATAGTTTTCTAATTATTACATTTTCTTAACTAAGCACATAATGTGGTAGCTTTGAAGAGAACACTTAAGAGTTCACATTTATGAAATCTGATTTTCATCTTTGGAAGTGAAAGTGAACATAGTATGTTCAAATCCCATACTGGGATCCAAGTTAATCCATACAGCAGTTGTGGTACAAAGGGGGATATTGTGATTAGACATTAAACAGAGACCCTTTTTGTCAGCCTAATTAGAAATTAAATATTCCCAAATGCTTTCCATCCTTCCAAAAACTAGGGCATAACCGTCATGCCCCGGTTAACATTCCCTCCATTTAACTGATCTAATGTTCAAGGTGATGGGCAAGACACTGCTGAACGTCCAATGGCTGTTTTGTTTGCTGGCATAGATACTGGTACTACAGTGACTAACTTACTGCTTTGTAAAGCCCCTTAATCTAGTGATTCCTTAACTGTGGTCCTGGTAGAGCTGGATCCCTTTCCCATCAATCAGGGCAGGGCAAATCACTACTAGTGAAGATGGCAAGCAAAAGTGATGTCACACTGACTAGTGGTGAAAATTGTTCCCGCTCTTTGATTATTAAGTGCTACGTAGGCAGGGCTTTCCAGTTCCAATGACCACAGACTTCAGTTGGCTCCTTTCAGTGTAGACAAAGACTTTAAAAAGTCAACATATTATATTTACGTCGACTGGTTCGATATATTTTCACATTCTTTTTTCCATAATAAGAATACATACGTTCATTGGCCAAACCTTTTTAAAAAACATCCTAGTTTTATATACTAAAGAAACATTAATCTTCAGAGTTTCATTTCAGCAATCTGATTCTGCTTGGTTACTTGTCCAGCTACACAGAGAAAGCAATTAATTTGTGTTTACACAGTGTATGGTTTATCTAATAACCTTGCTATTCTCCATAACCAAATACCACCCACACCAGCTGTCTAACCTGAATGAACAGACAGTGTACTGTCTGAACCACTGAAGTGCAGTCTTCTTTACTGTGACTATTCTTTTGATGGCATTCTTCATCCTATACCACAGAAACAAACAAAAAACAGTTAAGCTAACACAGAGTGGTCCAGTTCCTTAATCATCAAATCATTTTCGGATGGCCAAAATACATTCTTGCATTGTGACTTTCTGTGGCTGAATTTTGAGCATAGTAAGACAGGAAGAAGTGTCGTACGTTATCTATCCATTAACACTGCTTCATTTTCAAAATATTAATGAATATTCTTATCATTACCAAGTAATAGAGAAAGGGTACACAGTGGAATATCTCTATTTAATCTGAACCTCAAACTACCTTATCTTGTAAATAAACTATGTGGAAAATAAGCATGGATAATATACTTAGAAAAGTATAATGTTACTATACAGTTCAGTGAACTATAACATAAAACTAATAAATATATTAAAAAATCCAACAAAAAGTCTATTCTTTAGTGACCAAAATGCATTGCACTGGAGTCTGTGTTTTTAACCATATCAAAGTTAGAGACTGAAAGCTATATTGATACAAGCTGTCCACAGTGCCAAAAGAGCACAAACAGAAGGAGGAAAGAGTGATAGATTTAAGGTCGTATATCTTGTCATTAGAACTAGAAACATATGCTGTCTGCTACAAAATAACTGGGAACATCAGCTTTTTAGTGACACTCCAGTGATATGCTGTAATGATTTCATGCAAGTGGTGAGGGGTTGGACCTTAAAAAAACAAAACAAAACAAAAAAAAACCCCACATTATTCTGATTAATATCCTCTTTTCCCCCATTTCAATTGTTAAATTAAGAACTACTAGAACTATCATAAACATATCTTTGATTTATACCATCTAAAAGCAGCTCAGCATCCCAGCTTTCAAATGATATAAAGCATTTGTTTTTAATTTTGGCAGTCAGAGATCAGCTACTAAAATTACGTGAATACTAAAACTCTGAACTTGCAAGTACCCATGCTCATGAGTTTACAAACAAGTAATCTCACTTAACTCAATGAAAATAGGAGTCCTGACTCCCAGTTTCCATCTATAAGCAAGAGGCCATTTTCTCTTTATTTTATTATTGTTACAATGCACTTTGGTTGCGTGTAGTGTATGCTTTCAGGGAAGGTCTCCAAAAGGTGTCCCTATATATCGAAGAGCCAGACTGATCTTTATGATTGATCTGCGGTTTGTAAATATATATTCCTACCTCCAAATGTTATTTTATCGCCTTTGTTCTTCCAGTACTTAGTAATTTTATATTTACCAGAGTAGGACTTTTACTGTTTTCATCCTCATTATCAAAAATTATATCGCTTTCAGAATCTGCAGCTGGTCTGTTTAGGAAAAAAGAAAAAAGTTGTATTTGTAATGAATACATTTACCATCCCTTTTGCAAGGATATTAGTATGTTATTTATCTAAACATAGAAAATCTGAGTTTAGAGTGGAGAGAGATTACATTCATGACAAAAAACTGCACCCAAACTGTGCAGTTAAATGCAGCAAAAATATTTACTGACAGATCATCATATCTCCAAGTTACTAAAAGGGAGACAAGCATTTCCAACCATATATTTTATTTCTGCTCCTCTTAGGCAGATTTTATATATATTTCAGAAATGTGTCCCCAGAAAATCATGTCCCATCACTGACAAAAAATATAATGGAGGAATACACCCCAGCTACTTTTCTTACTTGAGGTCAGATGATTTTATCTTACTCTCACTCTCTTATTTGTCCTGCTACTTTCCTGGCATCGGATTTGACTTTTCTGGAGCCACTGCTTTTCGTCTGTGCCCAACAAGTAGCATTGTCTTTGATACAGGATAAAACTATCATATGGCCTGATCCTGCAAATGTATCAAGGGGACTACTCATGCGAGTGACTTTACTCTCATTCATGCTTGCAGGATTAAGCACTTGGTTCTCCCTTTGCTTTTGTCTTCCAGTGTCTTATGCTGGTAGCACTGCTAATGATTTCTCCTGGACAGCATATCAGGCTTTTGTCCGGTAGGGGAAAAAATGTGCACTAGAGCAGGACTGAGCAATCTTATCTTCCAAAATAACCCCATTTATAAAAACGCTTAAGGCTGAACTTTCCACCCTCCCCCAGTGCAAGCTGTCACTGATCTATTGTAAATTTTGCTCATCGCGGCTATTTAGCTGCTGCCAAATAAAGTATTATGCAAAATATTAAAATGTTCATTTGGAATAGCACAACATTATGGATAAATGCTATTTGCCAAACAGATATGGGATGTAAAAGGGAGATCAGAATTTGGACTTGACAATTTTCTTCCTAATGCTAAAGCCTACTTACAAGAATGACTGTGAAAATACTCCTCCACCATCATCATCTTCATCACTGGACTCCTGATCAGCTCCACTAAATTTGGTGCTAGAAGATCTCTCACAAGAGGTGCTCCACTCAACTGAACTTGTCAAAACAGGGGGAGGGGCATTGGCTTCCACATCATCTGTTGATTCTTCTTCATTCTTCCCATTCAGATCTAACTTAGCAGATGCTTTTTTCCCTTCTGTAGTTTCTGATGTTGAGGTACTGGGAGGGGGCTTTTCATGTTTTTCTATCCAAGCATTGTAATACCTCACAATATTCTCATGATTCAGACGAGAAAGTAATGTTACTTCGCCTTTAATTCTCCGGAACTGCTTGCTGGCAGGATTTATGTGAATACGTTTCACAGCATAGTAGCAGCCATCAAGTTTGTTTTGTACCTGCGAATTAAAATAAATCTAACCTTACAGGACTGTTAGTTCCTTCACAGTTGGAGCTCCTGAAAGGTGACAGAGTGACAGCACTGAAGAAGTCCCCCATTTATCTGTGAAACAAATGCAACTGCAGTGTAAGCCTCCCCACACTGCCTCCCCAGTATACCTCTACCCTGACCCTAAGGATTAGAGCAAAAGTGTAGTTAGGCCTATTCAATTATTGGCCTCTGCTTAGGGCTGTCAGTAAGGATACCAATTCTCATGAGAGTTCCACATACTTCAAAAATAAAATACACATAACATTTAATATACATTTCATGGAAAAAATGCATACACAAAAATGGTTGTATAAAACGAAGGGGAATGACTTTCCATACTGAACCTTGATGACTGCTCCAAAAGCCCCTTTGCCAAGTAGCTGTAACTCTTCAAACTCATTGTAGTAACGTGAAAATTGCCTCTGTGTTTCTGTGAAGAATGTAGCACTAGGTACGGGACTGCTGGCAATAACCGTCTCAATGTAATCTATTCCTGCTGAATCTGAAACAAAGGTAACAGTTGACCATAGTACAGAATGTGGAAAAAAGCAATGCAATGTTAACCAATCATCAGAAGAAATAATGACACATACTTTAAAGAACCACGATCAGGTATGACAGGATGGCAGATTAAGACCTGGAATGTAGGGCTTTTCTGTTGGGTTATCCTAGGCTCAGCTACTAAAACCCTGCATTAAAGTTCAGGGTAATTACTAATGAATCATGCCGCTAGATAAGCAAAATTAGCTCCAACAATAACAGAAAGGGTTTGGAAAAGTGTCTTTGAGCCAGAGGAGGGAAATCCTAGGAACAACCTTGCTCAGGAGAAAGTTTAGGCTAAGGTTTTACATTCTGTCATTGTTTCTGAATTACCAGTAAAGCCAGACTCCAGGAAGGGGGCTGGACTGGACACTAACTCAGGGTCAGTGTATTCTGTTGAAGGTGGGGTACAGACTGAGCTAGTTCACACCAAGTAACCACAAAACAAAGATACTGTGGTCTTTACCTTTTAAAATATTGTATACAAATAAACACAGGTTCTTGATATTCCTACAGCTCAAGCTACCTGCATGCACCTAATTTTATATATGCATTTGTGTTTACCTTCCCATCATTAATTACTTAATGCCAGGGTATAGCAGAAGAGACTGAATTCTTTACCATCTGGATTTTCTTCCACTACAGGTATTTTCATTTGCGGAGGGTTTATAAAACTGTGTTGTAACAACTGCTGAGGACTCCATCTTTCCTTATCTTCCAAGCAAACACATCTAGAAACCAACCGGAAACAAACCTTTTTTCACAAAACTATATATGGGCTCTAAACTACCAGAGAGCTTCCCTACATTTTAGAAACAGGAAAGGATATACAATTACCACCGTTTTACAGATAGAGAATAGAGGCACAAAGAGACTAAGTGATTTGCCCAAGGTCACACAGGAAGGCTGTGGTGGCACACGGAACTGAATCCACATCTCCAGAGCGCCAGGCTAATGCCCAAAGCACTGGACCATCATTCTTCTATAGAATTATTACTAGTAAGAAAGATGGATTTGGTTATACTGTTGAAAACCTGTTCCAGAAAACTCTCTTTTAGAAGTTAGAAAAGGAAAAAAAAATAAGACGGCAGAGAAAAGAAAGAAAATGATGGGCACATACTTTTTCAGAAAATCTTCAAAGTCAGCAGGTAAGTCATTAGGAATAGTGACTGGATATTCCCTGGTTACGTGTCCCTGGCTGAGAGAAAGCAGTAGCAGGCCCAGACGCCATACATCCCCTTTTTTTCCAGGCTTGTTAGGCAGCGCGTCTTCACTAAATCGAACTTTCGTTTGCTCAAAAACATCCTCCTTACAGATATCAGCTAGGCGCTTTGAAATGCTGTAGTCTGTCACTTTGACATTTCCTTCAGTATCTACCAGGATACTGGAAGCACACAGGACTTTGTGCACCACTGAATTACTGTGCAAGTAGTCAAGAGCAGACAAAAGTTGGGTTGCATAGTGGCGCAGCTGATCAATGGGAATCGGGACCTCTTTGCTCAGGTATGTAGAAAGGTTAGATCCATTAATATGCTCCACTAAAATATCTACCACAATTGAATCATCTTGCTCTTTAAGGATCATGGACATGTAACGTACTATGTTTGGGTGATTTAGCTTCATCAGTGAGCTGAACTCTGTTTCTGCACCCTGAATCTGTTTAAGAGAAACAAAATATAACATGCATTAACAAAATACAGTAATTGATCTCACATTTCATGAAAGTGGTATTGAAAAAGTACATTTTAATAAGGACAAGTGAACTTGTATGAGCAAGAGAAGAACCAAACTTCATACCAAGACCTAAATCAATTTTTTTGAGCTTTGAAAAAATTTGGATAATTTCAGTAAGAGCTGTTTTGCGTTCTCATGCTTCTGCACTTCCTGGCTTCTAAATTTAGATGGAAAAGGAAGCATTGAAACACCAAAGACTATTCTCTCAACAGCACCAACTTAAAATCTTGCACAGTCAAGGGTTTAGCTCAAATTTCAACCAACATCCAGATATTTGCGTGCTACCTGTAGATAAACCATCCTGGTGCCTTTTGAGATGATTCATTAGTAATTTTTAAATCAGAGTCTAACACAGAGTAACTCAAATAATACAAAGGCCCTGGGAGATGCCCAGATAACTTCTTATATTAAAAGGAGATGGCCAGGAGGCTGTAGAAATGTGTCCTGATGGGAACTGATTTAAAGCACACATTTCAGAATTGCTGACCAACTTACTCAGTGTAATGATACTGATTACACAGGATGTAACTACTGGAAAGATTAAAGGAATGCATAACCCTGAAATTCTGCTTCTGTAGTGTTTCTGGGAGTGGTAAGGTTTGCTCCAGCTCCTTTTCGTGGCTCTTAGGCTCCCTTACTCAAGCACCTCTGTTCTGCCCCTCCTCTGTGGAGAACTGTTTATTCAAACCTAACTTATTCTGAAATGGGGTTGATGGACATGCCCTTAACTCAATAATAGGGTGTCAGCTGTATGAAGCTAGATAATAAAAGTTATTATCTACTACCGATTAAGTTATATCCTTTTATGTACAAAAAGATTCCCAAAATTCACTCACTTCTTTGTGCCCCACATCTCTGTTTGAATACCTTGTTTCCACAAGGGAGTGCTATGTATTAAGTTCACAGTCCCAAATATTGTATTTTAAGTTGCAATAGCACTTCTGTAATAAATCTGTTTCCACTTGCTCACCCTTTATAAAAAAAATCCCCTTCTGAGCTGAAACGTCGCATTGTTGGGTCTCAGCCCAATATTTGATTTGCAAGGGTTTCAAATCAGAGCAGAATTTTCCCCTTCAAGCCAAAAGACTTAACTATGTTCTACTGAGCACGCACAGCAGCATATTCATATTTTAAAATTTTCAGATTGAGAGCCCTAACCCAGTGTTCAGTGAGGACATCACAGCCAGGTACCAAAGACAACACTTTCCTCTGCCATAGGGCTGTGCCAGAGAAGCTCAATTTTCCCCTTCTCTAGATTTTTCCTTAATATTGTATTAACAGATTTTACTTATGTATTATAAAAAATTTGCCTATGACCTCTGAATAAATCAACGTCTTTAAGTGAATGATGCAAACTTTTCAAACATTGGAATTTTCAATCTTATCACCAGCATCTCAGTTCACTATACAATGCTACACAGTATAACTGACAGCCAAAGCAAAAGCATGAAAAAAAATCAAGCTGAATAGAAAATAAAAGTGTATTTATTACCTGTTTTTTGCATTTATCAACTTTTTCCTTTTCTTGAGTTGTAAGAAATCTTCCCATTTTTTTCTGCCATTGAAGAACCCATTCATATACTAAGACAAAGTTGCCAGTATATATTTCCAAGGCATTGTAGACTGATTTTCCAAGCTCTTCATCCTTGTCTACACATAAAGAGAGGGAGAGAGAGGAACATAACTTCTTTCACTTCTAGTGGGCCTGAAAGAGGTCCTACAAATGGTGAATAAACATTAAAAGGTTTGCTTTTTAGGAAATTCAGTTAAATCTTACAATATAAACCTAATCAAAATAAAAACAAAATCTGTAACTGAATTTGATATAAATTGCCTGCTTAATATCAGCTCCATTGAAATCAAATGACTGACAAAAAAATCAAACTACAGGAAAACGTACAACAAACTTTACATTAATATAAAATGACATATGTTTTACGTAAGAATTTGAGGTTTCAGTAACCAAACATCCTTTTCCTCTGACCAAATGCTTAACTCTATATATAGTAGTTTGATCATGTGGCTTCAAAATGTACAATAAATAATGAAACTATGTTTGTTCAAAGTAAGTAGTATTTTCAACAGCAAATCCATTAAAGTGATATAGTGAGAGAGAATGCTGAAGAAGTTTGATGGTTAAATTCAGCAGACACTGTAAAGCTCAGATGCTTAACTGAGCCTCCTAGCCTTGTCTACATCGAGGCTTTTGATAAACTCTCCCATTAATGCTGTAGTACCAGAACTAGCAATGGTAGGGGGCATCCTTGTATTGTCTAGCCCTACTATTATAATTGGTTTTAAGTATTTCATTAATAGCTGTAAAATTTCAAGTTTCGGAGCAATGTTTAACAAGCCTTCTACTTACAAATATAAAAACCAAACCCATTTATTGAGTATATTAGTCAAGTAAAGAATAACAGTAAACACACTGAAATGTTTTCTCCCCTGGAAATGTTTATTTGCAGATCTAGATACATTTCACTTCAAATAGTCCTAAAACAAATAAACAATATTCACTCAATTAAAACCTCTCATTTCTCCCTCACACCCTTGAGGGGGGCTCTCCATATCCCTACCGGAGCCATTGAACAACATCCTTCCCCTTCCAATCCCACCCTCCACATTTTACTCCTATTTACACCATTTAAAAGTCCCTGCAGCATGATTCCCTCCATGTGGCAAACACCTATCCACCCGATCCTCTTATGTGAGCAAAGCAAGTTTTAAAAAAGTAAAGCTTCAATTGCTGTTTTGCTCACCTATACATTTTCCTTTGTGAACAGTAAGCTGACCAGCGCCACCAGTACTGAAGTTCAAAATTTCATAATTTCCAGGAGAATCTTCACTACTACATACAGAATGCTGACGTTCTCGCCTGTAAATGTGAACAGTGTTATATTAAGTTTGGAAATATATTACTAATACAATTGATACAGGTCTCAATCTTGTAAATGGATCTAGAGAAGCAGACCTTTACTCCCAATGAGATACCCATTGATTTCAATGGGACTGCATAAGTGCAAACATCTACTTGTATAAATCCAACTGCAAGATCAGGATTGTAGTTGTGATTAGCTTACAGATAAGTTAACATATTGCAGTGGGTCTCTATACTTAGGCCCCAATTCAGCAAAGCACTTAAGCTTATGCTTCCATGCTTAATAAAGGCCTTAATGCTTCTGCGGCCTCTGGTGGCAATTCTACTCTGAATATACCTGTAATTGATACTGTAGTTCTGAAAACAATAAATGAACACAGCTCTATTTTGCTACATCTTTCAAAATATTTGAAAGAAATAACTGATTTAATTTTGCTAAATTCAATGCCATCTTATATTAATTATTTTATGTGATATAAGGTGGGGTTTCCACTTATTTCTTCTATTTTCTCTGAAGCCCACTCTTTTTAAAGGGATGCCACAGTAGTCTAATCCCTAAAACTTAGATTTTGTTCAAAAAAGGATTGCGTGTGGGCCAAATGTTTATAGAAATAGTTTTTTTAAAGGAAATATTAAGTGACAGGTTTATTTTTTAATTAACCATTGCCTGTTTCACTGGAAATCCCAATACAATGGCCTTCTGCTAACATGTTAGAACCCCCATATGAAACAGACCAACCTAGTTTCACTGTCTGAGCTGCATGAAGCGAAATAGTATATAGTACCAGTTGTGAAGAGAAAATTAGGTTATTAAAGATGAAATCATTTTAAAAACAATATAAAGTGTTACTGGAAACACAAATAAGAATTTATTTCTTGCATAGAGAACGCTTTGCTTGCCAGTGGATACTGAAACAGCAATCACAGTAATATTATTCCCCTCTA
Organism: Chelonia mydas; assembly: GCF_015237465.2. Lineage (NCBI taxonomy): Eukaryota > Metazoa > Chordata > Testudines > Cheloniidae > Chelonia > Chelonia mydas. Next base: position 74,606,185 of record NC_051246.2, read on the forward strand.
GCCCCGAAGTACCTGGCACTCTGTGTTTTTCAAAGTTAATATAAATATTGCTGTGTTTGTATAAGGTCACAAAGGACACTCAACAATGAGGCAGCCACCATTCAAAATCATTCAAATTATCTACATTTTAAAGTTCTTGCTCAGGTTTAATCAGCTTCAAAATTCTGTTAGCAAAAACACCAGCACAGAAAGCCCCTTCCAAATAACAATCTAAGTGATACTTAGAGATGGCAAAAAAGATGTTAGCACATACAGTTAGCACAAAGGCTAGAAGCCTTTTGAAATGTTCAGTTATGCAAAAGAAGGAAAAAACTAAGTTAATGAGAGGCCCCCAAATCATTTATGACATAAATGTTGTATAAAAGAAGATTCCTTCGATAGATGTACAGTAACTACTATTACACAAAGAAATGCACTGTTCATGTGAATATAGAAAGTTAAATATATTGTATGTGCCACTGTATTAGATGATCTTTACATTATTTAAATAAATTGATTAAATTGCCCAGTTGCTCCTTGATGAGATGTCTCTTGGTGGAAAATATGAGGAACCTAAAACAATCAGAAGTGATAACACTTCCAGCCATGAAAACCACACTGCTGCAGAAAAAAACCAACAGTTATTTTGTGGGATGGTGCACTGAAAGCCATCTCAATAGATGGGGCTTCCAAGAATAGCACTTCAAATAGTCACTTGGACGTACTGCACATCAAGTGCTAGAGTTCAGAACAGCACAGAATTAAGGACAGAACAGTCAGAGTACCTGAAACTGTGGTATATCAGCATCTCCTCAAGGCAGTTTCCCCGGCCAAACAACAGCTTTTGCTTCTAACCTTAAGAAGAGCCAAACTCATGGGACAGCAACAGTCAGACAGCAAGACTGAGCTCTTTGAACACTACCAATAACTAGGTGGTAAATTTTCAATTACAATTTGTATCCAAAAACTGCACATAATTGGAGGCTAAGGGTAAAATCTCCAAAAGCTCCTAAGTGTCTCAGTCACTTTTGACAGTGGGATTTAAGCACTTTTGAGTTGTGAGCAACAGCATAAAAATGAGCAAGCACATTGCCAGGTCATTAATCTAGACAAATTGTCCAATGGCAATGTGATGTCCAACTCAAGACTTTCATAGTTTCCATCATCTAGCTAGGTATTTATACTGTCAGTCACCATGGTATCCAAGCACCTACATTTCAAAAGGATTTTAAGACTATCAGAGGCTGCAAGTTCTTTTTTAATTTAATTTAGAGAAATTAATCATGTGAGTGCTTCCATTTTGTCTTAAGAGGTAGTTAATGTCACTGAAGATTTATAACCAGACAGCAAACATGGATGGCCTGGTCAGATTCAGATTTATTTATTTTTTACAAAAAGGGTCAATTATCGTTCTTCCCCATACGTGACTATCATTAATTACACTATTCACAAACAAAGATTAAGCACATTACTCATCACCTCCCTTCACTCCTTAAGTGAATATTTTTGACAAAGTGCTCCACAAATATTGGCAAAATAATCTGGATCCTATGACAACATATAGGAAATCTAGGGGTCTTTGGTTTCAGACAGGTTACATGGCCAGTGATCATGTGGGCACCAAACGTGTCAGGTGGCACAATTAGATTGCTAGGGACGGACATAAACTGAACATCTAGCCAGATCACCTTTGGGCCTCACCAGAGATCGATCTAAGTGGTGTTCTGTCTGCAAGGCGGCCGTGTCCCCTTTGGGCTTTTCCATGGAGGAGGAGGAAGTTATGCATTTGGGTTTTTTATAGCACAGAATACAGTTACTACAAAACTGTTCAGCCTATTTATTACCTCTGCACAGATTTGTTTGTTTTTTCTTAAACAAGAATACATAACCCTCTCTTTCCCATGGTATTCCTCCCTCCTTCAAATGTAGTGTGTAGACATTTATTAACAGTGATAAACTTAAAAAAACCTAAAGTTTGTAACTTACACCTCAGACAAATGTAGAGGCTAGTGTGTGTATTTACAACTGACCTTCATGAGATATAGGCCAAATATGTTCACGTATAGAACAAGTTCCATCTATTGGTCAAGTAAAATGCAGTCTGTTGTCAAAATGCACTTTGACCACGAGGTGTACAGTGATTGCTCATCATTTCCCTTGCCTTGCTCAAGCTGATTATTAAGTATTACTCACTGCATTACGTTGATCTTCAATCACACTATTATGCATTACACACACAAATCTGTTAAATCTATTTTTATGGTTGCACAATCAAGCACTCAAAAGTTTGGAAATGCAAGAATTAAGGTTGAGTGTGCAACTTTAATTTGGCCTCCTTGTGCCTAAGTATTACCATACAGGCTTTAATTACATGATCACGCACTATTTTTAGTACAGGACTCTGCCTCAGTCAGTGCATGGGATGGATGGATATCAGCTAATGAGCAGCTATTCAATATTTTGTTTTATCCTCATTGTTCAATGTGTAGCCCAGGTCTTATCTACTGCACGCTATTCAAACCCTGATCTGAAAACAGAATTATAATTTTTCTCATGGGCTTTTCTATGGCACCCATAACTAGAGGCCTTCACAAACATGAATTTATCTTAACAAAACCCCTGTGAGGTGAGGTAGTGGCACAAAGAGATTAAGGTCAAAAGTATCCACTAATTTTGGGTGCCAATTTCAGATGACTAGGGCCTGATTTTTCAGAATATTTAGTATTATAAAGAACTTGATATGTTTATAGCACAGATCCCACTGATTTCAGTTGTAGCTTTGAGTGCTCAGGTCTTCGGTAAATGAGACCCCAGGGTATCAAGTTCAGCAACCAGAAAATAAGAAACACACAATCAGTGACCACTTGGGAAAAGTGTGGTTTAAGTGACTTGCCTAGAATCATTGTGACAGGGTACTCTGAAGCACTGTGGAATTGTGTAAGTTGGAGGAGATTTTTTCCTCTTTACTTTTAAGAAAATTCTGTATTTTATAGAAGTCTTGCACTGCACATGGTATGATTAAATGTGTAAATGTGATACAAATGGAGTATGAGAGAAACTCTCAGCTTGTCTCCCCTGCCACAGGCTTTATACCTACTTATGCTGTACCATTTTCTTGTTCACTTTCTTTGGAAATTAAACTAGTTCCAGAGAGTGCTGACACTTGGAAATTAGTTGGAGTTGCCATGCCAACAATTAGCCAGAAGAAACAGGAATTAATTGCCCTAATTTGATTCTAGGGAATGGAAGAGAATGGTTATGCTTGGTGAGGAAAGAAGGCTCTGGGCCAATCAGCACAGGGGACAGGCCAGAAAAAAAACAGTTTTCCTATATTTGTGAAGAGTGGGTGGTTCAGAAAGAATGGGTACCTTGTGTGTCTGGTAAGGATGAAGCTTCTGAACTGGAACTGCTAATTTATGACCTGAAGTCAGGATAGGCAGATGAAAGCCGTTTACTGGAGCAGTTATGCAGTCAATTTAAATTCTGAAAGCTGCAGGCATTCAGAATCCAGATACTGGGATGGTTAAACCTCATGAGCTGAGACCAAAGCTGGGAAGAATGCACATGGAATGCACTGGTAGTGAAGCAAATAAAAAAAACGGTAAAGGGCTTTGCACATGTCCTTTCCCAGTTGGAGGAAGAACAAATAAAATTTTTTTGTAACCCTCAAGAAAGCAAGCACACACAACTGTTTTATTAAACCTAGATCCACTGATCAACAGGTCTACAAGACAGTCACAGAGGAACTTTGTGGACAAGGTAGAAATATAATCCAATTCTTCAAGGCAGCACTCAACTGCGCTTAACTATGAGACCATCCTTTCACTTCCTGCACTCCCCTGCCTCATTCACTATACACCATCCTACTTCTGCAACAAATGAGGCAGGGTCCTACAAACAACAGCCTTCTTTAGTACACAGCCCCAATTCATCCTTACAGCAGGTCCACCCTGTGCACTGAATGAACTCAGGGGTCCTGCAGAAAAATAGCATGTGGCCACATAATTAAAGACTGTATCGTAATATATACACACAAGGGAAATGAATTAAGGTTGCACTAGCATTTTCTAATTTTTTGAGCGCTTGACTTTGCAATAGTAGTATTCTCGTATCATACTTTGTGCGGTTTCCTGGGTTTTTAAAAAAGCAAACTGAAAAAAACAAATTTAATCATGGCCTCATGTTGACACCCTTTCTAGCCACTGCACACACCTCTGCCACTTGAGCTAAAGCAGTAACTGATAGCTCTAAGAAGTTATCCTCTACTTGGAGCAGCACAAGAGGGGGACTCGACACACCATTTCCTCATAGGTTTTACAGATATATGCTGACAACAAAGACATGTTGAGATTCAGGAATCCTGAGTTCCACTCCAGGCTCTGGAGGGGCACATGTTTTAGTGGAAACAGACTCTTCTGCCCATTCCCCACAAAGCTGATCCCTTCTGCCATATCCCTTCCCCACCCTTGGTTCATCATCCCAGTTTCCTGGCCCAGCTAGCTCTAATCTGTCTCCTCCTCCTACGCTCACAGGCTTCCAGTCCCAGTCTCCCACTCTACTGCATTCCCAACTCCTTGTCTCAGTCTCTCCACTTCCTGGCCCATGTCTCAGTCTCCTTGCCCAACCAGTCCCAGACTCCCCTTCCCCTGCCCCCCAATCCCACTTTCTCTTCCCTTCTCCAGCCACAGTCTCCCTACATTTATCACAATCTATTCCTTTTCCCTCCTGGCTCCAGCTCTTGTCACCTCTGCATTCATATCAGACAACATCCTCCTCTACGCTGCCTAGATCACAGCACAGGGTCACTGAGAACACAGGAGAGAGACTCCCTACTTGCAATTCCAGGATCTAGCTCCATCCTGACCTGGAGCAGCAATTTCAGGGAAGGTCCAGCATTGCTCCTGTAGTGCTGGGATGGAGGGACCATGCTCAGTTGCTCTGTGCGGATAGCATATGCACAGTCTGAACAGCACTAGGAGCTGTGAGAGGCTTTATGCCTAGTGAGGATGGAGCCTTCAGAAATTTTTAGCTCCTAAAATCAAAAATATATCTTGAGATTTTTCAAAGGTTTATAACTTAGCCAAGTTTGGGCAGATTTTCTCATGGAGGCAATAGACCAGGGGTGGGTAAACTTTTTCGCCTGAGGTCAATGTTCCCTCTAATTTTTAATAGGCTGTGTGCAAAGAATTTCTTCAGTGCCGCAGCAAAACAAAAACAAACAAACAAAAAAGCTGCCGCCGAAGCCAGAGCGCGCATGGTGTTTTGTCGTGTGAGCGGGGTTTAAGATCTGTGTGCGCGCGCATACGCGCACAGCTTAGAGGGAACAATGCCTGAGGGCCACATTTGGGTATGGAAATTGTATGGCAGGCCATGAATGCTCATGAAATTGGGGGTGCGGGAGAAGGTGAGGGTTCCGGGGTGGGGCCAGAAATCATAGAATCATAGACTTTAAGATCAGAAGGGATCATTATGATCATCTAGTCTGACCTCCTGCACAACGCAGGCCAGAGAATATCACCCACCCACTCCTATAACAAACCCCTAACCTATGTCTGAGCTACTGAAGTCCTCAAATCGTGGTTTAAAGACTTCAAGGTGCAGAGAATCCTCCAGCAAGTGACCTGTGCCCCATGCTGCAGAGGAAGGCGAAAAACCCCCAGGGCCTCTGCCAATCTGCCCTGGAGGATAATTCCTTCCCGACCCCAAATATGGCGATCAGCTAAACCCTGAGCATGTGGGCAAGACTCACCAGCCAGATACCCAGGGCAGAATTCTCTGTAATAACTCAGATCCCATCCCATCTAACATCCCATCACAGGCCATTGGATATATCTACCGCTAATAGTCGAAGATCAATTAATTGCCAAAATTAGGCTATCCCATCTCACAAGGCACTGGTGAGACCTCACCTGGAATACTCTGTGCAGTTCTGGTCTCCCATGTCTAAGAAGGATGAATTCAAACTGGAACAGGTACAGAGAAGGGCTACTAGGATGATCCGAGGAATGGAAAACCTGTCTTATGAAAGGAGACTCAAGGAGCTTGGCTTGTTTACCCTAACTAAAAGAAGGTTGAGGGGAGATTTGATTGCTCTCTATAAATATATCAGAGGGATAAATACCAGAGAGGGAGAGGAATTAATTTAAGCTCAGTACCAATGTGGACACAAGAACAAATGGATATAAACTGGTCATTGAGAAGTTCAGACTTGAAATTAGACGACGGTTTCTAACCATCAGAGGAGTGAAGTTTTGGAATAGCCTTCCAAGGGAAGCAATGGGGGCAAAAGACCTATCTGGCTTTAAGATTAAACTCGATAAGTTTATGGAGGAGATGGTATGATGGGATAACATGATTTTGGTAGTTAATTGATCTTTAAATATTCATGGTAAATAGGCCCAATGGCCCGTGATGGGATGTTAGATGGGGTGGGATCTGAGTTACTACAGAAAATTCTTTCCTGGGTATCTGGCTGATGAATCTTGCCCATATGCTCAGGGTTTAGCTGATCGCCATATTTGGGGTCGGGAAGGAATTTTCCTCCAGGGCAGATTGGAAGAGGCCCTGGAGGTTTTTCGCCTTCCTCTGTAGCATGGGGCACGGGTCACTTGCTGGAGGATTCTCTGCTCCTTGAAGTCTTTAAATCACGATTTGAGGACTTCAATAGCTCAGACATAGGTGAGAGATTTTTCGCAGGAGTGGGTTGGTGAGATTCTGTGACCTGCGTTGTGCAGGAGGTCAGACTAGATGATCATAATGGTCCCTTCTGACCTTAGTATCTATGAATCTATATCATCCCGTCCATAAACCTATCAAACTTAGTCTTGAAGCTAGATATGTCTTTTGCCCCCACTGGAAGGCTGTTCCAGAACTTCACTCCTCTGATGGTTAGAAACCTTCATCTAATTTCAAGTCTAAACTTCCTGATGGCTAGTTTTGTATCCATTTGTTCTTGGATACACATTGGTACTGAGCTTAAATAATTCTTCTCCCTCCCTGGTATTTATCCCTCTGATATATTTATAGAGAGCAATCATATCTCCCCTCAACCTTCTTTTGGTTAGGCTAAACAAGCCAAGCTTTTTGAGTCTCCTTTCATAAGACAGGTTTTCCATTCCTCAGATCATCCTAGTAGCCCTTCTCTGTACCTGTTCCAGTTTGAATTCATTTTTATTAAACATGGGAGACCAGAATTGCACACAATATTCCAGATGAGGTCTCACCAGTGCCTTGTATAACAGTACTAAAACCTTCTTATCTCTACTGGAAATACCTCACCTGATGCATCCCAAGACAGCATTAGCTTTTTTCACGGCCATATCACATTGGCGGCTCATAGTCATCCTGTGATCAACCAATACTCCGAGGTCCTTCTCCTCCTCTGTTACTTCCAAGCGATGCGTCCCCAGTTTATAACAAAAATTCTTGTTATTAATCCCTAAATGCATGACCTTGCACTTTTCACTATTAAATTTCATCCTATTACTATTACTCCAGTTTACAAGGTCATCCAGATCTTCCTGTATGATATCCTGGTCCTTCTCTGTATTGGCAATACCGCCTAGCTTTGTGTCATCCGCAAACTTTATTAGCACATTCCCGCTTTTTGTACCAAGATCAGTAATAAAAAGATTAAATAAGTTGGTCCCAAAACCAGGCCCTGAGGAACTCCACTAGTAACCTCCTTCCAGCCTGACAGTTCACCTTTCAGTGTGACCCGTTGTAGTCTCCCCTTTAACCAGTTCCTTATCCTCCTTTCAATTTTCATATTGATCCCCATCTTTTCCAATTTAGCTAATATGAGGAGTTCAGGGTGCAGGAGGGGACTCCAGGCTGGGGCCCGGGGTTGGGGTGCAGGGGGATGAGGGCTCCGGCTGGGGGTGTGGGCTGTGGCTGGGGATGCAGGAAGGTGCTCCGGGCTGGGATCATGCGGTTCGGAGGGCAGGAGAGGGATCAGGGCTGGGTCAGGGGTGCAGGCTCCAGGTGGTGCTTACCTCAAGCAGCTGCTGGAAGCAGCAGCATGTCCCCTCTCTGGCTCCTACACAGAGGCACAGCCAGGCGGCTCAGCGCGCTGCCCCATCCACAGGTGCTGCCCCTGCAGTTCTTATTGGCCGTGGTTCCCAGCCAATGGGAGCTGCGGGGGCGGCACTTGGGGTGGGGGCAGCGTGCAGAGCCCGACTGCCCCTGTGCATAGGAGCTGGAGGGGGGCGTGCCGTTGCCTCTGGGAGCCGCGCAGAGCTGGGCAAGCCCCCGGCTGGAACACTGGAGCAGGGCAAGCCAGGGACCCTGCTCCCTGGCAGGAGCTTCAGGACCAGATTAAAACGTATAGAGGGCCGGATGCATTCCTCCGGTCCGTAGTTTGCTCACCCCTGCAATAGACACATCCCTGAGAGAGGCCGCTCCTCGAAAAATTTCGATGTCCTTCTCCAAAGCATGGGGGTAATAGAGGTTTTCATAGAAAAGATCACCAGATTTTAACTTTGGCAAAGCATCAGATTTTTCTCTAGCCTCATTCTCAGAAATGGCTAAGGCATTCTGGCTGAAATGTTGGGGGATCTAAATGAGATAATATGCTCAGTGAGTTTTCCCTTATGCTCTCTGCACACACTAATAGCATGAAGCACACTAGTGCTTAAGTAGTAAGGACAACAGAGTTAATGGAAACCACTGAGTAGAGGCTTTCATTTATAAAGTCAGAAGAAGTGTTCAACTATTGATGTTGCATATAAAACTTCATATCTGTCAATCAATTCCTATCTACAAGTAGTTATGAATCATTACACATGTCCAGTGACAAAGCAATGCAGAATTAATTCTAAGCACAGGGCCGGCTCTAGGTTTTTTGCTGTCCCAAGCTCCGAGACCGCAACTGACCAAGCGAAAAAAAAAAGAAGGGTGGCCAGAATGCCACCCCTGGAATTGTGCCACCCCAAGCATGTGCTTGCTTTGCTGGTCCCTACAGCCGGTCCCGTCTAAGCCGAATCTGCACTATTTGAGACCACAGAAATATGTCAATTTGTTGTTCTTGTTTTAAAGTAGGGATGCTCAAAGCAAAAAGGCTGCATTTAGTTCTTGGCTTTAGTCCACACACTTCCTATAAATGCAAAGAGAAGATAAACCTGACCAACATCAGGTTTTCACTGACCCATTAGTAAGTCTGTAAAGCAATTTAAAGATTTAGTAGTGCTAAGTAGTATTGCTGCTATGGCTGGTGAACCTATAAACAAGCAATCTTTATTCAGCAAGGGAGATGCCAAAGCAAGCTACTGTGATTGTACACATTTACTTTTGCTAAAATAATTATGTAAAATTGATATGCATATTACATGCACCCTCAGTGTTACAAAGTTTGGGTACCCTCAGTTCAACTCACAGCAGAAAAAAAAAACCCTACAGAAATGGAAAGCAGAATTCTGAAAATAAGTGTCACGCTACTCCCAAGATTACTGGTGTGCTGCTGAGATGACTCCATGGAGCTGCTACAGACAGACTATGGGGAACTGAATGCTCAATGCACTGTTCCCCTTAGAACTTCATTAACAGACCTAGGATTTAATTAGTGCTAGGAAATTATTTTCCAAGGGACCAACAAGCACACTTCCCCTTGGAACACTACTTCTGTCTGGCTGCTCCTTGGGCACTCGAGAAAGGTTGTGTTTAACAGTACTACCAAGTTATTCCTCCTAAGGGAGGGCTGACTAATTTACTGTGCTGATACTCATTTGCCCTATCAGATAAATACATCACGTTATTCTATTTGGTACAGTTTGAAAAGAAATCTTAAAAACAATCATAAAAGTCCCATAAGAAACTGCTCACTCATAGCTAGGGCCTCATGGATTCTGTGATACTGTAGTGGCGGAATTTAAAATGGAATCCCCTCCATGCCTTGAAATCCACCTCCTGCTGTAAAATCTCAGCTTTCATTATTTAAAGATATGTTTCTAGTCCTTCATGGTGATGAGGATAACCATAAAAACACATGCTGAGTGTAAGGGCTTGTCTTCACATACAGCGCTGCAGCTGCGGTACTTTAGACTATGTCTGCACTGCCACTTTCGTCACTAAAACTTTTGTTCCTCAGGGTTGAGAAAAAATACCCCCCGAACGAGAAAAGTTTTAGCGACAAAAAGCATCAGTGTGGACACCGCTTCGTCGGCGGGACGAAGCTACTGCCCCTCACTGGACGTGGGTTTATTTTGTTGCCAGGAGACCTCTCCCCCAGTGACAAAGGGCAAACACATAGTGCACCTTACAGCGGCACAGCCAGGCCTTTGTAAGGTGTGCAATGTAGAAACAGCCTTAGTGAAGATGTTACTGTGCCAACAGGAGAACTTCTCCTGTCAGCATAGTTAATCCACCTCCCTGAGACACGGTAGATATGTTGGCAGGAGAAGCTCTCCCGCCGACATAGCGCTGTCTACACGGGGGGTTAGGTCGGTATAACTACATTGCTTCGGGGTGTGGATTTTTCACACCCCTGAGCAACGTAGTTATACCGACTGTAGTGTAGACCTGGCCTTAGTCAATGTAATGTCTGAATTTGCACAGGCAGAAAAAAATAGCTCAGAGGTGTGAACTGCCCCATTCATTTAATTGGTCTGTTAATGCTAAAACCCAGAGATGACAGTTTACGTCATCATGTAACTAGATCACTGCTAGTCATTTTGGCAGAAACATTCAGCAAATGTAACTATCCTAAACCCAAACTACCTCCACAGCTCCCAAGGCAGAAAATAGTAAAATAACATGGAGTTACTATATTGGCTATTATTAATTCTCGTATTAAATATTTATATAATTACAGTTCATATGGCAACACCCATTGTTTCATGTTCTCTGTGTGTATATATCTTCCTACTGTATTTTCCACTACATGCATCCGATGAAGTGGGTTTTAGCCCACGAAAGCTTATGCCCAAATAAATTTGTTAGTCTCTAAGGTGCCACAAGTACTCCTGGAATGATCCCAGACCTGCAACACTATGCGGTCCCACCAGTCTGTGCTTGTTTCCTGGGCTCCGAATCGGGGTTCCATGGCATGAGCCTGCCCCATTGCCACCAGGATGGCCAAACTGCCAGGGCCCATGCTTTGAGAGAAGTCTGTCCATGTCCTCATCACTCTCGTCACCGCACTGCCGTCACCTCCTCGCCTGCTTTTGCAGGTTCTGGTTCTGCATATGCTGCATGACAACGCGCGAGGTGTTTACAATGCTCATAACTGCCGCGGTGATCTGAGCGGGCTCCATGCTTGCTGTGGTATGGCATCTGCAGGAGACCAGAGTTGCAGGGGAAGCGGTGGTTGGATGACCAGTTTTGCAGACCTACTGCACTGTCTGCTGCCAGGACACAAAAGCTGAGCGGGCTGCACGCTTGCCATGGTATGGCGAGACAATAGCAGCCGTGCAGAGTGGCAGCGGAAGCAACTCTGCGAGACCACCAGGAGAGCAGAGTGACAGCGGAAGCGGTGGATGACGATGGTCATATAGAGGACCTGCAAGGTGGATTCATAGCAGCAGGAGAGCAGAGTGGCAGTGGAAGCGGTCGTTCGATGACGATGGTTTGCAGCCCTACTGCACCATCTGCTGAAAGCAGTATGGCGCCCGCACAGAAAGAAGGCGCAAAACGATTGTCTGCCGTTGCTTTCACGAAGGGAGGGGTGACGCACGACATGGGGCAAAAATATTGTCGCGGGTGGTTTTGGGTACATGAGGCATTGGGAGCTTAACCCAGAATTCCAATGGGCGGCAGAGACTGTGGGCTAGCTACCCACAGTGCAACGCTCCGAAAGTCGACGCTAGCCTCGGAACTGTGGAGGCACTCCGCCGGGACACACACAATCGACTGTATAAAATCGCTTTCTAAAAAATCGACTTCTATAAATTCGACCTAATTTTGTAGTGTAGACATAGGAAGACAAGACCGCATCAATTCACATTCAGAAGGTTTTTCTCATAGCCACAAAGGACAGAAATATATATTTTTAATTTAAACTGATGGATAAGCCTCACACACACAAGGAAGTTTTCTACTTATCACTATCATGTTAAGCACTCCCAACTTAAACAAAGCTTATAAATAGTGTTGGCAGAATTCAATTTTTATAATTTCGACAGATAATATCAATGTTTATCCTCAAGCATTTTTTCTAGATTTATTGATTTAAATTTTCAATTGCAGGAAATTATGGGGAGGAGATTAGACAATGGGGGGCGGTCAGACAATAATTACTTAATGACAGTAATCACTGAGATTCAAAAGGTTAAAGCTTTATAACCATTAAAATATAAACTGTCAACATCATGTCAAAATATAATATCCTTAAATCAATCTAATAAGTTCTCAAGCAGCATTTTTCTTACTTTGCCTATCTGTTTACATCTATTATCACTGACAAAAATATTTTTTCACGTGTGTGGGCGCGCGCACAGTGAAACAGATTATTAGATTCTTAACAGTAAAGGTCAATAATCCTTCCAAGCCTAATTATAAAGTATTGCATGATGCCCAAAACACTTTAAAATCTAATATTTATCAAATAGTAAAAAACCCTAACCACATCCAAAATGAAACAATACATACTTTGAACGCCCAGTGGAATTTGTGCGATGTTTATTGTTCCCTCCATGTTCCAGTGCACCTCCATTTAAACCGGAAGCAGATTTGTGCCCTACAGTGTCTCTTTTAAAAGAATTTTCTTGGCTTGTAAAAGTGGCAATTTCCAAACGTTCCTGGGAATAGGTGAAAGAAACAAACAAGTAAAGGGATTGCTTCTGTCCTCAAAATGTATGGATTAACTTCACTATGTATCCTGTAAAGTCACCTCGGTAAGGAAATGGTAGGTTTCCACAAGGAGTACATATTTGAAGTTGGGGAAGAAGACTGAGAATCGGAAGGTTTCAGCATTATGCACTGGCAAGCACATAAAGACATTTCATGTTGAAATTGAAGATTATAGATTAGTTTTATTTAATCTGTTTGATATCTTTCACTTGGATAAATTAATACAGAATGTCAGTGCCCTGAAAAGATGCCAATACAATAAGATAGATGAAATTCAGTATATACCAAATTAACTTCAGAAGCAACAGCTACACTTCAAGAACAAAAATCATTACTTAAATTTATGAATACCCATCAAAAATATTTCATCAAGAAAATTAAGAAAGCATGTGATACAAATGTATTCATTTTATTCTCCTTAGTATTTATAATCATGTGCTATACTGCTTACAGCAAATATTACAAAGTGTTCTTGCACATTAGGTTAAAAACAATACCTGTTTTGCCATTTCTTTCTTTTTTCTTCCTTCTCTCTTCTCCTCCTCCCTTCTCTGAATCTCATCAAGAATTTCACGTTGCTGAAATACATTTTACTGCTATCAGAAACACAAACACAAAACAATCTTCATTTTTACTTCTGAGAAAAAAGCTAGAGTATTGATTTTTCAAGGATTTTAAAAAGGATCTACTGATCCCAGATGCATAAATAATTCAGTAAAACCAGTTTCTTAGCTACTTCAAGGGAATTATGACAATTCCATGTTGAAAGAGAACAGGAGTAGTAACAAAAGGAAAATTCCTTTCAAAGACATAGCCTCTTAATCATAGAATCATTGAATATCAGGGTTGGAAGGGACCTCAGGGGGTCATCTAGTCTAACCCCCTGCTCAATTCCCAACTAAATCATCCCAGCCAGCACTTTGTCAAGCCTGACCTTAAAAATACCTAAGGAAGGAGATTCCACCACCTCCCTAGGTAAGGCATTCCAGTGCTTCACCACCCTCCTAATGAAAAAGTTTTTCCTAATATTCAACCTAAACCTCCCTCACTGCAACTTGGGACCATTACTCCTTGTTCTGTCATCTGCTACCACTGAGAACGGTCTAGATCCATCCTCTTTAAAACCCCCTTTCAGGTAGCTGAAAGCAGCTATCAAATCCCCCCTCATTCTTCTCTTCCGCAGACTAAATAATCCCAGTTCCCTCAGCCTCTCCTCATGAGTCATTTTTGTTGCCCTCCGCTGGACGCTTTCCAATTCCTATCCCTACCCTCCAGCATATCTACCACTCCTCACAGTTTAGCGTCATCTGCAAACTTGCTGAGAGCGCAGTCCACGCCATCCTCCAGATCATTAATGAAGATATTGAACAAAACTGGCCCCAGGACTGACCCTTGGGGCACTCCACTTGATACCAGCTGCCAACTAGACATGGAGCCATTGATCACTACCAGTTGAGCCCGACGATCTAGCCAGCTTTCTATCCACCTTATAGTCCATTCATTCAGCCCATACTTCTTTAACTTGCTGGCAAGAATACTGTGGGAGACCATATCAAAAGCTTTGCTGAAGTCAAGGAACAACATGTCCACTGCTTTCCCCTTATCCACAGAGCCAGTTATCTCGTCATAGAAGGTAATTAAATTAGTCAGGCATGACTTGCCCTTGGTGAATCCATGCTGACTGTTCCTGATCACTTTCCGCTCCTATAAGTGCTTCAGAATTGATTCCTTTAGGATCTGCTCCATGATTTTTCCAGGGACTGAGGTGAGGCTGACTGGCCTGTAGTTCCCCAGATCCTCCTCCTTCCCTTTTTTAAAGATGGGCACTACATTAGCCTTTTTCCAGTCATCCGGGACCTCCCCCAATCGCCATGAGTTTTAAAAGATAATGGCCAATGGCTCTTGTTAAGGTTCCTCCCCCACTCTGAACTCTAGGGTACAGATGTGGGGACCTGCATGAAAACCTCCTAAGCTTACTTTTTCCAGCTTAGGTTAAAACTTCCCCAAGGTACAAATTAATTTTATCCTTTGTCCTTGGAATATCCACTGCCACCACCAAACTCTAACTAGGTTTACTGGGAAACGCAGTTTGGACACATCTTACCCCCCAAAATCCTCCCAACCCTTGCACCCCACTTCCTGGGAAAGGTTTGGTAAAAATCCTCACCAATTTGCATAAGTGACCACAGACCCAAACCCTTGGATCTGAGAACAATGAAAAAGCATTCAGTTTTCTTACAAGAAGACTTTTAATAGAAATAGAAGTAAATAGAAGTAAAGGAATCACCCCTGTAAAATCAGGATGGTAGATACCTTACAGGGTAATTAGATTCAAAACATAGAGAATCCCTCTAGGCAAAACCTTAAGTTACAAAAAAGACACACAGACAGAAATAGTCATTCTATTCAGCACAATTCTTTTCTCAGCCATTTAAAGAAATCATAATCTAACACATACCTAGCTAGATTACTTACTAAAGTTTTAAGACTCCATTCCTGGTCTATCCCCAGCAAAAGCAGCATATAGACAAACACACAGACCCCTTGTTTCTCTCCCTCCTCCCAGCTTTTGAAAGTATCTTGTCTCCTCATTAGTCATTTTGGTCAGGTGCCAGCGAGGTTACCTTTAGCTTCTTAACCCTTTACAGGTGAGAGGATTTTTCCTCTGGCCAGGAGGGATTTTAAAGGGGTTTACCCTTCCCTTTATATTTATGACAGCTCTGCAATCACATCCGCCAACTCCTTTAGCACCCTCGGGTGCAGCGCATCCAGCCCCATGAACTTGTGCTCATCCAGCTTTTCTAAATAGTCCCGAACCACTTCTTTCTCCACAGAGGGCTGGTCACCTCCTCCCCATGCTGTGCTGCCCAGTGCAGTAGTCTGGGAACTGACCTTGTTCGTGAAGACAGAGGCAAAAAAAGCATTGAGTACATTAGCTTTTTCCACATCCTCTGTCACTAGGTTGCCTCCCTCATTCACTAAGGGGCCCACACTTTCCTTGGCTTTCTTCTTGTTGCAAACATACCTGAAGAAACCCTTCTTGTTACTCTGAACATCTCTTGCTAGCTGCAACTCCAAGTGTTATTTGGCCTTCCTGATTTCACTCCTGCATGCCTGAGCAATATTTTTATATTCCTCCCTGGAGGTCATTTGTCCAATCTTCCATTTATTGTAAGCTTCTTTTTTGCGTTTAAGATCAGCAAGGCTTTCAGTGTTAAGCCAAGCTGGTCGCCTGCCATATTTACTATTCTTTCTACACATCAGGATGGTTTGTTCCTGTAACCTCAATAAGGATTCTTTAAAAGACAGCCAGGTCTCCTGGCCTCCTTTCCCCCCTTCTCCTTTAATGATGCTAAGAAAAGAAGTTTTAGAAACGGATTAATTATACTCCAAAACAGAGGTACTGCAGGTATGTAGGGAGATGTGGTATGAAGACAAGACCAGTATCTAGGGTATCCGGTGTTCTGGTCTGAGCTAACACAGCGACTCCCTTTGTAGTTGAAGATGAAATGCACTTCAAATATTTATATGGTCACACTTATAAATAAAACTTTATATAGAAAATGGTTTACAATGGGTTAATAATAATTGATGTCCATAACAAGATCATAACAAGTAATTTGCATTACTGACGGTTATAAGCACACCAGAAAAAAAGGTGTTATTGATGACTATAAGTCATTGTTATAAGGAAGCTGTTATCCTGCTGCACTGTAACAATCTATACCAACTGATTAGCCACTTATTAAAATATCTATTAACTAGTAATAAACTATTGTGACGCTCTGTACCTCGGGGGAACATCCAGCACCCCCGTGTTCATCCTTGTAAAATGATTGTGTGGTATCCAATGCAAAGTTTGTCATGTCGGGTGTCTTCGGAGGACTCGATGCACTGATCATTGCTGTTACAGTAATATTACAGTAACATTATAGGTTATAATTTCATGTATATAGTTATGAGGCTGAAAAATGTATCCTCATGGCTTAGAGCAAACCCAGGGAAAAATTCTCTAACAGCAGAGCGGCAGTTCACACCTCATCAGGGCATTTATGGGACAAACCCAGCCAAGCCCCGCCCTACAGAAACAAAGGACACTGGCCTAGGCAACAACAAAGGATCTGTTGGACTCTCAAGTGATTCACTCCCCTTCCTTTGGTCAGTTTGGCACTGCAATGAGGTAATGCTCACCTGACTCTGAAGAGGGAAGAAAGGACATGATAAAAGGGAGAGATGTTTGCCATGCTCTCTCTCTCTCTTCCACCTACATCTACAGACACCACACCAAGCGACTGAAGCGCTGATCAAAGGGGAGACTCTGGCTGAAGAGCAACCAGCCAGCCTGTGGTGAGACGCATCTAAGTTTGTAAGGGCACTGAAAGTGTTAAGATCAGCTTAGAATGTGTTTTGCTTTTATTTCAGTTGACAAAATCTGACCTGTTATGCTTTGACTGATAATCACTTAAAATTTATCTTCGTAGTTAATAAATCTGAAGCAGTGCATTTGGTTTGAAGTATGTCAGAAACTCCCCTTGGGATAACAAGCCTGGTACATAACAATTTCTTTGTT
Organism: Chelonia mydas; assembly: GCF_015237465.2. NCBI lineage: Eukaryota > Metazoa > Chordata > Testudines > Cheloniidae > Chelonia > Chelonia mydas. The sequence continues at coordinate 74,623,517 of NC_051246.2, forward strand.
AAACTGATAAACTCATATAAGCTTGCAGCGTCCAGTGGACATAACTGGACACCGCAAGACGGAGGTTCCTAGGGTTGTGTCTAGGACCGGAGATATTGGCTAGTGTCGTTCGGTTGCACAATCCAAAGAGCAACTTACATGCCAGAGGCTGTGCGTGAACAGCCCAGGAGAGGGGGTTCTCACAGCAGAGCAGGGTAAGGCTGGCTCCCAGAGTCAAGGACTGGAGTGACCTAGCAGATCACCAGTCCAGATAACACCAGAGGGGAACATCACAACTAGTTATATATATATAAGGATCCACTTATAAAGTTTACATATTCATAACAAACAATGAGAACATGAACATTTTAATTCTTTTACCTCCTGTTCCTCTCTTCTCTTAGCTTCTTGCATCCGACGCTGTTCTTCTTGGGCCAGTCTCTCTTGTTCCTTTTGCTGATTTTTTAGCATTTCTTCATGAAAAGACTTGGAAGGTGGCTTATTATATTCACTGAGAAATGACTGTATGTGGTCCGCAAGTTCAAATATCATCACCTAAAAAAGAGGTAAACACAAATGACACCCAGTTTTCAAAACAGTTCAGAATACAAAATGATATAGTAATGAGGCTTTAGAAAAAGCAATAAAGTCAGTAGATTCTCATTGATAGTGCTCAGTTAGTTATTAGGAGAATTTAACACATTTCTCCTTATACCACTCTTTGACAGAACTATGGTTATTAATGGTGACATGATAATCACTAACAGGGCAACAAAGATAGCTTTCTCAAAAATTTTCACTGATTTCATTACAAATATGCAAATACTCTCCTGGATAAAACATAACTTTTTCCAAACCAAATTATTTTAATGGTATTCTTCTGTACATGGTCAAAAAACATTTCAGATTATAAAATACAAGCGATTTAGTGTCTCTATAGCTGCATATTATCGTCCACGTTGCTGAGAACAAATTGTTTATTTATCTGCTGATATTAAATTGTGATCTTCTCTCCGCAAGCCAAATCCACAGTTACAGCTGTAGAACCACTTTTGTGGTGACCACTTTTCATCATCCAGGGTAACTTGGCATCCTGATGAAAAAGACAGCTCATCTCAGTTCCAATTTTTATGCAGACTGACACTGAAAATCAACACTGTCAAAGTCAGCAAGGCACAGTTCCCTCTGACTAAAAAATATTTTCTATAAATAAAATAAAAAGGCCAGATGGATAGCTCTGATAAATGAATCCCTACATTCCTTAAACAAAGCAACATGGACAGTGAAAGGTAGTGCAAGCTTCCCCAATATGCCTCAACCATGCTCTGGAGGGACTGCTTCTGGGTGCTCAGAGAGTACATCAGTCTCTAAAGACCACACAGTTGTTAGCCTTCCTGACACTGCCCAAAATGTGTCAATTGAGTTGATAATGATGATTATGTTGCAAACATTTGCTACAAACATTAAGCACAGCAGTTCCTTCACCATCCAATAGGAATGGGATTGAGACTACTACCTAATTACACTGCTTTGCCTGTCAAATGATAATGATTTTCAGTCACTGCCAAATTTGGCTGGATGTGAACTGATGACCAGACTGACCAAGTCTCCCAATATGTCAAGGATACTGCCGTTTGCAAGCAAAAAAACTCCCAACCCCTGACTTAATATTATCTCCGGCATAAAAACTACCTTACCCAGAATCATGTGTGTTGGCAACACGTGCATCACCCTCTTGTGCTCTCTCTGAGCCAGTGACAGAAACTGATACGCTGTGTAACTGACACACAACATTCTGGGTAACGTAGTTGTCCTTTGCTATGCTTCTGCCAATGGGAGCGGCAGCGTTGGCCGGCTCAGCAGCCAATGGTAGGACAAGGGGAGCATGAAGCGGGGGGCATGGTGGCGAAAGCGTAGAGCCCAGGCAGCGCAAGTTGAAGGTAGGTACTGGTAGGTGGGTCGGAAGGTCAGTATGTTAGGGAGGGGATCATGCCCCATTCTTCTCCAGGCCTTGGCTGCAGGAGGGAGGGGATGGATGGCGGAGATTCAGGGATGGGGAACAGCCCCACTCACCTAGGGCCACAATGCAGCAAGGGAGGTTCAGAGATCAGGCAGGGTGGTTTCATGCCCTATTCTCCCCAGGCTTTTGGGTACAGCAGGAGGGGTAATGCCCCCTCCTCTTCCAGGACACAGTGGAACAGGGACGGGGTGGGCCCAGGGGGTTTTGTTCTGCTGCAAGCATCCTGCCAAGAGCGAGCGCTGTCTCCCCTTTACCAGGTATAATTATGGCCATGCCTTCATGACCACTGCCAACAGCCATGGTTACTATAGCCCCACTGGGGAGGCAGCAGGAACTCTGCTCACCTTATTGTGTATTCTACAGAGTAAAGGGCGGTGCACTGGGTGGGATGAGAGAGACTGAACGGGGATATTAGTGGAAGGGCTATGGGGACATTGGAGGGACGGGATGCTCCTGGAAGTTAATCTGAAAAATGTTGTCCAGTAAACTGATGACCTAGGATGAAAGGCCATTACCTGTCCCATATACCATCTAGTAATAGCCCTTTCAGTCAATTAATCCCTAGAGTGAAAAAGACTATCAGCTCTCCAAAATGAAAGCAACAGCACAAAGAGGGTTTCACCTTTTCAGCTGAGTGACCTACTGATAAACCCACAGCATAGGGTTTGGTTTCAATTCAGGTGTGCTTGTAACAACAGCACATTAAACTGTCTGTCTACAGCAGTGGTCCCCAACCTTTCTGTGGGAATAGCACATTCCTATTCCCAACAGACTGTGGCACCGTGTTGGGGACCCCTGGTCTACAGGGGATTGAAATTTGCAAGAATCTTAAATATTTAACCCCTGGATTGCTCATAATAATGAAGCTAGAAGGCAGTGTGGAACAGAAGGCATAGCACAACATGAACACATTTGCCTGTGCCATGCACAATGCAAAACACCCTTCCTATGGTATCACTGAACTAAAAGCAAGTGCAGAGAGAGAGAGAGAGAGAGAGAAAATAAAGAAGGTATTTCTAAACAAACATTCTAAAAATAAAACTTTCCACGTACTATTTAACACACCCTTACTTAGCCTAGGAAGATAAGGATCCTGCTTTGGGGCGTCCACATAGCGGACCACATTCTAATAAGGAGGCTCTCAGGGATCACCTTCCCATTCCTGATAGTAAGGCTAACCCTGATTCATGATTGTATAATATATTTCTGTAGCAAGTACAGGAAGTTGCTCACATGGAACAGTAATATTAGGAAATTATTTGATTATTTTAGCTCCTTTTAATGTGATACAGCAGCTAGAAGGAAGGAGGAATGACAACATGATGTGACCAGTCACTTCTCCATGGATCATCAGCAAGTGCACAGGGGACCACCCCTGCTGCACAGATCACAGTCTGAGAACATCTGCCTTAGTTCATTCATTGCTTTCATTTATCATTAACACATCTATTACAAAAATCAAGAGTACAATGTTGAACTGTTAATTCCTAGAAGGTACCAAAAAGTTTTGTAGTAACAATTCATTACTAAACACAATTTAAATGAAAAATTATCTAAAATAATTCTTATGAAAGTAGCTATCAGATAACATATTAAAAATAATAGAACAAGAATATGCTGTATAAATAGAAAAAGAGGTATATGTGTCTAAGAGAACTGGCATATGGACATAGAAAATTGGTAGCAAAAATATTCTCCTGTTTTAATACATTGTAGGAGTCACTGCTGCTTGATTTTTTTTTCTTTTTAAAGGTTAAAACAAGCAAGTTAAACACAAACATATTTCTCTGTAAAATATGTACATGCACATAAGAAATGCATATTGCAAACACTATTTTTATAAAAGGCTTCCATATTCATTGTCAACCATTTGGATCATTTCAGTCCACATTCAGTCTACTTGGATACTGAGTTTGTAAAACATTTACATTGTTGCTTGTAGTTAACATACTTGAAGTGTTTATTAAAATCTGAATAAAGTAAATAACTGATAACACCATCCTGGCCACTATGGATGTAGAAGCCCTCTACACCAACATTCCACACAAAGATGGACTACAAGCCGTCAAGAACACTATCCCCGATAACATCACGGCTAACCTGGTGGCTGAACTTTGTGACTTTGTCCTTACCCATAACTATTTTACATTTGGGGACAATGTATACCTTCAGATCAGCGGCACTGCTATGGGTACCCGCATGGCCCCACAGTATGCCAACATTTTTATGGCTGATTTAGAACAACGCTTCCTCAGCTCTCGTCCCCTAACGCCCCTACTCTACTTGCGCTATATTGATGACATCTTCATCATCTGGACCCATGGAAAAGAAGCCCTGGAGGAATTCCACCATGATTTCAACAATTTCCATCCCACCATCAACCTCAGCCTGGTCCAGTCCACACAAGAGATCCACTTCCTGGACACTACGGTGCTAGTAAGCGATGGTCACATAAACACCACCCTATACCGGAAACCTACTGACCGTTATTCCTACCTACATGCCTCCAGCTTTCACCCTGACCACACCACACGATCCATTGTCTACAGCCAAGCTCTGCGATACAACCGCATTTGCTCCAACCCCTCAGACAGAGACAAACACCTACAAGATCTCTATCAAGCATTCTTACAACTACAGTACCCACCTGCGGAAGTGAAGAAACAGATTGATAGAGCCAGAAGAGTTCCCAGAAGTCACCTACTACAGGACAGGCCTAACAAAGAAAATAACAGAACGCCACTAGCCATCACCTTCAGCCCCCAACTAAAACGTCTCCAACGCATTATCAAGGATCTACAACCTATCCTGAAGGACGACCCAACACTCTCACAAATCTTGGGAGACAGGCCAGTCCTTGCCTACAGACAGCCCCCCAACCTGAAGCAAATACTCACCAACAACCACATACCACACAACAGAACCACTAACCCAGGAACCTATCCTTGCAACAAAGCCCGTTGCCAACTGTGTCCACATATCTATTCAGGGGACACCATCACAGGGCCTAATAACATCAGCCACACTATCAGAGGCTTGTTCACCTGCACATCTACCAATGTGATATATGCCATCATGTGCCAGCAATGCCCCTCTGCCACGTACACTGGGCAAACTGGACAGTCTCTACGTAAAAGAATAAATGGACACAAATCAGATGTCAAGAATTATAACATTCATAAACCAGTCGGAGAACACTTCAATCTCTCTGGTCACTCGATTTCTGATCTCAAAGTGACTATCCTTCAACAAAAAAACTTTGAAAACAGACTCCAACGAGAGACTGCTGAATTGGAATTAATTTGCAAATTGGATACAATTAACTTAGGCTTGAATAGAGACTGGGAATGGTTGATTCATTATAAAAAGTAACCTATTTCCCCTTGTTTATTCCTTCCCCCCCCACTGTTCCTCAGATGTTCTTGTTAAACCCTGGATTTGTGCTGGAAATGGCCCAGCTTGATTATCGCACACATTGTAAGGAGAGTGATCACTTTAGATAAGCTATTACTAGCAGGAGAATGGGGTGGAGGGAGAGAAAACCTTTTGTTTTTGTAGTGATAAACACCCATTTTTTCATGGTCTGTGTGTATAAAAACCATCTTCTGTATTTTCCACAGTATGCATCCGATGAAGTGAGCTGTAGTTCACGAAAGCTTATGCGCAAATAAATTGGTCAGTCTCTAAGGTGCCACAAGTACTCCTTTTCTTTTTGCGAATACAGACTAACACGGCTGTTACTTTGAATTCTAAGGGTATGATGCCACAGTCCCTAGACAGGCAGTGAATTCAAACTCAGTCTCTGTGTGGTTTATTTTTGCTGGATGTGCACACTGAACTTTCCTGAGGCGGGAGACCATTATGGGAAGCACAGAACCCTGCTTTACTAGAATATATAATCACATTCTAGTTTTGATGTATTTGTAGTTCCTTATTTTGATAACATTTCACTATACAAAATTTTCAAGACTATTTACGATCAATTAGGCTTTTCACAAAGTGAGAACTCTTACCTCTCCGCAGCGTTGTTTTGCCAATTCCTCTAGTCTGGATTTTAATAAATTAATGTTTTCATTTGACAAACCTTTTGCATTTTTCAGCTGTATTTCAGGGACACTGGAGAAAAAAAAATCACAAGAAATGGTCTCTTATGAAGGATAAGATGTACAGACAGATAAGGAGACTCATATAGGCCACACGACAGGTCAATAAGAACTTTGTTTTTTTTGCAGCAACCCAACAATGGTCATTCAACACCCAAACAAGTAATACTCTATCTACATGATTATAAAAAAGTTCTGCTTTATATTCAACATAATCCGAATTGCTGACACACAAGTACTCAACAGTTTCAACTAGCAAAAGAACCATCAGGGTAACCCCATAGTCTGTGACAACTACAGTTCTAACCTGATACATTACTTTTTTTAAAGGGATGTACTGAAAATGCAGTACATAGTTCTGGCAGAAGATATGGCAGTTTGGGATTTTCTGATTTTCCTTTTACATTATGTAAGCAATATATAATTAATCTGAGGAATACATTCAATAAAGTACATTCAGATAAATAACCAACATTTTTTTAAAAGCTTAGACATTTATAGGAGTAAGAAAAACATCTGCAGTTATATTATCTTAAACAAAAATTATAATGGTTATCAAGCTTCAGGGTATAATGAAATCATCACTTGGTCAGGAACAACATTTCCCTTCCCATATGTTAGATCATTGCATAACTGGGCATACTATTTTTCTTTGAGATATCTGACACAGGCCACTGTTGGAAGCAGATGGACTGGATGGAGTATTGGGCTATTCTGACACTAACACTACTTATCCACAAAATTACTATCAAGACCATATCCCAGTAGCGGCTGATCACCCACAACAACCCCCCTTTTCATAATTCAAAGGAAATATCCATTAGCCCTCTAAAAGGCTAATTCAGCACAATCCAGGACCAGCAGATGATAGAACTATGACAAGCAGACAGTTTTAAAGATGAAGATTTTGTTCCCCATTCAGCAAGGTACTGTGCTAACATTAAATTCATGAGTTGTCTCAATGACTTCAGTGGAAGTACTCACATGTTTAAAGTTACATATGGGCTTAAGTATCTTGCTGAATTAGTGCCTAAATCTCCAGTTGGCAGATGCATCTCTATTACTCACTGGCAGCTACATCACAGAAGGGATGAGGTTGCTTCTATCTCAGATGCACGTTTTCGGATGGATTAATTATACAGATAAGGTTACCCACTTTTATACTTCAACATTATAAGTATAACAAATATAGACACATTTAAATCAAGGTAAGAATAAGGGCAATGAACACAATGTTACACTTCAACTTTCATTTTTGTCAAGGAGAGAATAAAGAAAATATTAGAAGACTATATTTTGATTTTCACTCACCTATCAGGGTAGGTTTGGGGACATTTGACCCACAAATCAACTTTGGCATAAACTTCATTGTCACCCGTCAAACCCTGAGGACGCAGAACTAAACTGATTTCCGGAGGCTGTTTTACCTAAAATATAAAACAAGGCTTTTAATTTAAGCAGGAATTAATTCAGGGAAGTCCCATCCTGTGTTATGCAGGAGGTCATACTAGATGATCCCAATGATCCCTTCTGGCCTTAAAATATCTATGAATTTTTTTTAAATTGATTAGTAAACATGTGAACTAATACGATTGATGATCTTATTTTAAACAGTTCAACCTTAGTTTATCCAGCCTATGTGGGAAGATTCATGGAATAAGTGGAAATAGAGATATTCTGAAGAAGGCGTGCCCTACCATGAGTCATATTTAGGTAAGAGGGAGGTCTGGATTAACGGGTTAGGTTAAACAGCGGTTCACTATATTTTAAATGGAGAAAGGTATGTGAAAAGTGACTGTCATTTTTTTAAACAAATGGAATTCAGAGTTATTTGTGGAAGGTCACAGACAGCAAGTTAGAGGGGCATTCCACAAAGAAAGAAATCTAAATTTACACTTAGTGTTAGGCCTTCTAGGGCACAGAGATGGAGCTTTTTTATTTTAGGCATATAGGCAGAGTTTTGCTAACTACTGTTTTCTTTCTTTCCTTTTCACTTTTTTAAAACATTCTTTGTAAACTGACTTCAAAGTAAAATGGAAAAAGTACACAGGAACTTTTTGACACTGGGAGTTTGGATTTATTGAGGAGAAAAGCCAGAAGAAAGATGGGTCATAGATGACAAACATGGTGGTGGAAAGGAAAGAAGAGCTAGCTGGAATGACAAAGGAAGAGTGACAAGAGGAAGACAGGCTAGAAACAGCCCAATGCCCCCACCAGCTTCCTCAGGACAGGGAGTGTATGGGCTTGTCTACATGGGAACATTCAGGAAAGTTAATGTGAATCAACTAAAGGTGTGAAGTTAATGCACATAAAGTTAAAATATGTTAAATTACATGTGGATTCTCTAATCAAGAGTAAAGTAGCCTTAGTTCACTATAATTTAGGAAGGGATTAAGTCCATATTGAAAATACTGACCAAGTTCCAGTGAGAGTCATGAGATATGGGGAGTGGCAGATATAAAAGGTCAGGGATGGCAGTGATACTTTCAGAGACACTGCAAGTTGAAACGTATGAATTCACCGTCTATGCAAAATATATAATTCCTTCTTGTCAGAGTCAGATTCCAAGGCCAGAAGGGACCACTATGGTCATCTAGTCTGACCTTCTGTATAACAGAGGCCATAGAACTCACCCCCCACCCTCCCAAAAATGCTGTGTGTGTGTTTGTGTAAATCCAATCTTGATTTTAAAATGGCCAGTGATGGAGAATCCACCATGACCCTTGGTAAATTGTTCCAAAAGTTAATTATCTTCACGGTTAAAATGTTTTGGCTCCTTTCTTATTGTCGAATATGATGATCTGATGACTACAACAGGAATAATTCCTCCTCAGTGACTAGGTTTTTACACTGCTTCTTTACAGCTTTTCCTTAACAATCGAATGGAATGGGTATTTGTGAGTGGAATAATATTGCCATTTGTAATATCATTCCTGAATTATAGAAAAGTATAGCAAACATGGCTGAAACGTCACTGTATCTCCCAAAACAGCAGCAAAAGAAGGTGCTACTGTATCTTAATGTTCATTTAAAATGTAGATTTTTTTAAAAAAAAATCCATTTCAATCTATGATGCTCCAATTACTGAAAGAGTTCACAGGAATAGCTGCAACTCAACAAAAGAGCAGAAGCCACCCTCTCCATCCAGCACACGGAGTGCCCAGCATGGAGCCACTCCTGAGTAGCAAAAGAAGGGAACAGGCATGGGTAGGGATAAAGTGAGGTTGGAAGTGGTGAGTCCAGCAGAGAAGTTTGTAGGAGTCGGGAATGGTAGAAAGGAAGGGAGGGCCCGGGCTGGAGTTGATATCACTGGAAGTGAGGAGGCAGCAGCAGAGAATATGTGGGAAGAGACTATGACATCTAGAAGGGGAATGGAAAGAATTAGAGAAGAGTAGGCGACTGGCCATGATATTAATCAATCAGTTATCCTAAGAAACAATTATTGTGAAATTGGAAATTAGTGTGAGCCAAATAATCAGGGAAATGTTATATGGTGAATCAATTAGCATGCAACAAATATGCAGAGAAACAACAGTAATATGAATCAATGCAGAGAACCAGTTATGAGGTGAGTCAATTAAGCAAATAGGTATGCAATTAATCTATTAAGGAATGACTCAACTACAGAGGAAATAAAAATGCTGACAATTAATTAAAAAGCAAGTCACATATGCAGAGTATTAATTATAGCTAGAATTAAAAAAGGGTGCTGAGGATTAATCATAAAGTCAGTTATCTAGAGGGCCATCAAAGAGTTGGAAGACAATGGGCAACCAGTAAGGAGGCTGAATGCTTCTGGTGTTCTTGAGAAATCAAGGACTTGGTAATGTCAGCAACCAAGTTCTACAAATGTTCTGAAGACGTGCCCTGCTCAAAGGGAGAAATGGTGGCTGATCCTGGCGGGCAAACGAAGGGCCTCTCTCAGAACACTGCTGAGAGACTAGCTAAGGTGAGAGAACTGAGTTACTCAAATAGGGAAAACTTGTGAGGATTTACCTCCTAGTTTCATCTAGGAGTTACTCAGACCATCACAAGGGAAACACCACCAAAACTTTGTTAATCATGAATAAAGGTATATTTGTTAAGGAACATATAAATTTAAAGACAGTTTACACAGCACACAATCAGTATTTTTATACACAGAACTGTCAGTTCAGCAGCAACCTTTGTGGGGAGCCAGTAATAAAAAGTTCTAAGTGACAATCCAAAATGATTTGTACTTTACATAGGCTTCTGGAAGAGATGGATGATGTTTAGTTATACAGCAGGAGAGTGGAATTATCACATGCAAAGATGTATCAGTTTAGCAGCTGCAGGTGAGGATGGGAGGGACTTTCCTTTAAAGTCAACCCCAAATTATCCTTTTATTTCACTTACATCATTCTCGAGCATGCAGGTGATAATAATTCCCTGGTACCATTAAGTGTCATACACAGACATCTTAGAAAGAAAAGGAGTACTTGTGGCACCTTAGAGACTAACCAATTTATTTGAGCATAAGCTTTCGTGAGCTACAGCTCACTTCATCCGATGCATACTCTGGAAAGTATAGAAGATCTTTTTATACACACTAAGCATGAAAAAAATGGGTGTTTACCACTACAAAAGGTTTTCTCTCCCCCCACCCCACTCTCCTGCTGGTAATAGCTTATCTAAAGTGATCACTCTCCTTACAATGTGTATGACAATCAAGTTGGGCCATTTCATGGGGGAGAAAACCTGGATTTGGGCTGGAAATGGCCCAAGTTGATTAACATACACAAAAACTTATGCTCAAAAAAATCCGTTGTCTCTAAGGTGCCACAAGTACTCCTTTTCTTTTTGCGAATACAGACTAACACACAGACTAACACGGCTGTTACTCTGAAACCAGACATCTTAGGTTAGCAGCAGCTTGATGGGGAAGGAGTGCAAGGAAAACACATTCTTCCCTTGATAAATAATGAATTCATTAAGTACGTTTAGAAACAGCTCTTGGTAGAAGAACAATGGGATAATTCCCTTTCCTGATCCCAGTCTTGCTCATTTCTGTTTAATGATTACTAAAGGAAAGGAGGAAACCCATTTTATCCTTTACCACACTAGAGATTTTAGCAAAAACTTCCCCCCAACTTTCAATAGTAGCACCAGTGGCAACCCTAGTCTACACAAGGGATCAGCAGATTCTTAGTTAATTGTATTAGTTAAAATCAATATTAAAGCTGCTCCTTGAAAAAGTTTAATTAATATTGTGATAAAAAGCCCAGCACTGGCTTGAGCTTTGGCTATAGCATGGAGCTAAACAAATAACTTTTGCTACAACTCCCTAGCATAAACATGGCCTGAGAAGCCTGTCTGCTCAGTTTATCATTATTATTGTTTGAACTTTCCACTGTTCCTGTAGTGCCCGCACAGCCCGAACCAGGGCTGGTAATGCTGGGTGTGCTAGCAGAGGCAGGCCCTGCCGCTTACCCGCTGCTCCCCAAGGGAGGTCAGAAAACCTTTGCCAGGTCTTCAAGAAAGCTCCCGCTGTGGTACATGAAGCTGTGCGGGAGAGAGGGGAGGGGAGGGGCAGCTCAGACAATTGCAGCGCAGCGGCAGCTACAGACGCTCGTGCCAGGGCCAAGGCTCTCCCCCTTACCTCGCACGGGGCTCTCGCGTTAGCACCAGCTCCGGGGCTGCATAAGAGCACGGAGCAGCGCACATCTGGCTGGGCAGGCCAAGCAGGGACCGCCTTGGCTGCTGTGCGAGAGGAAGGGGGGTAGCTCAAGCAGCGGGCAACTCACCCTCCATGCAGGTCTACGTGGAGAGCGGCAGGGAGACGCGGGGGCGAGGCAGGGGGACTGGAAAGGGCCCCCCCCCCCGGTAGGGGGTTATGTAAGGAAATCCCGTCCCAGGCTCCTCGGGGGAGGGCAGGACAAGGGGACACCGCAGCAGGACACATTTTTTGTCGCAGCAGTGCCAGGCTACCCGAGCTCCCTTCAAGGCGCCCACCCTGCCGCCCCCCGGCGCCGGGGGCTTGGCCAGGCACCCATCCGCCCCCACGCGCCGGGCTGCCCCGGGCCGCGCGGCTCGCTACCTTCCAGGGCTGCTCCTGCCGCAGGTCTCGGAAGTCCTGCCCGTAGATGGACTCCAGCACCTGCAGCTCGTTCTCCTGGCGGAGCAAGTAACTCTCCGGGGCCTCCTCCGCCCCCAGCGCGCCGCTCACCCGGGCCATGTCAGCTCCGGCAGCTGCAGCGGGAGCCGCTGCCAGCCATGGCAGGGCCACCCCCGCCGAGCACTGGCCCCAGGCGCCTGCCAGCGAGAGCGCGGCCCTTCTGCCTTGGGAGCCGGCCTCTGCTGCAGGCCCTACCCGCCGCCGGTGCTGCCCCCCGCGGTCGCAGGAGGAGCTGCCGCCTCTCAAGCACGGTGAAACTGGGGCCTCCCGAGCTCCCGCAGCTGCCCAGCCCCGCCCGGCCTCCTCCCTAGAGCTCAGCCCCGGGACACCTCCTGACTCTGCACAGCGCTTCTCCACCTCGGCCCCAGATACTCCCACACCCCCTCCTGGCGTCTGACCGATGAAGGGAAAAGGAACAAGACTGAAGCACCCGCGGGGGAAATGATGCTCTGACCTTGACTAGCACTGGCTCTCAAAAAGTCCTCAGTCTAAGACTGGAAATGAAGTGGGCTGTAGCTCAGGAAAGCTTATGCTCAAATAAATTTGTTCGTCTCTAAGGTGCTACAAGTACTCCTTTTCTTTCAGTGCCTTAGGTAAACGGATAGGTTCTAGTGTTTATGAACCCTTGAGACTTCTCATACACTTTCTTTTGGGGGGTGGCACAATTAAGATCGCAGCCCCATTTTGCTAGGTGCTGCATGAATACACAGGAAGACGTGGTCCCAGCCCAGAGAAGCTTAATACAATTATATTTCATGCAGTGCATAGTTAACCTGTGGAACCCATCACAAAATATCTTGAGTCCAAGAATTTTGTAGGTTTCAAAAAATGGGTTAGACATTTATATGGATAATGAGAACATCTGCAGTTATATTAGAATAAAAAATGAGGACTAAAAACCCTCATGTTTCTGGGCATATGTCAATCACTAAGATGACAGTTTAGGAAAAAATTTCTCCTATGGATAAGTTAGTCTATATTTGCCCACTATGAAACTTCTTACAGCTTTTTCTGAAGCATCTGGTTTAGTCAGACTGAGGGACTGATTCCGTATGGCAAGTTCTGTGTTCAAACTTTATAAAAATAGTCAAAGATATTGTCAAAGACAACAGAGTAAATAAAATTTGAAATGTTTAGGCACAGCTGATTTTGAGCTATGACAGCAAATAAAATAAAAAAACCTTTTGGAAACTTTTCAGCAAAAGCAAAATCCTGACATCATATGACATTATGACATCATATGGCACTACACCCTAAACATTCCTAATAATTCTCCTTTGCCACAAATCCATACATGACCTTTCAGACATCAGATGGGGTTGTCAAAATCAATCATTTAAGAGAAATGAAGGTAACTTTGGAGAAACTACTATCTCTGTATAGTAATGATAATATCCAAACCTTTCCTGAACACTGAACTACTTTACTATTAAAAAAATAACAAGGCAAACTGTCTTGATAGCAGTTCCGATTCTTTCTCAGTACAGTTCATGCCTTTCAGATCACTGCTCTGAGGCATACCACTAATATTTGAAATAACACATACATGCTACACAATACAACCCCCAAAAGCCAAATTCCCATATTGCGAAGAAACTGAACACCCACTGGACAGAAATATTGGAAGCAAGAAGAATGTGCTTTCGTTGTAGAAGAAGTAATTATCTGATAATCAGCTGTAAGTAGATATGTACTATTAATTAGTACAGCATGAGATGGGGTGTGTTTTTTTATGGCATGATGTGCCATAAAACAATTACAGATGTGGACTGGAAATAAAAGAACAGCGGTTAACCTTCTCATTGTTTTGAAATCTAGTTGTAGCATTTATTTATCTGTCTTTTGCAAAATGGATAACAAATACATATTTTTTCCTTTAGCTAGTCAATTTATGTGTGCCAGTTTACTTAGGGTTGCCAACTATCTAATCGAACGAACCCAAACACCCTTGCTCTGCACCTTCTCCAAGGCCCCGCCCCCCCCTCCACTTGAGTGCAGGGGGTTGGGGTGCGGGCTCTGGGATGAGGGGTGGTGATGAGGGGTTAGGAGTGTGGGAGGGAGCTCCAGGCTGAGCCTGGGGCAGGAATTTGGGTGCAGGAGGGTGAGTGGGCTCTGGGAGGGAGCTTGGGTGTGGAAGGGGGCTCAGGGCTGGGACAGACGGTTTGGGTGCAGGAGGGGGTGCGGGCTGTGGCCAGGCGGCGCTTACCTTGCGCAGCTCCTGAAAGCGACCGGCAAGTCTGGCTCCTAGGCTCAGGGGCAGCCAGGCGGCTCTGTGTACTGTCCCTGCCTGCAGGCCCTGCCCCCGCAGCTCCCATTAGCTGCGGTTCCATGGAGTCAGTGCTCAGGGGGGTGGGGAGCAGCGCACAAAGACTCTCTGAACCCCCTGCACCTTGGAGCCAGATGGACGTGCCAGTCGCTTCCAGGAGCTGCGTGGAGCCTGGGCAGGTATGGAGCCTGCCTTACCCCATTGTGCTGCCGACTGGACTTTTAGTGGTCTAAAATCTCCCAGATTGGCTTCAGTAGCCTTCAGGAGATCGAGCCCGATTCCGGGAGACTCCTGGCCAATTCGGGAGGGTTGGCAACCCTAGTTTACATATCCAAAATGGGAATAATGAAATTTAAGCACCTTGTGGAGGAGTAGGAAGATTATTTAATTACAATAGAATCTCAGAGACACAAACACCAGAGATAGAAACTGACGGGTCAACTGTGTCTGCAGATCTCATTTGGCACCAAAAGTATGCAATCAGGCAGCAGGAGAAACAAATAATAAAAATTAAAAAAGCAAATACTGTATGACTAAGAAAAATAGCAAGCAGTAGGAAGTGCAAATGTGTCACACCTTCAATTGATACAAAGCTAGAAATATTAAAAAAAACTCAGGAGTGGTGTTAGCCTTAGCAACATAGCAGTACAATATGGTATCAGGAAATCAACCATCACCATCACTCATCAACCATCATTTGGAAAAACCAGGAAAAAATAAAACAATTTGCAAAAGAAGCCAAAAACAGGGGAGAAGTAAAAAGCAGGTGTATCGTGTGCAAAACTGCTGCTGCTGATTTTGATAAGGCAATGCATCTGTGGTTTGCACAAGAGAGATCAAAAGGCACTCCAGAAGTGGTGTGATGATTACAGAAAAGGCAGAGTTACTCTACTGAGAAATGTATCCAGACAAAGGTGAGGAACATTTTAAAGCAAGCACAGGGTGGCTCTGCTGGTTCAAAAATCAGCATGGAATACGACCTCTTCCCCATGAGGTCACCCACTAGGTCTCCACGAAACCCCTGGGTGGGAAGTCAGCCCTCCGAGGTCCTCCTTCTTCTAATTTGGGTGGTTTTTTGCTTAGGTTCCTCCTGCGGTCCCTGGGGCTTCCTGGTTTAGGAGCTAGAAGTTGGGGCCCTTCTGCGGCCAAGTAATCTTCCATCAAGGACACCGCCTCAACGAGAGCCCTCAGCTGATGTCAGCAAACCCATCTGTGTAAACTGGTCTAGAACAAAACCCTCTGCCACTTGAGGCGCGGTCAACTTCTTGGGTTCCAACCACCTCCAGCAGTAATCTCAGAGTCGCTGAGCCACTGCCCAAGGTCATGCCTCTGGGGAATGCCTCTCCCGTCGAAACTGCTGATGAAATGTTTCAGGGCTCACCCCGGTTTGGTCTAATATGGCGGCCTTCACTTTGACATAGTTGAGGGCTTCTGTAAGGTCTAAGTTCCGGTAGGCCGTTTATGCTGGTCTGGTCAGGTATGGGGCCACTAGGATAGCCCAGTATTCTGGAGGCCAGCGGGCCACCATGGCAACCTGTTCAAACGTGACCAAGAAGGCCTCTGGGTCATCCATGAGTCCCATTTTGGCCAGCCTCACTGGTAACCCACTAAGGGTGTTCTCTGAGCTCTGGCTCACCCCAACAGGTCCAGGTGGTCCCTGCGGCTGTAGGAGCTCCGCCATCTGCTGAACTAGCCATTCTTCCTGGGATTGGTGTTGTGCGGCTAGCTCCCTAATCAGCTGCTGCTGCTCTGGGTGCTGGGCCAACTGTGGTCGTTGTTGGGCATCCATTTGCTGTAGTAGCTGCGCTTGTTGCTGTTTTTGCTGGGTAGCCTGCTGCTGCTGGCTTTCTAGCATCCATTTTAATATCTTGTCTGTGACCACGGTGTCCATGAGGTCCTTGCATGTAGCTTCCTCGGATTAGTCCTCTTAGTAGGATCTGACCAGTGCCTGCATTCTCTAACATGTGTGATGGGCGGGGCCTTGCTGGTTGAGTTAGGGCACCCCCATCAGTCCAGCATGGGAGTGGTCCGCTCTGACACTTGGTCATGGGCTTCCCCGTTAAGCAGGTGATTTCTGCCAACTGTGGCCCGGTCCCCAGATGGGGTCACCTAAACGGGTAATCCGTGGATTCTGAGTGGCAAAACAATCAGTCTGTGGAATTAGCTCCCGAGTCACGGTGAAGCAGCCCCTGGGTGGGACAAAGTAAGCAATTAGTCTATAGCCCGGCAGCTTCCTGGCTGGGGCAGCAAACAATCAAACAGATGGGGGAATTAGCCCCTGGTCAGGGCAAAGCAGCAACCAGGCTGCAACCCCTGGGCAGGACAAAGCAAGCAAGCAATCAGTCTATAGGCCTCACGTCTCTTGGGTCTGGGGCGTAGTTTAAGCAGCTTCCTCAACAGGTGGGGGCCCAGCTTCCATGGCGGTCTCTGCAGCCAGTGGTCGTCTAGCATGTAGTCCCAGTCCCTGGGCTTTACCCCCAGGGGCGCTGCAGGTACCTCTGCAGGAGCCAGCAATGTATTCCCTTCCTTGGCCTGCCTCCTTTTATCTGAGTTCTCCACTTGGAGCAGATGCAGCAGGGAAGAAGGGGTGTGGCCTCCTGAGCCCACAATGATTGGTCTACCCCTTGTGGCCAGTGCGGGGCTGGTACACCCCCATCACAGCCATTATAGAGACTAGAGCAAAAGTACATTTTTCTGCAACATTTTTTTTTTTTTTTAGTGTTCTTTGAATGGACATTTAAATCGTGGGCTTGTGTGTTGGCATTTTCTTTCATGGCTAACAAACACTAAAAAAGAAGAAAGAAATTAAAATTGAAATACAGTACTGTGTTAAACATAAACTATTAATGGGAAAGTTTAAAAAAATTGACAAGGTAAGGAAACTGTTTTCTGTGCTTGTTTCATTTAAACTACAGTGGTTAAAAGCAGCATTTTTCTTCTGCACAGTAAAGTTTCAAAGCTGGATTATGTTCATGTTCAGTTGTAAACTTTTGAAAGAACAAACAGAACATTTTGTTCAGAGTTACAAACAACCTCCATTCCTTGAGGTGTTTGTAACTCTGAGGTTCTACTGTATTTTTAAGGTGCTTAGATATCCTCAGATGAAAATTATTATAGAATGGCAAAGTATGGTTACTATTAATAAACACTATATTGTGCAAAATCTCGTTACACTGAAGAGCTGTTAATTCATAAAATCTTATTATTCCTTAATATAAGAAAACTAGATAAAATTCAGTAGACATCAAAATCATTGCAGAAGCAATTGTTATATTTCAGAAGCAAGAATCACTTAAAACTGCAGATAATTATCATGCCTACTCTGTCCTGACACATTTTTCTCAGTACTCCTAGTGAATCTCTGCAGATCTTCCAAGGGATAGGCACCAACTCTGTGTGTGCTCCGGGGCTGGAGCACCCAACCCACTGAAAAAAAATAGTGGGTGCTCAGCACCCACTGGTTGGCCCCGCCGATCAACCCTTCCCCTTCTCCCCCCTCCCCCCCCCCCGTGCCTCCCGTCCGTTGCTGATTAGATGGTCAGCAGTAGGCAGGGGGCACTAGGGGATAGGGGGAGGAGCAGGGGCAGGAAGAGGTGGAGCGAGGGTGAGGTGCTTGGAGGAGGGGGCGGAATGGGGCGGGAAGAGGCAGGGTGGGGGCAGATCGCACAAAGGAAGAGGCAGGGGTGGGAAGCAGTGGACTGGGGGCATGGCCTGGGGCAGAGCGTGGGTAGAGCACCCCCGAGAAATCAGAAAATCGGTTCCTGGGTTTTCTGGGCATGCAGAAGTTGGACACACATTCTGCACTCTTTTCCTTGTCCAGGTGGTTACAGTAAAACTCACCAGCAGGTACTTGACAGCCACCCTCTAATGCCTTCCTATATAAGGAACAGCAGAATGTGCCATTTGGTAGTAGTTGTCTCCAGGGAATAAACAGAAGTGTAAATATTTGCATCAGTCCCTCTTTATTTTCTGTGAAAAAATATTTATATACAGAAATACAAACAGGAATAATGAATAAATGGACATAGCCTTCTTTAGACACAATACAGCAGACAGGTCAGTTTACTGCAAACGTCATTTATTTAGCTGCAAACTTAGGTGGCATATGTGACAAATATGGCAATTTCCTGACAAATATGGCAATTGGGAGATCTTACTAGTTTATGTATCATTGTGGGCCACGAGTGAATGTAATTCCATGGAGGAGGGGGACCACAGCCCTCCAAGAACTAAGAAAAGTGTGGGGGGGTTATAACAGTTGGGGTCCAGACACCCCCACCTGAGAGCAGAAGCTTTAACCTCCTCCCCCCCAAAAATAACCAATTAAATCAACTGATTGTATACAAGAGAGACAAGGTGGATGTGGTAATATCTTTTATTGGAGCAACTTCTGTTGATGAGAGAGACAAACTTTCAAGCTTCAGGTCTAGAGACCCGAAGAAGAGTTCTGTGTAAGCTTGAAAGTCTGTCTCTCTCACCAACAGAAGTTGGTCCAATAAAAAATATTACCTCATCCATGTTGTCTTTCTAATATCCTGGGACCAACACGACTACAACAACACTGCATCCAACGATTGTATTCAGTGTTATTGTACTATACCAAATATTGAGTAAGGTCTTTTACGAAAGCTTGTAGTGTTCTGAACTTGATCGTCATTATAAGATATGAATACAGACCATGGTTATGAATGTATACGTGGGCAGATAGAGAAAATTATAAATTGTAACTGTGGTACAACTTTAGCATCATCTCACAACAGGATGGTGAAGCAACCAGGCAGGGAGGTCCTACCTCTCAAACCAGTTGTTTACATGAAACCAGCTTCAAGTACCCATTCCCTGTACAACCCAGGAAAAGTCTAGGATTGGCCATTAACGTCAATAGAAAGACATTGTGACCACTGGGGATTTCCCCACTTTGAATAGGCATAGTGACTAAAGAAAAAAAAACCCTGCAAACCCTTTTAAAATGGAAGGAGTTTGAAGTGAAAGACACCCAGAAACTGAGGGACAGCCTCTAGGCAGGGAGCTGTCTGTGAAAGGTTGGATCTCTCCTATTGTTAAAGGGTACAGTGGGAAACTGTTCAAAGGCAATAGGTAATTTGTATTAGAAAAGGGATTTCATCTGACATGGAAGTGTAAAGCCTGTGGTTGCATCTTTATGTTTATTTACTGTGTAACTTGTATGTGTTTGCT
The DNA here is from genome assembly GCF_015237465.2 of Chelonia mydas. Lineage (NCBI taxonomy): Eukaryota > Metazoa > Chordata > Testudines > Cheloniidae > Chelonia > Chelonia mydas. The sequence goes on from NC_051246.2 coordinate 74,643,217, forward strand.
TTCCCTTATTATTTTGTTTTTGAATCTGTGGTTTTTCTATTAAATAAACCTTTTGTTTATTTTTACCCCAAGCACATCTCTGGTGTGCAAACTGGGTGGAGTGTGGGGACCAAAGTAAGCTGGTATCTGGGGAGCTGGTTTCATGCCATCGAGGGTGATGAACCAAAAGGGAAAAGTCTGAGTGTCTGATAGTTAAAAGAACTCAGGGAGGACAAATTTGTAGAAACTTGGGACTGGAAGGGATGTTGGTGTCATTCTGCAAGGAGTAACTAAGCTGGTGGAAGCCAGGCTGAGACCTTGTGCTTATGGGAAGGCTATTCATTTATACTCCTCCTTAGCAATTTGTCCATGTTTTCACTTTTTTGTAAGATTTCTTTTTGATTTTCAGGTCATTAAAGAGCTATATACTTTAACATGAAGTAAGTTTGGCTTAGCCCGTGTAATTTTAATATACAATAAATTGATGGACTTTGCTTATGTGGCATACGCAGAATAGGATAGAGTGCTAAAAATTGTACATATGTGTATGTAATGTTGTAGAAACAATATTTCATATTATATTGCATCATTAAAGGCAGTGCTGATAGCACCACATATTAAGGTTGCCCAACATTTCCTATAATAAGACCCTGTTTTCAGTTGCTTATAACTTTGCCAAACTGTAACCATTCAGATTGAAATTTTCCATGCTAGATTGGAATTGCTAGATCTGTCTCATGCTGAATGGAAAGTTTTGGAAAGTTTCAGCCAAAATCGTTCTGCCATTTCTGAGGGCAAGGCTGGTTAAAAATACATTGTTTTGCCCATGTAAAAAAATTCTAGTGACCTTTTCTTTGAGAAGCTCTAATGCCCCCATGCTTTGTAGTAAGAACTTAAAATTTGGTGAGGAGGTAGCCTTTGTCTCAAGGGTATGCCTTTTGCTATTTCTGTGAAAATCCACCCAACTTTGTCCAAGTTACAAACCTTTGAAAAGCTGTAGTTTGCACATGCTCAGCAGAGACTTGCTCAACGGTGAAAATCTCTGAAAATTCCATTTTCACTGAGCATGCTCCAGTGCTGGGTTTAGCAGAACTACTCTGTGATTGCAGCTGTGGGCTGCTGAGGATCATGCTGTGGTGTGTCCTGGCACTAGAAATGAGAGCAGAGAACCTGTCTCACCTTTACTCTCAGTGCCCCTTCCGCTAAGTTGAGGCAGCATGAGGATGGAGCTGCCTGATTTGAATTCACAAGGAACAAGGGTCAGACCAGGGAGAGGGGTGGGTGGATGGAGAATTGAGGCTAGTGGTGGGTGGTGGACGGGAAACTGGAAGTGGGAGTTGGGATGAGGGGAGATTGGGACTGGGAGACGGGGAGGAAATAGGGAGGGGGACTGGAAGCCAGGTGGGAGGAAGATTGAAATTGGATGAGGAGACTGGAACTGGGAACCAGTTCGGGGGAGGGGAGACAGATATGATGAGGAGCCAACGTGCAGAGGGAGAACTGGCACTATCTGGGCAAGGACACTGCAACAAGAAGAAAGGGAGTGAGGAGATTGGAATAAGGAGCCAGGGAGAGGTGAGGAGAAGTCAGGGATTGGATGAGGGGCGCGAAGAGGGAGACTAATGGGGTGAGCCAGTGAGGATAGGGAATGTGAGTGGTGAGGACAGCAAATGGAGGCTGGTTGGCAGAGGAGCTGGGAGTGGGGAGAACTGAAACTGTCTGGGCAAGGAGAATGGGACTGGGAGAGGGTGTTTGTGTGAAGACTGGGAATAAGGGCGAGACTGGGACAGGGAGTCTAGAGGAGGACTGGGTAAGAAGACTGGTACGAAAAGCCAGAGATGTGGAGACTGGCACTGGCTAGATGAGGATAATGGGACCGAGATGAGGAGAGCCCAAGGATGAAGAAGAGAGAGGACAAGGACAAGTTGGAGGGGATGGGGAAGAAAGAGTCAACAGTGGAGGGAAATTGGCAGAACAGCCTGGGACCACTAGAGTACACTCCTCTCTAGAGTTTGAAATGGAACCCAAGATTCCTTAGTCTAACTATTTGCTGTCAGCAAATGTTTATAAAACTCATGGGCACAGTGTGGGTCTGTTGTGACAACTGGGCGTGCACATTTACCTTAATTGGGAGCTCAACTTTAAAAAGTATGTGAAAGTTTAAAAGATGTCACAATGATCTATAATAATAAATATTGATGGGGAAAGGTGTAAAAGCAAGACAGAATGAATTAGTCCAAACAAAAAGGTCTACCAATATAACTCAAGGATTGTGTTAAAATCAGGCTTGGTCAACAAGAAAAGTGTGGAACCAGAAGTCAGTGAACCAATCACAAAGTTGACTATGAAAGGATTCTGACTGTGTTTCATGCAGGCTTTATACCTCAGAGAAATGTGGTTTTTGAAAGAGCATATTTTCACCAGAGAATTCAAAGACCAGGGGAAAATGTTGAACGTTTTATAAGAGCTCTTCATGCATTGGCTAAAAGCTGTGATTTGGGGACTGCAAAACATGAACAATTCAGAGTCAGGATGGTTATTGGGTTAACGATTAAAATCTTTCAGAGCAGCTACAATTAAAAACAGACTTAAGCCTAAACACAGCTACACAGATAGCAAAGCAGTCTGAGCTAATTAAACAGCAGAACAAAAGGCAGGAGCAACTTCATAAACCTGAAATTAACTCAGAAGCAGTAAAAAGACTCAGCAACACCATTAAAAGTCATTACCATAAAAGTCATGAGGCTCTGAGGAAATTCGAGGCAAACTACAAAGCTTTTCAGAATAATGTACAAAAATGTCATAGCTGAAGATGTGTCCAGCTAAAAATGAAATATGTAATAAATGCACAAAATATGGGCATTTTGTAGTTGTTTGCCACAGTAAGGCAGTGAGAGGGATAACTACAATTACAGAATACAGTCAAGAGCCATTGTTTCTGGGCTTTGTCACCTTGTGATGACACAGAGCCTGCTTGGAGAGTGAAACTAAATATTCATGGAAAGACTATTGAATTTAAAATTGACTTTGGAGCTGATGTCACAATCATTTCAGAAGGGATTTACAATCACCATCAACCCCTCTCAATGCTGAAATCACCTGACGCTGCTCTCACTAGCCCTAGAGGTATTCTGAACTGCATGGGCCAGCCACCAGAGAAACAACTTACAAATCCAACAGCTTTGCATTCAGAATTCATGTGATCAAAGGATCAAAGACCAACAACCTTCTCAGACACAGTGTGGCCACCATGATGGGCCTAGTGAGAAAGGTGAAAGAACTTGACAGATTATTTGATTATATTGGACTTTAGAATGGAGATTCAGTACAAATAATCTTCAGAGACAATTCTGAACCATATAGAATAACAACATCTCTACCAGACAGATTTTGGAAGAGACTAGCTGCAGATTTATGTGAATTGAGAGGACATTAATATTTGGTTGTGGTGGACTATTTTTCCATGTATATAGAAATAATGTTCTTGAAAGACATAAGTTGTTTCAGTGTTATTGAGAAACTGAAGTGCATTTTTGCTCACTTTTGTATTCCAGAGCAACTAGTGATGCACAATGGACCACAATTCACTGCAGCAGAATTTAAATCAGTCCAAACAAAATATGATTTTGATCATATTACTAGCCCACATTACCCACAAGCAAATGGAGAGGCTAAGAGAGCTGTACAGACAGCCAAGAAAATCCTACAGTGAGAAGATCCAATCCTTGCTCTTTGAATTACAGATCAACACCAATAACAGCTGAGCTACTGGACATAGTCTAGCACAAGTCTTGAAGGGAAGACAACTGAGAACTACTCTTCCAACTTTGGAAAATAATCTATCTCCAAAGTGGCCAGGCATGAAGAGAGTAGGCAAATTGGATACAAAGGCAGAAAGAGTTTACAAACGTTTTTACAAAAGACATCACTCAGAGAACTAATGGGTCTAGAACTTGGTGACTGTGTTTATGTCAAACTGGATGGAGAAAAATGATGGACAAGTCCAGCTGTTATAAAGAAAAAGAATTCAGTGCCCAGATCATATGTGATCAAGACTGACAGTGGAGAGTTCAAGAGAAACTGTTGACATCTACAGTTTTTTACTGAGATAGAACAATCAATGGAACAGAATCTGCAGATGGTATATGGAGAACGAAGAAGACTCAAAGATTCCAAATGGACAACAACTGCCAGTCATTGCAACTAATGGAGAGCCAGATGACCAAATAGTTATGTGTTCATGTTGTGTAATGAGAAATCCAGTATGATTCAGAGACCTTCAACAGACTGACACGTACTGAAGTTTAAAGATGTTGTACATTTTGCAAATGCCAGGAATTCCAAATTTAAAAGGGGAGATTGTAATGCAATACTAAACTGTATTATACTGCCATCACAAGGTGCCACTCTGTGTAACATACCTTATTTAAGCTAACCTCAGCCATGTCTGGCAGTACATTAAAGGAACTTAAACTGAACACATCTCTAGTGTCTCTCTTTGAGAAGGAAGCTCTGTAGCCCGTCTATGTACGCTATAGGAGCCTGACCTGCTAGCAGCAGCTCCGCAACCTACCATGTGTAAGTTGTACATGACATTCTGTGTGGAGGATCTAAACGTTCTGATCCTGTCAATGATTTAGGTGGGTATCGATATGCTGCCACATGATGGAATTTTTATTTTTTCAGGTGTTTATTTTTTAAACCTAGGAAATTACACACACAAAATACGTTGAAAGAACTTTATTAAGATTGCAAAATCAAGCACTCAAAAAATTACAAAATACTAGAATTAAGGTTGCCTCTGCAACGTAAACTCAGTTTCCTTGAGAATGTGCATTATGATGCAGTCTTTAACTACAGTATGTGATCACATACGTATTTTCCACAGGACCCCTGCCTCCTTCCATGTGCAGGATGGACATGCTCTGAGGGTGAATCAGGTTTGTGTACAGAAGGAGGAAGTAGGACTCCTGCCTCATTTGTTACAGAAATTGGAAGGTGTGTAGCGAGTGAGGGCTGCAGGAAGAGGGAGGGTGGTCTCAAGGTCAAGGCAGTTTAATGCTGCCCTGGAGAACTGGATTCTATTGTTTCCCCTTGTGATGGGGGTCCACCCCACACAAGGCCTGAAGGAGTTGAGGTGTCTAGGTGGGCCAATTAATTGCATACATTGAACCTGGAAGAGGAGCCAGGGAGTAATGAGGTTTAATTAAAGCAGAAATGGAGCTGGAGAGGAACAGGAGGGGCCTGTATAAAGCCCAGTAGCTGTGTGTAGAAGGGGACTGTAGAGTGATAGAGGGCTGTAGTCACTTTCAGGGTGAGAGACAGCCAGGTAGAAAATAGCCTAAGGATATGGCAGTAAGGTTTAGGATTTTGCAGAACTTGACTGCTTGTTGTAGGGTCCATGGGCTGGGGAAGTGGCACCATTAAGGGGCAATGAAAGAGAAGACTGCTGGGACAATGGGTCCCGAGAGACTTTGAGCTTCCCCCCCTTCCCAGAAGGGGAAATTACAGTGACCTGGCCAAAGGCCAAGCCACAAAGCGAGAGCAGTTGAGTCCCGGGTGTGTGGCAGGGGCGTTGCGCTGCAGAGCTAATCCCCAGACATGACCAGAAGGAGGTGCTCTAGCAGTGAGTAGAGCACTCTGTGACACCCTTTGCCAAAGAGTGCCTAGTAATGCTAGGTGAGACATTTCAACTAAATTTTTCACAGGTAGTCACTAATTGTATGTTCCTCAATTTCTTGGTGCCTGACTTGATACTTTGGGGTCTGATTTACAGAAGTGATGAACAACCACAGCTGAAGTCTTGGGAGCTTGTACTTTGAACATATAAAGTGCTTTGCCAAGAAACTCTGAAAAATCAAGTCCTAGGGGTCTCAAATTTTACCCAAAATTAATGGATACTTTTGAACTTCATCCCTCTGACGCAGTTCCCCAGCTGTAAAATGAGGATAACCATCCTCCCTCTTCTCACAGGGGTGCTATGAAAATAAATTCATTAATGTTTGTGAAGCATTCTGATTCTATAGTGATGAGCACACAGAAAACCACATGAGGAAATTAATAATTCTGACTACAGAGCTGGCTTTGAATAATATGATGTAAATAAGACCTGGGGCCACACACAGAAAAATGAAGAGAAAACAAAACGCTGAATAGTGAGCAGTGTCTGTCCCATGCACTGAATGAGGCAGAGGTCTGAGGGGTGATGGCAGCGGGAATTGCATGTGGATCAGGTAATTATAGACTTCATCATAATGCATCCATACAAGTGGGCTGTAATAAGGTTGTTAGGTAACGCTAATTCTGGCATTTACTAACTTTTGAGTGCTTAACTTTGTAACCTTAATATTCTTCTAACATAATTTATTGGTGTGTGACTTTAGCAATACAGTGTGATCATGTAATTAAAGACTATCATAATGCATAGTTGCCAGAGATAAAGTTTAGGTTAAGACTAAAGAAAGAGCAGACTTTATTTTGTATCATATTTTTAAAAATCTGGTGTGATGAGAAGGTTAGAATAAAGAGAGTTGCATTTTTCTTTGAAGGAGTTAAAGTTCATGGTCATCCCCATTCTTTCAGGGATGGAGTTCCTGATTTGCTGACCAATTACTGTGAAAATTGTCTTTCCTACACACATGAGCTCACTTTTGAGGTTGACAATTCAAATTTTCTTGTGGAACATAGCTGTCATAAGAAATCATGATCACAGAGGGTGAGATGGTTCCTGCGCAACCTGCTGTCTGTTGGCTATCTTCCCTATTCACAACAGGGAAATGCAGGTATAATAACTCAATTCACCAATCTTTACAACAAGAAATAATTGATTGCCAGTAGCTGAGAAACCCTTTACTTGCCCATGTTAATGTAACATATTTAAAAATGTAACTATATATCTGAACACTTGAAAATTACTTACACTTGAAAATTTACTGGGAACCTTAAAGGATATATTTTCAAAAAGATATTACTCAGATTTTAATGAGCCAGGAAGCTAAAATTTCACCCAATTTAAGAGCCAAATTTGCAAAATTACTTTATCTCAACTGCTTATAATTTGCATGCACTGTTATTTGTGCAATGAAACAACAGAATGTGCATGTCCAAACACCTCAATCAGCCAGTTAAAAGCTGCTTACTCTGCATGAACAGATATGTTCACGCAGCTTCAGAGATGTTTTTGGAAATTTGACCCTAGACATTGCAGGACTGGTTTGCACAAATATAAATTTGGAAACTCCTAATTTTGAACAAAATAAAAATTACCAGCAGAAGCTGACAATAAAATACTTTCCCCCTCCCTCCTAATATTTAGAATTATTTTAGATATTGGCAGAAACTTTCCCCCTTCAGAAAATAAACTTCTGCTTTTCCTCTGTTTTTCTCAAGCACATTGAGCTGACAGCTCCACAAGCAAGATGGCTGCCATCAAAAGACAGAGCCTTCAGCTGAGGGTCATGTGATCTAGTCTCTCTTCTTTAGGATCTCTATGAACACAGCAGCAAACAGTCTAGCAGCCAGTGCTGCAAGCAGACTTGCTGAAAGCTCTGAAGACTTGAAGGTTTTCTGCAATCTGTGGAGCATCAAGAATACAGATAGATGAAATGCATGTTGATTCTATTACTTGGATGCTCCTTCATGTATTACAATTTTTAAAGAGAATTGTGCTTGATCTGGGGGTACACTCACAGAAGGTCACATAGGATTATGGTGGGGTTTGTTTTTGTTTTTGTTTTTTTTGGTTCATTGAAGACTGGAGTGGTATCTGTTTTAGGATTTAAAAAATTATATTTCATGGGAAACAGCTGGTGCTCTGTGGAAGCCATTGAACATTCATTTACTTTTCTCTGAATGGAATTTAAGTATCTTCTCACTATCAAGACCATATATGCAAAATTAATTCATTTTTCACAGTAAGAAAAGTGAATATAGTGTGTTAGGACAGTTGTAGGAGACTTGGCACTGAAAAAGAGATGCTTTTCCTCTCTTTTGTGAAAAAGCTAAGCAAAGACTGAGAACAGGGGAAAAAACATAGTTGATTTTTCTGTAAGTTTTCCAATCCTATTTTAATGTACAATAAATTGTTTTTATTGTGATCTGCTGGGAGGGTGACGTATGGTGTGGACTGGATTTTTCTCATTCATGTTTGTTGCAGTAAAACATGCTGAGGAAACACTGTGACATGGAGAAACAAGAAATATGGGAAAAGTAATAGCAGGGCAGAATCATGTTTTTCTCCCTTCTTTCCTTTCCTGAGTATAATGATTCATGAGGTAGAGACATGACAAGTCAAACCTGCTTTCCAGGACACAAATTCAGTGAAGACTTTGCTGGGTACAATGAACTTGGCTTTATTCACAAAAGCAGTTCTTTTGCCTGTACGCTCTGTTCAGTGAAAAGCACTGGTTCAATCATGTGTGATTATTAGGTAGGGAGAAGGAAGAAAACACTCACCATGGGGTACAATGGAAGCTGGATTTCAAGGAATGAAAGTGACCATGCCCTATACCAGGATGTTACCAGAGCTGTAGAAATTAGCAATGTGTCTAATACACAAATTGTGTGGAACAATAGAAGCTACAATGGGATTGGACCCTTGGAAAATGGGGAGTACAGTGAGGAGCAAACCTACAGACATTTCACTACCACTGTGCAAATTGTCATCTTTATAGGCTCTCTGCTGGGTAAGTAAGCATTGTTGCAGTTTTTCTGTTATGTGAGTTTACTGGTGGCTGCAGTCTGTGACCCACGCCCAAACAAATAATTACTGTGGTCACAAATTACTACCACACGGGCATCTCTTGGTTGTCATTTCAGGTTTTTGCTGTCTCCTCAAGTGGAATTAATAAAGTGTGCCTTTGAGTTTTCTGTAGGTTTCTGATGCTCTCTGTAATATAGATTACAGCTGTCAAAATTAGTCAGTTGAAATTGCCTTGATATGCATATGTATTATTTAGTAAACTTTCCCTTGGGAACTCAAATAGATGGAAGGATAATGCAGTGATTGTGCTCTTATTTTCAAAGGTAATGGGATATACAGTAATTATAATAGAAATTAATTTAAAATGTTTGGGATAAACGATACTGAATTTTTATATTTGAGACTGTCCATTTTACATTGAGCTCCTGCAGATTTCAATTGAATCCTTTGTAAGTGTTCTTTGGGCTGTACATTCAGTTATCTGGGTGATATTGTACTTATTTGCCATCTAATAGCTAACAAATTAAACTTAATTAAGATCCTGTACAGTTCAGATACATGGTAGTAACTGCTAACTTATTATTACATAACTTTACACATCTGTGTATATTTGCTTTCTAAGGATTTGCAGTGTGGCATTTTGTTATCAGTTACATTTGCTTTTCTTTCAAGAGACAAGGCAAGACAGGCATTAGAAACAGTTTTGTCTGTCATACCCGTAGGTGATCTTGATTTATACAGTTTGGGAGGTCAATAAATTAGATTTTAATAAAATGCCACTAGTAGGTAAGTCATGCAAAGCTAGTTATTTTAATAAGATGAGACTTTTTCACATAGGAGCTGATCCTGAGAGCTACTAAGCACCTGTGGCTTTGACAGTTCTAGGGGACTTGCAGATGGTCCCCACCTCTCAGGATGAGGCTACAGTCTTTTGGACACAACTAACTGAACATTTTCAGTGGTGCTAGGATATATTTTGGTGGGAGTGCTGATAATCTAAAAAATTGACTTCTCCCTGGTAACAATTCATATTTCTTTTGTCTATCTTAAATGATTATACTGAATAGTTTCCTTTCTTACTCTGTATTCAGAATAGTCTTGTGATAAAGACGTTGGACTGGGACTCATATTCAAGTTAAATTTCTAGCTCTGCCACAGCTTTGCTGTGTGACATTGAATAAGTCACTTAGTCCTTAGTTTCCTCATCTGTAAAATGGGGATAATTCTTCTTTTCTTCTGCCTTTTGTCTGTCTTGTCTATTCAGACTGTAAGCTCTTTGTGGCATGGATTCTCTTACTAGGAGTTTGTACAGTTCCTAGCACAGTGGATCCACAGACTCTGTCAAAGTCTCTAGGTGCTATTGTAATACAAGTAATGATATGTAGACTCAGTTAAGCCCCAGTCCTAATATTGGCATTCATGAGTCAGACTCCAAAAAAATCAGGCTTAAAAATTAGATTTTTAAAATACAATTCATTTGCCTTCTGTTTCTTGAGGCTTTAGAATACCATGGGGTTATCTATTCAGATTTTTCTCTACAGGCATGAGAGCTAAAAACTTACTTTCATGTAATTGGTGTCTTCCCAGGAGTTGGGCTTTAAGGAAAAATACTGAATCTCAAAAGACTTATCATAAAATCATGAGAGTTGGCGACATTGCAATCTGATTCACCCAGCAAGACCCCTGGTGAAGTAACTGAGGCTCTGGCGTTGGTGCGAGGGTGCATCTGCAGATTAGATTGTAGTCGGGGGCCTTTGTCAGCTTCCTTTGTCTGTGCAGGCCTTTCACACAACAAAAAAGGAGGGGAAAACTTTTTTTAAAAAAGAAAATGTGATTGTAAATCAACAAAAATGGGTAGGGGGCTTGGCGCAGGTGTAGTACCTAAAACTACTTCTACCTCTTATTTTTTGAAAGTAAATTCTCCCTATATATGTCTCTGCTGCACTGAATCACTACCTATTTTAAGTACTTATGGCTTCCTATTATCATAATATCTGAATACCTCCCACCATTGAATGTACTTATCTTCACAGTGCCCCTGTGTGGTAGGGAAGTTTGACTATTTCCATTTTACAGATAGGAGACTGAATCACAAAGAGCTAAGAGACAAAGGGCGGGCAAACTTTTTGGCCTGGGGGCCACATTGGGTTTCCAAAATTGTATGGAGGGCTGGTTAGTGGAAGCTGTGTCTCCCCAAACAGCCAGGCGTGGCCTGGCCCCCGCCTCCTATCCGACCCCTGTCCCCTAAACACCCCCAGACCCCTCACCCCTGACTCCCCCCTGCTGCCCCATCCAACTCCCTCCCCCCCAATTCCTGACTTGCCCCCCGGGACGCCTGACCACTCTCCCCCACAACTCCCCTGCCCTCTATCCAACCCCCTTACCGCACTGCCTGGAGCACTGGTGGCTGGCGGCGCTTACTGGGTCAGGCCTCGGCTCTGCAACTGCGCTGCCCAGAGTGTTGCGCCGGCAGCGCGGCACGCTAAGACTGTGGGGGAGGGGGAACAGCAGGGGAGGGGCTGGGGGCTAGCCTCCCGGGCCAGGAGCTCAGGGGCCGGGCAGGAGGGTCCTGCGGGCCATAGTTTGCCCACCTCTGGACTAGCCCAAGGTCACACAGGAAGTCTGTAACCCAGAGAAGGAACTTGAACCCCACTCCCTTGAGTTCCAGGCTGGTGCCCTAATCACTGAATCATTCTTCCTGTCTGACAGAATAGCTGTGTACAGATATTGCAGATAACACTGTGTTGAATGATATTTCAGGATGTAGAGGGTTCAACTTCTAATAGTTTGTCATTTGTTTCAGGCCACTTGAATGGAAGCTCATCCTACAAACATTTAAGCATGTTCTTATCTTCCCATGGTAAAGTTATTGCAAATGCTTAAATATTAGCTGGATTAGGTGTCTATGGTGTGGAATTACTTTGTAATCTTTAAGATTAAACCCTGTGTAACTGTAATATAAACCTAGGGACCAGATCCACAAATCAATAGTCATGTGAGCAGCCTCATTACCTTAAATACCCGTATGTAGATTGAGCCCTACAAGAAAATTTAACAGTAACAGGTCTTCTTTTAAAGAGAGATGTACAATGTTTTTTTTTTTTTTTTCTTTTCCATACCTGTGACTTGTGGGAAGACTTGTAACAGTAGGTGTTGTATTTGTGTTAGTTTTTCCTGTTATATGTGAAGAGGTTGTTAGTGTGAATGGTTTTGGTATTTGACTTTAGTCTTCTACACAAAGTAAACAAACAGCTCCAGTAGTTTTTTCTTTATGGCTAATGTTAAAAATACATTAACAGTACATTCTCAGATATATTTTATAATTTAATTGACAATATTAGATTAACAAATGTTAGTTTGCTGGAAATGGGTTTGGATCCCAGATGTCACTAGCCTGCCAAGGCCTGAATATGGACAGTGACCTTTAAATATGCGACAGCGGGTTTAACTGGAAGACACAAACCAAAAATATCAGAAGGGCATGCAGTGATGTGGGGCTCATTATTATTTTTTTTAAATGTGTAAATATTTTGAATAACCTTCATTTTCTACTTTAGTATTTCTGACAATAGTAATAAAGAATCAGAGAATGCCAGGTTTTGATTGGACAAACATGAACTTTGGTCTAAAAATTCTTTTATAAACTAGTGCGGTTAAATGTAAGAATTGCTGCTATTAAAGATGGTTATGTTAATGTAGCAGTCAGACTTGTGCTACAATTTTACAACAACAAAAAACATTGAGTTTTTGGGTTTTATTCTACAGGCCTTTCTCTGGGGAAACCCACCACTCTTCCTTCTCCACTGCCAGTGTGGAAGGCTGTGCCTTAAGTGCAACAGGTAGATGGATCATTGTGGTCAGGTCCTTGACTGGAAAGAAGGGGTGAAGTTTCCTAGCAAGCTGGATGTGAAAGGAGGCATTTTTAGATACTTCTACTACCTAGTTACCCAGAACCCTGAGACTTTACACCACTTTGATAGAGGGAGGCTGTATGCCTTCAGTGGAAGGGAGGAGACAACATTTTGGGTAGCTCTTCAAAGAGTTTCTCCTTTTCAACCAGCATTACTTCAGTCTTGCCTGGGTACGGCTTCAGCTCATCATCCAAGAGCTGATTTCTTGTAGGAATTCCAACATTTTAGTAGTAATGGTAGTTGCATCATTTCAGAATAAGATGTATACTTGTGTGCCATCAGCATACTATTGACAGCTGAGCCTGTAGTATTGTGCTGGCTTTGCTAGTGGAACTGAAGAGAAGAAGGGGGTAGCATGGATCCCTGTGGGACCCTGCAGGTGAAGGCCTTTGGAGAGAAGGAGCAGTTATTCATCACCGCTCTGAGCTCTGCTGCAGAGGAACAATTGCAGCTATTGTAGTGCTGGGACATCATCTCATGTGAAATCATGTAGGTATGTTAGCAATACCTTTTTGGTCCACTGTGTCAATAACTGCATAAAATTCCAGCAGTATGATCATGGAGATCTTATGGTCCTGGACACAGGCAAGAAGGTTGTCTTTTCATGCTACTAGAGCTGTCTCAGTAGCTGTGCTCTTGTCTGAATGCTTATTGTGAGGCATCCAAGATGTAGGCTGATGTTCTATGTTGTTGGTGCTTGATGGCTACTTCTTTCTCAGTTATTTTGCCCAGGAATAGGAGCTTTGAGATGAGATGGTAGTTAGAGAGGTCTTCAAGGTTGAGTGATGAATTCTTGAGAATTGGGCAACTATGGCAGTTTTCATGGAGTTTGGTAGGTATGCAGCTCTGATGGAGGAACTGGCTATCTCTATTAGTTACTCCTGAGGGCATTCTATGCCAAAAAAAAATAAAAATTCGGGGCCCAATATTTTAAAATTCTACAAATTTTATTTGTCAAATAAGTGTGGAAGCTCCAGCATGGTATTGAGGAGCACAGGCCACTGGCTGGCTGCACAGAGGTGGGAGATCACTCTGCAGCTCCCACCCAGGACATGAACTCAGCAGTAAGGTTGCACCCAACCCTGACACAGCGCAAGGGCTGGGTCTGCCCCAGAAATACCCCAGGGCTCTGTCCCTCTGTGCCAGATGCACAAGGTGTGGGCAGGCAGGTTCAGCCTGGCAGGATCCAAGTATGGAGGGGCTTAGTGTGGGGTGATCCAGGTGTGGGTTGAGAAGGTTCTCTGTGGGGCAGTCTGGGTGTAGGCAGCTCAGTGGGGGATCTGGGGAGGGGTGTGTGTGTGTGGTGGGGGGGTGGATCTGGATGCACAGAGGCTTATTGGGGGTGGGTCTGGGTGCAACAGTAATGGGACTCTGCAGGGGGGTCCAGGTGAAGGGAAGTGATTATTCCCCTCTATTCAGCACTGGTGAGGCCACAACTGGAGTATTGCGTCCAGTTTTGGGCCACCCACTACAGAAAGGATGTGGACAAATTGGAGAGAATGCAGTGGAGGGCAACAAAAATGATCAGGGAGCTGGGGCACGTGACTTATGAGGAGAGGCTTAGGGAACTGGGCTTGTTTAGGCTGCAGAAGAGAAGAGTGAGGGGGGGATTTGATAGTGGCCTTCAACTACCTGAAGGGGGGCGTTCCAAAGAGGATGAAGCGAAGCTGTTCTCAGTGGTGGTAGATGACACACAGAACAATGTGCAGTGGTCTCAAATTGTAGTGTTGGAGGTCTAGGTTGGATATTAGGAAACAGTATTTCACTAGGAGGGTGGTGAAGCACTGGAATGGGTTACCTAGGGAGGTGGTGGAACCTCCATCCTTAGAGGTTTTTAAGGCCTGGCTTGACAAAGTCCTGGCTGGGCTGATTTAGTTGGGGTTGGTCCTGCTTTGAGCAGGGAGTTGGACTAGATGTCCTCCTGAGGTCTCTTCCAACCCTAATCTTCTATGATTGATAAGGTGGTTGGGATTCAGGGGGGTGGGGTCTGGGTGTGCGGGTGGGGTCCAGGTGCTGGGGGAGTGGGACTCAGTGGGAGTGGGGATCCAGTTGCAGCTGGTTGTAGCTTGGTGGGGGTGGGGATCTGGATGTGGGTGGCTCATCAGGGTGGTCCAGGTGCAGGGGGAGTGGGGCTCATCGGGGGAGTTCTGGGAGTGTGTGTGGGGGGAACGTTCAGCAGGAGGGTCTGGGTATGAGAGGGTCTGGATGCACAGGGATTGGGCAGATGGGGGAGCAGCTCCCCATACAGTGATCCTTCCCCCTGCAGCTGAGGAGCGATCGTTGCAGGAAGCAGGATGGGGGAGTTTGCCGAGTTCCTGAAGCCTGGGAAGAAATCTGGGGGTGGGTCTAACCAGGCCCCGGATGCCGTGCAGGGGAAGAGGAAGTCCCGTCCTGCCCAGCCAGGACTAGCATCTGAGCTGGCTGTAGCGTAGGAGCCGCCAGCCGGGTCTTCCCTCGTCCCGCCCCCTGCCCCACAGTGATTTAGCTGCCCTGGGCACCCAAAACATGCAGCTGGGTAGGGTCACATGGCTGCTGTTGTGGCTTCCCTTTCCTTTCCTGTCAGGAAGTCATTTTTCTGTGGGGAAGCAAAGAAATCTGTGGGGGAAATTAATTCCTTAGAATTCTGTGCGTGTTCAGTGGCGCAGAATTACCTCAGAAGTCATTAGTAATGGGCATACTTGTTCTTGACTGGCTTTCCCCACCCAGGAAGGGAATGGATCCCTTTCACTGGTTGTGGCGCAAATATTTTTTCAGAGCTTCTTGAACTTTGGCATATGTGATGGGACCAAACTCTCTCAGGAGTGATGTGGATAACGTGATCCAGTGAGGGGTAGAATTTTCTTTCAGTTAGTTCCATACATATTCAGTTGGTCTTATCAGCGAAGCATGCTTTCAGTCTTCACACTTGTTAGCCCAGACATCAGAATCAAGACTTTGCTATCTCAGATAAGCCAGTTTATTAGGTGAAATAACTCTACTGGCCATGATTCTGCTGCATTGATTGTGGTGGAGAGAAGGCTTGTTTAACTGCATTGGTATAGTCCTGTAAGAGTTGTTTGTGCTATTGACAGATGGATTCAGATTTTTTTTTTTTAACCAGTTTTAACTTTCTGCCTGTGCATTTCATCTACTGTAGTTCATCTCTGAACATGGTGATCTTTGTCATTGTGGGGGGAGTGAACAGTTTGGGGCACTGACAGTGGATATTAGGCAATTGTACTGTTATACTGACTCATTAGCTTTATGTTTGTGTGTGTCATTCTTCTAGTGATTTCAGGAGCCTTCATGGGCACAACAGCTTTAGTTGGCTCTAGTGAGAAGGAGGGGATGGATTCAAATGGATAGCCGTCTTTGAGACACAGACCTAACAGTAGACACCTTTTATCCCCATTTGGTTCAGCTGCTTCCAACAGGCTGGCTCCTACATACTCCACTTCATGGCCGCCTCCTCACTGAGCTGCAGTTGGCTCAGCCTTCAGATGGTGACCACAGGTGTGTCCTGCCACATAGTTTGGCCATACTGAAAGCTTCCCATATAGATTCAGAATGGCTACTGAACACACATTATGACTACATTGGAATGCTTTACCTAGGGAGGTGGTAGAATTATATAGGCACCAATTACCCCCACCCCCTTTCCCAATTTTCACACTTGCTATCTGGTTACCCTAGGGCATATCAAGTGGTGTCCTGCAGGGATCAGTTCTGGGTTCAGTTCTGTTCAATATCTTCATCAGTGAGTTAGATAATGGCACAGAGAGTAGACTTATAAAGTTTGTGGATGATACCAAGCTGGGAGGAGTTGCAAGTGCTTTGGAGGATAGGATTAAAATTTAAAATGACCTGGACAAACTGAAGAAATGGTCTGAAATAGGATGAAATTCAATAAGCACAAATGCAAAGTACTCCACTTAGGCAGGAACAATCAGTTGTACACATACAAAATGGGAAATGACTGCCTAGGAAGGGATCTGGGGGTCATAGTGGATCACAAGCTAAATATGAGCGAAGTGTGTAACACTTGTTTTTTTTGTTCGTTTGTGTGCGTTTTTTTGCACAATAAACGTCATTCTGGGATGTTATAGTAAGAATTTTGTAAGCAAGACATGAGAAGTAATTCTTCTGCTCTACTCTGCGCTGATTAGGCCTCAACTGGAGTATTGTGTCCAGTTCTGGGCACCACATTACAGGAAAGTTGTGGACAAATTGGAGAAAGTCCAGAGAAGGGTCTAGAAAACATGAGCTATGAGGGAAGATTGAAAATATTGGGTTTGTTTTATCTGGAGAAGAGAAGACTGAGAGGGGACATAACAGTTTTCAAGTACATAAAAGGTTTGTAAGAAGGAGGGAGAAAAATTGTTCTCCTTAACCTCTGAGGATAGGACAAGAAGCAATGGGCTTAAATTGCAGCAAGAGAGGTTTAGGTTGGACATTAGGAAAAACTTGCTAACTGTCAAGGTCATAGGTGCTGAGTCCGTGGGTGCTCCAGGGCTAGAGCACCCATGGGGCGAAAAAAATTAATGGGTGCTTAGCACCCACTGGCAGCTAGTTACCCCCTCCCTCCCAGTGCCTACTGCCTGCTGCAATCAGCTGTTTTGCCATGTGCAGGAAGCTCTGGGAGGAATGGGGAAGAGCGGGGATGGGGCATGCTCAGGAGATGGGGTGGAACTGGACAGAAAGAGGCAGGAAGGGCAGGGGTGGGGATTTGGGAGAAGGGGTGGGGTGGAGGCAGGGCCTGGGGCAAAGCAGAGGCAGGAAGAGGCGGGATGGGGGTGGGGGCTTGAGGGGAAGCGGTTGGGTGGGGTAGGGATTGAGCACCCCCCGGGCCCAGAGGAAACTGGCGTCTGTGGTCAGGGAGGTTAAGCACTGGAATAAATTGCCCAGGGAGGTTAAGGAAACTCCATCATTGGAGATTTTTAAGAGCAGGTTAGACACACATCTTCAGGGATGGTCTAGATAAAACTTGTCCTGCCATGAGTGCAGGGGACTGGACTAGATGACCTCTCGAGGTCCCTTCCAGTCCTTCAATTCTATGATTCTACAAGGTACCATCCAGAGAAAACCACGGTCCTCAGAGAAGCTATTAATTGGGGAATATCTCCAGGCTGACTCCAACTAGGCTGGCAAGGTTTACTCTTCCTAGGCCAAACCTAGGATCAAAGAGGTTGCTAAAACTTTAAAGATGCTGGCCTAGGGAAGAAGCAGGGGTCAAGTGGGCTGTCAGCAGCTCCCTAGGGAGAGATGGAGACTGACACACTGAGAAGGAGATGCAGAAAGCAGGCTTTCTCTCCCAACTCAGAGATGGAGGTAACTGGGCTGAATGGAACTCACTAAGCTTGCAAGGAAAGAGTAACGTTTAGCTGGGGGGAGATGGGGAATATGTGTATAGGATTCTTTGTTTTATCCCTTGCTCTGAGTGCTGTGTGCCTTTGGTAAATAAGAGAGACAAGGAGGGTCAGGTAATATCTTTTATTGGACCAACTTCTGTTGGTGTGAGAGACAGGCTTTTGAGCCACACACAACTCTTCTTCAGGTTTGTGAAAGGTACTCCCAGAGTCACAGCAACATGCAAGGTGGAACAGATTGTTTAGCATAAGTAGTTAGCACATATTGTAAGGGACCATTCGAGGTAGAGTGGCCCATTAACACCTCTGCAGTTATAGGACAAAAAGAGGGAGGGTAATGGGTTACAGGTTGTTGTACTAAACCATAAATCCAGTGTTTTTCTTCAGGCCATGATTTTTAGTGTCTAGCAGAATAATGAATTTAAGCTCCCAGGTTCATCTTTTGAAGGTGTTGTGCAGGTTTCCTTTGAGGATGAGGACTGATAGGTATATAGAGTGACCGCTTTGTGAAAAGTGTTCATCTTCAGATGATAGGGTGTTTTTGTCTTTTATCATTTTCCTGTGTGAGTTCATTTGAGAGCACAGTGATTGTCTGGGTTCACCCACATAGTTGTTAGTGGGGCACTTAGTGCACAAAATGAAGTATACCACATGTTGTGATAGGCATGTGTGGGATCCATGGATCTTGAAAGGTGAATTATGGGGGACATTGTTGATCATTGTAGCAGTGGAGATATGTCTGCAGCTTTTGCATCTGATGTTCTGGCAGTCTGGTGCTGCTTTGAGTTGGTGTGTCCTGATCTGTGGGGTGTTTGCTTTTGATGATCTTGGAGAGGTGGGCTTGGGGGGAAGGTGAGGGGTGTTCTGAAAGCCAGAAGTGGGGGTTCAGGAAATATTTCTTTCAAGATGGGGGGCGGTCCTCATCAAGTATGGATTGTAGTTGTTTGATAGGGTGTATGGGTTCCAGTGTGGGGTGGTTAGTAACAACTAGGGGTCTGGAGTCGGAGGTGGTTTTATTTCTGTATTGAAGCAGGTTCTTTTGGGGTATTTGGATGGCCCATTCCATGATGCGATCTAATTCTCTAATGGAGTGTCCTTGTTTGGTGAAGGTGGTTTTAAGTGTGTTAAGGTATATATCCTGGACTTTCTCCTCAGAGCATATTCTGTGATACCTGAGTGCTTGGATGTTGACAACAGATTTCTTGGTGTGTTTGGGTTAGTTACCGGATCTGTGAAGGGAGGGGTGGTGATATTCTGGGTTTCTTGCATATGGTTGTCTGTAGGATTATATTGTTGAAGCTGACTGTGGTGTTCAGGAAGTTGATGCTAGTGTGGGAGTGTTCCAGAAAGAGTTTAATGAACAGGTGGTGGTTGTTGACATTGTGGTAGAAATCTATGAGGGAGTTTAAACCATATGTCAGAACCAGCTTTAATTAGCTTGCTGCGCACAGGTCCTGTGAGGAAAAGGGCTTATAAGTGCCAAACAGTGTTGGGCCTGTCACGTTAACACAGTTGGTAAACAGGGGGACTGCAGTCCAGAGATCTAGTCTGAATGGTAGGACCACATGGTTCCACCCAGAGAGGTGTGGAAGTAATGAAATCTTTCCCCAAAGGGGTGCCCTCGAGGCACTAAAAGGGGTCTAAGGCATGGCTCGCCTGTAAATTTGTTAGTCTCTAAGGTGCCACAAGTACTCCTCCTCCTTTTGCATGACACATGGCTAGCTCCTGAAGAGGGAGACTGAGGTCTACTAAGGGTAGTACAGAGATGATGACAATTAAATATTAACTAAATTTTCAGGCACTATACTAACAATGCGGAAAGTACCCAAAACGGGTAAGTGTACCAAAATCTATATAATGTAATTTGTTTCCTTTCATTATACCCTGTATTTATTTCATATATCTTCCTTAAAATCCTTAGGTTTGCACACAGAACCTAAGAACCTGAGAATTGTCATACTGGGTCAGACCAATGGTCCATCTGTCTTCCAGTACTGGCCAGTGCATGATGCTTCAGAGGGAATGAACAGAACAGAGCAATTATTGAGTGATTCATCCCTGATCATCCAGTCCCAGCTTCTGGTAGTCAGATGTTTAGGGACACCCAGAGCATGGGGTTGCGTCCCTGACCATGTTGGCTAATAGCCATTGATGGATCTATTCTCTGCGAACGTATCTAATTAACTATTTTTTGAACCCACTAATACTTTTGGCCTTCACAACAGTCCCTGGCAACGAGTTCCACAGGTTGACTGTGTAGCGTGTGAAGAAGCACATTTGTTTTATTTTAAACCTGCTGACTATTAATTTCATTTGGTGACCCCTGGTTCTTGTGTTATGTGAAGGGGTAAACAACACTTCCTTATTCACTTTCTCCACACCTGTCATGATTTTATAGACCTCTGTCATATCCCCCCTTAGTTGTCTCTTTTCTAAGCTGAACAGTCCCAGTCTTCAGAGGCGCCGACTCCATGGGTGCTCTAGGGCTGGAGCACCCACGAAAAAAAAATTAGCGGGTGCTTAGCAGCCACTGTCAGCCAAGCTCTCTGCCCACTGGTGGCCCCCGCCGATCAACTCCTCCCCCGCCCTCCCAGTGCTTCCTGCACACCATGGAACAGCTGTTCTGCGGCATGCAGGAGGTGCGGGGAGGAGTGGGGATGGGGTGTGCTCAGGGTAGGGGGCGGAAAGAGACTGGGAAGAGGTAGGGTGGGGATGGAGTGGGGGCAGGAAGAGGAGGGCAGTGGTGGGGCCTTGGGGGAAGAGGTGAGTGGGGGCGGGGCCTGGGGTTGAGCACCCCTGGGGAAAACTAGAAGCTGACGCCTGTGCCGGTCTTTTAAACCTCTCCTCGTATGGAAGCTGTTCCATATCCCTAATCATTCTTGTTGCCCTTTTCTCTACCTTTTCCAATTCTAATGTATCTTTTTTTGAGATGGGATGACCAGAACTGCATGCAGTAATCAAAGTGTGGGTGTACCATGGATTGATATAGTGGCATTATGGTATTTTCTGTCTTATCTATCCCTTTCCTAAAGGCTCCTAACTGGATATACAAGTAAACAATGGAAGGAAATTATCTATCTCAACATTTTTTATTGCCACCATTCACTGTGGTATCTCAGTGCCTTCGACATAAAATCAATAGCAAAGTCCCTGGTGAACTTCCTGGAATCTCTGGCTCTTCTCATTTTTCAGTAAAAATTCTGCTATGTCTATCTCTTGGTTTGGGTTGGTTGGTTGATTTGTTTGCCACAGGTTTTTATTGTTGTTTTTGCTGAGGTGAGGGCAGGGCGAGTGTCGGATAAATGGTGGTATCAGTGTTGTGAGTGTCATTCTTGTTGTGGTGGAAAGGCTTTCTCAAAGAGGAAGGTTTGGCAGCATTTCCTAAAGACAGACTTGATTTCCCTTATAAGTTTGTTTCATAGCTGGATCCCCTTGACTGAGACTGTTTCTCTCCAGCACTCATGCTCTTCATCCCTGGCTTTGTGATCTGCCTGGTCCCAGGGAAGCACAGCTGTCTCAGTGGTTCTTAGACTGAAGCTCGATTTTCAGTGTAGCTAGGGTTTGACCCATTAATTGCTTTGAAGATTAGGACAAACTTTTTAAAGTGGCACGTGAAAATAAGTGGGAGCTTGCGCACAAGTTGAGAGATAAACTTGATATTTTCATGTTTATCTATCAAAGTAATAGGCACTCTAGAAATTCCCAAGGTAAAATGAATGAAGATTAAAATCTTTTCTTCCACACTGGCTGTGTAGCTAACCAGAGAGGGGGAAAGAATCCTGTCCCAGTGAAGAGCAACAAGAGCTGTCAGTAGCTCCCAGTGCTCCATGCAGGATGGGAGAGGTCCAGAGGCTCCATGTAACAGCAGAACATGAGACACAAGTATCAGACCTAAAGAAAATGTTTGTATAAGCCTTAGGAAAGCAAAAATGTTGAATTACCCCTCATTGTATCCTAGATATGAAGGACTGTGGACAAGACTGTAAGCAACTTAAAATATGCTGCAGCCCATTACATTCTGTTTTAACCCTTGGTTTATATGTTCTTGGTACTATTGAATATCTTGTGCCTTTTCCTCTGTGTGGGGAGGCATTGTTTATACCCCAGTCCTCCAGTATTCATGATCATGTGTTGTATATTCTTTGCCACAACAATCCAGCTATTGACTATATGGCCTTTAATTCATCTTATGGTTTTTATAGCTTTCTCTTGAACTGATTTCCTTGTTTCTTTGCTGATTTCATATTTCAGTTCATTTTAAAACCACAGATGGGCTGGAGCTGCATAGTTTGGATCCAGATTAGAAACTAAACTGTCCTGAAGCTTGGAGGCAATTAGAAACTCTCTGCTGGCAATCAAATTTTTCCCTCTGTTCTGTTACTCTGATTAACCAGATACTACCACTGTGTGGAATAATTCTACTGGTACCTGGGGAAGTCTTTCTGAACAATTTGCTGCTACTCAGGTGTTGCTGAAGGATTGATTACAGATAAGCTATGACTGCCTCAGGAGAGTGCAGTAAAAATCGTGCTCTCCTCTTCTGATTTACCCCATAGCAGTGACAAAGCCTGAAAAGGAGTGGGCTAAAGCAAATGAGGGTTGGCTATAGATACACGAGAAAAAAAGTTATTTTGTGGAAAAGAAGGGGACAATCTGACAGTCAAGTCCCCCTAATTTTCTTGTTCCTTTAACCTCCTGGCTTTTCGTTCTGTCACTGTGTCTCTTAAGTGCAGTGAATGGTAGTTTTTTGAGAGCTATGTCTTTGGCATGGTTGCTGCTTCTGCAACAGTGACATACAGTAGCAGTCATGAATTTTATACCTTAGCAGTCAGTGGGGAGCATTAAATTATAACGCTGTACTGCAGAAATACCTACCAAAAACACAGTCACCAGAAAGCCCCGTTCCATTTAATAGAGCTGTGGGGATCCTGGACTGATTCTGATCATATCTGGGAGCTTGTGCCTTTACTGTATTTAACTTGCTTGGCTTCACAGCAGCTAGCCAGCCCTAGAGGCAAGGTACTCAAGATGGAAAATAAGAGCAAGGAAGCTGCACGGCTCAAACTAAAACAAGTGATGTTGTGTTGGATGCCTGCAGATATCATTGATGACATTTTTCTTTTTAACCCAGCTGGCAGGACGGGGAGAAGGTGGTTATACAACCTTTATGCTCCCTCAGTCTCCAGGGCAACCAGAGGCCAGTTTAGCTTCTGGTGTAAATTAGAGCAGCCTTAGGATAATCTCATTTTCAGTGGCTTGTAATGGCCCTCAAGGGGCCCCTCCACTGGCCAGTGGGTGCTGTCTTCACCAGCTGGGGATTCTCAGACATATGGCCCCTTCACACTGGCAGCATAGTTGCATGGACCAAACTTTGGTCCTGGAGCTTGACTTTTGCTTCAGGAGTTGACGTGTAATTTCACTAAACATGAGAGAGAGCCAGAGGGGTCCATATAAGTCTCTCATTTAACGTCTAAACTCTCCCTGCCCAATGCCAGAGTATTTGGTGTCCCCTGGAGCGGATCCTAAAGCCCTGCCACACCCATCCCAGTTAGATATTCTAGGGTAAACATCCACAGAAGCAGACAATAGTGTGGTGGTGGTGGTGGTGGTGGTTGAGGTTTGGGGTTAAGTTAAATACGAGCAGGGGGTTCAGAATTGCATATGGGAGTGGTTCCCTGAGCTCAGGCAATTAGAGGAGCTTGATTAAGCTCAGAACCTTAAAAACAGGCTAGCCTTTTTTCAGGAAGGGGGAGAACGGGGTTTGCTGACCAGGACTGCTGGAGACAGAAGAATTGCTCTGTTTGTTTTGCTTTATATTCATGATTTGGAGTTTACAGTGTAAGCTGAATGAAGGTTACAGACTTTGCTGGTTCTTGTATTGGACAAGAACTTTATAAATAAATGAGAAACCTGAAGGAGTGTTTCACTGGTTGGTTTGTTTAATCAAACTCACTGTGTATTCTCTCCAGCTGCTTGGACTGTGGTCACACCACTCCCATGCTCCCTTTTTCTGTAAGGAAGGCTGTTTGCGCTTTTGGGAAGGAGCCATCCCAACATTTTATTAAGGAAACATTATGAGAAAGTTAAATGTGACCCAGTTGCTGCTGACGTGCTTTTAAAAGGTGTCACTACATCAAGAGTGCTTGCTATAGACCCAGCCTTTCTAGATAAACAAGGTAACCCAGTAGGGCTTCTCCAGTTCATAGTTCTCTATGATCCACTGCTCTTGGATTTTTCAGTAGCATATAACACACCTTGGAAAGCTCCTACAGGTTCCTTGCTTCTTTTGTTTTTATATTCTACAAAAGTCGGAGTGGAAATGACTGGAGGGTGTTTTAATAACTTTCCCCTTTTGGAAGGAGTCAGACAGATCTATCAAGCTCAATGTACTGTCACATGTAGATAGCTCATAGTTTAACATTTCAGGGAAAGTGAGGTGGGGCACTATTACTGTTTTAAAAATCTTCTCTCAGGAAACATACGTCCTGGTGTAAAGAAGAAACAGTACTTTATATTCCTCAAATCATTCTGGGGGGGAATACATAATCTTGTCGAACAGCCATGTGTTGATGGCACAAGATCACCGTAACCCCAATGTTCCTCTTGTGTCCGAATGGTTAATAAGTCACCTCTCTTCACTCGCTTATCTTTGAAAACTCACAGCGAGCGGGGGAGGTCCCGGATGACTGGAAAAAGGCTGATGTAGTGCCCATCTTTAAAAAAGGAAGGAGGAGGATTCAGGGAACTACAGGCCAGTCGGCCTCACCTCAGTCCCTGGAAAAATCATGGAGCAGATCCTCAAGGAATCAATTTTGAAACACTTAGGAGAGGAAAGTGATCAGGAACAGTCAGCATGGATTCATCAAGGGCAAGTCATACCTGACTAACCTAATTGCCTTCTATGATGAAATAACAGGCTCTGTGGATGAGGGGAAAGCAGTGGACCTGTTATTCCTTGACTTCAGCAAAGCTTTTGATACGGTCTCCCACAGTATTCTTGCCAGCAAGTTAAAGAAGTATGGGCTGGATGAATGGACTATAAGCTGGATAGAAAGCTGGCTAGATCGTCGGGCTCAACGGGTAGTGAACAATGGCTCCATGTCTAGTTGGCAGCTGGTATCAAGTGGAGTGCCCCAAGGGTCGGTTCTGGGGCCGGTTTTGTTCAATATCTTCATTAATGATCTGGAGGATGGTGTGGATTGCACCCTTAGCAAGTTTGCAGATGACACTAAACTGAGAGGAGTGGTAGATACGCTGGAGGGTAGGGATAGGATACAGAGGGACCTAGACAAATTAGAGGATTGGGCCAAAAGAAGTCTGGTGGGGGTTCAACAAGGACAAGTGCAGAGTCCTGCACTTAAGATGGAAGAATCCCATGCACTGCTACAGACTAGGGACTGAGCAGCTAGGCAGCAGTTCTGAGAAAGGGACCGAAGGGTTACAGTGGACAAGAAGCTGGATATGAGTCAGTGTGCCCTTGTTGCCAAGAAGGCTAATGGCATTTTGGGCTGTATCAGTAGGAGCATTTGATTATCACAGAATTAGGTTGTTTTGGATGTCTGCAGGAACCAAAGTCAATGGCTTTAGGTAACCCAATCTCACTGGTACTTAACAATACAAATGTCAATTCCTTTAAGTTTTACCTCCACCATGCTCTGATCGAAAGGCTGACTGGAATGGGTAGGGAGGAATCAAAAGGGGTGGGGCGATTAAATAAAGAACTTTAGCATAGTTCCCCTTGACCCTAAAGCTGAGAGAGAGAGAGAGAGAGAGAAGCAGGGTCTGTAGGGAAGCAGACACCCCCATTTCTGGGGACCAGGATTCTGCCTGGGATGGGGTAGGCTTGCCTGAACTTTGAAGGAAATGCTAAGCTTTAAGTAAGACATATGCATGTTGGCCCTTTTGTTAACCTTTTTTCTCTGAATGATACATTCCTGTGGAAAGGGTGCACCTGAGAGAGACCTAAGAGGGGTCAAAGGTGCAGCTGACCCTGAACACTGCTTCATTGGTTACCAGGGGAGTGAAATAAAACAAAATAATAAATCCTGAAGAAGAGCTCTATGTAAGCGCAAAAGCTTGTCTCTCTCACCAACATAAATTGGTCCAATAAAAGATATTACCTCACCCACCTTGTCTCTCTAATATCTTGGGACAAACACAGGTACAACAATGCTGCATAAAACAAAAATGTAGCAGTCCTGAACTTACATTTTCCCAGACCTAAAAGAAACTCAAACCTCAGAAGATACATGCTCTGCTCTAAAGCTAGAGCACATGTTTGAAGTCTGAGCCTGGACCATCCAATATGAATACATCATTCATTTAATTGTTTGTCTAAAAACAAAATTATACTTACTAACAAAAACATCCAAGAACCAAAGTAACCACTCTCAGGATGAGGGAGCTATCAACGTGCTAATGAACTGTACTTTACAAGGGTATTTATGCAGATTATGAAGGCCCTAATTAGTTTTGATGAGAAAAGGATGTGGAGACCAATTTTAACAACTCCTCATTTCACAGGATCAACAAGTTCTGTGAAAAGGGTCAATACCATTAGTTTTGCCCAAATGCAAATTGGGAGCAATATTAAAAAACTGAATTTACAGAGAGGGGTAATGAACCTAATCAAATATGTTGTAATTTGGGAAATATAATTGTGATGGCGCATCACTGATAAGTTAAGGTGCCACATTTTAATAGCAAGTTTTTAAAGCTGGTACAAAGCCCTGAACAGACTAGAAATGGCCTTTCATATTACAGAGGAGGTACCCATGGAAAACCCCTTAACTAGGTTATGACAAAAGTTGGAGACTTGAAGATGCTTACTTACCCTGAATGCAATTTTAAAGGAGTCATGGGGAACAGACTAAGAGGGACTTACGGTTTGCTGCTATCAGAGACGGAAGCAAATCAAGACCCTAATTCTTCAATGAGCTCTGGGTGGACAGAGCTCTGTTCCTGTAAAACCCACCGGTCAATATGTGTTGTGTGTCCCACTCTGCTTAATCCCTGGAGGATGTGAGTCTGTTACAGCACTTTGCCCTCAAGTTGTAGACTTGAGTGTAAATGTTCAAAAGTGAGAGCTTCCAGCTTGAGGCAGCTGCCGTTGGCCTAAGGATTTTTTGGGCAAAAACAAAAATCCAGAGCGTCAGCACAAAAGTTGTGACATTTGTGCTTCCGGACAAACCATGGAAATAGTGGGTGACTTCATCAATCTAGGCACTAAACTGTCATCAACTGGGCTCAGCCATGAAGGGCCTGCATAGGGTCAGGAGCCAAAAGAAGGTGAAACTATATACAAAAGTACAGATTTATCAAACTTGCGTACTTCCAATCCTCTTATATGGCTCTGAAACATGTACGCTACTTAAATAAGACATCAGGAATGTGGAGGCATTTCATATGCGTTGCCAGAATGACTATTGGGTATAAAGTCAAACCGTCTTATCACTTATAAGGATGTATCGAGAACTGGCCTTGACTGGAATGAAGTCATCATTGGCCACTGCTGGCTGGCCCTTTTTGGTTATGTTGCTCATCTTGGAGACAAAGTCCTCGCTCATTGAGCTCAGAAGATCGGACTTGAGGTCAGGAGGGGACCCTGCCTGATCATGGACTGGTGGCGGTCATGCGATCACCTGCAATTAAGCTGGCTGCACCAGACTAGTAATATCGTGGGTACTTCAATTTTTAGGTGCCAAACTCGGGATACCTTAAAGAGGCCTGATTTCAGAAAGTATTGAGCATCCACCCTCTGAAGGTAAGGCTTCTTTGAAATATCTCAAGTTGATCACCCACAAAATTAAGAGAACCAAAATCACTGGTCACTGTTGAACATTTAGGCATTATGCCTGGAGGTCCCTGGTTCAGTTGTTGGTGTCAGCCAAGATGGTGACTATCCCATCTACACTGAGCCCCACTGTAACTAACGAAGGAGTGGGGTCTGATATTCGGAAATGTATAGTTTTAGAAAACTAGTTACTAACTACAGGTTTCAGAGTAGCAGCCGTGTTAGTCTGTATCCGCAAAAAGAAAAGGAGTACTTGTGGCACTTTAGAGACTAACAAATTAATTTGAGCATAAGCTTTTGTGAGCTACAGCTCACTTCATCAGATGCATGCAGTGGAAAATACAGTAGGGGGATTTTATATACACAGAGAACATGAAACAATGGGTGTTACCATACACACTGTAACGAGAGTGATCAGGTGAGGTGAGCTATTACCAGAAGGAGAGGAAAAAAACCTTTTGTAGTGATAATCAAGGTGGGCCATTTCCAGCAGTTGACAAGAACGTGTGAGGAACAGTAGGGGGGAAAATAAACATGGGGAAATAGTTTTACTTTGTGTAATGACACATCCACTCCCAATCTTTATTCAAGCCTAATTTAATGATGTCCAGTTTGCAAATTAATTCTCTAAGGTGCCACAAGTACTCCTTTTCTTTTTGTAGTTACTAACTAGTGTGTAACTAAAATAACCAGCCTAGTTGGCTATACTTTTGCATAGTAATTAGTTCTGATTTTTTATTCTGTTTTTTTTTTTTAACCAATTCTTTATTTTCCTCTAGTAAACTTGTTATTAAGGCAACCTGAATTGAAACTGGTGATGGTGACGGTTATATTAGAGGTGTGACACTGACAAACTGGTCAACTGGTGCATGACCCATAACAACTTAACAGAAGGCATTGAGAGGGTAAACAGGGCCGTTCCTTGTAGATAGTTATCAAAGCCATGTTAAGTAGACTAGAATGTTTAATATGTAGGCCAATATTGTTAGAGAATTAAGAGTAGATACTAATTGTATTCATCTGTGTTTACCTATATCTTGTTAGAAATTTAACAATGTGATCTAATTAGCTTGTAGATGCTAAAATCCTGTTCTTGTCTTTAATGATTCATTACTGCATTCTATTGATTTAGAGATCAGAAGGGGATATTATAATTTAAATGATACTTGTGGTGTAATAATGTTATTGTCCTCATTTCTCTTCGGAACTTGTAACTCCACATAATAGTAAACTACCTGTGAACTCTTGGAATGGCTGTTGCTTAACGTATTATCTGAGAAAGGACCCATGGAATGGAGATCAAACTGTCAGCTCACTTTCATCAAAACCAACGTGGTGGAGTTACCTGTCAGCGCCCAATTTGCTTCAGCTTCAAAGGAAGCTTCAAGCCTGATCCTTTTTTATCTCAGATCTGTTTAAACTTAGACAGGGAAAGTCTAAGTCACAAAATGGAGGTCTCCAGATATACTCTGGATTCACCCTGGAATTCTCGTGGAAGAATTTGAACAAACGGTGCACATGGTCTGCCTGTTGGACTATAGCACTTTAAATTGGTTCTAGGACTTTTACAAATCAGCAGCCTCACCATCTCTGCTGTGGAACTGACCTAAGAACTTTGCTCATATCTGTATATTGATCTCTTAACTGTATATCAAACTCTTTCTTTTTTCTTCTTTATTAACTAAATCTATTAATAAAATCAGCTGTAAGCGTGTATTTGGGTGAGATCTGAAATATTCATTGACCTGGTGGCAGTCTCTTGAGATTGGTAGAACTTTATATATGGTGAATAAGGGTTTTAGTAACCCCTCACTATATTAGACTTGGCTGTGTGGGTGGGAGCCAAAAGCTGGATTGCTTAAAGGGGACTGTATTTTATCTTTTTGATAACCAGTATGATATTACAGAAGCTGTTTGCCCTCCATTAAACATTCTCAGTGTGCCCCCCTCCAGGCCGCACTGTCACAAGGGGACTATCAGCTATAATTGTCTTCTGTCCTCAAAGGAGGTGGAGAGATATCAGTTTAAGCCCTCAAAGGGCTCACTCACAGGAAGTGGCTATCAAGAAGAAGTGCTAGCTGGTGCCACATTTTTTGAATGTGTTCTAAATTTGGCAAAAAGAGTTCTGCTCTTCTTAGATCACCAACAACTACACCTGCAATAATCAGAAAGAAATAGCTGAAATAGAAAACTGTTGTGAGTCTCCAGTTTTAATACATTTCGTTCTGTGTGTGCCAACCACTTATAACGAGATGTGATCACTTACCAGTCAAAAATCCAGTGTGGTGTACTTAATATTTGTAAAGTTGATATTGATTTGTAGGCTCACACAGACTTTTTAAAATTAAGTTTAAATTACTTGAGCCAGAAAGGTTTTGGACAGATGTGCTGCGAACTGTTGATATGGCTCGTTCGATATTAACACTCCATTAAAATGGATGGGGGAAGGTCATCTGTGTTGTTGCTGTATTGATTCAGTGTACCTGGCAGCTGAGCAGAAAAGGTGTCAGTGCATTGATTTAGAATGGTACTAGAGGGCTAGAATATTGTTGGGTTTTTTAAATTTGAAGCAAGGAGAATCTCCTTAAAACAACAAATTCTAAATAATCTGAAACCTTGAATTTTTGGAGCTCCTCGCTACTATTGTCTCCCTGCTGACACCATTAAGCTGTCTAGGGCCAAAATCTGGTTTGATTTGCACCCATATGATCCCATTAATGCCAGAGTGTTTAAAAAAAAAAAAAAAAAAAAAAAGTAAACCAGAGCAATTTGGTTCTAGAGAGAATTTGGTTCTAGACTTTAATCTAGGAGTAGTAATTCTGCAGTGTATTAAGTCACATCCTACCCTGGTGAAGCTCTTTTGAGGAAAATAAAGTTACACCATGAATGAATATGACCCATTACATCCTTGTCTCATTCTGACTCCTGATTCTCTTCTTGGTCAGTAATCTTCTGTAATTTTCTCTGTGCTTGCTCACATGCCCTCTCTCCGGGTAGTAACGGCTATAGCTGTATACAGTTTCGTTATGAAACTCACGTGGTTTTTGAAGTTTGTAAGAAACATGACCATGTTTTGAAATTTTTGTTTGCTTGGTTTTGCACTAAACTTGAACAAAAATGTAATTTAATGGTTTTGATTGGAAACCAGTTGAAAATGGGCAATTGAAGCTGAGTTTCATTTAGATTTTTGTGGTTAATTTCAATCCCAAAATTCAAAGCAAACTTTGGTTATAAAACCACATGAGCTAAAAGCAAAGAGAACTCTCACAAATGCACACAGTCCAAATCAGTGAGTCTTGCTCAGTTGTCTTATTCCTATACACTAACACACAACTGCCTATTCCAAACAATGCTCTCTGGTCTTAAGAGAAGACCTCTGCTTATAAAAATGGATCAAATTCATCCCTGAGGCAAGCTTGCTGAAGTTAATGGCATTGACATAATAAACATGTTTTGTGCTGCAGTTTTTTTTTAACAGATTTATGGCAGGACTGTACATCCAACTTATCTATATGAACAGTTAGTTTGCGGTAAGATGGGGTATAAATGTACCTCACAGTAGCCTGCTGTATGCTACTTTTCCATTTGGACCCAGAAATTGCACACTAAAAGTTCAATAGTCTGCTTTGATCTTCCTGCTTTTAAACAGAAGTAGATCAAAGCGCAATATGGAACTCTTTGCACACAATAGTAGGGTCCACACTGACAGTTAGTGCACGGCAGGCTAGTTCAAGGTAGATTTACCCTTCAGCTTGCCACACACCGTTTGTATAGATTCCATATAGACTGGAAGTTGTGGTTACGCAAGAAATGCAGGATTGGACCCTTGCAACCTGTTTGTGCACTGCATCATGCCACCACTAAATCTAGTATGTTCCAAGACCACCCTGCTTCTCAAGCTCAGCTTCAGAGTGCGTGCTTTCTGAGTGGAGGAAGGAACGCTGTCCACCTCTTACACCTTTTGGGGTAAATCTGTGGTGTGAGGAGAGCAAGACTCTTAGCTTCAGTAAGAGCACAAGAAATGAGCATGTGTACAAAAGTGTCTTGGAAAGACTGGTGGTGTTTGAGGATCCACTGGATCACCGATCAATACCAGTAGTTGGTCAAGCGCCTTAAGATGGCCTGCTGCCAAACCAGGGATGAGACCCACGCTTCAGGGAATGAGCTATCTAGTTGCCAGTTCTACAAGGAAGTTATTGGGTGCTGGGAACTACACCAAGCACAGAGCCCATAGGACTGTTTGACAATCTCCTGAGTGGGGATGGTGTGCTTATTTTTTCATGATCAGTGGAACTAGAGTCAGGGGGCCCATGTTCTCTAAAGGGACTGTTATTGATGGGACACCAGGGAAACAGGGGGTTAGGTGGGAAGGAACACAGCCACAAAGAGAAGTGCACAGGATTTAATGAAGTTCCACTTGTTCAATTTAACCTGCATTCAGCTTTACATCTGCAAATGGAACATGGCAGCAACATCTAAGAGGTGAGTTTTCTGCAGTGCAGCAACCTGGAAATGTGAAGCCCTCTGGAGCCCTGGATTTTGCAGACATAACCTAGCCCAGCGATAGACATCATGGAAAGAGGAGTTCAGGCTGTTCACAGACCTGGCCATGCAGGATGACAATAACAGTAAGAAAGCAAAACACTTATTTTACCTTATTGGGGAGCATGGAAGAAAGATTTGCAATGCACTGAAGCTCACCCCTGCCTCAAGCTTCACAGCAGTGCTAACAGTCCTGGGGGGTGTATCGTTCCCCAAACAGAATGAAACTATGGAGCAATACAGGTTTTTCACTAGAGAACAATCCGAAGGGCAGGGGATAGACCTCTATATTGTAGCCTTACACACACTGGCTGCTACATGGAATTTCCCTAATTCAGGACAGGATAGTCTGTGGCATTACCTGCAGGGGCAGTTGCTCCAGAAAGACAATCTCACATTAGACAGATGCTTAGACATGGGGCATGCAGCAGAGAAAGGATGAAAGCCATAGGAGGCACAAACACCCCCCAGCAGTTCATGCAGTGAGACAACAGCAAAGGCGAGCAGGTGGCCAGAGTTCCATACCCATTGGGAGATGCTGGGTCAGATGAATGCATATTACGTTTTCACCAAAGGGTAGCATGTGTGGCAGGGCCGGCCCACAATATTTTGGCACCTGAGGCAGGGAGCTCAAATGATGCCTCCATGCCCCCTCGCTTGGGCCAAAACTTTGAAAGGTGTCTTGTGCCCTCCACCATCTCTGTGCATCTAGAGCAGAGAGAATACATATGCACCAGCAGCAGACACAATTTTCTACACTCTAGGTCCTAGTGGCGCCCCCCGTACAGTCAGGCACCTGAGGTGGCTGCCTCAGTTCGTCTCATGGTGAGGCCAGCCCTGATGTGAGGTGTCTGCTAAGAGCCAGTAACCCACTGGTCATCATACTCGTTATGAATTCTGTGTATGGATAATATTTAAGGAGTTATGTATCTATATTAGAAATTATGTTGTCAAAGCCATGGAATTAAGGCAGGTAACCAAGAGGTTATATCTATGAAAGTAAGGGGCAATTATTGAGTGATCCATCCCCAGTCGTCCAGTCCCAGCTTCTGGCAATTGGAGGTTTAGGGACACCCAGAGTATGGGATTGCGTCCATGACCATCTTGGCTAATAGCCAGTAATGATCTTATCCTCCAAGATATTAATATCACAGCTTTTAAATCTTAGTCTAGACAAGGCCACAGTTACTTTGTTTGGATGTGATGGGAGAAAATGTAAAGTCCACATCTGGAGTAAAATTTTCAAAAGCACCTAAGTTCCATCTTCAAAAGTGACTTTGGAGCCCAGATTTAATTAAAATTCAATGGAATTTAGGCTCTACATCATGCTGGTGCTTTTGAAAATGTTTTCCGTAGTCTAAAAATCTTACAGTAGCTTACTTTTCATAAGAATGATGTCTTAGTCTAAGCCTCTGTGATCCTGAAACATTAAGATGTAAAATTCCTTAATCCTGTTTATCTGTTACCTCTCCTGGAAGGATTTAAAAGCCCCAGAAGTTTCTTCAGAACCTTTTCTTGGTTCTGAGATGTTCTTATCCATTTACAAAAAATAATCAATACCATGTAGCTTGTGTTGGTTAGTTATGACTGGTCACATGTGTTGAATTTTAAATACTGAGTATTGAATACTCACAGCAAACTGTGATTAATACATTTTGGGGGAAAATCTGAAATATTTCATTTCAGAAATATGAGTAAATTGAATTAATGATCTGTTTGTGAACATTCCCAGAGCAGAAAGAAGCTCTATTCACTGTGATGTATTAGCTGAACTCTACTAGCTATCGGATTTGTTGTTGCTACAGCCAGAGTCTCTGACAAACTGTACGCTTATATTTGTGAAACAAAATTATTAGTGGTAATGGTAACTCTGGGAGCATATTTGTATGGGTGAAAGGAAGAGAAAGATCTTATTCTGTTGCTGACATTTGTTCTTCAGTATATTCTGTTTCCTGGCAACATGAACTGGATGAAAGATATCTCTTCGTCTTTAATAAGTTAACAAAATAAAGGTTGAAAGGAGCGAAGGAATAAATTATACAATTTGGCTCAAAAATTGATTTCAGCTTTATGTATTATCAGAGCAGTGTGAGACCAATAATTGCATTACTGTTAGTTATTTTTAATTCCTATATTTGAAGGGCAATAACAGTATAACCAAATAATGCTTTCTAGTTCCTCTGGTTGACTGCAGCTGGGAGTGTCAGGTTGTATTAATATTAATCACTGGGGCGAAGTTTGCAGTTTTATGGTGTGAGCCCTCTTCAAGCCTCATGTATCATAGTGACCTTTCTTCCAGTAAAAGGGGTCTGGATGTGAAATGTTCTGGAAAAAGTATGCACTGTTCCTGAATCAGGCAGGATGGTCTCAATGGAGAGATATTAAGTGTTGCCTTTCCCATGCTTCCAAACCAAGCTTGCCCAGAGAACAAGATACTGAAATGGATCTCTGGGCCATCCTGCAATTTTGTTTTACTGTAGATTTTTAAATTTGCTTTTAATTTTTATTTTCTTTGCAAAATAACATTAACGAGTAAAATTAAAAAATATATAACTTTGAAAAAGCCAGCAACTTCCTTTTGGTTTTTGTAAGAATGTTTCTTGCTAATTACTTGTGGTGTTTGTGGAATACAGTTTCAAAGAACTGCAGAGATTTTAGCAACATGACTGCCATTAACATTATAGTTAAGCTTGGTAGAATTTGATTTTTATTTTATAATTTTGACAGATATTGATTGTTTATTTTAAGCATCTTTTTATTTTTATTGATTTAAATTTTCACAGTTGCAGGAAATTTTTCCGGGTGATCAGACAATTTAATGACAATAAATGTTGAGATTCAAAAATTAAAGTTTTATAACCTTTAAAACATAAATTTTCAAAATCACGTGTCAAAATATACAAGCTAAATATCCTTAAATCAAATGTTGTTCAGTTTTTAAGCAGCATTTTTCTTATTTTGTGTATCTGTAAATGTTGCTTATTATTGATGGAAATATTTTTTCTCAGTTTGTGTGTGTATGGTGAAATTGATGTTTACTGACATTTACCAATAAAAATCTACTTCTTCAAGCCTAATGATAATAAGTCATGAGGCAGAAAGCCTGAATGAGTATTTTTGTTAGGGGGAAGGATTAGTTGAGGATGTTAGGGAGATTCCCAAACCTGAGCCGTCTTTTGTAGGTGACAAATCTAAGGAATTGTCACTGATTGAAGTGTCACTAGAGGAGGTTTTGGAATTAATCGAGAAACTTAACAATAACAAGTCACCGGGACCAGGTGGCATTCATCCAAGAGTTCTGAAAGAACTCAAATGTGAAATTGTGGAACTATTAACTATGGTTTGTAACCTGTCCCTTAAATCAGCTACTGTACCCAATGACTGGAAGATAGCTAATGTAATGCCAATATTTAAGAAGGGCTCAAGAGGTGATCCTGGCAATTACTGGCTGGTAAGTCTAACGTCAGTACCGGGCAAATTAGTTGAAACAATAGTAAAGAATAAAATTGTCAGACACATAGAAGAACATAAATTGTTGCGCAAAAGTCAACATGGTTTCTGTAAAGGGAGATCATGTCTTACTAATCTATTAGAGTTCTTTGAGGGGGTCAAAAAACATGAGTGGACAAGGGGGATCCA
Source organism: Chelonia mydas (assembly GCF_015237465.2). Classification (NCBI taxonomy): domain Eukaryota; kingdom Metazoa; phylum Chordata; order Testudines; family Cheloniidae; genus Chelonia; species Chelonia mydas. The sequence goes on from NC_051246.2 coordinate 74,679,127, forward strand.
GTGGATATAGCGTACTTAGATTTCCAGAAAGTCTTTGACAAGGTCCCTCACCAAAGGCTCTTACATAAATTAAGTTGTCATGGGAAAGAGGGAAGATCCTTTCATGGAGTGAAAACTGGTTAAAAGACAGGGAACAAAGGGTAGGAATAAATGTTAATTTTCAAAATGGAGAGGGGTAACTAGTGGTGTTCCCCAAGGGTCAGTCCTAGGACCAATCCTATTCAGCGTATTCATAAGTGATCTGGAGAAAGGGGTAAACAGTGAGGTGACAAAGTTTGCAGATGATACTAAACTGCTCAAGATAGTTAAGACCAAAGCAGACTGTGAAGAACTTCAAAAAACTCACAAAACTAAGTGATTGGGCAACAAAATGGCAAATAAAATTTAATGTGGATAAATGTAAAGTAATGCACATTGGCAAAAATAACCCCAACTATACATAAATTAGCCCCCATCATATTGTATCTACAACTAATCAGGAGAAAGATCTCGGAGTCATCATGGATAGTTTTATGAAGACGTCCACACAGTGTTAGGGATGTTAGGAATCATTAAAAAAGGGATAGAGAATAAGACAGAGAATATTTTATTGCCCTTATATGAATCCATGGTATGCCCACATCTTGAATACTGCGTGCAGATGTGGTCTCCTCATCTCAAAAACGATATACTGGCATTAGAAAAGGTTCACGGAAGGGTAACTAAAATGATTAGGGGTTTGGAACGGGTCCCATATGAGGAAAGATTAAAGAGACTAGGACTTTTCAGCTTGGAAAAGAGGAGACTAAGGGGGGATATGATAGAGGTATATAAAATCATGAGTGGTGTGGAGAAAGTGAATAAGGAAAAGTTATTTACTTGTTCCCATAAGAACTCGGGGCCACCAAATGAAATTAATGGGCAGCAGGTTTAAAACAAATACAAGGAAGTTCTTTTTCACTCAGAGCACAGTCAACCTGTGGAACTCCTTCCCTGAGGAGGTTGTGAAGGCTAGGACTATAACAGGGTTTAAAAGAGAACTGGATAAATTCATGGAGGTTAAGTCCATTAATGGCTATTAGCCAGGATGGGTAAGGAATGGTGTCCCTAGCCTCTATTTGTCAGAGGGTGGAGGTGGATGGCAGGAGAGAGACCACTTGATCATTACCTGTTAGGTTCACTCCCTCTGGGGCACCTGGCATTGGCCACTGTCAGTAGACAGGACACTGGGCTGGATGGACCTTTGGTCTGACCCAGTATGGCCGTTCTTATGTTCTTAAAAACCCTTAAGAAATTAGGTGCAAAATAATTATATTAATGCAATTTTAAGATTAAGCATGTAGACACAAAAAGGATTAAGGAAACGCAAGCAATGTTTGTTCTGCTACAGTGCCAGATATGACCTTTTTAGTGCTAAGTAAGCTGTTCAATGTATAGCTTACAGTTTGTTCAATGTTGGTGAGTTAATGATGTAATAAGAACATTAACATTTGCATTTTTGGAATTGTTTTTTGTATATCTAGATACTCAACCTTTAACATTGCATTTGCACTTTTTTGCATGTATGTATTCAATAAGTATTATTTTTATCAAACATTTATTTAACCATCTAAGGTATTGTAATTAATTATGGTATTTAAGAACAGGGTAAACAAACACCTGTCAGGGATGGTCTATGTTTATTTGGTCCTGCCTCAGTGCACAGGGTGGACCTGATTATCTCTCCCTTCCCGCCCTACATTTCTATGATTTTATGCTTTCCTTTAACATGCTTGATAAGTAAAGCTTGAAACGTTAAACAGATTTCTCCCTGCTTGAAATGTTGAATATTTTATTTCTCTACTCCTGAGGCACTTTCAAATATGAAGCAAAGACTGATGATTTTAGGGTTATTTAAATGGCTCTTTAAAATGTAGTTTTCAAAATAGTCTGAAAGGTTGAAACACCTGAATAACTTTTATTGTGTAGGCTTCAAAGCAGATTGGAAACTTCAAATAAAAATGCTTTTTCTCCCAGTGCTGAATCTAGAATTGCCATTTCTAAAACATGAGAAAATGAAATAAAAACAGTGAAGGATCATAATACACCCCCCCCCCAAAAGATGCACACACCTCTGGCCCTGTTACTAGAAGTCTAAGCACAAAGGGCAAGGGCTGAAGGGATCATGGACACAGCTACAATATTGTCTGGTAAGAAGAGGACCCTCCATGTCAAGGTAGAGTACAACAACATAGGGAAGCGTGGGGCAGCTTGCACTGCAGCTGCCTGTGCTGTACATTTTTTGTTGCTAGTATAGCATTGTGGTGTTCCAGGCTGTCAATATTAACACTCCATTAATTATAAATGACTTATAAATAAAAAAGAATGTAGAAAAACTTTAAAGGAACCCAAATGTCACGTAACGAAGAAATCTTCATACTGGACTCTGTATTTTGCCTAATGTGTTCATACGATTTTCAAAACCTAGAGGAAAGACCACTCTGGTTATAAAGTCTGTGTTTCACTCTTAATTAATAATAGGTCACAACCTTGCTGTTCAATTATATCTGTGTTTTCATGAAAGCTGCTATGTAAGTTTCCAGTAAGGTGTATGTGTAAGACTATGTCTTCCTGATTCAGATGCTACTTTTAGACAGAGCCATTACCAAAGTCTAATTACTCTATATTCCACTTGGATAAATAAGGGTTAAGGGTACACGAGGGGGCTCCAGGCTGGGGAGTGGGGCCAAGGGATTCGGAATCTGGGAGGTGGTTGAGGCAGGGGGTTGGGGTGCAGGAGGGGGTGAGGGCTCTGGGGTGGGGCTGGGGATGAGTGGTTCAGGGTGTGGGAGGGGGCTCCGGGCTGGTGCAAGGGTGGGGGTGAGGGCTCTGGGCTGGGGGTGCTGGCTCTGGGATAACGCCCCCCAAGTTCTCATTGGCTGGGAAGGGTGCTTGGGGTGGGGACTGCGCGTAGAGCCTATGGCTCCCACCCAGGAGCCAGACCTGCTGGCCGCTTCCAGGGCAGCGTGGTGCCAGGACAGGTAGCTACTAGCTTGCTTTAGCACCACCAGCTGGACTTTTAATGGCCCAGTCGGGGGGTGCTGACCGGAGTCGCCAGGGTCCCTTTTTGACTGGGTGTTCTGGTCGAAAACCAGCTCCTGGTCACCCTAATTTTGAATGGGGCTTGGTCTGGTATGTGTGCTCTGACCGCAGCTATTGGATCAGGCCCTGCAGGCAGAATAGGCAGGTAAATACGACCTATCTTCCCCGGCATTGTGGCTCACGCTGGGGCTTAGGCAGGAGAGAGGTGACTAAGCACCTTGAGTGAGGCAGCGGAGTGGATACCCAGAGGCTGAAACTTAGTCACCTAGGGAAATTTTATAGTGAAAATTTAGGTGCTTAGTGAGTTTAGGGAGCCTACAGGGTTAGGCAGCACCTGAGCGTCAGTTTTGTGGATCACATTGGTGCCTAAAACTGGGTCTTAGGCACTGAAATCTGGGGTTTAGATGCCTAAGTCCCTTTGTGGATCTGGCCCTTGTTTCAAACACTTTGAAAAAGTGGGTTTTAGCATATTTTTGTGCCATACACATACACTATGTAAAACTGTTATAGTGCAGATGCGCCTTCTGTTTCTTTGCCACAAGACATTGCCTTTTTATTCAAGCAAACACAGTAACAAATCAAGAGGAGTGAGGGCAACATCACACAATATATTGCTTGGCTCTATGAGCGCCTCTTCGTTAGAAACGATTTGTACGTCCCAGGGCACTTCAGCGCTTGAGCTGCTATTTTCATTGTCTTTAAAAAATCAGAGAGAATTTCTGTAATCACTGTTCAATAATTCATTTTTCTATACAATATCTTTTCCAGAATGTGGTGGCATAGGCAACGGCTCCAATAATCCATATTCATTAGTTTGCCTATGTAAGAATAAAATACAAAAACATTCTTGTGGAAGTGTACTCCGATGGTTTGGTTTTGTGTTTGAAATGGCACTCTAGTACCACAGCAATGGGTGCTATATAAGAAAATAGCTACATAATGTGATGCATCCAGCTGTTTTTACTCCAGTTTAACTGTTATTCATCAATCGCTCAGCGCATACATGATGAGAGTTGCTGTATCCAAGGACTGTACTTAGTTTTAGCGCGTATCTACTTTCTTTTTGATACTGTTGCTATGAAATTACACAGAAATAGGTTTCTACAAATCCAGCAATCCAGCACAAAAGACTGGCATTTTTACAGATATAGGTGGGTATGTAAAATTGTGTTGTGTTCAGTATTCATACAAGCAAGTGTACTACTGGTGCAAATAATAAAGGATATATAAAGATTGAGACAAAAAGGCATTTAAAAGGAACTAAAATTATGATTGTCTAACAAAGTAATAAAAATAAGTGTATTGTAGATTTTAAATCCGATGAAGTGAGCTGTAGCTCACGAAAGCTCATGCTCAAATAAACTGGTTAGTCTCTAAGGTGCCACAAGTACTCCTTTTCTTTTTAAATCTCCTGTTTAGCTTCTTGAAAGGCTTTCTTCCTGGAATTAGCACATAATGAACATTCGAATAAAGGAAAACTATTGTACTTTTAAATTCAATGTCTGACAATGCCAATTGACTAGACATTGAAATAGGAAAACCCCCACAACTGGGTTTGTCCAGTATAATGCAGAATCTTTTGTAGACTTCGGAGCAACAAGTTTTTTTTAAAAAATTCAATATAATATTGTGGTACTCTTCTAGCAAGTTTTTTTTTCATAGAACTCTAGCACTATGGGCCAAATTTTTCCACTAATTAATTGCTTCTTATTTCAATGCGAGTTGTGCATTTATAAACGAGGGCAAAATTTGACCATAAAAATGGAAGTTCAATATGGGCCTAAGCCTGCATTCTATACAATCAATGAGAGGTTTTACTTAAAGTTTGCAAATTGCAGTGCACAGACACATTTAGATATTAACTATAAGTGGAATTTCGGTAAATATTTGAGTTCATTAGAAGAGGGTTCTAGATCCAAACAAAAAGAAGCCAGCAGCATCAACTTTATGCCCAAGGACCGGATTCAGACATTTTTAAAAATCCATTTTAGGTCAATACTTGAAAGCTATACAGCAAGTCATTATTAACATGAAACATTTTTTTTGGGGGGGGGGCTGTGCTATCTGCGAAGAGATCATGACCTCTGTAACTGCTACAACAGCCTTCTAGGATCAGCGGAAATACAAGGGCCTAATTTTGCACACCTTATTTCATATTCAAGAGCAATTACTCGCACAAGTAGTCCCTTTGAAGTTATTGGGACTAATCGGATGATTAAGTGTTACTTGATGTGAATTGGGCCTTGAATATTTCAGTATCTGGAGAACAGTCACACACTTGCACGAGTTTCTTTCATGAATGGAAGATTTTATGTTCCTGTATGGAGTCCATTTGGTACTAAAAATACAGATCGACAGCAGGAAGCAATTGAAACTAGCAAGTTTTGGCAGTTAAACTCCGTGAGGTATCCGTATCTTAAACTCCAATGAGAATGCATAGTGTTCATTTAAATTAGAGGGGCTCCTTTCGAATTCCATTCTTTTCTTCCACACTTTATGCTCAGAACACACAGAATTGCTTTCATATTAATAGTCATTTTGTATTTCAAATAATGCTATTGCAAAGGTAAAAGCTAGAGAAATAATTATAACAGCAGGAGCAGGAAAGTGTTCAATTTTAATAATTACTGCAGTCTTTGATTGCTATTCATGCCTGTTAATCAGCTGTCCGTTTACTTCACCAAGGATACTGTATTTCTGTTAATGCTTCACTAACATGAACATCATACACTTTGGTGTGAGAGCCTGGAAGATGCTACACATACAATTTTCTGGTAACTAAACATCATCATGTATTCCTGGAAATATGTAGGCCTAGTTTCTAAACATGAGTTTTGTAGTAGAACCATCAGGTCCTGTATCAGGACCCCCATATGGGCAGGTAAGTGCACCAAACTGGTATGTGTCAGTTTAAATATACAAGAGATGTCAATTTAAATATACAAATGGATTTGGATATCCTACTGAGGTGATCATGTCCTACTGGGTTCTTTATTGCATTCACATTATTCACGATTAACCTGCCTCGGCTGCTACTCAGAAGCCTGCCTCATTAGGAACTTTATTACCTGTTTCTTCCCTTGTGCATAATAGGGAGCAAAAATTGGTACTTTTGTGCTTAATTACTACAATGATGGTCGCTATGGAAATATCTAAGATACACAGATAGTGTGTGTTAGCAGCTTGGAACATCTTCTGTAAATCTCTGTCTTCTCTATAAATCATATATAAAGTCATAGTATAGTAATGTACAAACCAATAGGTGGTCACAGAAAAGTACTCCTTTTCTTTACTCAAAAGAAAACCTGTGGCACCTTAGAGACTAACCAATTTATTTGAGCATGAGCTTTCGTGAGCTACAGCTCACTTCATCGGGCTCATGCTCAAATAAATTGGTTAGTCTCTAAGGTGCCACAAGTACTCCTTTTCTTTTTGCAAATACAGACTAACATGGCTGTTACTCTGAAACCTTTCTTATGAGTGTGACAAATCACAGCCCTCCCGGCAGGAACAAGCTTGAGCCAACTGACATTAATAATACAGTACTTGCAAGGTGCAGCTGTTGGAAAGATTTAGTGTTGCTTTTTAATTAAAATATAATTTAGTCCTGAAAAACAAACAGAAGTAGAACTATTGTTATGCTCTCAGCTGAAGCTATTTATATACTGTGACACTGAGCACTTTTTCTTATATTAGTGTTCTTCCACCTACTCAGAGAAATAGTCTACCTAAAAAAAAAATTGAATTATGTTTTCTTGTCCTTAGTCACATCAAAAGTGGTTCTTTCTTTCTCCATCCCTTTCTTCCTCTCCTATTTTCAGGTTATTTGGGTTTAGTTGTAAATAAAGATCAGCTGCTAAGTTCTGTGTAGCTCCTTGAGAGAAACTTCATTCTGATATGATCAAATAAAGAGGCTTGACTTTCAGTCTGGCTTCCAATATCCATTGTTAGTTTTAATGTTTTCCACCCTTTCCCTCCTGCTTTCTCTCCTCTCTCTGGCCTGTTCTGTCTCCCTTCTACTATTTCTCCATCACTGTTTTCTTCCTCCTTCCCCAGTTCTCTTTCCCCACTCCTACCCTTCCCCACTTATTCCTCTTTGACATTTCCCCTTTGCCCCCTCTATTTATCTAACCTAGTCTCTTCTCCCTCTCCCCTCATGTTCTCCTCCTGGCCCCCTCTTTAGGGCATAGAGGATGTGCTGCTGCTGTTCAGGATCAGGAGGTGAGTGGCTTATTGTGAGATTCCTGGGGGAATTCTGTGCCACTGTGCAATGCAGAATTTCTGCAGAATTCCATGTTTCCCCTGCAGAATTGGGGCTGCAGAGCTGCTGGCCACCATTATGGGCTGCTAGATTTTGCAGAGCCCAGCTCACAGTGAGCAGAGCACCCAGCCTGGCAGGGATGGAGGCTCTACACGCTCTGACTGCCCACCTTGATCCTTATTCTCCTGGAGCAGGAGATGACCCGGGAGACCCAGCTCTGGCAAAAATCGTCATCATCGTCTATCCCTTGATATGAGGATGATGTCTACCAAGGGGAAAAGTCATTGATGAGACTTAAGATGGCTGAGAAGTTCAATTTATGCTCTACAGGTTTTTCCACATATTGACAGGTGGTTGCTTAGAATGAGCATAACTGCTGGCCGGGATGCTATACCATTTTCGTTGTCCTCTGCTGTTTCTCAGCCTCTTGAGCAAGGTGATTCTCTTCAAAATGGGCTGAGGCTTGATGTATGATGCAATGCCATTACAGTCTATTGCCTACCAGCTCTTCCCAGTTCGTGGGGTCAATGCCTCCCTTCTTAAGATATACTTTCAGGGTATCCTTGTAGCGTTTCCTCTGTCCCCCATGGATCCTTTTACTATGACTAAATTGAGAAAAGAGGACTTGCTTCCAAAGACGAGAATCAGTCATCCGCACCCAATGACCAGCGCAGCAAAGTTGATGTTTCATAATTTTTGCTTCAACGCTGGTAATGTTAGTTGCAGAGGCCATGCTGGCATTGGTGAAACGGTCTTCCCAATTAATACAGAGAATCTTCCTAAGGTAGCGCTGTTGGTGCCACTCCAGACACTTAAAATGGCTTTAGTATGTCACCCATGTCTCGCACCCAAAAAGAATAATGGGGATGATTACTGCATTGTAGACCAGGATCTTAGTTTCCATCTGCAGATCTGTGTCAATAAAGACACAATGGAGGACATTTCCGAAAGATACGCTGTCACAACAGATCCTATGTTCAATCTCCATATCAAGATTGACTGTCTGGGATAGATGGCTAGTAAAGGTAAGGGAAACGCCATGACTGTTTGTGGGAGAACAGAGGCAACTTGTGCTGGGGCAGGCTTGTGGCACACCTTAGTCTTCCTAATGTTGAGGGAATCTTCCAGGCTATGATAGGCACCTGAGAAGAGATCTAGGGTGGATTGCAAGTCAGCCTCAGCGTGCTCGAGGATAGCACAGTAGGCAGCATACTGAAGGTCAGTAATAACATTCCTGGTGACTTTAGTTTTAGAATAAAGATGTCGCAGATAGACAGCCAGCTCTTCAATGTGATACTCAATCCCAATTCCAGAAGAAAGGCAGTCATAAATAAGAATAAAGATTACGGCAAGATAGATGGAAAAAAGAGTTGGGGCAATAACACAACCCTGCTTAACACCAGTACGGATGTTGAATGGGTCCATCTCCAGCCTATTACAGAGAATGGTGGCGGTCATCCCATCATGAAGTAGCCTGAGAACATGAATGAATTTCAATGGACAACCGAACCTAGACAGCACCTTCCATAATGCTTCATGACTGATGGAATCAAAGGCTTTAGTTAGGTCAATAAATGCCATAAACAATGGCTGGTGTTGTTCTCTACGCTTCTCTTGGATCTGCCATGCAACAAAAATCATGTCGGTGGTGCCCTGAGATGGTCTGAAACCACATTAACAACAAGGAGTCCGGTGGCACCTTAAAGACTAACAGATTTATTTGGGCATAAGCTTTTGTGGGTAAAACACCACTTTTTCAGATGCATGGAGTGAAAATTACAGATGCAGGCATTCGTATACTGACACATGAAGAGAAGGGAGTTACCTCACAAGTGGAGAACCAGTGTTGGCAGGGCCAATTCGATCAGGGTGGATGTAGTCCACTCCCAATAATTGAGGAGGAGGTGTCAATTCCAGGAGAGGCAAAGCTGCTTCTATGATGAGCCAACCACTCCCAGTCCCTATTCAAGCCTAAATTAATGGTGTTAAATTTGCAAATGAATTTTAGTTCTGCTGTTTCTCTTTGAAGTCTGTTTCTGAAGTTTTTTTGTTCAAGTACAGCTACTTTCAAATCTGTTATAGAATGTCCAGGAAGATTGAAGTGTTCTTCCACTGGCTTTTGTGTATTACCATTCCTGATGTCCGATTTGTGTCCATTTATTCTTTTACGTAGGGACTGTCCGGTTTGGCCTATGTACATGGCAGAGGGGCGTTGCTGGCACATGATGGCATATATAACATTGGTAGACGTGCAGGTGAATGAACCCCTGATGGTATGGTTGATGTGGTTGAGTCCTCTGATGGTGTTGCTAGAGTAGATAGGGGGACAGAGTAGGCAACGAGGTTTGCTACAGGTTTGCTAACATGGCTACCCCCTGATACTTGAAACCACATTGGGATTCCAGAACATCTTCAGCAAGAGGGAGGAGACCGTTCAAAAGGATGCAAGGATCTTCCTGGTGATGGAGAGGAGGACAATACCTTGGTAATTCCCACACATTGACTTGTCCCCTTTCTTAAAAATGGTCAAAATATTGGCATTCTTTAGATTGGATGGAATTTTTGTTGCTACTTCATTCACAAAGTCAAGAGAATGTGGGTTGCAGATGGTGCAGAGGTATCTGAAGTGCCCTGTTCTGCTATCACTGTTGCTATCTGGGGAGCTGAGAATCTGGTATACAGGATAAAGAGAGAGTGGTCATCATGTAAGATAAGCAAAACTGATATTCTGACTACCATGAAGTTGTGCTTTATTTTCTTGTTTCTTTTATATCTTAGTGGAAGGATTTTAAAATGTGGGGTATCCCAAATACATGAAAATGAAGGCTGAAGGGCAGGACAGTAACCTTTTAAAACAAAGGTGATAGATATGGAAATAGAGGAATTTGTTGAAATACAAATAATGTAGTATCCTTTGTTCTTCAGTGACAGAGGGGTTAAATATGTAACCCAAAGTCAGTTATTCAGTGATTGATTCCTTGATTGCTGCTGGATTTATTACCTGCTTTGCTGGAAGTTGTACCAGGTACTAATTTAGATCGAATAATGTTTTTGGTGTCTTTTAGTAAGCATAGTAAGAAATGATCACAGCATTTCCCAATCTCATTAGTGCAATCATGTCGTTTAGATCTTTGGTATATAGGAAAAGGAGATTTTTTTTCCTCCATTAGCTATTGGTGCAGAACAGTTATAGGGAAATGCAGATTCAGTTATAAGAGGATCCAACACACATACTCAAGTACAGGTTTGGCAGAAGCTTGCTTCAGTGCCTGTATTTCTGGATGATGAATGCTGTGCAAATTATACAGCTCTCTGGGTACAGAAAAAATTCAAATAACATTGAACTAATATGAATACAAGATGGCAAGAGCAAAAATCAAGACTTCACTGTGAAGTGTATACATGGTATTTGTCCCTAATTTTAAAAGGAGATATAGCCTTCTCTCTTCTATTTCCAGGCAGTGTTTTACTGTTACTTTGGATCTTGTTTGGTCCCAAGCATTGGTTTATTGCCAGAGGATTTCTGAGTCCCTTACTTTTAGTCCTTCCACTATTCCTAAAACCAAGTAAGTTTGGTTAAAAAAAATATCTATTTTTGATTCACAGCACTTCAGTCAATATGATGGGTTCTGAGACCCTTCACTTCAGCAAGCTCCATGCATCTTCCGCATGGCCTGTGCTGTGCTTGGTATGATCTTGACTCTGGTATATGCCAAGGGGACTTGCACCTCCCTGAAGGAGGAAATACAGAATTTGGGTCAGTCTGAACTACATACCTGCCAATGTTCTGACTCTTGCAATAGGAACATATGAGGAGGGCAAAAAGTGACACGGTTTCCATGGGGGCAGTCAAAGGAGGCACAATGGTAGCCAGCACAAAGGAATCTAGGGCACTTATTAGACCTAAAAGTGCCAGGTCACACAGGATTAAGCTGAAAACAGCAAAATCCTTTTGTAAGAGGATCCATGACAAATGATTGGGGAATCCAGTTAGTGGCTAGAAAAGATACCAAGGTTTCAAAAAAGTTTGTGGGGAATGGATGTTGTAGAGGGATTACAATGATGACCCTTTGTTAGCAGGGCTATGCAGAAAAAAAAAAAAAGAGAGAGAGAGGTGGACTTCTTTCTGTACCCAAAATTAAAACCGTTCTGCTGAAATCAGAACACTTGACCGGTATGGAGTCCTGGGGTGAAATCTGGGTCTCATCTAAGTCAATGGCAAAACTCCCACTGACTTCAGTGAGGCCAGGATTTCACTCTGGTCTTTGATATTGATAGTTCACTGACTGGATATTTAATTTATATGTTGTTGTTTCCCTTGAAAATCTGAATAAAAAAGTTGGAATTCTATAGACATATGTCTCAGTAAAACGCATTAACATGGCAACTAGACAAAATATTTGTCCATGTAATTTTGTCTTACTGATTTTTGTTGTTTTAATTTATATAATCAAATACCTGAATCTCTGAAACTTCATGAATTAATAGTGGCTTGATGTTATTTTTCCCTTCCTGGTGTGTATTCTTTGACTCTGTTCACTATGTTTGTAGGATCAGCAAGAACTTCTTTTGTTACAAAGGCAGCATGAAACTAGAGATTTGAGAGAGTCTTAAAATATTTCCACTGAGAGATAAAAGAAAATGAAGCTAATATGCCAAAGGTGTTTCAGCTCTAAGTAATTTCTGTGTAAAGAAATCCATATGTAAAGAAATAAAAGTAAAAGCACCTTAAGGATCGTAGATGGCCTGGTGAGTAATTACATTGCAAAAATTCGTATAGAATAAAGTTATGGCTTTTTTGTTTTGTTTTGTTCAGTTACTTTGGCATTTTAGGAAGGTGGAGGGAAGCCCATTCAAATTGCTTCAGAAATGGCACCAGATCTTCATGTGCCATCTTGGGTGTAAAACAAAAAATGACTCACAAGTCTATGTTCCGACTGAGAAAATGGTTTTAGTTCCATGAAATAGCTGTTGCTATGGTAACTTTGGGCTGCAGCCTTTATAGTCTGAGCTCCTGAGGAGACTAGAAGTTGAATCTAATGGGTGAGAATCAAGTCTTTCTTGAGAGAGGATGAAAGTATACAGGAGGATCTCAATTACCAAGAATAGAAGGACTACTCTTTCATAATTACTTGTAATGAACACAGGTTTTTTTCGGCTGTGTATTCACCTGTTAACTTTTGTTACTCAGTAATTTTTAACTGGAAGTATCTTCTTTCTAGTGAAAAATCTAAGAGGAAAAACAGCTAAACAGTAATGCAATAAAAGTAAAACTAATTGTTCAATGGATCCTGTATTTTGATGTCTGAAATATAGCATTATGTAATACAATATGGCAGCGACCAGCTTCCTTTAGGAGCATTGTCTCAATAGCCAGGACCAACAATCAGAACAATATTAAATACAAAAGAAATACAATTTATTAAAATTGATATAATGCTGTTGGAGGCAGTTTGAATGATGTGATACTCCACTGACTTTATTCTGGTTTGGTAGCATTTTATACCTTTGCACAGGCATAAGTGTGCAAGGCAGAGGAGAATCAGGTTTATATTGTCTGCAGTGTGGGAGATAGGAGGTTCACTGCTCAGGACTTTAAATAAGAATTGAAATAAATAGTAATGCCCTGTTTTGTGCCAGCAGCCAGAGGCAGCTGACGGTACTTTGGGTGACTAGGGATGGGATTCCACAAAGGTATTGAGGCACCTAACCTCCAGACTTGGGGACCTAAGTCCCATTTTTAAGTGCCACTGCTTTTCACAAAGCTCCCACTTGGCTGCCGCCTAATGCTATAGGTGCCTAAATTCACTTGGTGCCTAAGTTTCTGCAGTAAAAGTTCCCTAGGTGCTTATGTTCCTGCCTCTGAGCATGTGTGCTGCTGCCTCACTCCAGGCAGCTGGGCACCTATCTTCTGCCTAAGCCTCAAAGGGACTTATGAACACCTGTGCCTCTGCCTAAATTGTGTGTGAGGCCCAATCCAGTAGGCATCTTCAGAAGCTAAATCCGCACAAAATGGATAAGGGGAGGGGGACCTCCCTCATAACTTTTAGTCCTGTGGTTAGGGAACTCACTTGGGATGTGGGAGGCCGCCAGTTTGAGTCCCCCCTCTGCCTGATGAGAAGATGGAATCTGAAGAGGCACCTGCCACCTCTACCAGATTGGGCTCCACACACAAGTTAGACCGAGAAGTACCTGTCTTCCCATTGTTCATGGATCTCCTTCCTGCAGCCTGGATTTAGGTGTCTATTTCTGAGAGATGGAAAGGAGTTAAGACTAGGGTTACCATATTTGAACATTCAAAAAAGAGGACACTCCATTGGGGGGGGGGGGGGGGAGGTATTTGCTTGCACCCCCTCCACACCCGGCCCCGCCCCAACTCCACCCCTTCCCCAAATCCCCGCCCCAGCCCTGCCTTCTCCCCTGAGTGTGCCGCATTCCCCTTCCTCTCCCCTCCCTCCCAGCTGCGCTCATTGGCTAGCATAGGTGACTCCCCACCTAGTATGCTGGCTTTGTGAGTTGCATTCTAAGGTGCCTGTGTCTTCCCATTCATTGTACAGGGAGTCCAGGTGCCTAATTCAGGGTTTGTGAATAACAGAGTGTTCCTGTGATTTCCTAGGCACCTAAAAGTTAAGTACTGAAACACTCAGCCACAATGCCTAAATCCCTTTGTGAATCAGGGCCTAAATGCCTAATGCTGTTCCACCGACTCCTATTGCTAGATCTTGCAAATCATGGGATGCTTCCTGTTTGATCTTTCTGATAGTTGTTGTTAAAATTAGTTCAAGACAATACAAATCTATTTTCCAAGAGTCAAGGGTAAGATTCTAATGACTCCTCTTTGACTCAGAGGAGAGAGGGGAAAAATAAGCCTGTAACTTGCAGACAAAGGACTAGAACACCTTTTAACAACGAGACTAATCCAAATAGTTTGAGATGCACATTGAGTCGTTCTCTGTTGCACTTCTCAGGAGGCACAGCACAAAAGACGCAGGAGGGGGAGGGTAGAAAGGTGACTTTGAATCACCTTTAAATCTCACAGATTCTAGTCTACTCTGGGAGTCACAGTGGCTCCTAGCATAAGTTAGGGCAGCCCTTGTTCCACCAAGAGCCTGGTCTAACTTACAGCAGTTTCCCCATGGCCCCACGTGAGCTACTCTGCTTTCCAGAGCACTTTAGCCATTCCCCTTCCTTAGCCTCACCCTTGGCATGCGCCTATGCTGGGGCTGTATCTATCCTGGTCCCTATGATGCCCCTGCACTAAGGGGATTCCCTGAGGGAACATAGCAGGGGCTGGAATCCAGCCCAAAGATCATAACTGATTCTGCACTAATTAGTACCTGGTACAGGAGAGGAACAATCTCAATGGTATCATCCCCTGCACACATAAACTTGAATATACGTTCATGGTCATGAATTAGTGGAGTTAGTCAACAGAGGGTGACGGGACAGGAATCCAGACCATATTTAGCCAGATCTGCCTTGGGAGTGCGTAAATAAGAGGAATGAGAGGAGAACGCAAGATAGCAGAGTCACTCACTTGCATTTCCTACAGTTGTGGATGCCTGCCAGCTACAGCCAAAGAGACAGACCTTCTGGAAATGATAATAGGATTCTTTCTAAAAATGTAATTGTGATGAAGTGGGACTGTTCTTAATGTTTCCTCTGAATACTGTAGGGGTGCCTCAGTTTCCCCTATGCATTTCTTAAGTCTCTAGGTGGTGGGATAAGGGGATGTAATTGTTGCAGAGCAAAGGGCCAGTGTACATAAATGGCTGACACTCTGTCTCCTGGCAGCTGATGGCCTGGGCCCTCCCCCCCTGCAAGGTGATAGCTAAAGGGTTGGAGAAAAAAGGAATCAGGTGACCTCCTGGCCCTGGAAAGGGACAAAGCCCAGAGGAGGAGGGGCTGGAGGGTAAGTCAGTTTGGACAGGCTGGGGACCAGGAGTGAAATGCAGACGTGGTTGTCTGGCTCACTGCCTCCCAAAATGGACCCAGCTGAGGGATCCTGTTCTCTGTGCCCACAAGATCTGTTTTAGACTGTGTTCGTGTTATCTAATAAACCTCTGTTTTACTGGCTGGCTAAGAGTCACATCTGACTATGAAGTTGGGGTGCAGGACCCTCCGTCTTCCCCGGGACCCCACCTGAGCAGACTCACTGTGGGAAGCGCACGGAAGGGCAGAGGATGCTGAATGCTCTGAGGTCAAACCCAAGAAGGTGGAAGCTGTGTGAGCTTTTTCCCTGCAGACAGTCTGCTCACAGAGAGGAGACTTCACCAGAGCCCTGACTGGCTTCGTAGGGAGCAGTTCCAGAGCATTGCCCGGGGACTCCGTGACAGTAATTCACTCGCTCTGTAACAACTTTCCTATTTGCAATTAAATTCAATGTATTAATCAAGAGATTCTAGGTAATAGTTGTCCGCTGCTTGACTTTGAATTCTGCATCTTTGAGAATATAATAAATATCATTGCCTCCCCTGAAAGAGTCTGGTTCTTATTAAAAGACCCTGCCCAGATAGATTTTCAGGATATAAATGGGCCTTTGACTCCCCTTTTTATAAAGAAAAAAGCAAAAAGACATCCATGTTATAGCAAGGGAGATGCGGTTTGGACAAGATCTGTGGTCAAGTGGAGCAACTGAATTTTCAGAAGTGTCTGCTGTTTTAGTACAGTCTCTTGGGAGCAAGAGCAAGGTTCCAGTTACCATCTTGGATTTGCTATGTGAGGATTGCTAGCATAAAGTTTGGTAGCTCTAGACATTCTGTAGCTGACAGGGAGCATGATTCAGTGGATGGGGCAGTTTGCTGAGACTTAGGAGACCTGGGATCTCTTCCTAGTTCTGTTGTTGACCTGGTGCATGACCTTGGGCAAGTCATTTCAACTCTCCATGCATCTGTTTTCCTTTACCCTTTATCTTGTCATCTGGTAAAGTCTTTAGGACAAGGACTGGTATGTCTTGGTACAGTGCCAAGCACAATGAGGCCCTGATTTCATAAAGTTCTAGGTGCTCTCTATGGCTAGAAGGTCAAATCTGGACTTTCAAAGAACCATTTATTTTGTCAGGATTTTAATGTATTTGTTTATATTTTGACAGTAACCCCACATGTTCATGCTGGTGCCTGGTGTGGGAACAGTCATAGGTCCCTATGCAGTAGTAATCTTAAATCTCCACCTTGCAGAAGACTTGGAAATAGTTTCAAGTTCTCTGAGGGGTCAGTGTCACTATCAAAGGATGACTGCCTCCAGCATGTCCCCTTGTGGCCTCACGGGTGGCCCTGCAAGCGGGTCCCCACCTCAATTTTCCTCCTGCAGAGTGTGCAGTAACTCCACACAAGCTTTCCAAGTATAAATAGCTCTTTGCAGGGTTGATTTGGTCCCAAAAGCCTCACAACCACAATCCAGATGTCCCCAGCATAGTCCAAACAGTACATTCACCCTTTCAAGTCCCAGCAGTCCATCTAAACACCAAGTAGAGCTCCAACAGCTGTCACCATGCCCCAGCTCCTAGTTACAGCTCCAACCCCTGCCCAGAGACGTCAGCTGGCTCAGCCCTCCATCATTCCCCAGCCTTCAGCCCTCTTAGGTCCACTGGTTTAACTCTCTGGCTCAGCATCTCCCTGCTGCTCTCATACACCAGCCCTCTCTACCCATGGATCTCCAGCCTGGGAAAGTTTCTGCTTTCGCCACTCTGATCTGGCTTCTTTGCTCATTACCACTCCTTCCTTCAGGCATCCCTTCCCTGAAGCTCTCAACCCAACTCTGTTCTTATTCTGAGCTCTGGGGCCCAGATTTTTAAAGCTATTTGGGCATCGCTGTGTTGAATGTCGCAACCCCTGATTTAGGAGGGTAAATTTCAGTTTAAAAGGGATTTAGGGACTTAGGACTCTAAATCTCACTGACCACTGATGCAATTTAGACCCTAAGTGCCTAAATCCCTTTAAAATATGACATAGGCTCCTAAATCAGTTAGTGTTGCGACACTGAGCGCAGCATTGCCTAAACAGCTTTTAAAATCTGGGGTTGGGTTCTTAACTCTCCCATTCTGGAC
The DNA here is from genome assembly GCF_015237465.2 of Chelonia mydas. Taxonomy (NCBI): domain Eukaryota; kingdom Metazoa; phylum Chordata; order Testudines; family Cheloniidae; genus Chelonia; species Chelonia mydas. The sequence goes on from NC_051246.2 coordinate 74,696,493, forward strand.
TCTCCTTCAGGGCATCCTTTCCCTGAGGATCCTGGACTCCTTGCCACTGGGCTGTCTCATTTATAACTCCCACTAGAAGCTCCACCCTCCTCATTACGTCACACTCACTAAATTACATCACCTGGACTAGAACAGGAGAGCTGGGCCGGACTTCATTTAAGAGTCACAGAGGCAAGAAATTCTATCAAGTCAAGTGTACTGTAACAAAACAAGGGTTTGGTTTTTCTTGACAGGCTTGAATGCTGTTGAGAACTCTCAAATCACTGCAGTATATTCAGAGGGAGGTGGGCAAGGGGAATGGGTGGAATCAGAGTGTGAATATTTTGTTGTCATTGACAAACAGACTAAAGAAAAGTAATGAGTGTGGACAGTCCTGAGTCCTTTATCAAGTCAAGAATAATAATTAAAACAGTCACACCACTAATTGTCTACTTTCAATCTGTGGGAAGAGAATAGGCTGAATCCCTGAAAAGGTACTTGAGATCACAGCCTGAGAAGCTGTGAAAGGAGAATGAAACATCTTTTGAGGATTTCTGATCACCATTGACCCAAATCCAAACACTTTTAGTTTGTTCATTTCCTTGCAGTTGGCATCTCTGATATTTTGGAGCTAGTTTTGTGTTACTTTGCTTTCCAGAACTTCCAGAGTGCAGAGCATTCTAGCCATTCCTCTTCCGACCCCCATCCTTGACATGTCCCTGTGCTGGGGCTGTACCTGTCCTGGCCCCCTACAAAACCCCTGCACTAAGCGGATTCCCTGGGGGAACATACCAGGGACTGAAATCAGCTCAAAGACCATAAGTGAATCTGCACTAATTAGCACCTGGGACATGAGAAGAAGAATCTCCATGATATCATCTCCTTAACACATAAACTGGAATATACGTACATACATAGTCATGAAGCACAGTGGAGTTAGCCAAAAGAGGGTGCCTGGACATGAATTCAGACTATTTTTAGCCAAATCCACCAAGGGGGAGGGTAAATAAGAGGAATGAGAGGAGGACCCAGGATACATCTGAGGAAAAGGAACAGAAGGAGACTCTGCCGATTGGAAGGCATGAGATGCACTGTCCTAGGGATGTGGGTTCCACGACCACCGCTCTCAAGAGAAGAAGGCGGGTGGTGGTGGTCAGGGACTCTCTCCTCAGGGGGACTGAGTCATCTATCTGCCGCCCCAACCGGGGTTTGACTAGATGACCTCCTGAGGTCCCTTCCAACCCTGATATTCTATGATTCTATGATCCAAGGTAGAGGAGTCACTTGCTCACTCACACTTGGGGTAGTGGGGCTTGAACTCTAAACATAGCTGTGTCGACTGCTTTGAAGTTGTGGCTTGGGCTGGAGCTCCTATATATGCTAAGGACAAATTATGGTTGCTATAGGAACCAAAACTTTGAATTTCTTGATGTTTGTGTGTTTACTAATTTATCTACCTCAAAAGGCTGTTGTGAGGATGAAGCTTGTGTAAATGGCATTGAGATGCTATATGAGAGCTAAGTATTATTTAAATTCCAAACCATAAAGCTGCAGTAATGTAGGCGTTTTGCATTGAAAGGTTGTGCTTTAACCTTAGCAGACAATACTAGAAGAAATAAATTGCTGCTTGAGAAAGTAAAAAACACAAAGTGAAATTACTGAAAATGAAATAATGTTGCTTGAAAGGGGAAAAGAAGGATGTGGTATGTGGGTGAAGAAGGATTTGCCTTGTTTGCTGAATGGATTGTTTACTTCTAAAATGTGTTTAAATTTGACACTAATAATATGGCAGTTGAATTTAAGGTTCTTAAAAGGCTCAGTGTTCAAAAAGAAATATGTTAGGTAAATAATAAACACAAACCTTTTCTGATTATTACACCAATATAACTGCAGATTGAAAACTAGTTTAAAATCTCTCTAAGCTTCCAGACTATTAGTGGGACAAATCATATCTTTTATAGCAAGGTGGCTGCCACAAATAACAGACTCAGAAAAGCCAACTGTAATTAAAAACTGTATTTTTCAAGCATAGTATGTTTTTCACTTTGTTGAGATATACCTTTTTACGAACTTTCAGCTTGCTGGACTAAAGAAAAACAAAGTCTTCTATTATGGCAGTTCATTTGCTGATATTTCATGCATTCTTTTATGTGACACCACTACAGTTTGGCGTGTGATCAAATAAACCCCAAGATCTCAAAATAAAATACCAAATTCTTCCCAGATTAAGGACATAATCATATAAAAACCACTCATCTTTGTATGTTTTCCCCAAAACCATTAATCCAGCACAGGTTCTTAAATCTTACCCAAACTTCCTGGTTTCATTTTTGACCTGTTTCCAGGATTTGTTAAAGTTTTGCACAGTGCTATGTGTTCTTGTTTCCCAAAGACAGTCATTCTAAATTTTAAGGAAGATGGACAATTGCTGTTTCTATGTCAGCCTTTGTGAATTATTGGTCGCTTGCTGCAATATAAAAATATCAATTCCTGAATAGTTTTTCTTTTGTTTAAAATTTGTGAGCAACATCTACTTCTCTGACCATTTCTTTCATCACTAGCTAAACTCGCAGGGCCAGTTTCTTAGCTGATGTAAGTCTGTGAACCTCCATTGACTTCAGAGAATCTATGCTGATTTTCATCAGCCAAGAATCTGATCCCTAATATCCTTTAAGGAACTTTACTGGCTTCTGTGGGCAAATAATTCCATCTAGAATGTATTCAGGGCAACATAAGCACTGCATAGTCAAGATATTTCTGACCTGGACGTGAACCAGGAATTCTTAGAAATCTCACAAAGGGACAAAATCTTGTGAGATTTACAGTCAGGTTTCTGGACCAAAGAGGATGAAATAAGCATTCTGGCTTGGATATTTATCCCAACCAAACTGTCCTACCATCACTGAGACAAAGTGAGTGAGGTAATAACTTTTACTGGAACAACGTCTGTTGGTGAAAGAGACAGGCTTTCCAGCTTACACAGAGCTCTTCTGCTGGGAAATGTACTCAGAGTGCCACAGCTAAATGCAAGGTGGAACAGTCTGTTTAGCATAAGTAGTTAACACATACAGTGGTGTAGTCCTGAATGGGCTGTACACTACTGGAATGCCCCTGCCAGTGTGATCTTGCATGCACGTGCCACATCACACTCAGTGGAGGACACCATTTTGAGAGCAAAACGGTGTCATGTGGCAAAAGTGCTGGAACACTGTTCATCCCAGTTCCACTACATCTTTGCACACATAAGAGACCATTCAAGGTGAAGTGGCTAGACCTGCTACCCCACACTGGAACCCATACAGGGTATCATGAAACAGTTACAACCTGTACTCAATGTGGACCACATCCTGAAGAAATCTTTCCCAACCCCCCTCTTCTGACTTTCAAACAACTCCCAGCCTCGCCAAGATCATCATCAGAAGCAAGCTACCTACAGACCAGGACACACCAACTCAAAGCAGCACCAGATCCTGGCATAACAACAGATGCAAAACCTGCAGATATAACTCTATCCCATGATGATCAGTACAGCCCCACAACACACTTTTCAGGATCCATGGGTCCCACACATGCCTATCACAACACATTGTGTGCCTCATCCAGTGCACTAAATGCTCCAATAACAATGATGTGGGTGAAACCAGGCAATCACTGTGCTCTCAAATGAATTCACACAGCAAAATGATAAAAGCACTGTGTTGCCTGTGGGTGAACACTTTTCACAAAGCAGTCACTCCAAATCTGACCTCTCAGCCCTCATCCTCAAAGGAAAACTCATCAACAGCTTCAAATGATGAGCCTGGGAGCTAAATTCATAACTGTGCTAGATACTAAAAAATCATGGCCTTAATAAAGATTTATGACTTGTTACAAAAAATCTATAACCCACTAACCCCCCTTTTTGTCCGATGACTACAGAAGTGTTAATAGGCTATTTTACCTTGAATGGTCTCATACAATATGTGTAAACTACTTGTGCTAAACTATCTGTTCCACCTTGAATTTAGCTGTGACACTCTGAGTTCCTTTCCCAGACCTGAAGAAAAGCTCTTTGTAAGCTTGAAAGCTTGTCTCTTTCACCAACAGAAGTTGGTCCAATAAAAGATATTACCTCACCCACTTTGTCTCTGTAATGTCCTGGGACCAACATGTCTACAACAACGCTGCAACCATCGCTGGTTTACATATATTGTATAAGATAGATACTATTAAATGCTGATTCCAAAGGGCAATGCAATTTACTGAGTTGATTTACAAAATCATTCTCTAGATTTGAAACTGATGAAAGTACCATTTATTGGAAGTTAGGAAGAATTTCAGTCATCATTTATTTGCTTCCCACATAGTGTGCCAATAACACGGATTCAGCTTGGAAACCCACTAATTTACCAAGTGAAAAATCAGCCAACCACAGAAGTAAATGCTCTCCACCTCCTCCTGTGTCCTCTTCCTGTTTGTAATGGATAAATAAAAGAGGTCATAGCTCTACTCATTCCATCTCTCTTACACTCTGGCAGCATTTCTTACTGGTGTTAGAACCAGCAGGAGAGTTAAATGATATGGCACAGAATGCAAGGTGAGAAATCAAGTGAGAATTGTGAAATTAGAAGAGAAATGCGTGATGGAATAACAGGCTTTTGCTGTTTTTTAGAATTTGGCTTTCAGTTGTTTCTGAATTGGTATAGAAAAGTGGTTCTCAACAGGGGTAAATGTACCTTTGTGGGATAGAGGTCTTCCAGGGGGTACATCAACTCATCTAGATATTTGCCTACTTTTACAACAGGCTACATAAAAAGCCTAGCGAAGTCAGTAGAAACTAAAATTTTATATAGACAAAATGAGAACAAAAGCACTTTTTCAGTAATAGCATGCTGTGACACTTTAATTTTTATGTCTGATTTTATAAACAAGTCATTTTTAAGTGAGGTCAAACTTGGGGTACTCAAGACAAATCAGAGTCCTGAAAGGGGTATAGTAGTCTGGAAAAGCTGAGAATCACTGAAATAGAATACATGTTTTCCTTGGCTTTTCTTGCAGTTAAATCATATCTAGCAGTAGGTCATCTGCACTCATTGCTGTCACTTGTCAGCAACAAACACTTTCCACAGGATAATATTAGCTTCAGACCATGTCCACATTAGGAAATTTTAGGAAGTCATTCAGTGACAGGAACATCCTGAGCAGGTTTAACTGAGATGATGATAAAAGTATGAGTAGCCAGCAATCCTTGCTCACATGAGAGGTCTGTCTGATGCAGCTGCACCGGCAGTAAGGATTCTTTTGCTACAGTTCCCTAGAGCAGACCTTGTTTGAGAGTGAAGATGTGGCCTTCTAGAGCCGCATGTGGTGTAGAGAGGCCCTACCACTGCTCCTCAGATGGAGTGGAGGGGAACATTTGTCACATAGATCTTCGCCTGTGTCAAGGTTCCTTCCCCACTCTGAACTCTAGGGTACAGATGTGGGGACCTGCATGAAAACCTCCTAAGCTTACTTTTACCAGCTTAGGTTAAAACTTCCCCAAGGTACAAACTATTTTACCCTTTGCCCTTGGACTTCCACTACTACCACCAAACTTTATCTGGGTTCCTGAAAAAACATAGTTTGGAAACGTCTTTCCCCCCAAAATCCTCCGAACCCTTGCACCCCACTTCCTGGGGAAGGTTTGGTAAAAATCCTCACCAATTTGCATAGGTGACCACAGACCCAAACCCTTGGATCTTAGAACAATGAAAAAGCATTCAGTTTCCTTATAAGAAGACTTTTAATAGAAGTAAAAAAGAATTACCTCTGTAAAATCAGGATGGTGAATACCTTACAGGGTAATTAGATTCAAAACATAGAGAATCCCTCTCGGCAAAACCTTAAGTTACAAAAAAGACACACAGACAGGAATATTCATTCTATTCAGCACAGCTATTTTCTCAGCCATTTAAAGAAATCATAATCTAACACATACGTAGCTAGATTACTTACTAAGTTCTGAGACTCCATTCCTGTTCTGTCCCCGGCAAAAGCATCACACAGACAGACACAGACCCTTTGTTTTTCTCCCTCCTCCCAGCTTTTGAAAGTATCTTGTCTCCTCATTGGTCATTTTGGTCAGGTGCCAGCAAGGTTACCTTTAGCTTCTTAACCCTTTACAGGTGAAAGGATTTTTCCTCTGGCCAGGAGGGATTTTAAAGGTGATTACCCTCCGTTTATATTTATGACAGCCTGGTATCGTGAAACCACACTTCTAGTCTGTGAGCAAATCTACACTTAAAGTGTGCCACCAGTGGTAGCCATAGTGGGAGTCCTAATATGGACAGGCATTGGCCTTTTAACCCTATGTCATCTAACTTCCCAGAGTAACTTTAAACAGCGGGAGTAAAAGTGCCAACTTATCTGTGCTAACACTCACACTGCTGGGACCATAGCTGGAGATGCACGTATAGATTTCCTGAAAAGGAAACCCTTTTAATGAAGATACAAATAAATAAATCACTTTACAAAAAGTGACAGGGTGTTGCTTCTATTTTCTTTTTCTTTCTAGTGATGCCTGTATTTATTTTAATAAGTTGTCTAGTTTTTGGAGTCCTACTCTTGTGTTTTTTCTTTCAATAGTGTGATTAGTAAGGAAACAACAGGCAAATAAAGAATAGCAGAACATGCTGTGTACATACAGCTGGGAACTGGTGATATAACGTGGTTTAATTGTGGGAGACAATATCGCTCCAGATTACACTGACAGTACATTTTGCAATCAAGAGAAAGTAAATATGTGAAACTTTTATACCTGTAAAAGCAGATAGGCATTCCTGGAGGCAGGAGCATGACAGACAGACTTTCTGAACACCTACTCCTTCGGCAAACAGGGATTTTATAGAACAGCAAGCTCCACTGCACGGTGTTTACTCCAACTATTTTTAGTATTCTAAGGGACATTTTTTTATCCGCTCAGGCATTCAAAGAAAATGAGCACTGATTTCTTGTATCTGAGTAAGACTTACTTCATTCCTCTGTATACATGACAGAAACAGATTCAAGTTACCAAGCATATGGTACTCATGTGTAAGCCAAAAAAGTGTAGGTTTGAGGTTGTGATGAGTATGTTTCAAGATCAGTTTTATAGGCAAGTCAGTGTGGCCCAGGGATACGATGAATGCAGTCAGTAGTACACTAGATTACAGCCCACTGCCTTCCTGATTTTTAAGTAAGAGGTGGATCCCTGTGAAAAGCTGTTAGGATCAAGATGGAGCTTTGAATGCTGGGACTTGGCTTGTTATTTCTATTTGGAAGGCACTAAGAGTATGTCTACACTATGAAATTAGGTCAAATTTATAGAAGTCGGTTTTTTAGAAATCATTTTTATATAGTTGATTGTATGTGTCCCCACACAAAATGCTCTAAGCGCATTAAGTGCATTAACTCGGCGGAGTGCTTCCACAGTACTGAGGCTAGCGTCGACTTCCGGAGCGTTGCACTGTGGGTAGCTATCCCACAGTTCCCGCAGTCTCCGCTGCCCATTGGAATTCTGGGCTGAGATCCCAATGCCTAATGGAGCAAAAACATTGTCGCGGGTGGTTCTGGGTACATGTTGTCAGGCCCTCCCTTCCTCCCTTCATGAAAGCAATGGCAGACAATCATTTCGCGCCTTTTTTCCTGAGTTACCTGTGCAGACGCCATGCCACGGCAAGCATGGAGCCCGCTCAGCTCACTGTCACCATACGTCTCCTGGGTACTGGCAGACGTGGTACTGCGTTGCTACACAGCAGCAACACATTGCCTTGTGGCAGCGGACGGTGCAATAGGCCTGATAACCATCGTCATCATGTCCGAGGTGCTCCTGACTGCCTTGGTAAGGTTGATCAGGAGCGCCTGGGCAGACATGGGCTCAGGGACTAAAATAGGAGTGACTTGACCAGGTCGTTCTCTTTAGTCCTGCCGGCAGTCCTATTGTACTATCTTCTGGCGAGCAGGCAGGAGATGAGGATGGCTAGCAGTCCTACTGCACTGTCTGCTGCCAGCCAAAGATGTAAAAGATAGATGGAGTGGATCAAAACAAGAAATACACCAGATTTGTTTTGTATTCATTTGCTCCCTCCTCCCTTCGTGAAATCAATGGGCGACAATCGTTTCGGTGAGGTCTGTCAGGGGCACCTTGAAAAGTTTAATGGAGATTCAGTCCTGCCTGAAATACTGGGGGGAGGGATAGCTCATTGGGTTGAGCATTGGCCTGCTAAACCCAGGGTTTTGAGTTCAATCCTTGAGGGGGCCATTCTGTGTGACAGTTGTTTTTGTTTCTCCTTGATGTAAAGCCACCCCCTTTGTTGATTTTAATTCCCTGTAAGCCATGTCGTCAATCGCCCCTCCCTCCATCAGAGCAACGGCAGACAATCGTTCCGCGCAGATGCCATACCACGGCAAGCATGGAGGCCGCTCAGATCACTTTGGCAATTAGGAGCACATTAAACACCACGTGCATTATCCAGCAGTATATGCAGCACCAGAATCTGGCAAAGTGAAACCGGACGAGTAGGCAACATCAGCGTGGTGACGAGAGTGATGAGGACATGGACACAGACTTCTCTCAAAGCACAGGCCCTGGCAATGCGGGCATCATAGTGCTACTGGGGCAGGTTCATGCGGTGGAAGGCCGATTCTGGGACCGGGAAACAAGCACAGACTGGTGGGACCATATAGTGTTGCAGATCTGGGACGAATCCCAGTGGCTGCGAAACTTTCGCATGCATAAGGGTACTTTCATGGAACTTTGTGACTTGCTTTCCCCTGCCCTGAGGCCCAAGAATACCAAGATGAGAGCAGCCCTCACAGTTGAGAAGCAAGTGGCAATAGCCTGTGGAAGCTTGCAATGCCAGACAGCTACCGGTCAGTCGGGAATCAATTCGGAGTGGGCAAATCTACTGTGGGGGCTGCTGTGATGCAAGTAGCCCACGCAATCAAAGATCTGCTGATATCAAGGGTAGTGACCCTGGGAAATATGCAGGTCATAGTGGATGGCTTTGCTGCAATGGGATTCCCTAACTGTGGTGGGGCCATAGACGGAACCCATATCTCTATCTTGGCACTGGAGCACCAAGCCGGCGAGTACATAAACTGCAAGCGATACTTTTCAAATGTGCTGGAAGCACTGGTGATCACAAGGGACATTTCACCAACATCAACGTGGGATGGCCGCGAAAGGTACATGACGCTCGCATCTTCAGGAACTCTGGTCTGTTTCAAAAGCTGCAGGAAGGGACTTTATTTCCAGACCAAAAAATAAGCGTTGGGGATGTTGAAATGCCTATAGTTATCCTTGGGGACCCAGCCTACCCCTTAATGCCATGACTCATGAAGTCATACACAGGCAACCTGGACAGTAGTCAGGAGCTGTTCAACTACAGGCTGAGCAAGTGCAGAATGGTGGTAGAATGTGCATTTGGACGTTTAAAAGCGCGCTGGCGCAGTTTACTGACTCGGTTAGACCACAGCGAAACCAATCTTGCCACTGTTATTACTGCTTGCTGTGCGCTCCACAATATCTATGAGAGTAAGGGGGGAGACATTTATGGCAGGGTGGGAGGTTGAGGCAAATCGCCTGGCCGCTGGTTACGCGCAGCCAGAAACCAGGGTGGTTAGAAGACCAAAGGAGGGTGCGGTGCGCATCAGAGAAGCTTTGAAAACCAGTTTCAGGACTAGCCAGGCTACAGTGTGAAAGTTCTGTTTCTTTCTCCTTGATGAAACCCCCCACCCTGTTTGGCTCACTCTACTTTCCTGTAAGCTAACCACCGTCCCCTCCTCCCTTTGATCACTGCTTGCAGAGGCAATAAAGTCATTGTTGCTTCACATTCATGCATTCTTTATTAATTCATCACACAAATAGGGGGATAACTGCCAAAGTAGTACGGGAGGGGTGGTGGAGGAGAGAAGGACAAAGCCACACAGCACTTTAAAAGTTTAAAACTTTAAAACTTATTGAATGCCAGCCTTCTGTTGCTTGGGCAATCCTCTGGGGTGGAGTGGCTGGGTGGCCGGAGGCCCCCCAACCGCGTTCTTGGGCATCTGGGTGAGGAGGCTATGGAATTGGTGCGGTTTGTGCTCCTGCTGCCTTTCCTGCAGCTCAACCATAAGCTGGAGCATAGCAGTTTGATCCTCCAGCTGCCTCAGCATTGAATCCTGCCTCCTCTCGTCATGCTGCCGCCACTTTTCAGCTTCAGCCCTCTCTTCAGCTCGCCACCTCTCCTCCCGGTCATTTTGTGCTTTCCTGCACTCTGACATTGTCTGCCTCCAAGCATTCTTCTGTGTTCTGTCAGCGTGGGAGGACAGCATGAGCTCAGAGAACATTTCATCATGAGAGCGTTTTTTTCGCCTTCTAATCTTCACTAGCCTCTGGGAAGGAGAAGATCCTGTGATCCTTGAAACACATGCAGCTGGTGGAGAAAAAAAAGGGACAGTGAGCAGTCAGCAGAGGTATATAAAAAGACACATTTTATAGAACAATGGGTACACTCTCACGGTAAACCTTGCTGTTAACATTACATACGTAGCACATGTGCTTTCGTTACAAGGTCACATTTTGCCTCACCACATCGCGTGGCTAACCCCTCCCCCCTTTCCGTGACTAACAGCGGGGAACATTTCTGTTCAGCCACAGGCAAACAGCCCAGCAGGAACAGCCACCTTTGAATGTCCCCTTAAGAAAAGCACCCTGTTTCAACCAGGTGACTTTGAATGATATCACTCTCCTGAGGATAACACAGAGAGATAAAGAACAGACGTTGTTTGAACGCCAGCAAACATATGCAATGCTTTGTTCTGCAATGATTCCTGACTACGTGCTACTGGCCTGGCGTGGTAAAGTGTCTCACCATGGTGGACGGAATAAGGCTGCCCGCCCCAGAAACCTTTTGCAAAGGCTTTGGGAGTACATCCAGGAGAGCTTTATGGAGATGTCCCTGGAGGATTTCTGCTCCATCCCCAGACACGTTAACAGACTTTTCCAGTAGCTGTACTGGCCGCGAATGTCAGGGCAAATTAATCATTAAACACGCTTGCTTTTAAACTATGTATACTATTTATAAAGGTAGACTCACCAGAAGTCCCTTCTCTGCCTGGCGGGTCCGGGAGGCAGCCTTGGGTGGGTTCAGGGGGTACTGGCTCCAGGTCCAGGGTGAGAAACAGTTCCTGGCTGTCGGGAAAACTGGTTTCTCCGCTTGCTTGCTGTGAGCTATCTACAACCTCCTCATCATCATCTTCCTCGTCCCCAAAACCTGCTTCCGTGTTGCCTCCATCTCCATTGAAGGAATCAAACAACACAGTTGGGGTAGTGATGGCTGAACCCCCTAAAATGGCATGCATCTCATCATAGAAGCGGCATGTTTTGGGCTCTGACCCGGAGCGGCCGTTCGCTTCTCTGGTTTTCTGGTAGGCTTGCCTCAGCTCTTTAAGTTTCACGCAGCACTGCTTCGGGTCCCTGTTATGGCCTCTGTCCTTCATGCCCTGGGAGATTTTGACAAAGGTTTTGGCATTTCGAAAACTGGAACGGAGTTCTGATAGCACGCTCCCCATACAGCGATCAGATCCCGTACCTCCCGTTCAGTCCATGCTGGAGCTCTTTTGCAATTCTGGGACTCCATCATGGTCACCTCTGCTGATGAGCTCTGCATGGTCACCTCTGCTGATGAACTCTGCACTCACCTGCAGCTTGCCACGCTGGCCAAACAGGAAATTGAAATTCAAAAGTTCACAGGCCTTTTCCTGTCTACCTGGCCAGTGCATCTGAGTTGAGAGTGCTGTCCAGAGCAGTCACAATGGAGCACTCTGGGATAGCTCCTGGAGGCCAATATTGTCTAATTGTGTCCACAGTACCCCAAATTCGACCTGGCAAGGCCAATTTCCATGCTAATCTCCTTGTCGGGGGTGGAGTAAGGAAATCAATTTTAAGAGCCCTTTAAGTAAAAAAAAAAAAAAAAAAGGACTTCGTTGTGTGGACGGGTGCAGGGTTAAATCGATTTAACGCTGCTAAATTCTACCTCAACTCCTAGTGTAGACCAGGGCTGAGATACTAGGGTGATAGAGGCTATACAAACACCTAGATAGATGTGCAAACATCACATCTTTATGCCTGATGGAGGAAATGTTACACATTTCTATTTAAAGATAGCTGTGTACATGAAAGAATTTAAAAATGCATTCCAGTTGCTTGCTGTTTTGGAGAGGGATAGAACACAACTGGCATTTTAAATGCAGGCGCAAGCAACAATCATCAATTTGCATGCAAGTTTTAAATCTCTGAGTCATGTGTGAATGATAACTGCAAGCATGTGAAAAAGAAACAGTATCTTAAAAATAAGGCGTATGTGAATAGAACAGCCTGATTCTTGGAATGAAAAAATAATATTCAAGTTTATAATGAATTTTGCTCAAAAATACAAAAATGAACATCTTGAAACTTATTGGAAAGAATTAGATTCACCTACATTGGTGCACACTGTTCTGGAGCTGTTGTATTTTTTTTCTGTACGGGAGCATTTTCTGTTCCCCGTGGTATGGCACTGTGCGGCATCCCAGGAGGATGATCTGATGGTTTTCGCAGAAGAAATTAAAAAACAAAACAGGAAAACAACCCAGCTCTTAATCTAGACTGTTTGGGAAAGCAATCCTGTAACAGCCCATGTGGCATGGAGATAGGGAGTTGTGCATCACCTCAGGTGCGCAATGAAATATCACAAAGGTGAAATTCTGTCTACATTTAAGTTAATGGGAGGTTTTCTGTTGACTTAAATGGTCCAAAATTTTACCCTAGATGTGTAAACATAAGTCTCATCCTGGGTTTTTTGCCACAAGGTTTTAAAATACCCCTCTACACCCCCTGTTGTTGTGTAAGAAAGAAAGAAGTGTCGCATAGGTCAGGGAGAGTGGGTGGTTCTCTTAACTGCTGGTCCTGAAGCAGTAATTCCAGTGTGCAGCAGCTATGCTGTTTAACATTAGTTACTCCTGCAGCTCATTTTGCCTCAGATGTCAAAGATCTGCCTACACATACATATAAACTAAAAAGTGAAAAAACAAGAGTTGAAAAAAAGAGTGAAATCAAAATTAATTGGCCATAAATTTAACAGAAGTGTGGTAATGACATTAATGTAAGCAAGAATTATTATTATTTATTTGTATTATGATAGTACCTAGGAGCCCTACTCATTATAAAATTCATTGGTTAGGGAATTTAGAAACTTTGCTTTATATTTTCCATATGCAAAGAGGATGCATACTGTCAGTCTACAAGGCTTTTATTTTGATTAAGGAAAAAAAACAGAAAATAAAAAAAATAAAAACAATAATTTGTTGTTGTGGTTGTTGCTGAAAATTGAAAATTGTTGGTTTTTAAGAGGAGGTATCAGTGTTTTCAATGAAATTGTCCAGGGGAGTGGGGGAACCCATTTTCCAACCAGTTCTATTACCAACCTCAAAGTTTTTGTTACTGTTGTAAAGATACTTACCTCCAGTAAATTCCACTCTAGGTGGGACTTGAGAGTTCATGAAAGTAAGAAGTAGGAAAAAGAAGTTAGATTTGAAGTGTGTGGGCTTTGTATTAGGAGTTTTGCTTCAATCCTGATCTAGCTAATGTTAACAAAAGTATAATTTGGTATCCAGCTGAAGACTAGATACATGAGGGTATGTTAGCTAAGGTTTCATGAGTAAATCCACAGCGAATAAAGACTTAATTCTGACTTAGTGGCAAAGGTATTTCTTTTAGATGACCATCTCTGGTTTCTATTGTGATCATCTTGCTGGTTGTTAAAGATATTATTCAGGGTTTTACTTATTATTAGAATTATTATTAAGAGATGTTGTTACAAAATTATCTGTTTGATTTTAATGCCTGGATCAACACTTTGAGTCTAGCAAAGACATTTAAGAATGGTGGAGCTTGGTGTGGAAAAAGGTGTGCTGACAACTGAGTTTAATATGTTTCTACCTGTTTCACCACTTTGAATCACAATGCAACTTTACTGATAATAATAAAAGTTCTGAGTATGTTGCTACCCGTAGATTCCATGAACATGTAAAAATGTTCGCTGGAGTTTGTCGCCTTAGCAGACTATTTTTCAGCGTGATATATTAGCCCATTTTTGTAGTAACTTTTTTTTCTGACTCTACTTCTCTGGGTATTTTCATTATTGTAACTCTGCTTCCATTGGTCTCCCTAAAATTTCAGAACAAAAAAAAGTTGGGGTTACCTAAGGCAACCATTTATTACATACAAATACAACATTATGAATAGACAGTGCATAAAGATATTTATTGTGTATTAAAATTTACAGTAATACAAGTAGATTAACTTTATTTAAATTAGTTTGGCAGACTCTATACTTAATTTTTTTTCTAAATTTAAAGGATCTATTTTTCAGTGAAGCCTGCAGAGGCCAGTGATTACTCATTGTTTCTGGGAAACATTTCCAAAGACCTGAACGGGAGTTAGGCATCTACCCGTCGTTGAAAGTCACACAGAATGCCAGCAAGGTTGCCAACTAATGCCAGTTGTAGTGGATGTTTTATTGTAGACATTTGCCCATTAAGAACTACTATCAAACAAGAATTTATATTTCTCCTTTTTAATTAAAATACAGCTTTGTCCTTTCCTCTAACATATTTGAAATCTTAAACAACAATAAGTAACTCACTATACCAAGGTTGCCATAAGAGATGCCTGTACATTAGTTTAGTACTGAGGGGACAGTGCCATCTGTTGAATACCAGCACCGCTTCCTATGGAAGTCTCCCATCCAAGAATTGACTAGCACAATCTGGTGTCATTTATTAAATGTGAGCCCAAGGTGGCCTGGCTTATCATCCAAATACCTAGGAAAATAACCTTTGATAGAAAATGTCTATAGTATTTTCAGCTGTAATGACCTGAAACATGGAGCTATAAAGCATCCAGAATACTGATAGTAGTCTGGGATCTTTCACAAATTCCAACAGCTAATGACAGAGGAATGTGGACAAAAAAGGAACAACTCTGGCTATACAAGTATGGAAAAGACTCAAGGCACAGACTGCTGTAATGCTAGTTAAATAACTCAGTCACCTAGAACAGTGTCATCCTCTCCCATGAAAATAAATGGATGATGTGTAAGCAAAACTGATATGGAAAACTGTGCAGTTCCCTGTGTAGGCTTTGATTGTCTCCATACTATCTGACTCCTGTGTGGAGTTTTCAGTGCCTTATTTTCTTTGAGGCGAAGGCTTTGTGGCATATGGTGGGAAATCTGCTGATTTCAAGCTATTGGCATGGAGAGCTTGCCACTGCATGCTGATGCCCAATGTCCTAGTCTCCTCTGGTAGCCTGGTTTGCCTAGGAGCTAGTTAACCATGGCTGCAAGTACAAATAAAGTTAAAGCTTCTCTGAGTAGCATTAGTGCCTGATTGATTTTCCATTGAAAAATCCATTGGTTTTGGAGGTATAATACCCTTTTGAGTGCTTGCACTCAGCTCTGTCCCCAAGCTATGACCCATCGAACACATGTGGGGGTCCAGTTGCATCATGTATAGGTAAAGGATTCCTCCATCTTAGAGAGAGAGGAACGATGCCTTGTGAGCTCTACTCCTTCCACTCGTCAGCCAGGTTTGGTCAGGACTTGTGCTATTTTCATTTCCTCTATACCTCCCAATGGAGGAAATCATATGACAACTCATGGTTTATAAAACTGACTCCAAGTCTGTCTCTCTAGACTCAGACTGTCCTACTTCATTAGACCTTATGCCACAGGAATATGAAGAATAGCTCAACACTTCTCTAGCAGTGTCTGAACCATAAAAACGTCCGCCAGTTGCTTTTCTTTCTCAGCTTCTTTATTTGTATTCATTCTAATAGAGAGGTGAACCTTGCAGTGATTTAGTGATTTACTGTGAAGAGCTACTAAAGAAATTCAAAATAGGTAAATAGTTTCAATTTACAAACAAAGCCATCAGCTTCTCCCCTGCTCCAGGTCATCATAATAGTATGTTGTTACTGTCTGAAGTGTCCTCCTTTAATAACTGGAGGATAGGAATAACAAGGAATACTTTGTTGAGCAAGTGATATGATTGACTGAATACCTTCTAGTGCTTTCAGAAGCTTTAAACCCAGCTGATTGAATGCTGCTTGGTGAATATTTTATCATGCCCAAGGCACCTGCCAAAACTAGATGAAGATTCCATTTTTAAACACATCAAATAGTAAATACTTAGCTAAATATTTTGTCAGCTACCAAATAGGAATTTGGGTAATAAGAAATACATCATATAATTGATGTAAAATTGAATAAAGAGTTATATTTATTTACTGAAACCTATACAGCATATCAATGGTGAATATTTCAGAAGTTATACTGTACACTTTTCTGAAATGATACAGTAAAGATACTGGCTAGTTTCTAAAAAGCTAGTTGGCAGAATGAAGCAAGGACCTACACTCAACTCAACAGCATTTCTATCTATTTGTTAACACTAGTTGTGATCTCTGGTTGTGCTTTTCCTATTAGGAAATGTTCTCTTTTCTGTAAAAATCTCTCTCTTGCAATCAGTTTGTGCTCAATCTCGTATCTGACATCTTGGTGTGCAGCAGGAGGGATCCAGCACTACGTGCTACAAAGGCAGATTGCTTCCTTTCCAGTTGTGCTGCTGTGAGATTTTAATGTCATGGGTAAGGAGTCCTTCTCTGTACAATGACAGCTGTGGGCCTTTAACAACTTCTTGTGAAACCAACTACCCATTTGGATTGGTTTTGCCTTCAGCAGGGGCAGCGATATTTCTCTGGCCTTCTGTTTTTAGCATATAAATCTTTCTGTGTGTTAGGTGATAAGCTTTGTGGGTGATATTTCAGAGCCACTTTTGAAAAGGTTGGCAAATGCAGCTCTCTAGTTGTAGGGGGTATATGTCTAGTCACTGGGTATATGTGTTCTGTTACTGGTTTTGTTTAAAATTAGGGGAAACATGATGGGATTTTAGGGTCTACAATCATCCTGAAAAATGGCATGCTGCTGTTGTCCCTTCTTCTGACACCAGTGTCCTTTTCTGACACCAGTATAATGCCTCTGTTGAGCAGTAACAAATATCTGGAGCCTTGCAGGTCAGCTTCCCAGTGGAGGAGATATCAGTGACATAGAATTTTGAGTATATGCTAAGTGTAACTTGTTTTATTTATATCCATACACCAATTCTAGAACAAAGGTGGTCAGACAGCATGCACGGCAGTCAGTCCCTTTTTCCAGGAATCTCAGCCCTGCAGCAACACAAGTTACTGCCTCAAGGATTTATTTTAATCAAAGCCAAAGGCAGATAGCAAACTTTTCTGCTGCTCACAGAACTCCGTCTCTTCAGAAGCTACCTCCTACAGAGAACCCTGCCTAAGAAATACTAACAACAGCACAGCATGTCTTCCCAAGACTGAACATTATGTTGCACACTAAAGAAAAAGAACTTGAAAGACTATGTATAAAAGCACCACTTGGTGACACCTGCCATAACATTGTCTATTACTAATTACTGTTGAGGTTATTCAGAAAGAACTGAGTCTTTGATGTCAGACTTTTTGTGTCAGGAGTAGAGTATGATCAGTGATAAATACTATCTGAACTAATGTTGATTTCTGCCTTTCCTTTTTCTGTTCCTCCCCACACCCTCATCCCACATTTCTCTTCAAACTGTAGACTATATATATCTTGAATATTGGAAAA
The DNA here is from genome assembly GCF_015237465.2 of Chelonia mydas. Lineage (NCBI taxonomy): Eukaryota > Metazoa > Chordata > Testudines > Cheloniidae > Chelonia > Chelonia mydas. The sequence continues at coordinate 74,714,171 of NC_051246.2, forward strand.
ACTTGGTTGATTTCATCTTGTGTGTTTCTCTTTTTTTTCCCCTTGGTATAATTAGACATTATTGTCTGTATGGAATCCCATAAATTGGAAAGTAAATGAAGATAAATCTCATTCTTTTGTTGCCTAATACAGGCCTCGATGCACTACTGTAAACTTGTACCAAGGTCTTCAGAGGTAGTAAAAAAGCAGGCTGCTGACCCATTTTCACACCCAGACAAGTAATGTAAAATCAGCTTTACCTGGAATCTTTGTTTTCTTACTCTGTATATCCATCTTTTAAAATACTGTGCGCCAGTTTTTTGAAATGTGGGTACCTTAATAGATTTCCATATTTGGATACTCAAAACAAACTGCCCATTTGAAACACTTGTGTGTCAATTTAAGCATCTAAATGCATAGTTTGGGCATCCTATTTAACCACTTACGTTTGGAAATTGAACTCTTTGTGTCCAATTGTGCATGCACATACATACGTGCTCTTGCTCTGATTATATAATACAAATATTAGGCGGAACCAAAGATATATAGCTAATTCTGAACAAGTGCTTTTATTTGTATTTTGTCTTTTTCTTCCCCCTTTTCCCAGGAAACGTCATGGTGCTGTGGTCGACCTGCAGAACATCAGTATTTAAATCAGTAACAAACCGCTTCATTAAGAACTTGGCCTGCTCTGGGATCTGTGCCAGTCTAGTCTGTGTGCCTTTTGATATTGTCCTTAGTGCCAGTCCACACTGCTGTTGGTGGATCTACACCATGCTCTTCTGTAAAATTGTCAAGTTCTTGCATAAAGTCTTCTGCTCAGTGACCATCCTTAGTTTTCCTGCCATTGCTTTGGACAGGTAAGAAATCAAATTTACTAGCATAGTGTCCTTGATTTTCTTTATTTCCTTCCCTGGTTAATTACAGACATCTGAATGTTAAATATTGTTTAATGGTGCCTTGTGCCAATATATCAACTACCTCCACCCCAGCTTTGTGTCCACAAAGTTCAATTTCCTTCCACACAAGTATGGATATAAAGATTAATCTCTGTTGTGTAGAACAGTTTCATTTCAGTTTATCCTGATATCTATGGACTTCACAAAGGGGTTTTGATATGCAGATGTATCTTCAAAGATGCTTCTATCCTCTTATTCCTCCTGTCATTAATCCTTCTTAGTAACAAGTCTTTGGGATGAACAAACTTCTCGGATACTTGTCCATTAACTCACTCATTATGTGATTAATACTTTCTGATCCCACCTATCTTGAGGCAGATCTCTATTAACATGGAAAAGTACAGTTTCACATGAGTGGTTCTGTGAGCAAAATACAAATTTTTGGTTCCAGACTAATACAAAATTATTCTTTGTATTACCATAGTACATAGGAGCCCCAGTCATGGACCAGGACCCATTATATGAGGCACTGTACAAACATAAAACAAAAAGATGGTCCCTGCCTCAAAGAGCATACACTCTAAATAGACCAGACAGACCTAGAGTAGGGAACAGGGTACAACGCACAAGCAGAGTGAATGGTGTGATGGCAGCAAACATCATGTTATTTCCACAATTTTCTCACTCTCTTTAGGTAGGTATAGATGGGAGAGGATAAAGTAAATGGAAAGAAAAGGGAAGGGAGAGGGGCACTGAAGGTGAGAGGGTAAGGGGGACAGGGCAGGTAAGAGGGGCAGGTCTGGAGTGAAGCTGAGGTGAAGAGACTGTGAGGGAGGGTGAGGTTGGTGCAAACAGCCAATCAGCACAAGGCAGAGAAAGTACAGTCAACACAAGAGAAAGTTCTCCAAAGCATCAACAGTTCTTGCTTTGGCTGCTTCTTCCCCTACCAGCTGGAGACTCTGACTGGTTCCTCTTGGCAGCTTTCTGCCAGGCCACACAGTAGGCGGCGGGGAAGGGGGGGCAGCCTGTGGGTCCTAGTGTCCCCCGAGTGGGCGGCTGTCTCCCTGTACAGACCTGGGTCCAACACGGTGTTGGACCAAAACAGAAGTATGCGGTGTGTAAGATTAATATTGGGCAGGTTGGTCACATGACATAAGATAAATGGATGTTGCAGCTGCCAGAGGAAAGCAGACTGTCTTGTAAAAATAAGTGTGATACAAGTTAATTGCATAATTAATGCCAATTAAATTGACCTGACATCAAAGTTCTATGTTACTTGCAAGTAATGATCCCTACATTGTATATTGTACGAATGCTGTTTGTGCTAATCTGATAATGGTGTAGTTAACTTGAGTCACTTCTGTAAGGAACCAAATCATCCATTGACTTCAGCAGGGTTAAACCAGGTATGAATTTCGTCCAATGCCTTTCTATTAATATTGGGCAAAATATTGGATACTGCAGCTATGCCTGGAAGTGCCTCTTTAGCTTTCATTATAATTTCTGTATTTACTGGTCTTTATGATTTGACACTTCCTTCCCTATATGGTGTCTGACTGGGGAGAAGAGAGAATTATCCCTTAGAGTGTTGAGGATCTACTACATCCTGACATTTCAGGCATGATCAAGAGGGAGAATTGTATTTCACCTAATGCAAACTAAATGCACGAGCCCAAGAAAAACAGAATTTTCAAATGGGGAAAAGTGATTGGCCCATAACTGTTACAGCACTAGTGTGCATCAGGATAATACATACAAGTAAACATAGGGATCAATCCTGCAGGGCTTCTGCCATCAGAGCTCACATTGATTTTTTAGTAGGAGATACAGACAGCCACTCACACAGGGCTTGCAGGCTTGGGTGCAAAAGTTATATGCATATTGTTCCATTAGATACATCCCTGTTTTGAAGGGTTTAGCTTTGTAATTATAATTTGCTACTTTGGGTTTCATTAAAAAGTTTGCACCTTGTTTGAGCAAATCTGGCTGAGTTTCAAGAGCACTTGGACTGATTAACGGTGGGGTGGAAATCACTAGAAACTCAAGTGAGTTTTCCTTTGAGTTTTTGATGTTGTTCAAACTCTGAGCTCAAAAGGAAACTCAGGATGGGAACTCACCCCAACTAATTAAAGAAGAAGTTTACAGGAAGCCCTATGAGCCAAACTGGTGGTGTTTTGAACAACTCTATTTGACTAGACACATTTCCTCTTTACTATTCACAACTTAAGGATGGTGTTAGCTAAACCCAGTTCCTGCACTCTTGGTTTGTTCTGGTTTGAAGAGAGACTGAAAAAGAATTGTACTTTTCTCTTTTAACAAAAGGGGCTGGATGGGGCTGATCATTAAAATCTCTTGTTTTGTAGTTCCCTAGGCTTCATTAATTACTTGTGCCCCTGGTGAGATACTGTATGGACACTTTACAATGACTACTCTGTATACAAAACTGTTGTATCCAGTCAAACTAATCTTCATGGAGGGAGGCTTCTATCCAAGGTTGGTCTGCTATCAGCAATTTCAGCTTCTAATAGCATCTCTAGCAGTAAAAGCCATAAGGCATATCTGTGGTATCATGAGATGCCTTTGAAGTCTGATAGGTATTTTTATATTTACTAATTGGCTGGGGCTTACATTGAAGCTATTGTTCATCTCTAACATCTTCAAGGAAGAGGATATGGGGGTTTGCATGGCAAATTATTGAGTTGAGAAATATTCAAGATTCATATTCAAGCATCAGTATCTCAAACAAAAAACACTATACAGCTATCTGCGACTCTATAAGCAACAGACACCATGGTCACCAGTGAAACTGCATACTATGTGGGCCTCAGTGATAATATTCATGCCCTTCAGCATCAAAAAGCACAAGCCCCTACCACTTGATAAGGAGAATCCCTATGATTAGAAATAAGTCACCTAACGGACAATAACACCACAAATACATGAGGAGATCCTGATTTTTAAAAGCTCAAACATCCACATCTGCAAGCAAAAAAGAATATGAATTTGAGCATGTAATTGCTTCAGTTACCACAGATGGATGTGCAAATTGCTAGGTATGTTTATAACTGTCCATTTACTGATGGCCCTGGGCACCACAACTTTTGAAAATCAAATCCACATTATTTTCTACAGTAGAGGGACACATGCAGTGCTACATACATTGCGCCTAGATGCAGAAATCATACTGTACTGACAGGGCCTTGTACTTAAGCACCAACCATACTACAAAGCAAAATGTTTTAAAAAATTCTTGTACCTGTTTTTCATGCACATGCCAAGTAAAATTATATCCAATTTATTTTCAGTACTCTCTCTTGAAGAGTAGAGCTAAGACTCCTGAATTTTACAGCATTTATAGACATCATGCTTGCTTACACAGGGTGACTTACCACAGCCAAAAGCATGTATGCGACAGGACTCTCACTTCACTGACTTGCATGCCACATGCCACCAACTACTGCAACCATTCTCCAATCATATCAGCCAGGTATATTGTAGTGCTGCTTACAATTACATTTTGTTTAGAAACAACATCCGAAGATATTTAGGATGAAGACATTGATGGTGCATTAGATTACTGATCTAGCAAAATCTATCCACATTTCTTATTGCCCTACATTCAAATGTTGGGATTATTCTGTCCCTGTTTGTGACCTCTGACACTTTGGTTTTGGGGATTTTTTTTGGTGCTAAGTACTGTGGGAGGTAATCCATCATAGGACATCCTTCAGATTAACATTGAGACTCTGGTGTTTTGAATGAACATAAATGTGCCTCAGTCATTATTATTCTCTTTTCTGAATATGACCAGTGCAATGTGCATGGAGGTAAGAAAATTATGAGAGAGCCACTTGGAAGTTTCAAGACCAGTATAAGTATATTTTTAATGAATATAAATCCAGACAAAAATGTAATATAATCCCGGGTACGGTAGGGATAGCTATTGGCTGATTACTGACATGTGCTTCATAGAATCATAGAATATCAGGGTTGGAAGGGACCTCAGGAGGTCATCTAGTCCAACCCCCTGCTCAAAGCAGGACCAATCCCCAACTAAATCATCCCAGCCAGGGCTTTGTCAAGCCTGACCTTAAAAATATCTAAGGAAGGAGATTCCACCAGCTCCCTAGGTAACGCATTCCAGTGTTTCACCACCCTCCTAGTGAAAAAGTTTTTCCTAATATCCAACCTAAACCTCCCCCACTGCAACTTGAGACCATTACTCCTTGTTCTGTCATCAGCTACCACCGAGAACAGTCTAGATCCATCCTCTTTGGAACCCCCTTTCAGGTAGTTGAAAGCAGGTATCAAATCCCCCCTCATTCTTCTCTTCCGCAGACTAAACAATCCCAGTTCCCTCAGCCTCTCCTCATAAGTCATGTGTTCCAGTCCCCTAATCATTTTTGTTGCCCTCGGCTGGACTCTTCCCAATTTTTCCACATCCTGCTTGTAGTGTGGGGCCCAAAACTGGACACAGTACTCCAGATGAGGCCTCACCAATGTCGAATAGAGGGGAACAATCACGTTCCTCGATCTGCTGGCAATGCCCCTACCTATACATCCCAAAATGCCATTGGCCTTCTTGGCAACAAGTGCATACTGATGACTCATATCCAGCTTCTTGTCCACTGTAACCCCTAGGTCCTTTTCTGCAGAACAGCTGCCGAGCCATTAGGCCCCTAGTCTGTAGCGGTGCATGGGATTCTTCCGTCCTAAGTGCAGGAATCTGTACTTGTCCTTTGAACCTCATCAGATTTCTTTTGGCCCAATCCTCTAATTTGTCTAGGGCCCTCTGTATCCTATCCCTACCCTCCAGCATATCTACTTCTCCTCCCAGTTTAGTGTCATCTGCAAACTTGCTGAGGGTGCAATCCACACCATCCTCCAGATCATTTATGAAGGTGTGGATCTTCAGTCCTGTTCTGGAGCTAGATCTGTAAAGCCAGACTCTTGTTTAAGAGAAAGCAGAAACTGGTAGTCATTTGGCAACCCACATCATACTCAAACAGCTACCAAAACACTATCCTCATCTTCCTCCGTCAAGCCAGGAGACTGGCTTATAAACTGGAGAACACTTATAAAGTTTGCAGATGATACCAAGCTGGGAGGGATTGCAAGTGCTTTGGAGGATAGAATTAAAATTCAAAGTGATCTGGACAAACTGGAGAAATGGTCTGAAGTAAATAGGATGAACTTCAATAAGGACAAATGCAAAGTACTCCATTTAGGACAGAATAATCAGTTGCACACATACAAAATGGGAAATGACTGCCTTGGAATGAGTACTGTGGAAAAGGACCTGGTAGTCATAGTGAACCACAAGCTAAATATGAGTCAACAGTGTAATGCTGTTGCAAAAAAAGCAAACATCATTTTGGGATGTATTAGCAGGAGTGTTGTAAGCAAGACACGAGAAGTAATTCTTCCACTGTACTCTGCGCTGATTAGGGCTCAAGTGGAGTATTGTGTCCAGTTCTGGGCTGCACATTTCAAGAAGGACGTGGACAAATTGGAGAGAGTCCAGAGAAAAGCGACAAACTAGAAAACATGACCTATGAGGGAAGATTGAAAAAACTGGGTTTGTTTAGTCTGGAAAAGAGAAGACTGATGGGGGACATGATAACAGTTTTCAAGTACATAAAAGGTTGTTACGAGGAGGAGGGAGAAAAATTGTTTTTCTTAACCTCTGAGGATAGGACAGGAATCAATGGGCTTAAATTGCAGCAAGGGAGGTTTGGGTTGGACATTAGGAAAAACTTCCTAACTGTCAGCATGGTTAAGCACTGGAATACATTGCCTAGGGAGATTGTGGAATCTCCAGCATTGGAGATTTTTAAGAGCAGGTTAGACAAATACCTGTCAGGAATGGTCTAGATAATACTTAATTCTGCCATGAGTGCAGGGGACTGGACTAGATGACCTCTCAAGGTCCCTTCCAGTTCTAGGACTCTTTGATTCTCTGACTGTGTGATCCCAAACAATCAATACATATATTCACATCTCTTTAAACTGTCCTTGTTTTTTGGCAGGTACTACTCAGTTTTATACCCATTGGAAAGAAAGATCTCTGATGCGAAGTCTCGAGACCTGGTTATCTACATCTGGGCCCATGCCGTGGTGGCCAGCATTCCTGTATTTGCTGTGACTAATGTGTCTGATATTTATGCCATGTCCACCTGCACAGGATCCTGGAGCTACTCCCTAGGCCACTTGGTCTATGTCATTATTTATAACATCACCACTGTTATTGTACCGGTGGCTGTGGTGTTTTTCTTTATGATTCTTATCCGCAGAGCACTGAGTGCTAGCCAAAAGAAAAAAGTCATCATAGCTGCCTTAAGAACGCCTCAGAACACTATTTCTATTCCCTATGCCTCCCAGAGAGAAGCTGAGCTTCATGCCATGCTGCTCTCCATGGTTATGATCTTTATTTTCTGTAGCGTTCCCTACGTGACTCTGATGATTTACCGTACCATACTCAACATATCAGATATTTCAATCTTTTTGTTCCTCACTGCCATCTGGTTGCCTAAAGTCTCTCTGCTAGCCAATCCTTTGCTCTTTTTGACTGTAAACAAATCTGTACGGAAGTGCTTAGTGGGGACAATAGTGCAGCTACACCGGAGGTATAGTAGGAGGAACATTATCAGCTCTGGGAGTGTTGCAGATACCAACTTGGAGCCCAATGTCCGCTCTGGTAGCCAGCTTCTGGAGATGTTTCACATTGGGCAGCAGCAAATCTTTAAGCCAACAGAGGATGATGAGGAGAATGAAACAAAATCCATTGGTTCTGGTGACTTTCAGCAGAAGGAAATCCCTACCACCAGTTTAGAGGTAGAACAGACGTTCATTCAGAAATGTCTACAACACACCATTGCAGACTCGGCTGCTCAGGTGGCTCCTGCCATGCCAACAGAAGGCGAGCTGGTCAATGATAAATATTCAATGCAGTTTGGCTTTGGACCTTTTGAGTTGCCTCCACAGTGGCTCTCAGAAAATCGGAATAGTAAGAAGCGACTGCTGCCTCCCTTGGGGAATACCCCTGAAGAGCTCATCCAGACAAAGCAGCCCAAGTGCAAAGCAGAAAGAAAAATCAGCAGGAACAATAAAGTCAGTATCTTTCCCAAGGTGGATTCCTAGTAAGAGCAGGAGCTATGAATAACAAAGGAAGGCCACTTTCTACAGTACGTGATCCCATGGATCATTGTTATGCTGAAATTTGTTACAGGCTGATTTTTGTGCCAAATACATAAAAACAAAAGGGAAACATATAACAGAAGTGTTCCTTATGAATGTGTTTTCATCAAATATCTACTGGTGTCATTCCTGCTTTATTTGTGAAATCCAGACGGTAGTACAGGTCTGATTCACTTCCAAAGGGTATGTATGGCTTTGTGTACATTTCCTGTGAAACTTTCATGATGCGGTCTGGCAGCTGGTTTACTGGGCACTCCAGTGTTTAGTAAAATGAAAACATAACTATTCTGTGTTGCATCAGCAAGCCAATAGGCAGGACTTCAGGGAGCACAAAATGGAGGCAAAATAGGTAGGCCATGCCCCTTCTACACAAAAATGGACAGAGCAAGTTTCTGAGAGTTTCATTAATGAAATATAAAAAGATGCCCTTTCTCTTTAGCTGATCTCTTACAGCAAAGTAAAAAAATTGCCATGTCAGGAACAGCCCCTAGGTTTCTTATGCATGTTACTCTTCTCTTCCTTTTGTAGCCCAGTTATTTTCTCAGTTAAAGTATGCTCACTTTTGGCCTAAAAAGGATCAACTAGCAGAGAAAGCCCAATTACTGGTGTAGGAGGCCCCCCCAGATTGTTTAGAAATTAACAGAAAAAAACTTATAAAATAGCCATTTCCTCCCTTTAAAAACAAATGCATTTCCTGTAGTTTAATGAAAAGTAGACTGTAGTCCATGTGATACAGTTTCTTCCCAAAGGAGCATGCATAGATGTGCCTAGGGCATGAGCCAATGGCAGTTAGATCCCATGGTGATGTGCATGGTGCATATGCCTACTGGGTGCATGATTTCGGCATGCTGTAAATAGCCAGAGTCCTGGGTAAATATGTGGTCTGCTTGTGCCCTCTTCTTTTGACTGTTTTGTGAAAACACAAGGCATTACCTTTATTTGCCTGCATTTCTCAAGGTGCAGAAATTGTAATACCTTTTTAAAAAGTGATGTTGCAGCAAGCTGATGGTTAGCCTCCGAACGGAATAAATGTAAGTGCCATTCTTTACTCTTGGCGGGAGTAGGGAGACAGCACAACCCCTAAATTTCCTTTTAGTGGTGGGCATAAACCCCAAATACGCTAATTGTAATTTACACCACTCATCTCATACTAGATCGGGGTGGCCAACCTGAGGCTGAGAAGGAGCCAGAATTTACCAATGTACGTTGCCAAAGAGCCACAGTAATACGTCAGCAGCCCCCCATTAGCTTCTCCCCTCACCTGCTCCCAGTGCCTCCCACCCACCATCAGCCCCATCGATTAGCACCTTCCCCGCCCTCCCCGCACCTCCCGATCAGCTGTTTCGTGGTGTGCAGGAGGCCTCGGGGGAAGGAGGAGAGAGGAGCGAGGGCATGGCAGGCTCAAGGGAGGAGGCAGGAAGGGGAGGAGTGTGGGCAGGGCCTGTGGCAGAGCCAGGGGTTGAGCAGTGAGCACCCCCTGGCACATGGGAAAGTTGGCACCTGTAGCTCCAGCCCTGGAGTCAGTGCCTATACAAGGAGCCGTATATTAACTTCTGAAGAGCCGCATGTGGCTCTGGAGCCACAGGTTGGCCACCCCGTACTAGATCATCCAATATATGACTTTCACAGCAGATTTCCACACCTGGTGCCTAAATCCTTTGTGAATCAGAACCAAACTGTCCATTCTATCAAAAGGCTAGTCTATCTAGGAGTGCTCAGGCATTGTACCGTAGCTCACCTTCCTTCTTGATTACAGATGTATTGTTTTGCGTATCTTGAATGTGAATTTTAAACTGTGACAGTCTGTAAGACAAACTTAAAACTGCTGTACCCCTGGAACTTTAATCCTTGTTCAGTTGCAGGTGGCCCTTCCTTTCTTCCATTTCTGCATTTGCTGTTGTCTCACACTGTAGTTTATCAAAAGCACAGATTGATGATACCCTAGTACTCTTTGTGCGCACTTGTTCTCTGTTTGTAGTTTAGATCTTTGGTGCATGCCAAGCCCTCTCCTGTAGCCTACTGCCTGTTTTGTAAATAGTTTTCTTTAAAATGTAGAGGTGAAGACTCTTGTCTAGTTTAAAATAACTTGCCAAATCTGACCAGCCCAGTGTTAAAAGAAAGAAAGAATTCTGCCTAGGCAGAGAATGATGAATAACTGTTCTTCCTTAGACACATCTGAAGCACGACTGTGGTCTCAGATGGAGCTAAGGGTGATTCATGTCTACTAGTCACTCAAAGCAAACATTTTAACAAAAATGTGAAGAGTGGTTTTTAAACTCCATTGTAAACAATGTTTCTCGTCCTCTCCTTTTAGGTTGTTGCTATGCAAGTTTAGGGGTTCTCAGTCTGGGGGCCACAACCCCAGATGGGTCACAGACAGGTCACAACCACCCTGCCCTTTCCATTTAGCAATATGGGAATGGGGTCTGGCTAGTGGAAGGGAGTGGAAGGTCTCAGGATGGAAAATGTTGAGAATCACTGTTGCTAGTTATTTTTTGTAAGTGTTGATAAAATATTGCAATGGAATATGTGTTTGTTTTTTCAGAGTTACTAGATCAGCAGCCTTTATTAACAACATATCTGAAAAAGAAAGCTGTCAGCTACTGCATCTTCCTTATAAGCTTTTGGTTAAATAAACATTTGTGGTCTGCTTCCTAGTAGGTATGAGCCAAAGCCAGCAGTCTTCATCTGAACCTTTCCCCTTTCTCCAAATTTTGGGTCTTCAGAATGGAACCCAGCTGTGAACCTCCCTTGAAAAAACAAAGCCACCCTTGGTTTTGCCCATTCTTGCTTTCATGTTCAATAGAACAATGATAAACATGGAGTCAAATTCAATAGACTTACACCAGGTATGAATTTGGCCTTTTTAATCCTAGATTGTTTTGGAGGGTGACAGGTTTGGTTGTTTTTTATTATGAAGACAAACATATATGTTTCCATTCACATTGAATGTATTTAGAAGCTGGCATGTATTTTTTTCAGACTGCCACTTGGGACACTGCATTGTTTCAGGAAACAAATTTGATTAGGATGCATTTTTTTTACACTTTAAGAATTGCTTTGGAATATAAATGATAGCTGGAAGCATTTTATTTTAGTCATTTTTGCAGCAGAGTTTATCCATTTGAACTTCTGTGAGAATCAGAGAAATGTATGAAAGCACATCTTTTGTGTTCAGAGAAGGAATGAGCCCCTGGATAGAGCATAATACAGATGCTTTAGTCAGATTATAAGCATCCAGCACTCTGATAGAACTGTAGTCAAAGAACAATAAATCATTCAGATGAGTGATAATGAGCTAGGGAATATTTCACTTTTAGGGTGCTGGTTTAAACTCATGATAGATCACTAGTAACTGTCATTATCATTATAGGGCTTGTCACTACATTCCTTCACCAGGGTGCCTCCTAAATGTTGGAGCAGGCTCATGCATTTACCTAAGCCTCTGCTCTGCACTGCCCAGGTGTTCCACCACACTATTCCAGTCATGAGAGTCTCAGATCTCCAGCAGAGTCCCAGATAGTCGACCTCTTCTAGGGTTGTCAACAAACACAAAAAGAAATTAACACATACCTGTGATAGTTCTTGGGGTACCCAGGACTGTGAGTCACCTTGTTACCTCCCTGCCTCCAGCATGAGAGAGACTTGCTTATACTTATCTGGGTATCAGCTCCCTGACACCAGCAGCCTGTTAGCCACCCAAGCACTCTCCTCTGGGCTGTAGTGTCCAGCCCCTTATCCACTAAACACTCACAGAATACCAGGTCTGCTGTCCCCAGAGGGTCAGTATACATACCAGTTGTATGATTCAACTCAGGATGAGCACCTTGCTTAATACTCCAGCACTGAGATTACTCCTGGGGAATTCTGCACCACTGTGCGTGTGCAGAATTCATGTTCCCTGCAGAAAAATGACTTCCTATTCCTTTTAAGCTCTTCCCTCCAAGTCTGATATCTTTCACAAGTATAGCAGAGTGGGGCCGTCTGAGCCCACAATAGCTCATTAACCTTGTGTTGCCCTGTGTAGGGTTTGTATACCCCATCACAGGCTGTTTGTTTGCTTATGTACGACTTCTAGCTGTGCAATATGCTCTCTGGTAACCTGCTATGAGGAAAGAGCTAATGATCAAGAGTTTACCTTCTCCTGATCATCAAATCAAAGTGGGAGTGGGGACCCAAACACCCATTGCCATACTGATCATTGGGGAAAGTAAAGGAAATTGAATGATGGAAAAAGAAGGAAGAAAAGACTGAGGTAATTTGGGCAGGTAAAGAGACTGGAAGATAACCTTCTCCCTTTAAGAATACTGTTATAACCCTATAGAAGAAAGAATACAGAAAAATCACTCATAATAACTCATAATGTAAGAAAAATAAATCTTTTACAAGGAAAAGTACAGATTAGAAAACAATGTCAATTTCCTGTACCCAAGTACCCCTGAAAATAATGTAATATTTAAATAACATATGGGTTTAAAACAAAGCAATTATTCAGCATTGTAGTGCTGCATTGGTTGGCTCCTCTGGCAACAATGGATTTTGATTGCATAGCAGGATACACTTACATAGAAAGCCAGGAGTCTTGTAGTACATGAGAACATTTAGTTGTTCTGAAGTTGTAGTAATTTAATGTATGCACTTGATTTTTAATATATATTTATACACACATGTACCTGTATGTATATTTTGCAGATAAAAAGCTGTCAGGTTTGCTCTACTCTGATATTTGTCCCCTTTTATAATCCTTTTCTCTTGTCAACACTAAAGGTCTGCTTTCAAGTAGTTTAATAATCAGTTTCTAAGGGGTTGTTGTAACCTTTTTTTGTATCTGGAATACACCACAAGATTTGAATTCCCAGTTTAATTAATCTTGTGATGTTTGGGGCTATCATGCCAAACCCTAAAACAATAGACAAAAAATACTGTTACTTTTTAAGTTGCTAGCTTAACATTTAAAGTTGTATATCAAGTAACACTACAGTTTAAAAACAAAAAAACTAAGCAACAGAAAGTAATGGAAATGAAAGGCTGAGGGAAAACTGACAATGTATTCAAATATTCATAGTTTACACAACATCTGGAATAAATGCATCTGCACCCTTGTTTCCTGTCTTCCTCTTGCTTCACCTGCCTTGCAGAGCTTTAGAATTCTGTAGGGTGCGCAGCTCCCTGTCTTGCTGTGTCCTGAAGAACTTGCTGTGTCCTGAAGAAGCTTCTCACAGCTCCCATCTCCTCTCCTTGCATGGCATGGCTCTTACAAAGCATGCAAGAGAGCATATCGACTTTGCAAAGTGGATTATAAAGAGCTTTTTAAAAGTAGCCTCTTTCTCTCTACTAGGCTTTAACGGCATATCTTTAGGTATGTATGGTTTAAAGTGTTACAGTCAAGCTTTTATTTTTTTAAAGCTAAAGAGCGCTCATGAAAAGGTAAGAGACTGTATGATTTCAATAAAACTCATTTGTAAGGAGCCATAACTTAATGGTTCAGCTGACTGCCTTCAGACTTTCAAAACAAAAAGAGTATACCTGGAAAGCATTTTATTTCATTTGAAAAATACTTTTTTCTATGTAAAATTAGGGGTTATTAAAATAAAATAGGTGTTATAAATAAGTTATAGTGGTATCTGTACAGATGGAAATGCTGCTTTGGGACTAGTCATAGTAATCTTTAATAACCTATAATTCAAGGACACATCAATTTTCTTCATACAGAAAAAAAACTAAAACCCAAAAACCTGGGTGCTAATCTGCAATAAAACTTTGACATCTGAACAAAATTAGATAAACCCACTCCCCCAGTAACTTGAACCCCCTGTTCTGTACAACTCTGAATACACAAGCTCTTCTACTTGAACTGAAAAAAAGCTGCAGCCTCCCTCCTGTTCCCTGGAGGCCAGAGAGAGAGAGAGAGAGGAACAGCAGGGGTGCTACCAAGAAAGATCTTCATTTCATGTCAATTTTAAAGCTTCTAAACCAGACGAGGTCAGTGAAGAGTTCTGAAAGATTGATTTTTCTGGTTACTTTACTCAGCAACACCAAAAATGTGGAATCTAATAACTTTTCTTTGCTCCTTGAACTCTTCTTCTGCATACTCCGTGCTTAGGACTTAGAGGCTTTCCAAACACTGATTTGCTCTTCTCCCAGACACTACTCTGAGGTAGGTGCCAGCAGGTATTATGGCACCTTAAAGACTAACAGATATATTTGAGCATAAGCTTTCGTGGGTAAAAACCTCACTTCTTTAGATTCATGGAGTGAAAGTTACAGATGAAGACATAAATATACTGACACATGAAGAGAAGGGAGTTACCTCACAAGTGGAGAACCAGTGTTGACAGGGCCAATTCGATCAGGGTGGATATAGTCCACTCCCAACCATAGATGAGGAGGTGTCAATTCCAAGAGAGGCAAAGCTGCTTCTGTAATGAGCCAGCCAATCTCAGTCCCTATTCAAGCCCAAATTAATGGTGTTAAATTTGCAAATGAATTTTAGTTCTGCTGTTTCTCTTTGAAGTCTGTTTCTGAAGTTTTTTTGTTCAAGTACAGCTACTTTCAAATCTGTTATAGAATGTCCACGAAGATTGAAGTGTTCTTCCACTGGCTTTTGTGTGTTACCATTTCTGATGTCTGATTTGTGTCCATTTATTCTTTTACGTAGGGACTGTCCGGTTTGGCCAATGTACATGGCAGAGAGGCATTTCTGGCACATGATGGCATATATAACATTAGTAGACATGCAGGTGAATGAGCCTCTGATGGTGTGGCTGATGTGGTTGGGTCCTCTGATGGTGTCACTAGAGTAGGTATGGGGACAGAGTAGGCAACGAGATTTGCTACAGGGATTGGTTCCTGGGTTAGTGTTTCTCTGGTGTGGTGTGTAGTTGCTGGTGAGTATTTGCTTCAGGTTGGGGGGCTGTCTGTAAGCGAGGACTGGCCTGTCCCCCAAGGTCTGTGAAAGTGAAGGATCGTTTTCCAGGATAGGTTATAGATTGTTGATAATGTGCTGGAGAGGTTTTAGCTGGGGGCTGTACGTGATGGCTAGTGGTGTTCTGTTATTTTCCTTGTGGCGCCTGTCATGTAGTAGGTGATTTCTGGGTACCCGTTTCGCTCTGTCGGTCTGTTTCCTCACTTCCCCAGGTGGGTATTGTAGTTTTAAGAATGCTTGATAAAGATCTTGTAGGTGTTTGTCTCTGTCTGAGGGATTGGAGCAAATTTGGTTGTATCTTAGGGCTTGGCTGTAGATAATGGATCGTGTGATGTGTCCTGGATGGAAGCTGGAGGCATGTAGGTAAGTATAGAGGTCAGTAGGTTTCCGGTATAGGGTGCTGTTTATGTGACCATCACTTATTTGCACTTTAGTGTCCAGGAAGTGGATCTCTTGTGTGGACTGGTCCAGGCTGAGGTTGATGGTGGGGTGGAAATTGTTGAAATCCAGGTGGAATTCTTCAAGGGCCTCCTTCCCATTGGTCCATATGATGAAGATATCATCAATGTAGTGCAAGTAGAGGAGGGGCGCTAGGGGACAAGAGATGAGGAAGCATTGTTCTAAGTCAGCCATAAAAATGTTGGCATACTGTGGGGCCACGCGGGTACCCATAGCAGTGCCACTGACTTGAAGGTATAAGTTGTCCCCAAATCTGAAATCGTTGTGGGTGAGGACAAAGTCACAAAGCTCAGCCACCAGGTGTGCTGTGGCCTCATCAGGGATACTGTTCTTGACAGCTTGTAGTCCATCCTCATGTGGAATATTGGAATAAAGAGTTTCTACATCCATGGTGGCCAGGATGGTGTTTTCAGGAAGATCACCAATGCATTGTAGTTTCCTCAGAAAGTCGGTGGTGTCTCGAAGATAGCTAGGAGTGGTGGTAGCGTAGGGTCTGAGGAGAGAGTTCAAATAGCCAGATAATCCTGCTGTAAGAGTGCTGATGCCTGAGATGATGGGGCGTCCAGGGTTTCCAGGTTTATGGATGTTGGGTAGCAGATAGAATACCCCTGGTCGGGGCTTTGGGGGGGTGTCCGCGTAGATTTGTTCCCGTGCTGTAGCAGGGAGTTTCTTGAGCAGATGGTACAGTTTCCTTTGGTACCCCTCAGTGGGGTCAGAGGATAGTGGCCTGTAGAATGTGGTATTGGAGAGTTGCCTGGCAGCCTCCTGTTCATAATCCGACCTGTTCATTATGACTATACCACCTCCTTTGTCAGCCCCTTTGATTATAATGTCAGAGTTGTTTCTGAGGCTGTGGATGGCGTTGCGTTCTGTACGGCTGAGGTTATGGGGCAAGTGATGCTGTTTGTTCACAATTTCAGCCTGTGCACGTCTGCGGAAGCACTCTGTGTAGAAGTCCAGTCTATCATTTCGACCATCAGTAGGGGTCCACGCAGAATTCTTCTTCTTGTAGTGTTGGTAGGAGGGTTTCTGTGGGTCAGTGCACTGTTGTTGAAAATATTCCTTAAGTCGGAGATGACAAAAGTAGACTTCCAGATCACCACCTACTCTGTCCCCATATCTACTCTAGACTCCAGACTCCTTGTTGTTTTTGTGGATACAGACTAACACGGAATACCCGGTTGAAAAGGGACCCCGGCAGCTCTCGTCAGCAATGCTCACCGGGCCCTACCTGTCCTGGCTCCATGCTGTGCCCTGGAAGTGGCCAGCAGGTCCGGGTCCCAGGCGAGGGGGAGACCACAGGGCTCCACGCGCTGTCCCTGCCCCGAGCACCAGCTCCACACTGCCATTGGCTGAGAACCGGCCAATGGGAACTGGGGTGGTGGTTCCTGTGGGTGAGAGTGGTGTGTGGAGCCTCCTGCCCTCCCCGCCTAGGACCCGGACCTGCTGGCTACTTCTGGGGAGCAGTGCCAGGACAGGCAGGCAGTCTGCCTTGGACCCCCACTGCGCCGCTGATCGGGAGCTGCCCGAGGTAAGCCCACACCCCAAGCCCCTGCCCCAGCCCTGAGCCCCCCCAAGCCCAGAGCCCCCTCCTGCACCCCAAACCCGTCATCCTCGGCCCCACCCCAGACCCCGCATCCTGAGACGAGCCTTCAACCCCCTGAGCCCCAACCTCCTGCCCCAGCCCTGAGCCCTCACCCCTTCCACTCCACAAACCCCTGCCTCAACACGCAGCCCCCTCCCACACTCCAAATCCCTCAGCCCCATCCCCCAGCCTGGAGCCCCCTCCTGCACCCCAGCCCCACCCCAGAGCCCACATCCCCAGCTGGAGCCCTCACCCAAACTCCCTTCCCTAGTCCGGAGTCCCCTCCTGCACCCTGAACACCTCATTTCTGGCCCCACTCTGGAGCCTGCACCCCAAGTTAGAGTCCTCACCCCCTCCCACACCCTAACCCCCTTCTCCAGCCCCGTGAAAGTGAGTGAGGGTGCGGGAGAGTGAGCCACCGAGGGAGGGGGAATGTAGTGAGTGGGGGCAGGACCTCAGGAAGGGGCTGGGCTGGGGGGTTCGGTTTTGTTCTTTTCGGAAAGTTGCCAACCCTAATGTGGAGCCGCCTGGCAGTCCCTATGCATAGGCGCCAGCAGGGGGACATGCCACTGCTCCTGGGAGCCACGCAAAGCCAGGGTCCCTTTTCAATCGGTTGTTCTGTTTGAAAACCGGACACCTGGCAACCCTCTGAGCCGCCACCCAGGTAGCTGTGGGAGGCTATGGACCCTCCAAATGCCCTGGGTGGGGGAGCTGGGAGGCGGGGACATGGGTCAGGGACTGCTCTTGCGCCTCCCATCCTGAGCAAGTGGAGGGTCCTTGGCTGCCCAGGCTGCTCTTACTTGGGCTGGGCTCCAGCTTCGGGCCTTGCCGGGATGGGGGCTGGGCCTCGGAGAGAAGAGCAGGGGCAGGAGGCCGGGCCTGTGGTAAAAAGTGGATAAGCCAGGCCTGTCCTCTTTCAAAAGTGAGAGGGCCATGGCTCCTTGACCCCCGCCCTGTTCCGGTGCCACTGTGGCCTGAGCAGTTGCAGAGCCTCCTGCTCCCTGATCACTTTTACCCACCCATCAGCCAGCCTTTGGACACAGAACTGTTCTGGGGCTCCAATGCAATTCTGCTTAACCATCAACCATTGCTAGCTCTTGATGCTTGGCCCCTGAAGGAGGAGCAGAGCGGGGGAAAAGGCTCAGCAGGAGGGGGCTTTCCAAACACAAGTCCGTGTGTGAAATCTCAGTCCTATGGAAGTCAATGGGAGTTTTCAATGGGGCCAGGATTTCACTCCATACTTAGGGTGCTGTGCCAAAGTAGAAGAAATATTATATGCAGCCACGAAAACACCTAGAAGCGGGACTGTACTGTTCCTACAACACACTTTGGGACTGGCTATTGCGGTGTGATGTGCTCAGTGCTACCAAGAGAGTCAGTATAACAACTAGAATATGACCTCTGGAATTCTTGGCACACAGTCC
Source organism: Chelonia mydas (assembly GCF_015237465.2). Lineage (NCBI taxonomy): Eukaryota > Metazoa > Chordata > Testudines > Cheloniidae > Chelonia > Chelonia mydas. The sequence continues at coordinate 74,732,639 of NC_051246.2, forward strand.
TGTATTCAGATCACTACGAGTCAGAGTCAAATGAGTAAAACAAAAGAAAAAAAATTGTCATTTTTCCATAATTAGCTTACCTTTATAGAAGAAAAAAAATTTCAAGAAAAAGGTCAGTTTTTCTGAAATTTAGAGATATGGTTCTCCTAAAAATTGTTTTTCTGATTTGAGTACTAAGGCTTTCTGGTTATGATCTGGGTGATGGGGTGCTATCAGCAACACCCTAATCAGTGACATTGCTGCAGCCTGGGAAAGGCTGTAGGCCCAGCTGAGGGCAATTACACACATTCTGGTGGGGGCTTGTGAGCACTTGGGTGACAATCACAGGGCTAACAGGGCAATTGCGGGGAGAATATAAGAGGAGGAAATGGAAAGCAAGAGGTATCTTAAGAGGAGCTCAGAAGGAAGGTTCAGAGGCTGGGTGGACAGATGTCTGTCTTTGCTATAAGCTATGTTGCATGGTATTGGTGTGTAAAATGGAAATAAATGCCCGGTGTGTGTTTGTGACTGCAGAACTGTCTGAACTGGCCAGGAAGTGGAGTTTACTTTGTCACAGAGCACCTCCATCACTACCATCTACCCTAATAATTTTGCCTGATGGCAGAAGAAGATTCTTCTCGTTGGTGGGAATGCAATGATCTTCTGGATCATTCAGAAGATAAATGATCCAGAGAGTTAAAAAATGCTCTTGATATTTTGCCATCCAGTCTGTTCTAAAGCAGATGAAATTAGTGTTTCAGTTTTGTTGAAATAAAATCTGACATGAACTAAAACTGGGTTCAGTGGAGGAGTGCAAATTAAAGTGATATTAATGGAAGTTTTCCATGGCATTTTCCCTAATTTGTGCTGCTGCTTGATTCGTTTAGGAAAAGAAAGGCAAATGAATTCTGTTGCCATGGAAACTGTGTATTATGAATGTATCAAGGGGGCTTGTATGAATGTACCCTAATCATGATCTAACTTATCATTTCACATGAAGAGCACATCTTGGAGTGTTCTTGCCTTCTGTGGCCTCTCTACACACATGAGTCTTCTCTAATTAAGTCCCTCCCCCCCCCCCCGCCTTCAGGATACAGAGTTTCTGGTGCTTTTTATGGAACAAAATTTACCCATTCTCAGAAAGGCAAAATGAAAACTGCATCTGTTTTAGCTTTTATATTTATAGTGTTGTTTAAACCATAAACACTAAGGAGATTTCATGACCTTTACAAAAGCTCTTGTCATTTTCTTTAGAGTGAATCCATTTGTTCCCTGATTGACAGCCTATGCAACATAACTAAGCTCAGAGGAGTTGCATGGGGTATAAGTCAGGACAGCAGTGCTGCCAACTCTCATTTGCCAACTCAACATTTGATTTTACTGTCAGTCTCATAATATTTGGTGTGTTGGTTTGAATCCCCAGCTCCTGTTATTGTGTGAGAATCTCAGATTCCCCTACGTTTCTGGCCCTCATGGTTGGCAGCTGGTATCAAGCGGAGTGCCCCAAGGGTCGGTGCTGGGGCTAGTTTTGTTCAGTATCTTCATTAACAATCTGGAGGATGGTGTGGATCGCACCCTCAGCAAATTTGCAGATGACACTAAACTAGGAAGAGAGGTAGATATGCTGGAGGGTAGGGATAGGATACAGAGGGACCAAGACAAATTAGAGGATTGGGCCAAAAGAAATCTGATGAGGTTCAACAAGGACAAGTGCAGAGTCCTGCACTTAGGACGGAAGAATCCCATGCAATGCTACAGACTAGGGACCGAACGGCGAGGCAGCAGTTCTGCAGAAAAGGACCTAGGGGTTATAGTGGACGAGAAGCTGGATATGAGTCAACAGTGTGCCCTTGTTGCCAAGAAGCCTAACGGCATTTTGGGCTGTATAAGTAGGAGCATTGCCAGCAGATTGTGGGACGTGATCATTCCCCTTTAGTCGGCATTGGTGAGGCCTCATCTGGAGTATTGTGTCCAGTTTTCGGCCCCACACTACAAGAATGATGTGGAAAAATTAGAAAGAGTCCAGTGGAGGGCAAAAAAAATGATTAGGGGGCTGGAGCACATGACTTATGAGGAGAGGCTGAGGGAACTGGGATTATTTAGTCTGCAGAAGAGAATAATGAGGGGGGATTTGATAGCTGCTTTCAACGACCAGAAAGCGGGTTCCAAAGAGAATGGATCTAGACTGTTCTCAGAGGTAGCAGATGACAGAACAAGGAGTAATGGTCTCAAGTTGCAGTGAGGGAGGTTTAGGTTGGATATTAGGAAAAACTTTTTCACTAGGAGGGTGGTGAAGCACTGGAATGGGTTATCTAAGGAGGTGGTGGAATCTCCTTTCTTAGAGTTTTTTAAGGTCAGACTTGAGAAAGCCCTGGCTGGGATGATTTAGTTGAGGATTGGTCCTGCTTTGAGCAGGGGATTGGACTAGATGACCTCCTGAGGTCCCTTCCAACCCTGATATTCTATGATTCTATGGTTGTAGAGGAAAGCTTGTAAATATGCCATGAGTTTATCTGAAGGGCTCAGAAACCAGAGGGCAAAGGAAAACCCCCAAAGTTTAAAATGCTTTAAAAAGCTGATGATTTGGGGGGCCCAACTCACGATTTTGAACACGTGAGTTAGCAATACTGGGGCAGAAATTATCATATTGTCCTCTAAAATTATCACAACTTAATAAATATTGTACTATTTATTGAGTGCTAGAGGTGAACTCAGCACTGTACATACATGAAAAAAGAGACTGAGCATATGCTTTCTCCTCAGCAGTAAGAAGAATAAAACACAATAGACCAAAGGTTCTCAAACTATGGTCTGTGGACCACCAGTGATCCGTGAGCTCCATTCAGGTTGTCCGCGGATAGTTCCCTCTAAGGTGCACACCTGGGTGGCCACACATGAGAGAATGAAAGGCCACCCACCTAATTAGTGGAGCCGCGCAGGCGTGGCTCCACTAATTAGGTGCCTGAACCCTGGAGAAGATGCACATGTAAGGTGAGGTGGTGGCTTGGGGGAAATAGAGGGTAGATGGGAGGAATTTGTGCAGGGTTGCGGCGGCCAGAGAAAGAGGTGACTTTCCCCAGCTCCAGGGCTGCGGCTGCCAGGGAGAGACGGCCCTCCTTCCCAGCCCCAGCTCAGGGGCTGCTGCAGCGGGGGAGAGAGGGCACATCCATTGCATTAGAAAGGTAAGACTACTGATATTAAAATATGAGTTGTGTGCTTTTATTTGTAGAACAAAAAAAGTTAATTATTACTGGGTTTTTTTATAGCGCTTTTATCGAAAACATTTTACAATACTTAGCTAATGGTACAAACAACATTTGGAAAGATCCTTACGTGGTCTGCTGAGACGCTCAGCAATTTTCAAGTGATCCGCCAAAAAAAAAAAAGTTGAGAACCACTGCAATAGACCCTACTGGTAGAAAGAGAGGGAGATACAGCAAGCAGAGGCCATTTGCAAAATGGCCACTTCAGATCTATAACCGCTTGGCTCTGCCCTCTGTAAAGGGCATATTTCCCAGAAAGGCATGCTGGAAAAATGGTTCCTATATGAGGGGAACCCGGCTATGGGGATAATAAGGAAGGACTAGACACTCTCAAAAGAAGGTGCTTGTGGGGGCATCGCTGTTTCCGTGCATTACAAGCCATCACTGAATCACACCGTCCTTACCACTAGGGGGTTTATTATTTAAATCAGACAGATAATATAGATCTAGCATATAAGTATTATACAGAAGTTGATGATACAAATGTCAGATAATGCAGGTTTCCCCTCTCCCCCAATAGCTTAATGGTGAATGACTGTACAGGACGAGTATTGTGAGTAGGGATTTGAATTTAAAAAAACAGGGGTGGGGGAATCACTTAGGTATCCACAAAGTTATTTAGGTTCCTAACTTCCACTGCTATTCTGAGGATGTGGCCCTCAGAGACTACTGAGCAATTACAATCTCCAGCTTCAATGGGAGCTGCAGGTGCTGAGCTCTTCTGATAATTAGGTACCCAAGCAAAGAAAGGAAGTTCCAAGCAGAGAGGTTCGCAGGCACAGAAGAAGTTGTTAACATGAGAGAGAGAAGGGTACAAATAAGGACATCAGGAGGGAATGGAACACAGTGCGCCATGAGAAGGATGGCTGGAGGAACTGTGATTTACAGAACCTTGAAAGAGAGGAACTAGATGAAGAAGAATCCTCACAAAATCCTGTTTTAAAGAGCTTTCCAGCCTAATTTTGTAGGAATAAGAGGGTTATATAATCCAGATTGGTTTCAGAGAAGCAGCCACATTTCGGATATTTATCTGGATTAATTCTAAACTCTGAACTATATGAGGTTTATCCAGCACTACTGCCAGAGTGCCATGTATGGTGCTTAGGCAATTTAGATGCATCTCAGATAGATACACCAAAAAATGTGAGTGTGATCAGAATGTTTGGCCCTATTCTATCCCATTATACACTGGAAGATACCCCTGAGCCACACCAATTTCAGAATCAGTCCCTCTGCGTTCATCATGCTCTCATATCAAGATGCTCTCATTAGTTTGTTGTACAGTTCGATAATAATCTTACTGTTCACTTAGGAAATATCTGAGCAGGTGAATATCTAATGTACCCCCCCAAATGGTTGGACAACTTTAACAAACACATGTGAAACAGAATGACAACAAGGAATAGTGCTCATCATGATGAGCAGAAGTGATGCGTATTCTCAGAGCTATGACTGGTCTGGGATCCTCGATAATGCCAGTATTTGTGGGGAGAAAGGCACAAGGTGGAGTGCTTTGTCCTTCCTGCATGTTATAATCCATATTATAATGTAACTTCTAATACATTTAGAGAAATACACATAGGTTATAAGAGGTGCTAGTTGCAAGTTTTGGCTGCCGCCAGTACTGGCCTTAGGTTTGTGCTGGGCATTTGAGAAGCGTGTTTGATGTAAAAAAGGAATAATAATCCCAGAATCTCCAAATACTTGATCAGCATGAATGAATTAAGCCAGTGGTTCTCAAATTTTCCAGACTACCATACCCCTTTCAGGAGTCTGATTTCAGCCCTGGGGGGGCTTAGGCTTCAGCATGTGTCTTAGCTTTGCAGGGTCCCTGCTTACCACCCACTGATGCTGGCCATGCACTTGCAACCCCACTAAATCCATCCCACAACCTCCCTGGGAATGCGCCACCCTCAGGTTGAGAAACACTGATATTATAGAGCAGTATAAACAAGTCATTGTATGAAATTTCAGTTTGTACTGACTTCACTAGTCCTTTTTATGTAGCCCGTTGCAAAATGAGGCAAATATCTAGATGAGTTGATGTACCCCTGGAAGACCTCTGTGTACCCCAGGGGTACACGTACTCCTGCTAGAAAACCACTGAATTAAGCTTCTTGACATCCATGTGAGTCAGGGAAGTGTTATCCTCATTTTATGGCTAGGGAAAGTGAGGCATAGAGAGAGGTTAGTTCAGTCTAGAGTCATATCTCCCGTGTCACAGTCTAACTACTACATGACACCATGCTTCTACAATATAACAGCCAAAAGAGTTTTATAGTCTATTAAAATTTCCATGTGACTTGTTTCAGATTTTGAAGGGGTATGCTGTGGAAGTATAGAGCTAATTATAGAGGCCATATTCAGAGAATGTTCTGCTATGTTGGTGCTGGGAGTCCGAGGGATGGGGCTGCTGGGCATTCCGAGGGATGGGGCCACGGCAGCACTTTAACGTTGCTAGTGAAGACATATCCTAAGCCCTGGTCTACACTAGGACTTTAGGTCGAATTTAGCAGTGTTAAATCGATGTAAACCTGCACCCGTCCAAACGATGAAGCCCTTTATTTCGACTTAAAGGGCTCTTAAAATCGATTTCCTTACTCCACCCATGACAAGTGGATTAGCGCTTAAATCGGCCTTGCCGGGTCGAATTTGGGGTACTGTGGACACAATACGACGGTATTGGCCTCCGGGAGCTATCCCAGAGTGCTCCATTGTGATTGCTCTGGACAGCATTCTCAACTCAGATGCACGGGCCAGGTAGACAGGAAAAGAACCCCGAACTTTTGCATCTCATTTCCTGTTTGGCCAGCGTGGCAAGCTGCAGGTGACCATGCAGAGCTCATCAGCAGAGGTGACCATGCAGAGCTCATCAGCAGAGGTGACCATGATGGAGTTCCAGAATCGCAAAAGAGCTCCAGCATGGACTGAACGGGAGGTACAGGATCTGATCGCTGTATGGGGAGAGGAATCCGTGCTATCAAAACTCCGTTCCAGTTTTCGAAATGCCAAAACCTATGTCAAAATCTCCCAGGGCATGAAGGACAGAGGCCATAACAGGGACTCGAAGCAGTGCCGCGTGAAACTTAAGGAGCTGAGGCAAGCCTACCAGAAAACCAGAGAGGCGAACGGCCGCTCCGGGTCAGAGCTCCAAACATGCCGCTTCTATGATGAGCTGCATGCCATTTTAGGGGGTTCAGCCACCACTACCCCAGCCGTGTTGTTTGACTCCTTCAATGGAGATGGAGGCAACACGGAAGCAGGTTTTGGGGACGAAGAAGATGATGATGATGATGAGGTTGTAGACAGCTCACAGCAAGCAAGCGGAGAAACCAGTTTTCCCGACAGCCAGGAACTGTTTCTCACTCTGGACCTGGAGCCAGTACCCCCCGAACCCACCCAAGGCTGCCTCCTGGACCCGGCAGGTGGAGAAGGGACCTCCGGTGAGCGTACCTTTTAAAATACTATACATGGTTTAAAAGCAAGCATGTGAAAGGATTAATTTGCCCTGGCATTCGCGGCTCTCCTGGATGTACTCCCAAAGCCTTTGCAAAAGGTTTCTGGGGAGGGCAGCCTTATTGCGTCCTCCATGATAGGACACTTTACCTCTCCAGGCCAGTAACACGTACTCGGGAATCATTGTACAACAAAGCATTGCAGTGTATGTTTGCTGGAGTTCAAACAACATCAGTTCTTTATCTCTCTGTGTTATCCTCAGGAGAGTGAGATATCATTCATGGTCACCTGGTTGAAATAGGGTGCTTTTCTTCAGGGGACACTCAGAGGTGCCCGTTCCTGCTGGGCTGTTTGCCTGTGGCTGAACAGAAATGTTCCCCGTTGTTAGCCACGGGGAGGGGGGAGGGTTGAGGGGGTAGCCACGCGGTGGGGGGAGGCAAAATGCGACCTTGTAACGAAAGCACATGTGCTATGTATGTAATGTTAACAGCAAGGTTTACCCTGAAAGAGTGTAGCCACTGTTTTATAAAATGTGTCTTTTTAAATACCGCTGTCCCTTTTTTTTCTCCACCAGCTGCATGTGTTTCAATGATCACAGGATCTTCTCCTTCCCAGAGGCTAGTGAAGATTAGAAAGAAAAAAAAACGCACTCGTGATGAAATGTTCTCTGAGCTCATGCTATCCTCCCACACTGACAGAGCACAGACGAATGCGTGGAGGCAAATAATGTCAGAGTGCAGGAAAGCACAAAATGACCGGGAGGAGAGGTAGCGGGCTGAAGAGAGTAAGTGGCGGGCTGAAGACAGGGCTGAAGCTCAAATGTGGCGGCAGCGTGATGAGAGGAGGCATGATTCAATGCTGAGGCTGCTGGAGGATCAAACCAGTATGCTTCATTGTATGGTTGAGCTGCAGCAAAGGCAGCTGGAGCACAGACTGCCACTACAGCCCCTGTGTAACCAACCACCCTCCTCCCCAAGTTACATAGCCTCCACACTCAGACGCCCAAGAACGCGGTGGGGGGGCCTCCGGCCAACCAGCCACTCCACCACAGAGGATTGCCCAAAAAACAGAAGGCTGGCATTCAATAAATTTTAAAGTTGTAAACTTCTAAAGTGTTGTGTGGCATTTTCCTTCCCTCCTCCACCACCCCTCCTGGGCTACCTTGGTACTCATCCCCCTATTTGTGTGATGAATGAATAAAGAATGCATGAATGTGAAGCAACAATGACTTTATTGCCTCTGCAAGCGGTGATCGAAGGGAGGAGGGGAGGGTAGTTAGCCTAAAGGGAAGTAGAGTGAACCAAGGGGTGAGGGGTTTCATCAAGGAGAAAGAAACAGAACTTTCACACTGTAGCCTGGCCAGTCATGAAACTGGTTTTCAAAGCTTCTCTGATGGGTACCGCACCCTCCTGTGCTCTTCTAACCGCCCTGGTGTCTGGCTGCGTGTAACCAGCAGCCAGGCGATTTGCCTCAACCTCCCACCCAGCCATAAACGTCTCCCCCTTACTCTCACAGATATTGTGAAGCACACAGCAATCAGTAATAATAGTGGGAATATTGGTTTCGCTGAGGGCTAAGCGAGTCAGTAAACTGCGCCAGCACGCCTTTAAACGTCCAAATGCACATTCTACCACCATTCTGCACTTGCTCAGCCTGTAGTTGAACAGCTCCTGACTACTGTCCAGGCTGCCTATGTACGGCTTCATGAGCCATGGCATTAAGGGGTAGGCTGGTCCCCAAGGATAACTATAGGCATTTCAACATCCCCAACGGTTATTTTCTGGTCTGGGAATAAAGTCCCTTCCTGCAGCTTTTGAAACAGACCAGAGTTCCTGAAGATGCGAGCGTCATGTACCTTTCCCGGCCATCCCACGTTGATGTTGGTGAAACGTCCCTTGTGATCCATCAGAGCTTGCAGCACTATTGAAAAGTACCCCTTGCGGTTTATGTACTCGCCGGCTTGGTGTTCCAGTGCCTACATAGGGATATGCGTTCTGTCTATGGCCCCACCACAGTTAAGGAATCCCATTGCAGCAAAGCCATCCACTGTGACCTGCACATTTCCCAGCGTCACTACCCTTGATATCAGCAGATCTTTGATTGCGTGGGCTACTTGCATCACAGCAGCCCCCACAGTAGATTTGCCCACTCCAAATTGATTCCCAACTGACCGGTAGCTGTCTGGCATTGCAAGCTTCCACAGGCTATTGCCACTTGCTTCTCAACTGTGAGAGCTGCTCTCATCTTGGTATTCATGCGCTTCAGGGCAGGGGAAAGCAAGTCACAAAGTTCCATGAAAGTGCCCTTACGCATGCGAAAGTTTCGCAGCCACTGGGAATCGTCCCAGACCTGCAACACTATATGGTCCCACCAGTCTGTGCTTGTTTCCTGAGCCCAGAATCGGTGTTCCACAGCATGAACCTGCCCCATTAGCACCATGATGCATGCATTGGCAGGGCCCATGCTTTCAGAGAAATCTGTGTCCATGTCCCGATCACTCACGTGACTGCGCTGACGTCGCCTCCTCGCCCGGTATCACTCTGCCAGGTTCTGGTGTTGCATATACTGCTGGATAATGCGTGTGGTGTTTAATGTGCTCCTAATTGCCAAAGTGAGCTGAGCGGCCTCCATGCTTGCCTTGGTATGGCGTCCGCACAGAAAAAAGGCGCAGAACGATTGTCTGCCGTTGCTCTGACGGAGGGAGGTGCGACTGACGACATGGCTTACAGGGTTGGCTTACAGGGAATTAAAATCAACAAAGGGGGTGGCTTTACATCAGTGAGTATTTCAGGCAGGACTTCACGGAGGGTTCCAATAAGAAATGGTGCACCTAAGTAATTCTTCTTATTGGAACAAGCAGGTTGGTCTGGCCTCTGATTGATACATGGCTAGATTTACCTCGCTGCACCTTCTCTGTGAGTGACTGCAGTGTGACCTAGAGGAATGACTCCCCTAGATGGGGGAGGAGGGGAAGCAAATGAGTACAAAACAAATCTGGTCTATTTCTTGTTTTGATCCACTCCATCTATCTTTTACATCTTTGGCTGGCAGCAGACAGTGCAGAAGGACTGCAAGCCATCCACATCTCATGGCTGCTCGGCAGAAGATGGTGCAGTAGGACTGCTAGCCATCCTCATCTCTTGCCTGCCTGGCAGAAGATGGTACAGTAGGACTGCTAGCAATCCGTATCGCCTGCCTGCTCACCATAAGATGGTTCAATAGGACTGACTGCAGGACTAAAGAGAATGACCTGGTCAAGTCACTCCAAATTTAGTCCCTGCGCCCATGTCTGCCCAGGCGCTCCTGATCGACCTCACAGAGGCGACCAGGAGCACCTCGGACATGACGATGACAGGTACCAGTCCTACTGTACCGTCTGCTGCCACAAGGCAATGGGTTGATGCTGCTGTGTAGCAATGCAGTACCACGTCTGCCAGCACCCAGGAGACATACGGTGACGGTCACCTGAGTGGGCTCCATGCTTGCCGTGGTATGGCATCTGCACAGGTAACTCAGGAAAAAAGGCGCGAAACGATTGTCTGCCCTTGGTTTCACGGAGGGAGGGAGGGAACGGGGGCCTGAGGATATGTACCCAGAACCACCCGCGACAATGTTTTAGCCCCATCAGGCATCGGGACCTCAACCCAGAATTCCAATGGGCAGCGGAGACTGTGGGAACTGTGGGATAGCTACCCACAGTGCAACACTCCGGAAGTCGACGCTTGCCTCGGTACTGTGGAAGCACTCCACCGAGTTAATGCACTTAATGCACTTACAGCATTTTCTGTGGGGACATACACACTCGAATATATAAAAACGATGTCTAAAAAAACGACTTCTATAAATTCGACCTAATTTCGTAGTGTAGACATACCCTAAGAGTGGCAGGAGAAGAGTGCAACAAGCCTGGTCTACCGACCCAAGCAGATATGCTATCGCTGCTGGGGATATATTCTGGGAGACCTCCTTCTCCCCACTGCCTCCCTGCCACTCCAAGAGAAGGGACCCCTGCTGCTCCCAGGGGAAGAGGGGTGCCTTTCTGCTGCACTTAAGGGGAAAGGAGGCCCTATGCTACTTACCTCCTTGACACTGTCCTGAGAGGAGAAGGGACCTCTGTCCCTGCTGCTAGAGGAAGAGTAAGGCATCTTGAACTACCTGTGTATTACTGGGGTGGGAGAGCCCTGTGATGCTGAGTGCAGGAAGCTTGTATTTACACTATACTTAGGTCCCTGATTGCCTTAGAATCATAGAATCATAGAATCTCAAGGTTGGAAGACCTCAGGAGGTCATCTAGTCCAACCCCCTGCTCAAAGCAGGACCAATCCCCAACTAAATCATCCCAGCCAGGGCTTCATCAAGCCTGACCTTAAAAATATCTAAGGAAGGAGATTCCATCACCTCCCTGGGTAACGCATTCCAGTGTTTCACCACCCTCCTAGTGAAAAAGTTTTTCCTAATATCCAACCTAAACCTCCCCCACTGCAACTTGAGACCATTACTCCTTGTTCTGTCATCAGCTACCACTGAGAACAGATAGATCCAATGAGAACAGTCTAGATCCAGCCCTGAATCCACTTGCTGTCCAGAAGTAGAGTCTGAAAAGGGTGATTCTCTTAATCATCCTTTTTTTCTCTAATACTAGTTCTCGGATGGAAAATCTGCTTTGGTGACCCTGAGGGCTCGATGTGTCTCCATGCAAACTCTGAGCCAATAAATGTGTCACAAATGTACCAAAGTGTTAAAACCAGTCTGAACTGGTGGCTAGGGGTTTTGTTCTGGCATCCTGACCAGTATGATTGCCACATGCCATTTATTTAAATTTATTTAAAAAAGGGTGGGGGGCACAAATCCAAAGCTACCATTACCATAAATATACGTACAAATAAAATGGTGCAATGTAATGTTCTGTACACTATTGTTGGGCACATAAATAAAAATCTTAAATGTTAGAAGGGAAGATATTCAGGCTACGGGCATCAACACTTCTGTTCATGTTTCTGTTATGTTTTCTTTCTTGATTGTAATATGCTGCACTTCTATAGCATGTATCATCAAAGGATCTCTAGCTCTCTACAAACTGCATAATGCCCCTATATAAGGTAAGTATGTATTATCCTCATTTTCTAAATTGGAACTGAGGAATATCAAGGTTAAGTGACTGGCTAAAAAACCACAAAGCAAGTCAGGGATGGAATTTGGAATTGAGCCTAGGAGTTTCCTGCTCTAAAAATTTTGCTGTTATACCTGAGATGATTCACAATCGTTCATTCTATTCATTATTTTTTAAAATGAAAATGACATTTCTAGCAAAGTGGCAGTTTGTGTGTTTAATATATTCATATAGACAGACGTTTGTGGTACTAAACCCATTCAACATGAATATTATAGGAAAAATTTCCCCTTAAGATTTATATTCTAGTAGAAGTTTCTGGTCTGAACCTAATTTTTAAAAATCTCCAGATTAATTAATGTTCATTTTCTGCTCCAAATTACAGTACATACTTATCTGCAATGTTCTACACATCAAATGGCATACTTTTCATAGTACGGTATGTATAATACACTTTCAGACTTGATCCACAGCATTATAAATAAGCTGCTTTGAGGGCCTCCCTGGATCTTAAAAGCTGTTTTAAATACCGTCATCTCAATTGCAGATTAATGTTGGTGTCTGAATATACTTGGAGCTCAAAATATTTAAATCTCATAGCACATTAAAATATATGCAGTGACTTGAGGGTTTTCTGCATTATCTGTATCCATTTTAATTGTGAATCCTGTCATATAATTACTCTACTAAATACCAGAAAAGATACCAATAAATTAGTATAATTATAAAATGACTTGGGCTGTCGATTAATCGCAGTTAACTCACGCAATTAATTCAAAAAATTAATTGTGATTAAAAAATGAATTGCCATTAATCACAGTTTGAATTGCACTGTTAAACAATAGAATACCGATTGAAATTTATTAAATATTTTGGATGTTTTTCTACATTTTCATATATATTGTATTCTATGTTGTAATTGAAATCAAAGTGTATATTTTTTATTTCAAGTACTTGCACTGTAAAAATGATAAACAAAAGAAATAGTATATTTCAATTCACCTCATACAAGTACTGTAGTGCAATCTTTGTCTTGAAAGTGCAACTTACAAATGTCGGGTTTTTTTGTTTGTTACATAACTGCACTCAAAAACAAAACAATGTAAAACTTCAGAGCCTACAAGGCCACTCAGTCCTACTTCTTGTTCAGCCAATTGCTAAGACAAACAAATTTGTTTACATTTACAGGAGATAATGTGCCCTCTTCTTATTTACAATGTCACCAGAAAGTGAGAACAGGCATTTACATGGCACTTTCGTAGTTGGCATTGCAAGGTATTAATGTCCCAGATATGCTAAACATTTATATGCCCCTTCATGCTTTAGCCACCATTCCAGAGGACATGCTTCTATGCTGATGATGCTTGTTAAAAAATGTGTCAATTAAATTTGTGACTGAATTCCTTGGGGGAGAATTCTGTTTTCCCCTGCTCTGTTTTACCTGCATTCTGCCATATATTTCAGGTTACAGCAGTCTTGGATGATGACCCAGCATATGTTGTTCATTTTAAGAACACTTTCACTGCAGATTTGAAACACAAAGAAAGTACCAATGTGAGATTTCTAAAGATAGCTACAGCACTTGACCAAGATTTAAGAATCTGAAGTGTCTTCAAAAATCCGAGTGGGACAAGATGTGGAACATGCTTTCAGAAGTCTTAACAGAGCAACACTCTGATGCAGAAACTACAGAACCCAAACCACTAGAGAAGAAAAATCAATCTTCTGCTGGTGGCATCTGATGCAGATAATGAAAATGAACATGCGTTGGTCCGCACTGCTTAGGATTGTTATCGAGCCGAACCCGTCATCAGCATGGACACATGTCCCATGGAATCGTGGTTGAAGAATGAAGGGACATATGAATCTTTAGCGTATCTGGCATGTAAATATCTTGTGACGCTGGCTACAACAGTGCCATGGGAACGCCTGTTCTCATTTTCAGGTGATATAAACAAGAAGCAGGCAGCATTATCTCCTGCAAACATAAAGAAACTTGTTTGTCTGAGTGATTGGCTGAACGAGAAGTAGGACTGAGTGGACTTTTGGGCGCTAAAATTTTACATTGTTTTATTTTTGAATGCAGTTTTTTTACATATTTCTACATTCATAAGTTCAACTTTCATGATACAAATACTCTACTGTAATTTTTTTATTAGTTGAATTGAAAAATACTATTTTTTTACACTGCAAATACTTGTAATCAAAGTATACACTGTACACTTTGTATTCTGTGTTTTAATTGAAATCAATAGATTTGAAAATGTAGAAAACATCTGAAAATATTTAAATAAATAGTATTCTATTATTGTTTAACAGTGCAATTAATTTTTTAATCACCTGACAGCCCTAAAAATGACACATGCTTTTAAGAAGCTGTAAGTCCCGTATATTGCTCTGTGTGCATTTATCAATCAGAATTGTGCTGTAGATAACAGCAGTTATGTTGTCCTAAGACGTGATCGTTCCCCTCTATTCGACATTGGTGAGGCCTCATCTGGAGTACTGTGTCCAGTTTTGGGCCCCACACTACAAGAACGATGTGGATAAATTGGAGAGAGTCCAGCGGAGGGCAACAAAAATGATTAGGGGTCTAGAACACATGACTTATGAGGAGAGGCTGAGGGAGCTGGGATTGTTTAGTCTACAGAAGAGAAGAATGAGGGGGGATTTGATAGCTGCTTTCAACTACCTGAAAGGGGGTTCCAAAGAGGATGGCTCTAGACTGTTCTCAATGGTAGCAGATGACAGAACGAGGAGTAATGGTCTCAAGTTGCAGTGGGGGAGGTTTAGATTGGATATTAGGAAAAACTTTTTCACTAAGAGGGTGGTGAAACACTGGAATGCGTTACTGTAGCCAGACAGCCAGCCCCCCCCCCTCAGACCAGCATTGCTGGAAACACACGTAACAGGGCACTCAACATAAATTCCAGCACAGCCTTTGAAGCTGTGAGAAGCACAGGTGTGCTGCGACAATGTGCCTCTGGGAACATATACAACGATTAGGCTCACAGCAGGCAGAGGCGCTGTGACAGACATGGCTCTTAGCCCCTACTAAAACAGCATGATGCACACACACCAACATCCTAGGTGGGAAAATATTTACCCTGATAAAATAAATGTCCAGTAGTCGAAACTTATTGTTTCTCCCTTGCAAGTGTGAACTACTCTTGCGAGAGCTGGCGTCACCCCGACAGACCAGCCCCAATTTGGCATAGAAAGGAGAAAGAGAATAAAGGAGTACAGAGGTATAAGTAGGGGACCTACAGCACCATGATTTTTGAGTGCTTTTCACTATCTATCTGCTGGTCAGATAAGTGACAGCCTCCCAAGGCTTCTGCAGCTAAGAGGGTCCCTAAGCCTTGTCCCTTATTCGTCTTTCCGCGGAATTGAGTGACCGATCCTGGCTTGGCACCGCTGGAATCGAGAGATGCAAGGAGGGTAAGAAGCACCCACACCTGATCTCCTACCTTTAGTGTACACATATTTTGAAATAGAGCTCTATACTTTGTTTCTTTTTTTTTTCTTTGGGATTGTGGCTTCAGTTTTGTAACTTGTTTGTGTGTGTAACATCTCTACATTTAAATAAGTAGGCACTAGCTATTTTGTAACCACATGATTAGAATCTAGTTTAATAAATTTTGGTAACCATTGTGCATAAGCCTGACTTGTTTCTCTGGTTTACTGTAAAGCAGCCAACACAATTAAAGAACCTCAGCCGTTTTGGCTATAAAGTCTGGCCATTAGGTGAGAGTACTAAGAGTCTAGCGTTGAGTTGTGCCGCCTCCACGGGGCAAACTCTTGGGGCACCTGTCAGTCAATCCTGGCTGCCCGCTGCGAAGGAGCTCTGAGCTCTAGCAGTTAAAGTCAAGGGTGTGGAGAGGCTCTTAGTGCTGCCATTGGGGCACCTGTCAGTCAGTGTTGACTGCCCGCTGCAAAGGAGCTCTGAGCTCTAGCAGTTAAAGTCACGGGTGGTTAGGACCTTGGGGCATCCGTCAGCCTAGCCCGCCGCGAAGGGACAGCGCGTCCTAGCGGTTAAAGTCACGGATGGTATAAAACGGGCATAGCTGGCACCTCACCAAACATCCCTGGCCATCGGCTAACAGTTACCTAGGGAGGTGGTAGAATCTCCTTCCTTAGAGGTTTTTAAGGTCAGGCTTGACAAAGCCCTGGCTGGGATGATTTAACTGGGACTTGGTCCTGCTTCGAGCAGGGGGTTGGACTAGATGACCTTCTGAGGTCCCTTCCAACCCTGATATTCTATGATTCTATGATTCTATTCTAAGAAAGTGGCATACATTCTGGCAACCAGATTTTCCAACTAGAAACCAGCCCATAACAAGGTGTAGTTTTACTAGTTCACTCTCTCTTCTATCACAATCCCTTAAACCAATGAATAATCAGTTGAGGATAGTGACTAAAGATATACATTACTGGGTATAACACTCAATTTTAATGGGCTCATTAAAAACAGATACATAAATGAGGACGAATGCCGTATATGCTATTAGTTAAGGAAGCATTCATATATAGGAAACTAGACAAACAAATCATCATTAGAAAAAAAAGATACGCATTGGTTCCTAGTACTAGATTAACTATTTAAGAGACAGAGTCATGAAATTTCTTATCTCCGCTAGACCACAATTCAACACTTTAACTATAAATCCACTCTTAGTCTGGAAAAAAACCAGCAATCCCCTTTTTATGAGTTATCCTATCAGGAAGATTGTTGCAACCCAAGACTACACCCTCTCCCTCCTGCCTTAGCAGGCGCTACTCTAAAGTAATGGTCATTCACATTCAATCCGCTGTAAGCTGTTAAGAGTTTAACACATCCAGAAACCCTATTATAGCGAGCCATTTCTGGAGCCCCATGGAATTTAGATACAATGTGCAAAAAGAAAGGGGAAAAAAGGGGAGCTTGCTGCACCATCTAGTGGATGAAAAGGGACTCTATGAATTTCTTTAGTTTTTCATCAAGAATTTTTAACAAATTGTTTTAAAATTATTTCATTACCTAGTTTACTAATATTTTAAACTTATGAAAAGTTAATTAGTTTTGAAAATGTAGTTTACATTTCACTTATTCTTTTGCATTCTACCAGTTTGGACAACCCAAAGGGGTCTCGTGAGGTTCAATGGAGGTTTTCTAGCCAGTGAGAGAGGGTTTAGCTTCAGCCGGAAGTGGACAGTTGCCACTAGTGCAGCGGTTCTCAAACTGGGGGTCAGGACCCCTCAGGGGGTCATGAGGTTATTACATGGGGGGGAGTCACGAGCTGTCAGCCTCCACCCCCAACCCTGCTTTACCGCCAGCATTTATAATGGTGTTAAATATACAAAAAAGTGTTTTTAACTTATAAGGGGGGGGGGTCACACTCAGAGGCTTGCTGTGTGACAGGGGTCACCAGTGCAAAAGGTTTGAGAACCACAGCGCTAGTGGCACCCGTTCTCTCCCGCCTGAAAGGCAGGCCAGTACTGCCGGTGCTGTGCTTGCGCTGGGCCCCAGCTTGCCCGCCTTAGTCACAGTATTCGCGTATTTACAGAAGAGCGCTTTAATTTCAGTGACAGAACTTGCGCCGTTAGGGCTGAACCATGAGAAAAGGTGGCACCTGCCACGACGAGCCCCTTACAAAGGAAGCAGAGCGGAGCGGCCCCTCCTCTTCGGCACGAACGGGTGGGAGGGAGATGAATCTTCGCACAGCTAGGTGCATAGAGGCAGGGCCTGCTTCAGATTGCGATTCCCCCCTCCTCCTTTCCCCGTGAATGGCGCCGTCCACTTTCAGGTGACAGCAGGGAGTAAAGACAGCCGGGTTACAGTTCTCGCGAGAAATAAACCAGGAAGTGGAGACGTAGTTGTTGGTTGGCATGGAAACGGCGTACCCGGATGTACTGTGCACGCGAGCGCAGCGGGGCTGGGAAAGGGGCTCGGGTTGCCAGCCGGCAGAGGGAGGGTAGCGGAGCAGGACTCGCGCGACCCCGCGCTGAGTCCATTGTTGCAGAGCCTGGCTGCGCTCCCTCTGGGTGAGTGTAGGGGCGGGGCTGCGCATGCTATGGGGCTCGTTAGCTGTGGGCGCTGGTCGGTTGCCCTCCATAGGGGTGGGAGCTGAGGGCCTGTTGGAGGGAGGGCGGGGTGTTGGAACAGTTTTTATAGTGGGGGTTGCTGAGAGCCATTGAACCAAACTGACAGGTTTCAGAGTAGCAGCCGTGTTCGTCTGTATTCGCAGAAAGAAAAGGAGGACTTGTGGCACCTTAGAGACTAACCAATTTATTTGAGCATAAGCTTTCGTGAGCTATAGCTCAGGTAAATTGGTTAGTCTCTAAGGTGTCACAAGTACTTTTTATTGAACCAACTGTAAATCCTATATATGTTGGAAACCATGTCAAGCCAGGGAGTGCAGTAGCACCCCCAGCATCCCTGTTCTTGCACCTATGGGTGAGGGGAGTGGGGGGGGGGCTCCTCCTGAGAGTCTCGCCCTTGCTGCGTCCCCTGTAACGGGGCACCATGGGAAGACGAGCTGGGAAATAGCTTGTATCAAAGGCAGCACGTCACCTAAAGCACTGCCTACAAATGGTGCATTCTCCAGAGGGGAGCTAACCAGGGCCATGCATCCCACTGGCTGCCCCAGGGCAGGAGCTCTGTGCTGCTGGGCTGGAGCAGTGTATTCTGCTGTCTGGGTTTGCACTATTCCAAATGCACCCACACACAGCGTGACAGAGCACTGAAGGGGGCCGTGTGGCCAGCGTCGCCTGGCAGCAGCACCCGCCACTAACTTTGAGGGAAGCATGCCTGGGGGCCCAGGTATTTGTATCCGGCTGTCTTAAGGAAGAGACTTCTTGGGTATAAGTTATTCCCTGTTCATGATGGAATAACCAGTGCAAGAAGCACTTCAGCTATGTGATGGGCAGTGTCTGACTACATCTGTTGCCTTTGGCTGTGTTGTAGCTGTGTTGGTCCCGGATGTGAGAGTGACCAGGTTGGTCAGATAATATCTTTTATTGGACCAGCTTCTGGTGGTGAAAGAGACATGCTTCTGAGCTACATGAAGCTCTTCTTTAGGTCTGGGGAAGGTAATCTTTTTAAAAATCATTTTTAAAAAGATATCTTTCCCACACCTAAGAAGAGCACCTTTTAGCTCAAGAGCTGGTCTCTTTCATCACCAGAAGCTAGTCCAATAAAAGATATTGCCACATTTGCATTTTCTCTTACATCTGTTATTAGCATATCTTTCAGGAACCCAAAGAAATGTCTAAAATAGACTCAAATACCTTGTGTCATGTGGATTTACGATCTCACTTTGGATTAATGGCTTGCACCTAGCCATATAGGGAATTTCAGTCCTATTCTTTCCATGCTTCTTGAAAAGAAACAATTTTGAATTGATTGAAAACTTTTGCAAAAGTATCTATGAAGTTTAGTTTTAAAAGTTTTCATTTTGTTTTATTGGGGCTTTTTCTCCATTTGTTTCTTTTCTTTTCTTCTTTAATGCTCTTTCTTCTTCTTCTTCTTCTTTTTTTTTTTTGCCAAGTCCCACCCTTTTTTTCCATTTGATAACTGAAAAAGGAAGGAAAGAAACTAAAAAAATATAAGACACAATTTTTGTTTTAGTGAAAAAACAATTTCTGAGCCCAAAATGCTCATTTCTTGACTAAGTTTGAGAATTTTTGACCACCTCTGAAAACTAGCTATTAAGAGAACTTGAAAAATGTATTTAAATTTTTTTTAAATTATTTTAGGAAAATATATCTGAAAGAACACAACAGGAGGCAATTATATGTGTAAGAAGTTGCAGAAGTTTATGATATGTACTTCTCACCTTTCTGTCTCCCAGGCTCACTACTTCAGTGTTAAATTTGACTTTTCTCTTTTTTCCTATGTCCATTCTCTTGCTAAGTCCTATAATTTCTTACTCTTTAATCAGAGTTTCTTCTATTTGATATCCCCATTGATTAAACTCCTTGTTTTTGCAATAATCATGTCTCGTGTGGATTTACTTTCCATATGTTTTGCAAGGCTCATCATTTATCTCAGGAATTTGGGAAGGACGGTGTCTGAAGGTTTGGGAAGGTTTATCGGGGCTTGGAGTGTATGCCATTGCTCATCCTTCCAAAAATAAATAAAATTAACCCGCCATGTACCTACATAATTATATGAAATGTTTTAATATGAATGTAAATTTAAAGTGTTGAAGCCGAAATACAGGATGGGGAGCCTATTGACTGAATGATTTAAAGCTTTGCAAATCAGAATAAATAAGTATTGTAACTTTCTCCTTTCTGTCATACCTGCCTCTTTTCTGTGTTTGTAAAATGCGGTGTAAATGTAATGTTCTGTATATATGATTTTAAATAATAAAAATAATGTGGTATGTCTTACACGGAAGTGAAAGTCATATTGCTCGCTGCCATTTGACTGTAGCATACATTTCACATCACTTTACTGGGATGTATTCTACATGTCCACTAAATACTTCAACCTTGCTGTTTTCTTTTGTTGATGCTATCTTTATTGAGCCAAGGCTTAAAATGGTCTGTTTTGGTATTTCTTTTTGGTGAGAACATTTTTAGGGATTCAACATGCTGTTCAGATACACTTATAGTGCCTGCCACCTCCCAACTTAATTTTTGTCTGGGACTGGGACCCTATATAACCCATATACTTAACTTTGTTTTGCACTTTTCTTAAGCATATGTGTATTGTATACATTGTTTATAAAGACTGTATAATTTGTTAGAGGTAGGACTTCTAGATTTGTTTAATTTGTTGCCTAAGCCTTATGGGGTTTTTTGTTTAATAAATAAGCTATTGATATGTGGTAGCATTTGTTGTTCTCTATTTGTCCATTTTAGATCACAATGGATATTACAAGGGGAAACTTGGATGAAATTTCAAGGCCTGCATCTAGCTCAAGAGCGCACCCTGTAAGCAGAGCTTTAAGTGCATCTTTGGAAGTTCTAACACCAGAGCCATGCTTATCAAAGGTATGAGCTTTGGCAGGTCAGAACCTCTGTGTGTCTTATTTTTCCCTATCTATAAAATGAAAAGAATAAACCTTTGTAAAATATTTATAAAGTGCTTTATGGATTAAAATTGATATGTAAATACTAGTGAGTATTATCATAGAAAGAAAGTAACTTAAAATGCACTTCTAGTTTCAAGAGTGAGTGTGTGTACACAGGTCAGCTCTTTGTATGTATTTAGAGTAATATTTGCTTACTTTAATGACTTACATACATCTGTACTACTTTTTCCCCTCTGTTAGCCTAGATCATATTCTGTTTTATGCACCACCAGTCAAATTGTTAACTAAATTCTTCCCTCAATTAAACCTTTGTTACCCCATTGATAACAGGAAGGTTTCACAGATGTAACTTGGGACAGAGTTTATGATGGTTCGTGGGGTACCCAGAACTGTGAATCACCTTGTTAAAACCTCCCCCACCCCCCCCGCCTCCAGTGTGAGGGAGACTTTCTTGTGCTTAATTGGATATTAGCTCTTTGACACCAGCAGCCTGTTAGCTGCCCAAACAAAGTCCTCTAGGCTATGTCAGCCCTTACTTTGCCTTGCAGATTATGAATAGGTGCACCCCAGTCCCTGAGCCCCTTTTCAGTGTTCCCCTGTAGTGTCCAGCCCCTTATCCGCTGAACACTCACAGAAATATCAGGTCTACTAGCCCCAGGGAACAGTGTACATACCTTCTTGAAAAAAAAACAACAGGAGTACTTGTGGCACCTTAGAGACGAACAAATTTATTAGAGCATAAGCTTTCATGGGCTACAGCCCACTTCATCGGATGCATTGATTGGAACATACAGTAAGAAGATATATATAATACACACACACATACATACAGAGAAGGTGGAATTTGCCATGCAAACTGTAAGAGACTAGTTAAGTAAGATGACCTATCAGCAGGAGAAAAAAAAAGCTTGTAGTGATAATCAAGATGGCCCATTTAGACAGTTGACAAGAAGGTGTGAGGATACTTAACTTAGGGAAATGGATTCAATATGTGTAATAACCCAGCCACTCCCAGGCTCTATTCAAACCCAAGTTAATGGTATTTAGTTTGCATATTAATTCAAGCTTAGCAGTTTCTTTTTGGAGTCTGTTTTTGAAGCTTTTCTGTTGCAGAATTGCCACCCTTAAGTCTTTTACTGAGTGGCCAGAGAGGCTGAAGTGTTCTCCTACCGGTTTTTGAATGTTGTGACTCCTGATGTCAGATTTGTGTCCATTTATTCTTTTGCGTAGAGACTGTCCAATTTGGCCAATGTACATGGCAGAGGGGCATTGCTGGCACATGATGGCATATATCCCATTAGCAGATGTGCAGGTGAACGAGCCCCTGATGGCATGGCTAAAGTGATTAGGTCCTATGTTGGTGTCATTTGAATAAATATGTGGACAGAGTTGGCATCGGGCTTTGTTGCAAGATTAGGTTCCTGGGTTAGTGTTTTTGTTGTGTGGTGTGTGGTTGCTGGAGAGTATTTGCTTCAGGTTGGGGGGCTATCTGTAAGCGAGGACTGACTGGTTTGTCTCCCAAGATCTATGAGAGTGAGGGATCATTTTTCAGGATAGGTTGTAGATCTTTGATGATGCGCTGGAGAGGTTTTAGTTGGGGGCTGAAGGTGACAGCTCCTGAATGATTCAACTCAGGATCATCTCTTTGTATGGTATCACAGCACTGAGAGATATATTTTTAGTGAAAACCATGATACATTTATTATCAAAGATTTGAGATTCAGGTGATAGTGAGTAAAAATAATAGAAACAAAAGGAATGTATACAACAAAATCATAGCATGATTTCTAAAGACTAAACTTAATAGACTAACCTTCTGTCTATAGAAGTTTATTTCACCCCAAATGTCCTTTGCAGCATTTCAGCCGAGGTTAGTTGTGATCCCGTTTTCCAGAATGTAATTGCACTGCCTGATTACTTCCTAAGTGCAGGATAAAGGGATGTCTTCCTTACCTTCTCCTTCTGTCCCCTGAAGTTCATAGCCTATACCCTGAGTCAGGATAACCCCCAGTGGTTTATTCTCCAGCGTGCTGCCTTCCTGTTGATTTCACATCCCTCTACCTGTTGACTTTGTATGGAAATGTGGCTTCCACTGTGTCGGCTTACAATGCTCAGTTTACATGCTGACAGAGAGAAGAATAAACATCTTTCCTCTGGTAAACAGAAAACTTGTTTGTCAGCTCTGCCTTGATACAGGCTGTCACACGGTCTGGAGTGGCTCATGACCGTGAGTGCCTACCTCAGGACAGAGTGTCAGAAACAGGGAAGACATTCCAAACTGATGGTATGTTCTATAATTAGATTTCACCAACCAAGTAACAAATGTGAACTCCTGGATCATTATAGCAGTCTTACTGTGAAGTCACAGACAGTCCCCTTATGCTCTCCAGTCTATCTTGCTACCAAGGCAAGCTGGACTTAGTGATTAAGTGGTCACTCTCACCAAAAATCACACAATATTCAGGTTGCTTCCAGTCCCCAAGAGACCAGTCACTTACCTTAGATCAGTTGGTACCCTAGTTCTTACACCAAAGACACTGCCTGTAGCCAATCCTGTCATGAACTATCTACAGGCTTATTATCTAGGAAAAAGACTTGAGTTATTTACAGGTTAAAGCAAGCTAATATGCACACTAATGAGTTGCAGTTTAAAACCTAGGAGTGACAGAGTTGTAGTGATCTGTCCATTCAAAATGTCTTTCAGTGCAAACCCAAGGGTAACCCTGGGGGTTCTCTTACTTCAGTTTACATTTTCTGGCCCTGTGAGAGTTCAAACAGCAAAGAGATGAAAAATTCTCTTGTGACCCTGTTTTATCTTTTACAGTTAGGCCTAAACGACAGAGTTAGGCTGACTTACGTCGACATAACTATGTTAGTGTCTACACTAAAATTTTGCTCCTGCTGATGTAACTTACCCGCTATGCCAACTTAACTCTACCTCCACAAGTGGTGTAAAGTTTAGATTGACATCGACTATTATGGCCTCCAGGAGGTGTCCCCCAGTGTCCCACCTTGACCACTCTTGTCACCGTTTTGAACTCTGCTGCCCAGTGGCCAGGTACACAGGAAGCTGCCTCTCCTCTTTAAAGACGTGTGAATTTTTGAAATGGCATTTCATGTTTGCTCAGCTTGGAGAGCTCACATAGCAGTTCTCAAGCAAACCTGGCAACTTTCTAGCTGACCATGCCGGTTCCACATTGCAGATGCACTCTTGTCTGGAGTACACAAGAGGTGTTTGATCTCCTGAATCTGTGGGGAGAAGACACTGTGCAGGCACAGCTCCAATCCCGCCAGCAGATCGCTCAGATCATGGCGGAGGAGGAGGGCTATAAGAGGGAGCAGCAGCAGTGCCACATGAAAGCCAAGGAGATGCAGCTGGCAAACCAGAAGGCAAGGGAGGTTAATAATTGCTCTGGTGCGGAGTCATAGACCTGCTGCTTTTACACAGAGCTGCATACCATCCTCGGACGACACCCCTCTGCCCCTCCCAAAAGAGTCCCATGGATAGTTAGGAAGCGTTACAGGCCTCCACTGTGAACAGCAAAGAACAAGAGGAATATCGGGAACAGGGGACTGACGAATCCAGCTGTGCAGCAAGCCAGGACATGTTTTTGAGTCCTGTGCAGTCCAGCCAGTCCTTGCAGTCCAGGACAGGCGAGCATGATGCAGGGAAAGGAACCTTTGGTAAGTATGCGGTTTGCTTTGATATTGCAGGGATGGAACCCACAAAGTACCAAGACATACATGTTGATTTACTCTTTTTTACTTATGCTAGATGAGGTAGTGAAACAACCAGTAGAGGTAGAGTTGCCATCTGCTTTTCATTCCCCTGTGGAGTTCAGCAGAGGAAGCCCCATGGAACAGTTTGTTTATGTGCACCGGGACGTCCTATGAATCCTCCAGAGATCTCGAGGAAACTTTCCTGGAGGTAGTCTGCAGTTCTCTGCTGAAGGTTTCTGGGAGGGCTGCCTGATTTCTTCCACTGCAATAGGATGCTTTCCCATGCCACTCAGCGATTATGTCATCAGGCATCATTGCAGCACACAGCCTAGCAGTATATGGCCCCAGTCAGCAGCTGGACGCCTGCAGGAGCTGTTCCCTTTCAGCCTCCATTACCCTCAGGAGTGAGATATCAGCTAAAATCACGACTGCCTGTGGAAATTGGTGCCAGTTTTCAGTACAGTTGCCCAATATGCATGTATTCATGCCTGTCAGCTATGCCCCCTTATTTCCCTAACTCGCCCCTTTCCCCCAGGGCCATACTCACCATAGCTGGGACTGCCACCATGATCTATCAGTCCCAAACAGAAGTGAGAATGGAGTGCTTGCAACTTGTGTGGATCAAGGGCAGTGAGTTCTGTATAGCAGGTTTCCATTTATCTTGTGAATACAGTCACAATTGTACCTATGTGCATTGTATCTTTTGCAGCTGGAAATGTGGCCTTGAGGCTCTTTTCATCCACACCAGTGGAGCGGCTCAGCCAGATAGGGAGGAGAACGAAGAGGACATGGGATGACATGTTCCAAGAGATCCTGCAAGCCTCTGCTGCTTTGGATACTGAGCACTGGTCTTGGAGAATCACCCCCGCAGGCAGCATGACCAGGGATAGAGCGGAGAGGAGAAAGACGTGGGAAATGGACAGGGAAGTGCAGCAGCAAACAGACATGCTGCAGACTCTTGTTGACTTTCAGGTTCAACAGGACCATGCTCACCTTCCTCTGCAGCCCATAGAAAACTATATTCTGGGACCTCCCTACACACACACATTCCACGTAGCATCCGGGGCTGCTGCACTACCCCTACCACTCTACCCCGGGGGAGAGTACAGGCAGTCACAGCTGCACATGCACTGACCTGTGAAAAAGACAGTTGGCATATGTGTTTCTGAAATGGAAATGACTGTTCTTTCCCCTTCAAATGTTCTTTTCGCTTTACTTTTAAGTTTTATTTAGTTATAATATGTCTGTTTGCATGGGCATGGTATAAAACTCTATTTATGGAAACGTAATTCATCTTTTAGTTCACAACGTATGCTAGCTGGGGTGCTCCTAATAGGTGCATTTGTAATGTTATATTACTACACACACAGCACTCATTACAAGATTCATATGGGGTTGCAGAAGAGCAGTGCCAGGTAGAGCACACTACAGCAACACACATGGTTTTTCAAAGCCTCTCTGAGCCAAACAGCTTTGCGTAGAGCTGCTCTTATAGCCCTGGTACCTGGCTGCTCAAAATCAGCAGATAGCTGTTCCATGTCTGCCCTCCGCCCCAGCAGAAACTTTTCCCCCTTTGCTTCACAGATGTTATGCAGGACACAGCAGGCACCTATAACCAGTGGGATACTTTTGTCACTGAAGTCCAATCTCGTGAGTAGACCGTGCCAGCAACCTTTCAAATAAGCAAAGGCACATTCAACTATCATTCTGTATCTGCTGAGCCTGTAGTTAAAGCGCTCCTTGCTGCTGTTGACGTGGCCACTGTATGGCTTCATGAGCCATGGGGATAAGGGGTAGGCTGCATCTCCCAGGGTCACTATTGGCATTTCAATATTCCCAGTGCTAATCCACCAGTCTGGAAAGAAATTCTCTGCTTGCAGCTTTCTGAACAGTCCTGTGTTTTTAAAGACTTGAGCGTCATGCATCTTCACTGACCAGCCCACATTGATGTCAATAAAGTGTCCCTGGCGATCCACCACCACTTACATTACCACAGAAAAGTAGCTCTTTTTGTTGATGTGCTCTGTGGCAAGGTGGTCAGGTGTCAAAATAGGAATATGCGTGCTATCTATCACCCCACCACAGTTTGGGAGCCCCATTGCTGCAAAAGCATCCACTATATCCTGCAAATTGCACAGAGTCAAGTCCTTCATAGCAGGACTCAATTAACGGCCCTGCACACTTGTATCACAACAGCCCCCATGGTGGATTTCTCAACTCCTAACTGATTTCTGACTGTTCAGTAGCAATCAGATGTCACAAGTTTCCACAGAGTGATCACCACTTCTCCACTTCAGTGCAGATCGCATTTTGGTGTTGCTGCACTGGAGGGCTGGGGAGAGCTCAGCACCCAGAATCAGGAATGTGACCTTGCACATCTGAAAGTTCTGCAGCCGCTGCTTGTCATCCCAAACCTGCATGACAATATGATCCCGTCAGTCAGTGCTAATTTCTTGGGCCCGGCACTGGCATGTCACTATCTGCAGTTCCCCATGAATGCTTCCAACAACTTTGAATTGTTTCTATGTCCCACAGCAATCTAGCCTCCATGGACTCATCATGTTCCCTGTGGCTTCTCTGGTGACTCTGCAAATACTGCAGGATCAGGTGCCCCATGCTTGCAATGCTCATCACAATAGTGCAGGGCTGTGCAGGATCAATGCTTCTGACACAGATGACAGACAGCGAGCAGGGATGTGTGGGTTTGTGGGGATTTTGAAAAGAGGTGTGAAACATTATGGGATACAGATGAAATTATGGGATGGAGAATACTGCAATTTGGGATGTTGAAATCATGCTCCGAGTCACCCCTGCATGACTTTTTTGGCCCCCTTGAGGCATTGCAAAACCTCACAAAAATACCTTGTACTAGATGGTGGCTAGTTGCACAGTGTAATAGCTACCCATGGTGCACTGCTTTCTGCTGACATGAGGAGTGTAGTTTGGACACGCAAAAGCGATTTAATTACTGCGGCAGCTGTATGCCAATGTAACCTAGCTCCACACAATTTTGTAGTGTAGACATGCCCTTAGTCTTCCAGTGTATGAGACGAGCTCCCTTGCATGTACATTTCTAAGGTGTGATAGGGCCATTCACAAGCTTAGAATCCTTAGTGTCACGATGTTCCTTAATGTCTCATTTCATCTTGGTAGGCCACCTAAATGGGCAGGGGAGATGATTCCTGTGCCTGGCTTCACAAGTTCAGAGCAAACATTTTCAAAGTTATAAAGCAAAGCTTACATATTTCCTCATGGCATGGAATACAGACATTACAGTTGAGATTAATGCATGCAGCAATTTACAAGCATTTCATAGAGTCTAAACACTGAATATATTCTTGTAAGACTAATACCTATTTTGAAAAAACTAACATACAGGTGAGCTGGTTTGGTTTCCAGCTATGAGTTTGTTAGTTCTTAGCTAATGCCTATGGCCTTGCCCAGAGCTGGCACTAGCATCACACAGACTTGAGGAACTTTTTGTCAGTATATATACATAACTCCTTACATAGGATCTGTACGTACATTTCACAATGATATTAATGACCAGTGGGATCCTGGCTTTCATTTAAGACCTAATATTCTTTTGTGCACCAGATTGTTCATACCAGGATATTTTTGTAACCCCCTTGCCAGTGGGCATTGAGGAGTTCTTAGGGCCACAGAATCTTTTATTACTGATGATAATTAAAGCTATAGGAAAGTTGCAGGCTGTGATTTTGTTGCGGAAACCTCAGCTTTTAGCACACATCTTAACTTTTTATAGTTGTCTCAAATTTCATTGGTGTTGTGACCCTGTGTGCTAGGTGACAACACCACTCACTTGAATTTGGCCCAGCTGCCCCTTCAAAGGGGTGGGCAGACCAAATCTGAGTGAGTGGCGTTGTGACCCTCAGTCAGATTTGGTCTGACCACTCCTCTAAAGGGGTGGTTGGGCCAAATTCGAGTGAGTGGTGTCGCAGCCTGGCACATGTAGTTGCAACATCACTCAAATTTGAACGGACTGTACCAAAACCACAACTATATCAAACAGCGGCTGCAACTTTTGAACAAAAAGAGTCACAACTTTCTTACAGGCTTAATGCTGATGCATGAGCCAGAAAGGGCGCAACTTGACTTTCAGATCCTGGGTTGTGCTTGCATGGTTAACAGTTAGAATAGATGCGACAATATTTTTTATTGGACCAACTTCTGTTGGTGAAAGAGACAAGCTTTCAAGCTACACAGAGCGCTTCTTCAACTCTGTGTAGCTCAAAAGCTTGTCTCTTTCACCAAGAGAAGTTGGTCCATTAAAGATATTACCTCATCCATCTTGTCTGCCTAATATCCTGGGACCAACATAGCTACAACCAACACTGCAAACAAGTTAGAATAAATATCATTTGCACTTGTAAACTGAGCACACTTGGGAGATCTCAGCTAAGTGGAATTCCTGATTAAGCACATCCTGATTAAGGTGAGGGCTCTGTAATAAGTGGAATACGATTAAGAGATTTTTTCAAGTGCCATTATTTAATTATTTCAACAAATTCCAGTGTAAGTACAGTGTTTGACCCCATTGTGAAGATATTAATATTTGAAATCAAATTTGAATTTAAGGCAAGGAGGGTGGTGTAGCGTTATATCAGTGTCTGGGAATCAGGACGCCAGAGTTAGTACTGCATTGACTTGCTGTGAGGTTTTGAGCAACTCATTTTATCACTTTGTGCCTCAGTTCACTCATCTGTAAAATGAGGATAATACCTATGTACCTGATAGAGGTGTTGTAAAGCTTTTTTATTTGTAAAGTGCTCTGAGATCCTTGGATAGAAGCAGCTGCAGAACTGCAAAGTCTGGTTTGGTGTCACTATTATTAGCAATCATAAGAAAGAAAAGAAAGTATTTTTAAAAGATTAATACTTCTGTGGAAATTGTTAATTTACATAATTTTTAGGTTTCTTCAGCAGTTGATCGTAAGGAAGACAATTCAAGAAACAGCAGTGTAGAGGAAAACAAAGATGATGATAGCGAGAAGCATGAAATGAAGAAAATGAGAACATCTCCACAGACTTCTGAGCGGGAAATTAACTGCATTTTCCAGCAGAAGATACAAAATGCTAATGAGTGTCCAGGTATGAGAATGACTAAGTTTACCAGCAATAGGGTTACCATACGTCCATATTTTCCCGGAGATGTCCAGGTTTTTTGGTTTTTAAATCACTGTCCGGGAGGAATTTTTAAATATCTAAAAACGTCCGGGATTTGCCATTATTATTTTTCCCCAAAGAAGAGTTGATCATTCAAGAAAGAGAGTGAATGTTGATCACTCGAGAGAGTGTCCGCTCTTTCCCCCTAGCTCCCAGTGCTTGTGCTGTGAAACAGCTGTTTCGTGCGGCTGGGAGGGAGGGAGGAGGAGGGGGAACGCGGCATGCTCAGGGGAGGAGGTGGGGCTGGGGCGGGGATTTGGGGAAGGGGGTCCAATGGGGCACGGAGGGGGCGGAGTTGGGGTGGGGACTTTGGGGAAGGGGTTGGAATGGGGGCAGGGAAGGGGTGGAGTTGGGGCGGGGCCGGGGGCGAGGAGGCTCGAGCAAACCCCCCCGTAGAGTGTGTCTTTTTTGAATGTTAAATTTGGTAACCCTAGTCAGCGATGCCAACTACTATTCTATAACTTGGGTAAAGTTCTACTCTTGGATCTGCAAATGGGGAATTCTGTGTCTGTAAGAACAGAATGATGGAGTCAAAATTCACCCTGTGGATATGAGAGCAGAACTTTGTTCTTAGTATTTCATATTTGCACTTATGTGAATTAACTTGGAGGAGGAAAAAAAAGTCATGGATGAGAGGTGCCCTAACATTTGTCAGTTATCTCAGTTTTTTCAACTTAGCAATTGCAAGTGTACAATATACACCTGAAAAAGAAATATTTTAAATAAAATAAAGTACTGCATTTTCTAATAATACTTGGTACTTATAGGAGATCTTCAGATGGAAGGTGCTAATACACTTTATAGATATTAATAAAATAAAGCTTCCCAATACTTCTCACACCCTAAAACATGAGTAAGCATTTATTGCCATTTTACAGGCAGGGAGATGAAGGCACAGAAAGCTTAAATGACTTGTTCCAGGTCACACCAAGATTCTGCGGTTGGGCCAGGAGTGAAACAGATTGCTTGATTCCTAGTCCTGTGTTTTAAGCACAAGGTCGTAATGTGCTGGAATGTGCCTTTTCTAGACAGTAATCTGCTGTGGAGTGTTTTAGAGATGCTATTTTATGATTGACAGGAAAAATGTACTTTGTTCTTTTGTTATTTAACATTTCAAACAAATATTTTAAAGTTATTCGAAATAATCTATATTTTTGTGATGGTCTTTTGTCAGAATAGATTTCTAGCTCAGTAGGTTCTGAAGATGGGTGTGCTAAAACTCAAGCTTCTAAATTCAATAAAGCATCTCAGTGGAAACTAACCAACGTGAAAGAAGGTATTATTTTTCAGATGCATTGAGTTAACAGAGCAGTAAAACAGATTCCCAGAAAAGGTGAAGGAGCAGTGAGGAGAGGGAAGAGAAGTGTGTGGTGATGATATTTCAAGAGGGGAATTCATGACAGCCTCGTTGTGTTTTTTTTAATTTAACTTCTTTAAATAAAAGAAAAGGAAGGAAAAATAACGGTTCATGTAGTGTCAAAGTCAAGAGTTTAAATTTGTGGGTTTGGTTCTCTCTAGGTTTTCATACTATAGTGATGGATGTAGTATCTGAGTGCTTGATACACCTTTCTGGGTTTTGTCAACACAAGTCTTCAAAACCCAGTGGTGGTAAGTGTGTCTGGAGCAGTGTTAGGCAACTTGTACCACATCCATTCCACTATAGCAGGAATGGTCTGATGAAGACCTCAAAGTGGTTTGGATCTGTTCAGTAATTCTACATGTCCAGGCCAGGTGGGAGAGTCACTCTTAGGCATGGAGACCAAGTTGGATATTAAAGCTGCTTTCCCCTGGCAGAACCACTAATATCCTCCCTTGTGGTGAATTCTCCCCCCAACCCCAGCACAGCTGAGCCCCGCACTTGATGGGTGGGGTGATCCTGCAAAGGTGAATCTGGTTCCAAAATGTCAGAAAATCAAGAATTATTATAACAACACTCTTCCACATCCCACATAGATAATACTTTTCCTTAGTAGGCTGTTAAATTCATGTCCAAGTATGGAATTGCTACTTGTACTTCCATAGTTAAGGTTGCAACTGTTGTTCCATATCATTGAGGCCAATAACTTTTTAGGCATTAAAAATAGATTACTCATGTATATGGATAATGAGGCCATTCATAGCAAAAAATATATCATTGACTTGTATGGCTCTGTACCAGTTTATGCCAGCTGAGGATATGGCCCAGAGTTGTCAAGTAATTCGTAAGGGAGGCAGTATGATCTAGTGCAATGGTCTCCAACCTTTTTACGCCCAGGATCACTTTTTGAATTTAAGGGCAACACAGAATCTACCGTGCCCCTTCTCCGAGGTCCTGCCCCTTCCCCGAAGCCCCGCCCTGTTCACTCCATTTCCTCCCCCATATCGCTCGCTCTCCCCCACCCTCACTCACTGTTGCTGGGCTGGAGCAGGGGTTTGGGGTTTGGGAACAGGTGCGGGCTCTGGGTTGGGGCCGAGGGGTTCGCATTGTGGGAGGGGGCTCCGGGCTGAGCCTGGGGCAGGGGGTTGGGGTGCAGGAGGAAGTGCAGGGTGCTGGCTCTGGGAGGGGGTCAGGGCTGGGGCAGGGGGTTGGGGTGCAGGAGGGGGTTTGGGGTGCAGGCTCTGAGGGGAGATCAGGGCTGGGGCAGGGGGTTGAGATGCAGGAGGAGGTGCAGGGTGCTGGCTCTGGGAGGGGGTCAGGGCTGGGGCAGGGGGTTGGGGTGCAGGAGTGGGTTTGGGGTGCTGGCTCTGGGAGGGGGCTCAGGGCTGGGGCTTGGGGTGCAGCCTCCCGCCGGGCAGCACTTACTGTGGGCAGCTCCTGGTCGGTGGTGCAGCAAGGCTAAGGCAGGCTCCTGGAAGGCCCTGTGGCCCTGCACGCTGCCCCTATCTGCCAGCACCGCCCCCTCAGCTCCCAGTGGCCACAGTTCCTCGTTCCCGGCCAATGGGGGCTACGGGGGCGGTGCTTACATGCAGGAGCAGTGCACTGAGACCCCTGCGCCCCCCACCCATGTGGCTGCGGGCGCTGCACTGGCCGCTTCTGGCAGTGGCGTGGGCCCGGGGCAGGCACGGAGCAAGCCTGCCTTAGTGGCAGTCCCACTGCACCACCAGATATCACAATTGACTGGGAGAGTCTCTAGGATTGACCAGTCAATTGCGATTGACTGGTTGGTGAGCACTGATCTAGTGAATAGTAAGCCTTGGTTCAGGGTTCTGTTCTGGCTCTATTGCATGTTTTCCATGTAACTTTGGCAGGTCATGTCTGCTCTTTCTTCCTCTCTTAGCTCTTCAAATAAGTGGACTTGTGCACATTCCTATAAACAAAGGGCAATTTTAGTGGGAAATGCCTGCAGGAGAACTATCTTACTAGATCCTGAAATTTCTTTTCAATTTAGAAAAGAAGACCAGACCTGTTCAGAGGCTGATCACAAATATATATTTCTCTGTTGGCATCATTGACAGAGAATCCTGTTTAATTTTGAAATAATGGTAATTTCTTAAGCATATTATTGTTTCTGCCCTTAACTGCTTATTTCCAGATCAAATGTCAAAATGAACCTGAGTTTCCCATCTTTTGGTATCGAAACTTTTTGTTGAGCAGGTAGAGGAACATATTAAAACTTTAGATGCTTTGCAGCATTTTAAAAATGGAGCCGTTTAAAATCTTCTTGATCTCAAAATGACTTAATTTAATCAAAAAATTCAGGACACATTTTAGTTGTCAAGAGATTTACCTCAAAAAATCTGAAAGCATGACAATTATTTTGAGTTTCAGCCTTATTATGGGGTTGTGGTTACAACCTTTGCTATGGATAAACCACTACCTCCCCAGAATAAATATTACACACTGCCAAACTAGAACTCTGGTCCTATGTGTCCAGAAACACAAACATCGACCACTACCTTTCTACCACAAAGGAAAAGTTCTGTTATCTTCTAGAAGGACCTGTATATTTCTTTCCTGGTGTAACCAACTAACAAAAAGCAACATGTGATAGTGAATGGTCCTATTCCTACTGAAGCTGCTGCCAAATGATTCCTATTGATTGGTGATTATTTTATTAAATGCTTGAAGCTCACATCCTATTTTATATCTAATCTACAGCAAATTCTACCAATCTAGAAAATACTGAAGAGAAAGATATAGATCCTCGGATTCAAGAAGCGATAAAGAAGATGAATAAATTGGACAAGATACTGGCAAAGAAACAATCTAGAGAAAGAGAAATTAAAAAACAAGGCAGAGAAGTGAGGGCTAAACTTTGGGAAGAACTTCAGGTTAGCAAAGTGTGATTTTTTTTTTTTTAATATTTACCAATAAAACAGTATCTCAGAATGCTATCTTATGGAAGGGAGCAGTCTAGTTCAGCAGTTCTCAAACTGTGGGTCACGCCCCATTTCAAATGGGATTGCCAGGGCTGGCTTAGACTAGCTGGGGCCCAGGGCCGAAGCCAAAGTCTGATGGCTTCAGCCCTGGGCGATGGTTGCAACTTTCAGAGTGGTAGCCGTGTTAGTCTATCAGCAAAAACAACGAGGAGTCCTTGTGGCATCTTAGAGACTAACAAAAATTAAGCGTTTGCGGGCTAGAACCCACTTCATTAGATGCATGGAGTGGAAAATACAGGAGCAGGTATAAATACATGAAAAGATGTGAGTTGCCTTACCAAGTTTGAGGTCAGTCTAACGAGACTATTCAATTGACAGCAGGATACCAAGGGAGGAAAAATAATTTTTGAAGTGGTAATGAGCTTGGCCCATTTCAGACAGTTGACAAGAAGGTGTGAGTAACAGTAGGGGGAAATTAGTATTGGGGAAATTAGGTTTCGGTTTTGTAATGACCCAACCACTTCCAATCAAATGGTGTCCAGTTTGCAAATTAATTCCAGTTCTGCAGTTTCATGTTGGAGTCTGTTTTTGAAGGTTTTTTTTTTTTTTTTTTTTTTGAAGAATTGCCACTTTTTGGTCTGTTATTGAGTGACTAGGGAGACTGAAGTGTTCTCCTACTGGTTTTTGAATGTTATGATTCCTGATGTCAGATTTGTGTCCATTTATTCTTTTGTGTAGAGACTGTCCGGTTTGGCCAATGTACATGGCAGAGGGGCATTGCTGGCACATATCACATTGGTAGTGGCATATATCACATTGGTAGATGTGCAGGTGAAGGAGCCCCTGGTGGTGTGGCTGATGTGGTTAGATCCTATGATGGTGTCCCATGAATGGATATATGGACAGAGTTCGCACTGGGGTTTGTTGCAGGGTTGGTGTTTTTGTTGTGTGGTGTGTACTTGCTGGAGAGTATTTGCTTCAGGTTGGGGGCTGTCTGTAAGCGAGAACTGGCCTGCCCCCAAGGTCTATGAGACTGATGGATCATCCTTCAGGATAGGTTGTAGATCCTTGATGATGCGCTGGAGAGATTTTAGTTGGGGGCTGTAGGTGATGGCTAGTGGCGTCCTGTTACTTTCTTTGTTGGCCCTGTCCTGTAGTAGGTGACTTCTGGGTACCCTTCTGGCTCTGTCAGTCTGTTTCTTCACTTCCCCAGGTGGGTATTGTAGTTTTAAGAATGCTTGATAGAGAGCCTGTAGGTGTTTGCCTCTGTCTGAGGGGTTGGAGCAAATGCGGTTGTATCTTAGAGCTTGGCTGTAGACAATGGATTGTGTGATGTGGTCTGGATGAAAGCTGGAGGCATGTAGGTAAGTGTAGAGGTCAGTTGGTTTCCGGTATAAGATGGTGTTTATGTGACCATCACTTATTAGCACTGCAATGTCTAGGAAGTGGACCTCTTGTGTGGACTGGTCCACGCTGAGGTTGATTGTGGGGTGGAAATTGTTGAAATCTTGATGGAATTCCTCAAGGGCCTCCTTCCCATGGATCCAGAGGATGAAGATGTCATCAGTGTAGCAGAAGTAGAGTAGGGGGGTAAGGGGACGAGAGCTGAGGAAGCGTTGTGCTAAGTCAGCCATAAAAATGTTGGCATACTGTGGGGCCATGTGGGTACCCGTAACAGTCCCGCTGACTTGAAGGTATAAATTGTCTCCAAATTTGAAATAGTTGTGAGTGAGGACAAAGTCACAAAGCTCAGCCTCCAGGTTTGCCGTGATGGTATCGGGGATGCTATTCCTGATGGCTTGTAATCCATCTTTGTGTGGAATGCTTGTGTAGAGAGCTTCTACATCCATAGTGGCTAGGATGGTGTTTTCTGGAAGATCACCAAAGGATTGTAGTTTCCTCAGGAAGTCAGTCGTGTCTCTAAGATAGCGGAGAGTGCTGGTAGTGTAGGGCCTGTGGAGAGAGTCTACATAGCCAGATAATCCTGCTGTCAGGGTGCCAGTGCCTGAGATGATGGGGCATCCAGGATTCCCAGGTTTATGGATTTTGGGTAGCAGATAGAATACCCGTGGTCAGGGCGCTAGGGGTGTATCTGTGTAGATTTGTTCCTGTTTAGGGAGTTTCTTGAGCAGATGGTATAGTTTCCTTTGGTACCCCTCAGTGGGATCAGAATTTATTTTCGGAAACACGAAAACATGATCTTGAAAGGAAATATATGAAATTAACATTCTTTTTAGTTTCATCATGGGAGTGGTGAAACTGACAAGAATGTTAAGTTTTCTCAGCTGGTGCCTGGGCTCTTCAGCACAGATCAGGTGTGTCTAGCAGAGTGTCCTCCCAACCCCCAGATAACTGATTCTCAGTGTTTTTGCGCAGCTGGTCCCTATCTCACCATTCTTCGTGTTCCAATCTTTCTTGATGTGGAGCATGCTCACTTGCTCTGTGGTGATGGCACCATGTGCAGTTCAATCACATGTAGGAGCTGTGAGGGAATAAGTGCACACAGAATCTTTGGAGATTTTAGCTGCTTAACCCTAAGAAGTCTTTGCTGAGCATGTGTGGACTGAAATTTTTCAAAGACTTTTAACTTGGCCCAACAATAAAAGGTACATTCCTGACAAAAGGCCACCCCTTTCAAGTCTCTGCTCCAATGTGTGGGAATACTAGAGCTTCTCACCAAAAATGTCACCAGAATTTTGTTAACATTACTGAACATATTTTTCCTGAACCTCAGTCTCAGAAATGGCTGAACTGTTTTTGCTGAAACTTTCAGAAAAATCAGCTTGAAGTCTGGGAAATTTCAGACCAAACACTTATATTTAGGAAAGGATACGAGTAGGTGAAAATAGGGTCTTTTATTGGGAAGTGTCTTGCAATGTTAATAATAGGCAGTGCTACCTGCCCCGCATATAATATGTATAAAATTTGGTTTGAAATGGTAAAGCAGTATATGCAATGTAAATCATACTGCAAGTCTACCAGAATTCAAATTTATGTGTCTATAAAACTATATAGTTCCTATAATCCATGGATAGATGATGTACAATAATTATAAGCATATACAGAGCTTAAAAATCTACGCTACTTTCATAAATGCTCAGAGAGTCTAAGACATTCAGATCACCCAAAAACTAAGAAAAAAAAGTAAGAAATAATGTTCACCCAAAAGCTTGATTGACAAAAAAGGCTTCTGGTGTGTGATCTGAAGTTTGCTAGACTTGGGCCTCTGATAGAGCATCAGGAAAAGTATTTTACTGTAATTCCAGTCTGATCATGTATTTGCTGCTATCTTATATTTTCATACTTTCCCTCTTTTAAATAGTCTGTAACCTCACTAAGTGCTTCAGGAACTCAAGAGGAGATAGAAAATACAAACAAATTTTTAGCTTTGACCTCCTCATTGCAGATAGTTGGTAAGTAAGTAAAACAGGTAAATTATAAATATCTCATAAGATTATCTTATATGTTGATTATAGCTGTATTTCTGTAAGTTCTAAGATATCACTACTACTAAAGTAGATTAAAATGTTTTCCATTACAAGTGCAGTTTTAAAGTTTTATCAATAAAATAGTCCTTACACGTAAAAACTTGTAAAGACAATTTTTCTAAACCTCAAGCTGAGTAAAAAGTATTTTTGCTGCTGCACATGCCTTCACAAGGTAGTATTGCTTTGCAGATTTTTGTTTGCAATAATTCTGCAGTATTTCAAATGACTGGGTAGCCTTGAAGGTTTAACTAAGTAGACGCAAGGTAGGAGAAATGTAAATAACTTATGTCTGTGATAGAAAAAAAAATTCTAAGCTGCTTTATAGACTGAGTTGGCAAACCCCATTTTATTGTAACCAGTACAGAACCCTGTCTTCAGAATCTAACTATTGGCAATTTTATCTTCATTTTTTATCCCTCACATTTACATTTTGACTTTTGATCCCTAACCATTCAGCCTTGTCTGGAAATTCATCAGCAAAGCTAAACATTTTTAAAAGGCCGTATCCAGCAGAGCAGATATATGGTCTCCTGCAGTGTGAGGCTGTGGCCATAACTATCCTATTGAAAAGGAAGGTTGGCCCAGCAAATGCTTTGAATACTGCTGCTTCTGCTTCTCAGAAGGAATGACTTTAAAGTATTGTAGAAAGAAATCTGGAAAATAAGTGTGCTGCTTTACTGAAACCAAGGATATTTAACCTACAGCCTATAACACTCTTTACCTGGCCTACTCCTCAACATTTCAAACGGAACTGGAATTCCAGTGCGCTGAGATGCTATAGTACAGCACGCTAAGTAAACCTCTGGTTACAACAATAATCAGATTCAGAGTTTCAAAAATATACCTTAATATATTTTAACATTCTGGTTATTAAATCCAGGGTCAGACAGCTTTTTGAAGTCACACACAGCATTCTGTGGGGTAGTTGGCTATGCAGCATTGTTACAAAGAATAATTTAACAATAACTCTTTTGCATTTAAAATGCAGCAAATACACCAGCTTTGCTCTTACCATCTTTGATTTTGACTGTGCTTTGCACTGAATTACCTTGGCAATGCTTATACTGCTCTCAAATTTATTAATTGTTTTGTCCAGCTCTTAAACACAGACTTTTTCTTTTTCGTTGGGGAAAGATTTCTTGGAGTGCAAATTTTTGACCTCTGTAATCTAAAAAATATTTCAACCTCTTAAATAAAAGAATTACCAAAAGTTGTCTTTTGGTAGCCTGTTACACTGTAGAATTTTGATTCTCACCACCTTGTGCTCTCCAAACTTAAAAATATTACATTACTGGCTGTTACAAAATTTAATGAGAGAATCTTTACTTGGAATCATCTTGGATTATAATTGTTTTTTTTCCTATCAGAATGTTTTTTTGTATAATTCCCTGACCATTAACGTTAGACCTGTTGTGACTTTGTGTAGTTTTATAACTGAATTATACCGTTCTGTGCTGGACTTTTTGAAAATGGTAAAGAAGTATATACAGGAAAAGAGTAGCAGCCGTGTTAGTCTGTATCCGTAAAAAGAAAAGGAGTACTTGTGGCACCTTAGAGACTAACAAATTTATTAGAGCATAAGCTTTCATGAGCTACAGCTCACTTCATCGGATGCATGAAGTGAGCTGTAGCTCACGAAAGCTTATGCTCAAATAATTTTGTTAGTCTCTAAGGTGCCACAAGTACTCCTTTTCTTTATACTGGAAAAGAGGATTTTTACATCAGTAACTGCATAACATTTATTTAGTTTACTGTTCAGGGGGCAAAAAACACAAGATTTACATATCAGCTTTACAGCAATTGAAAACTGTCCAGTAGGTGTCAGCATCTAATAAAAAGAATATGCTTTACTAGGTCTCTTAACCTTTAAAATATGGAGAGAAAATTTGTTTATGAGGTGGTTATTAACAAACTCCACACTGCACTTCCTTTTTCTTTTCAAAGGTAACTACTGATGTATGGGTCATGTGGATTTTGGTGCATGGCACCAGGACAGCTGTGTGCATAGTTTAGATCAGGGGTTGGCAACCTTTCAGAAGTGGTGTGCTGAGTCTTCATTTATTCACTTAAATTTAAGGTTTCACGTGCCAGTAATATATTTTAACTTTTTTTAGAAGGTCTCTCTATAAATCTATATATTATATCACTAAACTATTGTCGTATGTAACGTAAACAAGGTTTTCAAAATGTTTAAGATGCTTCATTTAAAATTAAATTAAAATGCTGATCTTACGCCGCCGGCCCGCTCAGCCCGCTGCTAGCCTGGGGGGTTCCGTTCACCTAGGCTGGTAGCAGGCTGAGCAGGGCTTGGGGCTGGGACCCCTGGCAAGGGGCTGGCAGCCAGAACCCCAGACCGGCAGCAGGCTGAGTGGGGACAGCGGCCGGGACCCCAGACCGGTAGCGAGCTGAGTGGCTCAGCCTGCTGCTGGTCTGGGGTTCAGTCCGCCTGCTCCTGCCAGCCAGGGTTCCGGCTGCTGGCCTGGAATCCTAGCCCTGCCCACATAGAGTAGGTACCTACCTTCTCCCTGGTTCTAGCCCATTCTCTTCCTCTCTCTGTGCACTGAGCTGAGGGTGGGAGTGCACTGAGCACAGGGCTGGGGGTGAAGGAGCAGGCTGGGGGTTGGGGTGCAGGGTCTGGCCAGGAGCTAGAATGAGGGAGGGGGCTCAGGGTTGGGGCAAGAGGTTTGGGTGTGGAGTGCTTACCTGGGCAGCTCCCATTTGGTGCGAGGCGTGCAGGTGGGAATGTGGGAGGGTGCAGGAGCCCCTGTTTGGTGCTCAGGGTGGGAGTGGGAATGTGGGGGGTACAAGAGTCAGGACATGGGGTGTGAGGGGTCTGGGTATGTGTGGCGGGGGTGCAGGAGTCAGGGCATGGGGTCGTGGGGGGTGCAGGGGTCAGGGCAGGAGGCTGGGATGTGTGGGGGGTGCAGGGGTCAGGGCAGAGGGCTGGCTGTGTGTGACGGGGGTGCAGGGCTCAGGGCAGAGGGCTGGGTGTGTGTGAGGGGGGTGCAGGGCTCAGGGCAGAGGGCTTGGGTGTGGGGGGGGATGTAAGGGTCAGGGCAGAGGGCTGGGGGTGTGGGCTGGGGTCGTGGGGGTGCTCCCAGCCCCCTGCTCAGAGTGGCAAACGGCAGGGGGCTGGAGGGGATTTGCCCTGATTCCACCCCCCTTCCCCAAGGCCCTGTCCCCACCTCTTCTCCGCCTCCTCCCTGGAGCAGCGAGCGCACTGTGGCTACGCTTCTCCCCCTCCCGCGCAAGGGCCATCAGCTGATCGGCATCAGGGAGGGAGAGGAGGAGGGGCAGGAACGCAGCACGCTGGGGGAAGAGGTGGGGGAGCGGGGAGCTTGCTTGCCCTGCAGCAGCAGCTGGCAGGACCAAGCTTCTTCCTCCTGCCTGGGGGGGGGCTCAGAGAAGAGCGGGCTGTGGCGGGCAGGATTTTTAATGGCAGGCTGCTGTCTGCTGGGGTCCTGGCCTGGGTTTGGCAGCGGGCTGAGAGGGGCTGGTGGCTGGGACCCGGCAGGCAGCAGCGTGCCGTTAAAAATCGGCTCGTGTGCCGTCTTTGGCACTCCTGCCATAGGTTGCTGACCCCTGGTTTAGATTTTTCCAGGGTCCTCCTTGCCTCAAGGTTTATGTAGCATGTTAACACTTTTCATTCATCAAATCATTTTGTATGATTGGCAGCTGAGGAACTTTCCCTGGTTGAAAATAAAGAACTGAACGTAATTAACTTTGTCTTTTAGCACTTGAATATTTAGCTTTTATTTTATTTGACGACAACAAATGATGCAAGGGAGGTTGTTTTGAAAATAGTCTGTTTTGAAAAGAGTCATTAGAGTATCAAATGCCAGTTACATTTACAAAATCACTTCTATCCAGCCACTTGTGTCTCAACATCTCTAGCAGCAGAAACACATCTGCCCTAATTGTGGCAGAAATTAGACTCTGCAGCTATAAAACACGCATTCAGTTGTTACTAAATGACAATCATCATCATGCTTTCAGTTGAGAAGGATAGTATTAATTATTACAGGCTGTTTGTTTTTTAGTTGATATTAGTTATATCTCTCATGTATGTGGATCCTTACAGTATGTGCTTTTTAAGTGTGCACAGATTGCAGAGCAGCCAGTGTGGGGCTTCTCCTTAACCTGCACTCCCTGGCTAATTCTTTTCAGGAGCATGACTAACACTTGGAGTACTTGAAGCAGCTCTTGAGCACTGGGATGTTTGGCACCCATTTCTCCCAGATCACACTCCTGACAGAGGCCAGTTGGATTTCTGACAACTTGGGCACATCTAGACACCCGCTGTAAAAATCCCCTGAGCACTTAACTTTCAATTGAACCTCTAGATGATTCCCCAAATGGCTATTCATGTCTATTGAAGCTTTTGAATATTTTGGCCTTCGGCTGTATCACTTACATACAGTTACCAGTCCTATAGAAGCCTGTAAATGCAACAGAAGAAAAAAAATATGTAATACCATTTACTCAAAACCTCTATCAGACTTCATAGATACATCAGAAGTGGTATAATACATTTTGATATTTTCTTCCAATCTTACTTGCCCTTGTTCATAATGATTCTTTTACT
This sequence comes from Chelonia mydas, assembly GCF_015237465.2. Taxonomy (NCBI): domain Eukaryota; kingdom Metazoa; phylum Chordata; order Testudines; family Cheloniidae; genus Chelonia; species Chelonia mydas. The sequence continues at coordinate 74,774,748 of NC_051246.2, forward strand.
CGCATATTGACTCCCTTACTCTTACCTCTCTTCTTTTGCTCCATCTGTTCTATCTCTTGTAAAATGTTTTATTGTATTGTGGTAACTACTTGAAGAAAATCAATAATAAACTTCTATGACTCTTGCATATCGTACTTGGAGAAATGTACATTAATCATACCGTTAAGTCACAAAAATCTGCTTTAAATAAGTATTCAACAATTATTCAATACATTTCTAATTAACAGATCCTTCCCATTCTGAAGAAGATGAAATATTTATTTCAGTATTTCACACACAAATTAATTCAGAAGATTACGACTGCAATGAAAAACAAGCTGTACAGGGTAAGCCCTTATTACAGTCCTATAATTATGTAATGAGCTTTTGTATTCTGGATTTGAATGAGTAAAATGTTCCAGAAAATCAAGGCTGAAAGGGAAGCATTGTGTGCCATACAGAGGTTGGAAAACATCACATTCCCATAGTGTATGTAATATAAATAGGTAATACAAGTTTGCACCCCTGATTGAAAAATTTAGGAGTTTATCAACAATGTGGTTCTCTTTGGAAATTGTATAAAATTTATCTCTGCTATTAATGTAATACTGATAATCATAGGGTCATAGAAATATGTAGCTGAAAGGGTCTTCTAGAAGTATCAAGTCCAGGTCCTGCACTGAGGCACCACCAGTTAAAACCTAGACCATTTGTGACAGGTGTTTGTCTAACCGGTTCTTAAAACTCGATGATGGTGATTCCACAGCCTCCATGGAAGCCTATTCCAGAGTTTTAATATCTAACATAAATCTTCCTTGCTGTAGATTAAGACCTTCACTACTTGTCCTAATTCCAGTGGACATAGAGAACAATTGATCACCATCCTCTTTATAAGAGCCCTGAACATGTCTGAAGATTTTTAGCAGTTCCCCTTATAGTCTTCTTTTCTCATGACTAAATATGCCCCCCCCGCCCTTTTTTTTGGAACATTTCTTCCTAGGTCAGGCTTTCTAAACCTTTCCTGATTTTTGTTCTTCTCGTCTGGCCTCTCTCTAGTTTGTCCACATCTTTCCTGAAGTGTGGTGCCCAAAATACTCCAGCTCTGGCCTCACCAGTGCTGAGTAGAGCAGGGCGATTACCTCCTATGTCTATCGTATGACACTTCTGTTAAAACACCCCAGAATATTAACCTTCTTTGCAATTGCATCATGGTGTTGATTGATATTCAATTTGTGATGCACTGTAACCTCCAGATCCTTTTCAGCAGTACTACCACCTCATCAGCTATTCCCCATTTTGTAACTGTGCATTTGATTTTTCCTTCCTAAGGGAAGTACTTTGCACTTGTCTTTATTGAATATCATCTTGTTGAATTCAAACCAATTCTCCAGTTTTTCAAGGTTGTTTTGAATTCTAATCCTGTCCTCCAAAGGAATTGAAACCCCTCTCAGCTTGGTGTCATCAGCAAATTTTATAAGCATACTTTCCACTCCCATGTGGAATCCATCTATATACTGTCTGCCACCTAGTTTGACCAAACCATTGATAAGTACACTTTTGAGTATGGTCTTTCAACTAGTTGTTCTCCGGCCTTATAGTAATTTCATCTAGACCATATTTCTCTAGTTTGCTTATGAGAATGTCACGTGGGACTGTGTCTAAAGCCTTACTGAAATCAAGATATATCACCTCAACTGCTTCCCCCCCATATTCACTGGGCCAGTAACTCTGTCAAAGAAGGAAATTAGGTTGGTTTGGCATGATTTGTTCTTGACCAATCCGTGGTGGCTATTCCTTATAATCCTGTTATCCTCTGGATGCTTACAAATTGATTGTTTAATAATTTGTTCCAGTATCTTTCCAGTTATCAAAGTTAGGCTGACTGGTCTGTAATTCCCCAGGTCCTCTTTGTTTCTCTTTTGAAAGATAGGTATTATGTTTGTCCCTCTCCAGTCCTCTGGCACCTCACCTGTCCTCCATGAGTTCTCAAAGATAATTGCTAATGCTTCCGAGAATGCTTCAGCTAGTTCTTTAAGTACCCTAAGGTGAATTTCATCAGGCCCTGATAGCTTGAATACATCTAACTTATCTAAATATTCTTTGACCAGTTCTTTCTCTGTTTCCGCTTGTGTTCCTTTCCCCTAGTTGTTAATATTAATTGTGTTGAGTATCTGGTCACCATTAACCTTTTTAATGGAGACTGAAGCAAAATAGGTGTTAAACACCTAAGCCTTCTTGATATCATCAGTTGTTAGCTCTCCTTCCTTGCTAAGTAGAGGACCTACACTTTCCTGTGTCTTTATCTTGCTCCTAATGTATATAAAGAACCTGTTCTTATTGCACGTTATGTCTCTTGCTAGATGTAAGTCATTTTACCTTAACCTTTTTGATTTTGTCCCTACATGCTTGTGCTGTTCTTTTGTATTCATCCTTACATTTGTCCATGTTTCCACTTTTTGTAGGATTCCTTGTTGATTTTCAGGTAATTAAAGTGCTCCTGACTGAGTCATACACTCACTATGAGGCACCATCTTCCCTTAGGTGTGCAATTATTAGGCCTATGCTGAAGAAACCTTCTCTCAGATCTGACAGTTGATGCAAAGTGCAGTATTACACAGTCTCTAATGTTCCTATTTTGGGTCAAGGTTCTCTGGCCCTATTTAATGTCTTCAGACTTCCTTAATCTCCTTCAGTTTAGTGGGTTTTTTGTTTTTTTTCCTATTAAACTGATTATGGTACAGACTGCACTTGTCTTGATGTTTGAAGATCTCCTGACAAAGATCAGACATCCTTGCTAGTTCTTTTAGATTTGTGTGTTGTTTTGATGCTATTGCTTATGAGATACTATTGTGGCAGGCATCTGTCCAGATAGAATGAGTTGTGTTTCAGGGTCTGTATTCTTCCATCTCTGTGACATTCCACTGGGTGGCATTGGGCAGTTGCTCATTTACTCAAAAGGTTATTTTCAGCATGTATACATGACCACTAGGAGAGTAGCAAATGTTTTAAATTGCTGTTGCCACCAGTATGCCGATGACGCTCAGCTCTGGAAGCATATTATGTGATTCAAAGTAATCTGGTTTCTTGGTAACTGGCTAAGATGGGGGGTTGGATGAGAGAGACTTGGCTGGAGATCATTCACAACAGGAGAGATGAGGAGTGTGTGTGTGTGTGTGTGTGTGGGTGCACTAAGGAGGAGGTGATATTTGCTGTTTCTACTCAGGCTTCTTGTTATTGTGGTTTGGTTTGTAATCTTGAGGTCTGTAGCATTCTTGGCTGCTGCCTGGGTTCCCAGGTAGGAGCCAAAATAGGCCCTGAGCCAGTAAAGCAGAGAAGGCTGTGCTTGACTATAAATACTTGAGTAGTCCCATTAATGGGACTATTTATGTGCTTAATTTTACATTTAATCCAGTTACATGCTCCGCTGAATTGGGGCCATAGTCTCTTTCCTCTGGTCCAGACATCAGGTTACAATCTTTCCTCTTTGATGCATTCCTTGCCACAATTATCCATGTCTCTGTCATTCTGCATTAGATGTTCTATGTGGGTCTACCTTGGAAGGCCATTCAGACTTCAGCTAGCACAGAATGTGGTGTTAAGCAGTGTTTCTTATATGACACTTATTACACCTGTGCTTGTAGACTGCACTGGCTTCAGGATGCAATGCAAAGTGTTCATTTTTATCCATAAAACCCTGCATGCTCTGGTTCCTGGTTAGCTTCAAGGTAGTGTTTCTCCTATGCTCTGTGATAGCAATTAAGAAAGTTTGGGATACTTTTTCCTAATAGGCCCTAGATTTGAACCCTGGAGGGTTGGAGGCAATTTTTCTTCAAGGTTGAGGCCCTCCACTTGGGAATTCATCTCCTTCATTGGTATTTGCACAGCCAGAGTTTGTATGACCTTAAAGAACGTTGCACAGCTTCTGCACTAAGACTTCTGTGCAGAGGAATGGGTAGAACTTCTTATATGATCCAGTGAGCTTTCTTTTAGTTGCCTTTTTTGGTCAGATTGCATATTCTTTAATTTGTGATACTTTTAAATGTAATGTATGTGCTCCTAGAGGCAGTGATAGTTAATCTTTTTATAAATCCAATGATAAGGAAGCACATTCTAGTTTTATAACTAAGTAATCCCCAGACCTGTGTCTAACCCCAGGATGAAAGGGGAAAAAGAGAGAGAACTATTATGTATGGAGGAGAACACATCAATTTGTGAGATTTATAGGACATTAAATATGATTGTTTAGTTTTCTCATTTATAAATCTTTGGAACCTGAATCATTCTAAAGTCATGAAAGAATTGCCACTTTAAAATTATTAGAAATCTCTGAATAGCACATACCATATATTGTCTGTTCATATGTTTTTTGGAGAAACTGTGTTCAGAAAACATTAAATCTGAAAATAGCTTGAGGGTGAATTAAATGTTCAGTGTGCTACTTTCTAAACAATCTGATCTGCTTATTAGAACATATCTTTAAATGTAATGATCACACATAATATATTTAAGGCTGTTACTAAGAAACCATGTTTGTTTCATAACTTGCACAGATTTAAGGTGAGTTTTAAAACAAAAATTGTTACAACAAGGGACTGTAGAACATCAAATACCTCATCTGTTTTTCAGCTGTTTCATTTAAGAAATCTGCTTGAAATATCCCCAAACAGTTGCATGCTTTCCCAAAAAATCACCACTTAATGTATCTAGTACTGGTGATATAGTTCAAACAATAAGAGGTTTAAAAAGAATGGGTTTAAAATCATGGCAATGTGTCTAACATTTTTGAGGTCAGATCTCCATAAAAAAATATTTTGGCCTTCACAAAACTATAATCTTATATAAGAAATAACTTTGCTAAATGGGCACCCTGAAAAACTTCGATTTACCACATTTAGCTGTTGAAATGGTTATGATAATAGTTTCTAATGGTAAATCTAGGTAATACTTCCAATACTATAAATATAATAAATAATAGTGAAAATAGTAGTTATTGATTTCGTCTATTGGAGAGGCAACAATCACATTTTTGCAACTGTTTTTTCTTAACTACAGACCATCTAAATGAAATCAAAACAAGCGGCTCGCTGAAAATAACAGGAAAAACAGACCAAAAAAGTGACACCAGAAGTAAAAATACTCAAGATTTTATTAAAAAGAACATTGAGGTATGTGTTAGGGCCTAAAATCACTAAAAGTTTAGGGAGTTACTGATGTATACTAAATGCATTGCCAAAAAAAATACGTTGGTTTCTTGATCAAGACACATCCCATTATTAACTCTGTAAAAGTTAATCAGGATTAAATGAACAACATTATACTACAAAAATTTGTTGTTCACTGCAAAGTGCGGCTGAGTATTCATCCTTCACTGGTTGCCCAAATTTGCAAATTAGGTCCCCATTTGCTTTTAGATGGTCATATAAGAATGAGAAACTTTATATTTTCCAATCTGTGCCTGGCCACAGCCTATACATTTTGTAGACAAGTACTTCTTTATAACCTTTTTCTAAAAAAAGAAAAAACGATGTTTGGTGTTCTTAAGATAATGGGTGGACACTGAATGATTTGAAATTCTCTATCTACAGAACAGTGATAGCAAAGGCCAGGGCACAGCAACATGTCCTATACCATTCAGCGAGTATTCTCAACCCTGATGGAGAGAAGCAACTTACTGCTATCAGAGGGCAGTTTACTTTCCATGCATTATTTAGTTCTTGACCCATCTGCTAACATTCTCTGCAACAAGGTTGCCAGGTGTGGTAGAGGTTTTTGGACATGTGCACACTTCTGTGCCATGAACAGGAATAAGAATACTAATTTACTTCCTACAGGCCACCAGATTTGTGAGTGGTTTCGATCAGCTTGGTTTTGGTTTTAACTAGTAGCACAGAAATGAAAACCTGTTTTCTATTGTCAGTATTGTGAGCAACCCAGTTTTATAGTTTTATTTTTAGTGCTTTCTATCCATAAATACTTCAGCTGGCAAAGGATTCAGGGAGCCAACTGGTTATGCTAACGGAAGAGAAGAAAAGATTGGTTGAACTGTTGAAAGATATAGAAGACAATGGCAGTGAACTTCAAGGCATTGAGGTATGATGATTTTAATTTGCACTGACTCATGACTGGACTTTCATGGATGTTTATGATATTGCAAAGAAGGGAAACAGTGAGTTTACCTCAAAGTTTGCAGATGATACAAAATTACTCAAGTTAGTTAAGTCCAAAGCAGACTGCGAAGAGTTATGAAAGGATTTCACAAAACTGGGTGACAGGGCAACAAATGGCAGATGAAATTCAGTGTTGATAAGTGTAACGCACATTGGAATACAGAATTCAACCTATACATACAAAGTGATGGGGTCTGTATTAGAAGTTACAACTCAAGAAGGAGATCTTGGGGTCATTGTGGATAGTTCTCTGACAACATCTGCTCAATAATGTGCAGTGCAGTCAAAAAACCTAACCATGTTAGGAACCATTAGGATTGAGATAGATAAGAAGACAGAAAATATCATAATGCCACTATATAAATCTGTGGTATGCTTACCCCTTAAATACTGCATCTAGTTTTGGTTGCCTAATCTCAAAAAAAGATGTATTAGAATTGGAAAAAGTACAGAGAAGGGTGACAAAAATTATGGGTACGGAACGGCTTTCATGCAAGAAGAGGTTAAAAAGACTGGGGCTGTTCAGCTTAGAAAAGAGACAACTAATGGGGGATAGGATAGAGCTCTATAAAATCATGAATGATGTGGAGAAAGTGAATAGGGATGTGTTATTTACCTCTTCACAAAAACCAGGGGTCACCCAATGAAATTAAAAAGCATCAGGTAAGTACTTCTTTACACAACACAATCACCCTGTGGAAATTGTTGACAGGGGATGGTGTGAAGGCCAAAAGTATAACTGAGCTCAAAAAAGAATTAGGTAAGTTCACAGAGGCTAGGTCCATCAATGGCTATTTAGCCAAGATAGCCATGGATGCAACCCCATGCTCTGGGTGTCCCTAAACCTCTGATTGCCAGAAGCTGAGACTGGATCACTCAATAAAGTGCCTTGTTCTGTTCGTTCTTTCTGAAGCATCCGGCACTGGCCAGTGTTGGAAGATGGGACATTGGGCTAAATAGCCCACTGGTCTGACCCAATTATCAAACTATAAATCTCTAGCTTTGTCTTTCTTTTCAGGTTTTACTGCAGATTTAAGGTAGTGGGTTTAAGGGAAAAAGTGTGATTTACACTATTTACTCTTTGTTGAACTTCTGTAATTTTTTGAAATGTAAAATTTCAAAGTTGACATATGATTGGGAAATAAGTGAACAGTGTTTTTCATCTCTTAATAGTATCAGATTCTAGTATTTTAAAAAAATTTAGCTGAGTACTGTAAATTATTGTGCCATCTTTTTTTCTGGTAACACGTTACCATCAATTTCCCTAAAGTTGAATATGACTTATTCATTCAGTATGACATTAGATGCATATCATGTTATGTTCATTGCTCAACAAGCGTTATGGGTAAGGAAGACGACAATGTTATATCCATTTGTGATGGGATCACCATAGAAGTTATAAGCATATACTGTTCTAACACCATCAATTGAATGGGAGTGAGGTTGAGATTAAGCAATATCCAGTGGTATAACTGTATTGAAGTTTATAAGCCAGGAACTTTGTAACAGTATTTTACTGTACCATCGAAACATTATAATGCCATATATTTCTAATAGAGAGTGTAATGTTGTTGTGACATACCAGGCCATAATCCAGACTAGTGGGGGGGATTTGTCACGCCTGTCCTGCAACTTTGTGTGCCCTACAATGCCTTACTGTAGTAGCTTCTATCTGGGCCGCTCACAAACAACCTTCTGGCATGCAAGTCACGGCCTGAGTGTCTATGTGTAAATGCAGCTGGCCATCTACACCCTGGCTCTCACCAGCCTTGGTTATACTGCATGGTGACTTCAACCCACCCCCAGTCTGGGATCTTCTCCCAGAAATATATGTCGTGTACTGGTCAGCCATCTCCTGGACAGTACAAACATATGAAGTCCATTATTCTTTTAAGAGAATAATAAGCCAGCTTATTGTTTTGAATAGACTACCCAGACACTCCAATTTAAACACACTTGGTTAGATAAAATCGTAAAATATTTTAAGTGATTGTGAGTAATGAGGAATAAAAGCCAGAAATGGTAACAAGAAAAATAAAGATAAAACACTTAATAATATCTACTTAACAGACTATCTTAGTTGCAAAGCAGACTTTCTCACCACATGCTCCAGCAGATTACTGACCAACTCTCAGGTCAGGACCCCACCCCCAAAGTCCAACAGCTGTTTCCTTTTGTTTTCTCAGGTGTAGAGAATGAAATGGGCAGGGGGAGATAGAGAGAGAGTGGTGCCTTGGGCTGTTTGTCCCTCCTTTTTATAGTTTTTCCCCCTCTTGAAAAACATTTCCGGCTGAGAACCAGGAGATAAAGAGTTTATCTGAAAGGATATTCCCCACTGGTTTTCTCATCTATTTGAATTTCCTTTGTTTTTCCTTCCTGCTTGATGACTCTGTTTACTGCTTAAATGCAAATTAAGGCAAGCACACATTCCTTCCTTTGTCTGTGACAGACCTGACTTCTGCCTGGGCAGGGCTGTGGGGTTTGGAATGTGTGTTAATAACATCATACAGGGGAAGCTTATAACTTCACATACAATATTGCACACACATTTTATCAGGATAGTACTGACCAGCAAATGATGAGTTTTCAAATGGTACCCTATTAGGCATACTGTGTACAAAGATTATTACAATAATATGTACGGTGTGAACACAGAGGTGTATTCCGTCAGTTGAAAATTATTTTAGAAGGGAAATTTACCTTTCAAACAAAGCATTCTTTGTGATTAAAGACCTTATATTGCAGGCAATCAACAAAGTCTTCTTGGAAGTGTGTTTCCAGAAAACTTTGTAAGTTGGTTGCTTACCAGGCTTGCTGATTTTAGGAAACAGACAGGGCTAGTTTGGTAGGGCAAAAAAGACGAACAAAACTCACTCACTCACTTTGTGCTCAGGTGGAGATTGGGATTGGAAGTTAACGTAGGTTCTTTGGGTAGCCTCTGCACATTCCCGTTATTTGTAAGTGTGCCAGGTTGCTGCAGAGCGTCAGAACCTTTTGAAACCAATGCCCATCAGAGTATCCACTTTTTCTTAATCCCTGAAGAAGGGCTCAGAGCTTTGCCCTGCAAGGAATGAGAAGACAAGGCCTGGCCTCTCAGTTTCTTTTCTGGCCCTTGGGAAAGGAACTTGCATCACACAGCATTTACATGGGTAATCTCTCTCTGAACTCTGAAGCAGACTCGGCAGATGGTGTGCATATTGGAAGCAAGTAAAATCTCTGGAGAGGAAGCTATGTCACGCCTGACTGGGAGCTGCACAATAGGGCTGAGGAGCCAAAAACTTCCAAAAATGCTTAAAAATCTTGTAAACACCAACAGCTGTGCTGATTATTGTAATTAATCAACTGTGTAAAACGATTAATACTAAAAGTACAAACAATAGGAGAGGCCTAATGAAAACCCAGGCGCAAGTTTCGAGGTCTGCCTGCTACTGTGGTTCAGAGGAACTGAGGTAGCTAAAGATGCTTTTGCTCTATCCTTAATTTGGTGAGTTTTAGAAGAACAAAATTTGAAAGTATAGCTCACCAGATTATGAGTCAATCTGCCCTTCCCTCAGTGTATTAACTATTCCGGCAGAAAATGGTTCAGAGCATACTACCAGATCATGTTGCCAAATCTGCTTGAAACAGATTTGGCAGCATGAAAATGACATTTTAGTCAATAGGATACCTAAATATTTTAAGATTCTAATAGAAACAGAAAGAAAAAACCCCAAACCTCTTCTGCCCTCTTTTTTTAAATACGCTCCACATTCCAGCACATGCTTTTCATATTAACAAAAGAAAAACCTGACAGAGACTCATTCAGAAATGCCTTCACTTGAAAGTCTTTTAAACAGTTTTTTTGGTGGGCAACATCAAAGATAGTAATACATTTTCCAAACATGAAGAATGGCATTCTCTACTACATGCAGATTTATGTCTTCTCTCCAGATGTGTAGTCCCTCAGATTTTTAAAACAGGAAACAACTTCAAAAATAGTTAATAAAGGTTTTCTGTGTATCAGGAGTCCCCTGTTTAGGATGACTAATGAAGATTCAGCTTAACAATGCTTTAGCTGTTTCTTATACCAACTCTGATGGCAGCATGGCCATAGAAATGCAAGAGTCTACCTAGGTTCTCATATTGGGACCAGTCACCATGTTATTTGGATACCTATCAGAGACTTTCTGTTGTTTGTGACAGACTTTCAGCAGCTCACATTAGGAGATGCTTGTGTATTACTGCAGACTTAATACACAGTGAACACCAGAAAATAGGAGTGACAGTTTTAGGATTATTCTATTAAATGATTGTTAGAAAACAAATGTGAATATTATGGACAAAATGGGGAAATAGAAAGGAAAATGCTTTCCTTAGTCACTTGAGACCTGACCAGTCTAGAGATGGATTCTTTCCCCCCACATTTGAGTTATAATCTGACCTATGCATTTCCTGAGTCCTTTGGTAGGGAAGATTTTGAGGAAATTATCAAGAAACTAACGACTAATCTTGATTGTTTTGAATTGGCTCCGATACTTGTTGTTTCAAGAACTGATTAACACTTTTGGGCACTGTGACGGGGTGTATAAACCTGACACTGGCTGGTGAGGGTTAATGAACTGCTCAGGGCAAACCTTCAATTCTTGGTTTCAGAGTAGCAGCTGTGTTAGTCTGTATCCACAAAAAGAAAAGGAGTACTTGTGGCACCTTAGAGACTAACAAATTTATTTGAGCATAAGCTTTCGTGAGCTACAGTTCACTTCATCGGATGCGTACTCTTTTCTTCAATTCTTGGAGAGGGTTGAGCAGAAGGCAGGAGACGCTCAGGGAGCCATTGCCTGTTGAGGCCCCCTTCAAGAGAATCGAGGGCCTGATGCTGAACCATTACTTTGGAACTATTAGTAGAGACTTACTTGTGGGTGCTGAACCAGTCTATTGCTTACTAGCTTCCTTCAGAGAGTCTTGCTGTAATCTTGTATATGTTCGTGTACGTGGTTTTCTTTTTGATCTTTGATAGCCCTGAAAGGGGTGGACTTCCACGGACTCAGTGGTAGGGTTGTCTCTCCTACAGCCAGACCTGTGCCAGAGATGGAAGATTAAAGGCTGTGGGAGTTTAAAGCTCATCCATCACCTAGGGTGTGCCCTGGGAGACCAGCTCTTTGCCAGGCATATGCTGCCCTGACTTACAGTCCATCCAATCTTATTGGCTTCACTGATGTTATGTGGGATGTAAGTCAGGACAAATTTGGCACACTATATTTAAAGCTTATTTTTTTCCCCAGTGTTTATTTTTTAGCAGTTTTTGAGTTTTATTGTAGATGTTTAAAATCAAGGGGCTTCTGGGCATTTCCATTGTATATACCAGGGATTGGCAACCTTTCAGAAGTGGTGTGCCGAGTCTTCATTTATTCACTCTAATTTAAGGTTTTGCGTGCCAGTAATACATTTTTACGTTTTTAGGTCTCTTTCTATAAGTCTATAATGTATAACTAAACTATTGTTGTATGTAAAGTAAATAAGGTTTTTAAAATGTTAAGCTTCATTTAAAATTAAATTAAAATATAGAGCTCCCTGGATCGGTGGCCAGAACCCGGGCAGTGTGAGTGCCACTGAAAATCAGCTCGCGTGCTGCCTTTGGCACGCATGCCATAGGTTGCCTACCCCTGGTATATACTGTAATGAGTAATTTATATAATATTAATGAGACTCTCTTAGTAATGTTCCCTAGTGCATTTTAACATAGTGCTGTTTTATACAGCACTATGTTAAAGCGCACTAGGGAACCTTTAGTGTGCACCAGCAGGGCCTATGCGGACCAAGTAATGTGCAACGCATTAGCATGCTTAAGAAATCACACCCCTATAGTCCTCATTACTGTTCCATGTAAGCAAGACATTAGACACAAGTAACCATTACCAGTGTTTTTTCCAATGTTTATCCAATAAACACAGATTTCATTTTTTAACCTCAGGGAGGTATTGTCTGGGTTTATTGGTTAAAACCGAAAATCAGAAGTCCTATGTTACATAAATGGTCTGTAAACTGTATTCTGCATTAAGCAACTGTGCATTCAGTCAGTTCTGCTAGATAACTGTCAAATAATGCAAATAGGATTTTTCCTTTAGATCTACAACCTTTGTAAAAGAGATTTCTTATCATTTAAAACATTTCAAAAGCTCTTTGTCAGGGTAGTTTGACCATCAAATTTGCAAGCGTGTAATCTGTCTCAAATATTCCAGGAGAATAATAATAATAAGACTTTACTATATTGTTGGAAAAGCATGTTCTGATTTAATGAACTGGAAACTGGGAGTAGGAGTCTGAGAGAGAAGTTTTCTTTTTATGAAAAACTTAAAATCGCTAAGGCTGTTTTGAGAGTACAAGAGAGATTATGTATGTATTGAACTTGCTTCTAGATGTTATCTTGACATCATAACATGCTATTTTAAACTGGAACTAGTTACGTTGTGTACTTATTTCTGTGCAATTCTTCAGTTGCTCAGCAAGCTACAGCCTGTTGTGATATTTTCATTAATTGGCTTCAGAAAGTGATTTTATGACTTCCTTCACCTCCAGTTAGTTTTGGAATGCGTCCTTGTATGAGAAGCCATTAAAGAACCAATTTTTGACTTGTTGAGGTGGCTCTTGTTTTTTATGTGGACATGATGTATTGCTGTAAAAGAACAGTAAATGTTGCTACTAATTTGTGGTTGTCTGTTGAATTTAGTTTGACATGCTCTTCTAATTTTTTTCAGGTTTATTTCAGGTTTTTATCATAAAAGTATGCAGACTCCTCTGACTTCTGGCAGCTCTTTGGTTGCTATTAATTCCATGTGTATTCTCTTACATAATCCATATTTTAGCCTGTGGTATATAACCTGTTTTTGCATAGAGAGATATTGTCAGGGAAAGACAATAGTGAGAGTTTCAAAGGTATTATTTCTGGCATGAATTGCACTGAGTTAGGACTGTTGTGTATGTTTTTCTCAGACCGCATGTTAATGACTTTCTAGTGAATTGATTTACACAAGAGATTGGTTTTAAAGAATCTTCACCAATCCGTTCAAATACTTAAATTTAAAACATTTTAAGTTTAATTTAAAAAAAATACAATGCCTCGGAACTACTGTAAGATGTCATTTTAAAGTGATGCCAGTTTATTATTTAGAGTAATAAATGAATGCTACATTTAGTTATTTTCTCCTTTACCAGTGTCATTTCATGGACCAATTTTTTCTGTGCAGCTCCATTTGTCTACAAAAGATTAAGGTTCCGGTCCTGTGAAATCCCCAAGTGCTGAACTCCTGCTGAAATAGATGAGAGTTCCATATGCAGAAAGCTTGCAGGATTAGGCCTTTTATTGAAAGAATTCATTCATTAACTGATGATTTCTTCATTCTTAGGCACTCAAGGTCTGATTTCTCCTCCCATCTCCCCCACAAAACTGGGATTTAAATACTACTGTAAAGTACACTGCTGTAAATCCAGAGTAAATCACTGAGTCAATTTACACCAATGTTAGAGTTTAATTTTGCCGTAGGTACCCAACTGAGTGACTAAATGGCCTGTTTAAAGTGTCACTAGACACGTGTCCTTCTCTGGGACCTGCATCTTGACACAATGGGAAAGCTTGTGTGTTCCAGTGACTGGAGAACTGTGCCAGCTGGAGTTCTAACCCCTGGTAGAGCCACCCAAGCGCAAAGCATAGGGACCAGATGAAAACGGGTTGAGTGATAGGCCAAGGACCTATCCTTGTAAAAAAATTACTGTACAGGAAACACAGCAAGGATAGCTATTTGAGCAAAAGGCATGATAGAGATGGTGGAGTCTTGTTCATGCCCTAAATGATGTTTTATGGTGCAGGAAGGATTCAGATACTAACTTAAACAAACTACATGTTTTTTCATACAGTTGTATACCTGATATTCACAAAAGCAGGCCCTCATGATTCTTCTCCCCTTCAGCTAGTCTTTTGTCTTGATTCTGCTTATTTCTGTTGTGTTCCCACTCTGCTTACCAGATAGCACTGGTGTGCTAGCTGCGGCATCTGAATTCTTGGGGAGAAGTTATAATGTGAAGCTTATGCACACCCTTGAACCTTTGAATAGACATTACATTAATGAGGTTGTACCTGTATTTATGTCTGAAGGAGAGCCTTTATTCAGAGCCTATATTTTCAAGCATTTGAAACTTTTTAAAACTACCTTTTAACTTAAAATTTCTCTTGTTTATTATGCAGTGACATATTTGTTGATAGAGTTGCATTTGATTACTGTCTCTGAAATTTTTGAGATTTAAATAAAAACTTTTTTTACATGTCAAGAAGTCTGAGCTTTAGTTTTTGATTTGCTTTCTGGTAACTGACTTGATTTCAAGATTTCTAACTTAATGAGGACATGTTTGCCTTCTTTAAAAACACTTTGTTTAGAAAGAAGATGCTATAAACATTGCAAAACTGTATTGTACGTATGCAGTATGTTTTTTTTCTGTTAAATTTTAATGAGTCATGGAAATATGACGGTATAAATGTATGTTTTTTAGAATAGATTTTTTTAATGTAGGAGGTTTGCATACACTTTTTAAAAATTGCTGATTAGTTATATTTAAGAAAAATTTAAAAAGTATGCCTGCAATTATTGGATGAGATTTTGTTCTCAGGTACACTAGAGGAACATCATTAATTTCAGGGGAACTCAGATTTACACTGATGTGGGTGAGAGCTCACTGTATTTTAGTTCTTCAAAATAACATTTCTTTGAGAAGTAATATATATTAATGTTTGACTGCCTTAAACAGCCATTTTCTTTGGTCAGATGAAATAACCATTTCCCTTAACTTTTTATAGGAAGATGTAACTGGTTGGCTAATACCAGGAGAAGGGTACACACCCGAACCAATGGAATATCATCACCTAAATGAAATAGATGCTAAACTCCAAGTAGTACTCTCTAATGGTGATTTCTGTGCAAGTCACAGCTCCTGCTCAAAAGTCCCAAGCCAAATTTATCAGGTATAGTAATGCACAATGCCTATGAATTATATATTTATTTTTTGGAATATATGTTGAGGTTTAATGAAAATAAACATGTAGAGAAGTGCAAAATACGCTTAAATATATCAGGAAGTTTCAGATGCAAAGTCTGAGTACTGTAACTTGAATTTTATTAAACACACAATGGACTTCAGTTGCTCTTTTATAATGTGGTGTTACCATAGTTGCTGACAGTTCTGTCTTTTGGGGGCTAAAATTGAGTTTCCTCTTTGTTTTTGAAGATTCAGATGGCTTTCCATGATCCATTGCTGAAGTATGTGCAGTGACAAACAGTAACAAATATAGTGAAAATAATCCCCCTTTGGATGTTAGTAGTAAAAGGTGTTAAAGTTCTTTTACTTGGAAAAAAGCATTGTTCAGATTTTGTGCCTTGAGGAGTCTAAATTCTCATTCATGTCTTTCAGTAATGTAGTGTACTATGAACTAATGAGCAGAAAGTTTGCTTTGAGTAAAGCAAAATACTGGTGTGTGTTTTTGAAAATGCTGATTAAAAATGTATAATACAGCGTTCATGCTTATAAACAAAAGTAATGCAGTGACATATCCCAATTTTTGCATCTCTTTACACAAATTTGTTCTCTTGTACTATATCTACTGTGCTGTTGGAACAGATGTTTCTACAGAGCCATACATTTCCAAAGCCATATGTCCTGAGTCACCTATTTATCAAAGAAACAAAAATCTCTTTGAGCTAAAGAGGAGTGAATTTGTCTTCTCCCTTGAGGTTTAGAGTTTTTTTTAAATTGTATCATTAGTTTTATTTTTAAATTATCTCTGGATTATCTCCTTTTTGGCATCCTGTTTCTGACATTTTGTCAGAATAATAGAATTGTTCCTCCAGCTGTGCGAGTGCAGGAGGAAGCTCTTCCTGATACTAATGTTAATGCCCTACTAGCAACAGATGCTTTAGTGTGAAGCAGCAACCCCCACTGGTCATTAATTCAATCACATTCATAAATATGGTTAATTTACATTGTTTTTAGGCTTATGGGTCCAATCCTGCAAACACTGTCCAGTATAACACTCACAACCATGAGCTGTCCAGCTGAAGTCAATTGGACTATTCATGATAAGAAGCACTATGTTTGGCCACATTGGACCTGTAATTGCTTTTGCAGAAAAATGCTCTGAAGTTTTTGAGTTGACTTGACCATAAAAACAAACCAAAACACAACATCTGAAATACTGTGTGTATATGGTTTTTAGAAAGTTTAAAAACATTTTATTACCTTTTAGGTATGTTATGAAAACTAAAGAACTGTAAAGTATAATAATTCCATAAATAAATATTCTATACCACTGATTACAAATTGATCATAAACTGGCAATTTTGAAGTACATAAAGGTGGGTTGGTTTTTTTGACATTCTATTTAGGAAATTATTTGCAAGGTTTTATATGGTATCTTTGTTTTTACGCAAATATTCTTTCTAATGAGAAAGCCATTTGGATGAAATGTACCTAACAATTGAACTCTTTAAAAGGACTTCTTTATTAATTCAGTCCAGCATCCTTTTATATTCTCTATTTAAGTGTTGTGAGTTTTGTCTAAACTTTGTGTTAACCAATTGGTACCCAGGTAATTGTTCTCAAACTGCAAAAAGAAAAGGAATACTTGTTGCACTTTTGAGACTAACAAATTTATTTGAGCATAAGCTTTCGTGAGCTACATCTCACTTCATCGATGCATCTGATGAAGTGAGCTGTAGCTCTCGAAAGCTTACGCTCAAATAAATTGGTTAGTCTCTAAGGTGCCACAAGTACTCCTTTTCTTTTTGCGGATACAGACTAACACGGCTGCTACTCTGAAACCTGTTCTGAAACTGTAATTCCTATATGTATGTAATCCTGAATATACTCTCACTGTCTCACTCCTGAATGAAGCCTTGACCTTTTGCAGCCTAACACCAGCAGAATCCTTTTCAAATGTCTTTTTGATAGTTACTTTTTATAAAATAGATAAGGGCAACAAGTAATCCTTATTACCTCTGAACACTAGGGAATCTTTTCACATCTACAGAAGAGAGTTAGAAAAGCCAACTTCAGAGAGAGTTCTATTTTTTGTGTGGACTTCAGAATAAAGCTGACCTTGGAAAACTGCAGGAGTATTCTATGAAGAGCAAAAGACTGAGAGAAAGCTTTTGTCCTTCCTCTCCTCTCCCAAAAGTCCTGTAACAAGGGCAAGGTCCTGTAACTTTTTCTTCCACAACGGTTCTAAAATCCATCCTTTTTGATTTGTCCAAGGCCTCATCATCTCCTGCCTCAACTACTGCAATCTCTTCATCTTGGATGTTTCAGTACTAACCTCTGCTCCTCTTCTTCATTCAAATTGCTGCTGCCAAAAGCCTTTCTTGTCTGTTGCTTCAAGATGATGTCTCCTCTGAGCCACTCCACTGTAATTCAAACTTCTCATACTTGCCTTCAAGGCCTTATCAGATAACCCTTTTTTACATCACTGAGTTGGTCTCCTTTTGCTTTTCCTCTGCTCCATCAGTGATTTCAGCCTTGATACCTCCTTTATTTAGTTCTGTGACAGAGCCTCCCTCTTGTCCCTTATTTTTGGAATGCTTTCCCCAGTTCATCAACCAACATCCCTGAAGTCATTGAAATCTCTCGTTAAAAACTCATTTTTGCCATGTTTCCTACAGAAGTGAGGCAGAAGAAAGTAACTAAACAATAAAGGAAACAGAACTTGTCACCCATGTCCATCCTTGCTTCTCCTTTCCCTTCTTCCTATTTTCTGTGTAACCCTTATGTTTGTCATATTGTATTTAGGTTGTACACTCTAGGGACACTGTCTTTTAGTTGCTTTGTAAGGCACCCAAGTGTTTCCTGTTGAATGCTCTGGGGATTTTCCCTTTCCTGTAATCACTGTGTTGAACTTTTAGAAGGAATAACTTGATTTATAAATTTTAATTGTGACAGATCTGCTCCACACCAGATATAATGTGTCCCATTATAAGAGCATCTCTTTCACCGATTGTACTGCCGAAGATTTATAGGAGTATAAGCGTATATGATATGAGGTTAGGTAACCAATAATACATGCAAGGGCATGGAGCTATGGTGTTCTGCATGCTTCATCATTCATCCAAAGGCTAAGCAAATATAAAGTGCCTAAAAAAAAAAAGTTACCAAAAAAGGGAAAATAAGGAATAAACCAGGAAAAAAACACACCTTCTTTTAGCACTTGCCTTCCACAAACCATCATTTGGTAGATGAGCTACAGTTAGTAGTAATCACTCAAAGTAAGCTTTCAATTTATATTAATATTAGAAACACAAAAACTATGGTAAAATAACATTAAGGTTCTAAAGTCAAGCATTCAAAAGTTAGGAAATGCTAGAATTGAAGTTGCCCGTGTAACCTTAATTTAGCTTCCTTTGGCATTTCTGCATTATGTCTTTAATTACATGATTGCATGCTATGTTTTCCACAAAATTCCTGCCTCCATCACTGCACGGAATGGACCTGCTTTGTGGATGACTCAGGGTTGAAGGTGTCTGATTGTTTGTAGAACCTCTGCCTCATTTGTTGCAGCAGTTAAGTGATTCATGAAGGAGGCATGGGATTGTGGGAAGAGAATGCGTAGTTTCATGATTAAAGCAGTTGAATGCTGCCCTGGAGATTTAGATTTTATCCCTACCTTTGTCTCAGAGTTCTTATGTGATGGTAGGCAAGTCATGTAAACCAAACTTTTTTCACAGGTGGTCACTAATTGTGTGTTCCTCATCTTCTGGATGCCCAAAGTGAGACCCTGGGATTGGACTTACAAAAATGCCGAGCACTCACCATGGCAGCTGAAATCAGTGGGAACTGTGCTTTGAATGTATAAAGTGATGTATAATGCTAAGTGTTCTGAAAAATCAGGACCTAAGTATCTCAAATTGGGCACCTAAAATTAGTGGGAACTAGTGACCTTAATCTCTCTGTGCCTCATTCATAAAATGGGAATAATACCCCCCGCCCCTTGCCTTGCAAGGATGCTTTGAGAATTAATGTTTGTAAAGCACTCTGATACTATAGGTATGAGCACGATAGAAAACCCAGGAGAAAATTAATAATTCTATGTTACAGGATTTGAATAGTGTGCAGTAAATAAGACATTGCACCACACATTTGAAAAAATGAGATTGAAGCGAAATACTGAATAGCTGCTTATTAAGTGAGCACCTTCCATCCTGTGCACTGAATGAAGCCGGGGTCCTGTGGAAAAAATAGTATGTGATCATGTAATTAATAGCTGTATGATAATGAATATGCACAAGGGAGCAGAATGAAGGTTGCACAGGCAACCTTTAACTGTAGTTTTCGTGTGTGTAACTTCCTTGGTTTATTAAAAACAAACTCAAAAAAACTAGCTTTGGCTATGTCACATATTGACACCCACACAGTTAATCATCAGAGTTAGAACATTTAGATCCACTGCACAGACATCTACCACTTGAACTTAGGGAGTAACTGGTGGTGGTGGTAGTAGTAGTACTAGTAGTAGTAGATTGTCATTCTTTAAGCAGACAACTACTAGAAGGGGATGAGATGTACTTTGTGAGTGGATTTCACAGATACTTACAGACAGCAGAGGGATAGTAAGACTCAAGAAACCTGGGTTCCATTACAGGCTCTGTAGGGGAGTGTTCTATAATGGTCACAGACCCTTCTGCCCGTTCCCCTTCCACCCCGTCCCCTCCAACCCGTCCCTGGCTCAGTCATGTCTCTGCCTACTCTGTCTCTGCCTACTCTGTCTCTGCCTATCCACTCCTCCAGCTTCTCATCCCAGTTCCCTGCCCAGCCAGTCCCAGTTCCTTTCCTGCCCTGCCTCCTTCTCCCTAGTCTTCTTGCCCAGCCAGTCTTTCCACTTCCAAGCTCTTTGATATGTCCCACTCCTGTTTGTTCCCTCTCAGTTGGCTTGCAGCCTCCCTTCACTGGCTTCTTATCCAATTTCAGTCTCCCCTCCACACTCCCTCTCTGGCTTCTTGTCCCAGTGGTTTTGCCTAACTAGTCCCAATCCCCCCACCTCACATAAACAGATCTGTCTCCGCTCCTCCTCCACTCCAGTTCCACCCCCTTTGGCTCCCAGTATTTGTACCCAACCAGTCCCAGTCTCCTTCTCTCCCTGTCCCCCAATTCCAGTCTCAGTGGGCTCCTTATTCTTATCTACTCCCTCCCTTCCCTGTTGCATTTAAGTCAGGTGGCCTCCTCTACGTTGCTGGGTACGAGGAGAGGGATCATTTGAGAGCAGAGAAGAGAGAGGTTCTCTGCTCTCAGTTCTGGTGTCTAGTCCAACGAGACCAGCAGCAATTACAGGGAAAGTCTCGCTTTGTCCGTGCAGCCCTGCTCCGTTGCTCTGTGGGGATGGCATATGTGTAGTCCTGTCATACGTAGGAGCTCTGAGAATTTGGAGCATGGTCAGTTGCTCTGTGGGAATGGTGCATGCACTGTCTGGTTAACAGTAGGAGCTGTGAGCAGTTGGATAGAATCTTTGGAGGTTTCAGCTGTTAAAACTTTTTAAAGTCTCTACTGACTGCCAACTGAGATTTTTCAGTGGCTTACAGTATGACCACATTTGGCAGATTTTCACTGGAGCTGCAGTAGGCACATCTTCGGACACAAAGACCGCCACCCCTCCCACTTGCCAAATTTCATGTCCTGCTCCAAAGTATGAGGGCGCTAGAGCTTCTGAAAGGAAAGATCATCAGGATTTCTTTTAATGTTGAAAACAACATATTTTCTCATAACCTCATTCTCTGAGATGGCTGAACCCTTTTGGAAGAAACTCCCCTCCCGCCTCCCCCCCCCAGAAAATTCAGCCGACCTGCTACCCCCTCAGTTCTGTGGTTTAAATCCTGCGAGGACTGTGGCAAGTCTATGCCCAGGAGTGACCCGCACACTTCTTGTCTGGAGTGTTTGTTGGAGAATCATCAGAAGCACTGCTGCAAAATCTGCTGGGGGTTTTGTCCCAGAACCCTTAAGGACAGGGAGAAGCGGCTTAAGATCCTCCTCATGGAGGCTGTGCTCCGCCTGCAATCCGACCCCGGGTCAGCAGATCCCACCACGAGCACCTCCTACTTAGTGAGGAGTGCGCCGACATTGTCGACGCACGAGCAGGGGCTGAGGAAGGACTCCTCAAGAGACGCTCGGCACCGCCACAACTCCTCCCACAGACTACTGGGAGGCACTGGTCCCAATTCCTGGTGCCACAAAAGAAAAGGAGGCCTGAGAGGGATTGATTTTCTCCAACCTAGCCGAAGGAGCCTGCTGCAGGGAGACCTGAGTTGGGCCACGTCACCTTGGCCCCACCGCCTCCAAGGGTCATGTTGACTCTTGCCCCTGTGGGGGTTCAGTTGAATCCGAGCCCTCACCACTCTCCAGACTGGCACGGCTGAGAGCTTGAACTCCCCTCCATGCCGGAGGCGTTCGAGGCGGCACAGGACCTCATGAGGCTGACGGCACTGTCCTTGCTTCCGAGGAGAGATACGTCGCTGGTGACTGCCCGACCCCTGATACCATGAAGGGGCAAGCTGGTGATGATGACATGCCGCTCTCCATCCCCTGCACACCACTCCGTGGCATGGGCCGCCCACGTGGGGGAGCCACACTGGTCCCCCAGTCCCGAGCATCACTCGCCAGCACCACTCCTCCATGGTCTTTGTACTCTGAGACCTTGGAGGCAGAATCCTACTGCTCCGATACGACCAGAAGCAGAAGGTCCAGGTCCCAGCGCAACTGGCAGCCCTGTCCGGCACCGTGGCCGGGCAAGTAGCAACCCTCAACGCAGTGGCCCTTCTGGACACCCAGGGCTTATGATCAGAGCCAGGGTCAGAGCTATGGATTGTGGTCCAAATCAGTGTCAGTGGTGTTGGTGTCCTTCGGGCCACCGGCACCATTGGCACTGAGGGCATGGGCGATAGTGACACCTGCTTCTGTCGCCCTGGCTCCATCAATGTCAACACCTACACCGCCAACTTCGGTACTGCTGTCAGCGGCATTGTCAATAGTGGGCCCGGCAACCTCAGCACTGGCGGTTCCAGCACCACCGACAGTGGGAACAGCGGCTTCGGAGCACTGGACACTGCGTGACCCCCTCGGCGCCGAGGGGAGGGAGTAGGCCTGTCTCCCAGGGTTCTCCTCTTCGTCCTCCCTGGCCGACTCTGTGGCGGGCACATCAACGGCCCCAGCCCTGGAGGATAGCAGGGTCCTGCAGCAGTTACTGTGGCGTGTGGCCCAGAACCTGGGGATCCAGGCGGAGGAAGTGGTGGAGGATGCCGACCCCATGGTAAAAAGAAAAGGAGTACTTGTGGCACCTTAGAGACTAACAAATTTATTTGAGCATAAGGTGCCACAAGTACTCCTTTTCTTTTTGCGAATACAGACTAACGTGGCTGCTACTCTGGACCTCATGGTAGACATCCTCGCCCACTCTGGGCCTCCTGTATTGCCCTACTGCTGATAAAAACAATCAGCAAGACCACAAAAACCTTATGGCAAACTCTGGCCTCCTTGCCCCCTACAGCTGAGAGGAACAAAAGGAGGCATTTTGTCGCCTCCAAGGGTTATGAACGTCTGTATACCCACCCCACACCAGATTCCTTGGTCGTGGATGCAGCCAAGCAGCGTGAGTGCCAGGGCTACCAGGGACCCTCCCCAAAAAAACAGGATTGTTCAGTGGGGGGATTGTAGTTTCGCATCTCAAACCAACAGGCCATCATGAGTAGGTTCTCTTTGAACACCTGCAGCGTGGTGGTCAGATTTGCTGAGCTGCTGCCGCAGGACTCCCACACAGAATTCTCTATGCTGGTAGAGGAGGGCAAACTCATCGCCTGGGCCTCCCTGCAGGTGGCTCTGGATGGAGCAGATGGCTACAGGGGTGGCCACGAGGAGGAGCTCCTGGCTTCAGGTCTCTGGTCTTCCTTACGAAGTCCAGCAGACCATACAAGACCTCTCTTTCGAGGGTTTGGCCCTCTTCTCGGAGAAAACGGATAAAAGACTCCACAGTTTAAAGGACTCGAGGGCCACTCTCAAGTCCCTGGGCCTCCATACTCCCATGACTCAATGGAAGCATTTCTGGTCACAGCCTCCCCTGCAATTCTACCAACCGCAGACCCAGCAGGACGGTTCTCAGAGGAGAAACAGAAGCGGCAGAAAAAGACTGCACGCATCCTCAGGCCGGGGCTCTGGCCAGTCCAGGCCATCTTTGGGCCAGAAGCAGGCCTTTTGAAGGTGCCCTCGAGGATGATGTACTAGTGCCACAACTGGATCTATCCCACCTTACCTTTCATCTCAACTATCCCCTTTCTACCTTGTGTGGGCCTGTATCACATTGGACCATTGGGTGCTCCGCACGGTAGACAGGGGATACTCCTTCTAATTCTCTGCCCTCCTGCCCTTCCCCATCCCTCTTCAGGCACCCTTCTCATGAGCAACTCCTCGTACAGGAGGTGAAATCGCTTCTGTCGCTGTGGGCAGTGGAGCTGAAGGGCAAGGGCTTCTATTCCCTGTATTTCCTAATACCAAAAGCCAAAGGCGGCCTCAGGCCCATCCTAGACCTGTGAGATGTCAACAGCTTTATGAAGAAACTGAAGTTCCGCATGGTCTCTTTGGCCTCCATTATCCCTTCCTTGGATCCAGGGGACTGGTATGCCACCTTTGACTTGAAGGACGCGTATTTTCACATAGTGATCACACTGTCCCACAGAAGGTACCTCAGTTTTGTGGTCATCCACACCCATTACCAGTTCACAGTCTTCCCTTTCGGCCTGTCAGAGGCACCTTGAGTACTTACCAAGTGCATGGCAGTTGTGGCCGTGTTCTTGCACAGGCGGCAGGTACAGGTGTTTGAGTACCTCGACGACTGGCTCACCAAGGACCACTTCAGGGTTCAGGTGGAGGCACAAGTGGACTTCATAAGAACAAAGTTTGACAAACTGGGCATTCTCCTGAACATGGGAAAATCAACGCTGTCCCCGGTTCAGAGGATAGAATTTATAGGGGCGGTACTGGACTCGACACAGGTCAGGGGATACCTTCTGGAAGCGAGATTCCAGGCCCTAGGTGATATCATTTGATCTCTCAGGCAGTTCCCTACCATCACAGCAAGGAATTGCCTGAAACTGCCTGAAACTCCTAGGACATATGGCCACTTGTACATGCGACGCAACAGGAAGTGTCAGCAGTTTTGCTCCTTACTGAATCACAGCCCAGGCTCCCATCGCAGATGTATTCCTCCTCCCATGGGGGGACTACCTCCTATATGCGTTCCCTCCCATTCCTCTTGTTCACAAGGTACTCCTCAAAGTACGAAGGGATGAAGCGTCGCTGATATTAATAGCTCCAGCCTGGCCCTGCCAACAGTGGTACACACCCCTCCTCGAAATGTCTGTGGAAGCCCTGATCACCTTACCACTCTTCCCGGACTTGTTAACTCAGGATCATGGCCATCTGCAGCACCTGAACCTTGAGTTGTTGCACCTCAGGACATGGAAGCTCCATGGCTGAACCTGATGGAGCTCTCCTGTTTGGACCCTGTCAGACAAGTATTCCTTGGCAGTAGGAAACCGGCCAAATGGAAGAGATTTTCAATCTGGTTGGCACAACACCGTCCGTCTCTGATCATGTCCATACCCCTTATACTGGACTACCTTCTACACCTCCAGCGTTCCTCCATAAGGTTGTCTCCCAGTTTCATGTCAACCAGGACGTTTTTCTCCCAGTTTTCTATCCTAAGGCACAGTCAAGCAGCAGGGAACAAAAACTTCATTTGCTGGACATTCGCCAGGCGTTAGCCTTTTACATTGAGTAAACCAATCCGTTCCAGAATTCCATTCAGTTGTTAATCGTGGTAGCGGACAGAATGAAAGGGCTTCCAGTCTCCTCCCAAAGGATTTCGTCATGGATCATGTCCTTCATCCGGGAATGCTACGACCTGGTGAAGATACCTGCCCCTCCGCTCACAGTGCACTCCACCAGGGCACAGGCTTTGTCAGCAACAGGCACACATTCCAACCCAGGAAATATGCAGAGCGGCGACGTGGTCCTCCATTCATACATTCACATCGCATTATGCCGTTACCCAGCAGGCCAGAGACGATGCAGCCTTTGGTTGGTAGAGTGGTGCTTCAGTTAGCGAACATTTAAGCTCTGACCGTGCCTCCAAATTTAGGCTTGGAAATCACCTAATTGGAATTGACATGAGCAATCACTAGAAGAAGAAAAAATGGTTACTGACTTTCTTGTAACTGTTGCTCTTTGAGATGTGTTGCTCATCTCCATTCCAATACCAACCTTCCTTCCCCTCATCAGAGTAGCCGGCAAGAAGGAACTGAGGGGCTGGTGGGTCGGCAGGGCCCTATATTGACCACCATGAAGGCGTGACCCCTGGGGGTGCCCAGGCTGACTCTATGAATACTGCTAGGGGAAAAATCTTCTGGCTATTGTGCATGCGGTGCACACGCACACCGAATTGGAATGGATATGAGCAACACGTCTTGAAGAACAACAGTTGCAAGAAGGTCAGTAACTGTTTTTTATCGTCTTCAGTTATTAAATGAATCTCACATCCACCTATGATATGTATAATTATGTAAAATTAATACAAAAGTGTATTAAAATAATAATAAGGTTGCGAAGTTTAAATGTTAGGAAATGCTTGCAACTTTAATTCTGTCCCCTTCTATGTATGACTCAATACTGTACTTAATTACATAGTCACCTATTTTTTCCTCAGAACCCTTGCCTGGTTTAGTGCACAACAAGGCTGGTACTTAGTGTATGAGGCAGCTGTTCAATATTCCTGTTAGCTAGCAGCAGTAGTAGGCTATCCTCCTCTGTGGACCAGCCACACTAGGGGAGAAATGAAATATACTGAGTCTGTGAGTTATATACAGTTAGGAGGTCTAATTCCAAGCATCTGAGGTCAACTCTTGTACTGACTCTCTGCATGCATTATAGCAAGGTTCAAACTCAGTACAGATCTCTACTACTTGAGCTAAAGGACTAACCTCCATCAGTTAGCAGCAATAGTAGGCTGTTATCCTCTGTGGGCCAGACAGTAAAGGGGGGATGTGTAACATATTGAAACAATGAGTTACACATGCAGGAACTACCTCATGTTACAGACCTCCAGGCTAAGCACAGAGATTTGACAAATTCTTTCTGAGAGGCTGTGTGGCTAAGTGGATGAGACTTGGAGTTGTCATATTAGAGACTTAGGGTGAAAGCTTGGCCTCCCTTGAAGTTTCTGTCAGAACTCCCTTTTACTTCAGTGGGTCCAAGATTTCACCCGGGGGCTCTAGTCCCAGCTGAGCCAGAAACCACCTTGTTTAACCTTCCAGTTATTTTTTCTGTAAAATGGGGGGTGGGGCTGATACTTGCCTCCCTCCTAAAGTAAGAGGATAAAGGTCTGTCTCTATAATGAGGATTATGAAGGGCACACAATTATTTTACTAAAAATACTACAGAATTATTTGCACAAGTGAGTAGAAGTATTGAATCTACATCACCTGTCTCCCACCCATTGGGCTTTCCCTTGTGCTAACAAGTATCTTGCTAAGGGGCAGAGAAAGATCCATTTTGTCTGTGTCCCAGCTGGAGGCTCATTTCTGTGTGACCACTTCAGAATGATGCCTGGAGCGTAGAGGGGCCTGGGACTGTGCACCATGCAACTGGATATTCAGAGAAATGTTGTGTTGTGTTTTTTTGTTTTTAAAGCACCAAGTAAAACATTTTTCAGAGGATTCTCTTTTGCTAAGTTAGATTTTCAGGTGGACAACCCGTGGCTTGCCCCCACCGAAGTATAACAATTTCCTGTAACTGGAGACTGTCCCAAATGCTACTCTATGTCAGTTTTTAAGAAGAGGATTTTGTTGGTAGAACTAAGATATGATTTCAATATGTAGGATGTCAAAATAAAGTATGAGCCCTATTAGATGCTGTCATTTAATATACAAAATACTAAATTTAACTAGGGTTATAAATATTTGACAACTGAGAGGTTATACTAAAATATTTCAGGATATAGGATTGTTTAGGACTATATTTATATATTAATCTAGTTCTCTCCATTGCATTTCATTCTCTTTTGCCTGCATTGATATATTTTTAATTACTATGGGTACAAAGAACATCTGTGCTTTTGAGGTTTCTGTGAGCTTCTAAAACAAAATAACTAGAGCAACTGATCCTTCTTCAGAGCAAACTGGAGTATCCTCTGATACCTTTTTCAGTTTTTTCATGGCATTTCCTGTTTTTCTAACAAAATAAATCCCTTACTTTATTTATTTCCAGAAACCTAAACTAGCATAAGTACTTCCTAAGATCCTTTTGGGGAACAGTTCGTCTTGCACCAAGCATTCTGGCCAAATGATGTTGTGACTAAGGTGTTTGATAATTTGGAACATTTTCAAGCATCTGGTATTTTGATTTAACTTCTCCCCAAACTGTACTTTATAGTTGAACTGCAAGCTCTTTCTATGTAGTTGTCTTTCCTGTGCAGCCTGCATCTCACTATATGTAACTGTTAATATACTTCCATGACACTTTGAAAAAGCATGTAGTATCTTTTTGGCTCCCCACCCCATCCTCAATTAAAAATGGGAAGCTGTAATTGTGTAACGAGGTAGTCTGCCCCTTTAAGGCTGGGCATCTGGGGACAACCAGCCACATTCAATTATCAGACCAGATGTGTAGGGGGTCAGGTGATTCCTATACAGGGCTGAGAGAGCTGCAGGAGGGAGGTTGGCTTCTGTGGCATGCCCTAGAGTAATGGAGAGACACTCTGGCATCTGGGCCCCTGCAACTCAGAGAGCTGTTTTTGGCAGAGCTATTCAGCCTACTATAGCACAGTGATACTCAGACTGTGGTTTGTGAGCTGAAAGTGGCTCTTTAATATGTCTCCTGCAACATTTGGCAGCACTGGGTATCAAAACACTGTGTTACTTAATTATTACCCAATGTAAAAAGAAAAGGAGTACTTGTGGCACCTTAGAGACTAACAAATTTATTAGAGCATAAGCTTTCGTGAGCTACAGCTCACTTCATCGGAGCTGTAGCTCACGAAAGCTTATGCTCTAATAAATTTGTTAGTCTCTAAGGTGCCACAAGTACTCCTTTTCTTTTTATGGATACAGACTAACATGGCTGCTACTCTGAAACCTACCCAATGTAAGTTATTAATCAGTCAGGATTCTTTACTATGTTATTAATTGAATAAGTTATCAACTTGCACTAGGGTATTATCTTATTTGCTGTGAGAATAATATATGTTGTAGTGGGGTGGTCATCCGCTCCTGCCCCGAAGGGCTTGAAATCAGCCCTGGGAGAGGGCTAAGGCTGTGAGAGGACTGCTGCTAGGGAAAGCAGCAAGCCTCAGCTGATTGGGGTAACAGCCACATCTGCGACCATGCCCCAATCAGGCCCCAGCTGGCCTTTATAAGAGGGCTCTGGGCCAGGAGGAGACACTCTTTCTGTAGATGTTGAGAGGGAGGGGCCTGATTGCTGGGAGCTGAGCAGGGTACCTAAAGTGGAGCAGAGCTGGGGACCTCCGGCTTGGAAAAACCCCAGGCTGCAGGCCTTGTAGAAGGCCTACCAGTGGAGTAGAGCTGGGGAAAGGCCAGAGGAGCTAGCTCTGGACTGAGAAACCCCCAGGCTGCAGGCCTTGATGAAGGCCTAGGAGAAGGGTACTGCGGTTGCAGAGGGCAGCCCAAGGGTAAGCAGAAGCAGCAGGTCCAGACTCTCCTTGCTGATGATGAGTGGCAATTATACTGCAGTCTGCGTCAGGGAGCTGGGGCTAGCTGGTGACTGGCAGTAGCCAAAGACTGATGCAAGGTGGGGATAGAAGTTGGGGTTCCCTGGGGGGGGGAGAGGCCCAGATCTGTGGGGGTACTGCCAGGGGGCAGCACCACGCTGGGACTCGGGGCCCAGCAGCAAGTGGGACACCGGCCTGCAGAGGGCAATCCGGAGGCTGGAAATGCTAATTCCCTGGACAACCAGCAGGAGGCGCCGCAGGGGTGAGTTGCTGCCCCGCTACTCTGTGTGTGTGTGTGTGTGTATATATATATATATCACTAAATATTTCCTCTATCCTACTGTTTAAATATGAATCTATAGTACTATAGTAAATGAAACAATGAATTCACACTATTGTGACTCTCTTGGGTAATGCTGATCGCTAATTTTGCTCCTGAACCACTGAGGTTTGAGTATCACTGCTCTAGCATATATTCTCCCTGGGACTATTATTTGGCTAGATCCACAATATAGGCTTAGTGTTGTAGTGCCTAACTTAAGGTACTGGCTTCCCAGTGGAATCTTCAGCCCAGAGTTAGCCACTCAGGCTCCTTATACAATGTATGTGGAGCGTTAGGGGTCTACAAATGGGATTCACAAAATCCATCACACTGAGCAAGGAGCCGCCTCAGCTAGCCAGTATGAAATGCTGAGAAGAGAAGTATGGGCGTTAAGTGTCCAAGGCTATGCAACAGGAGGCACTTATCTCCGCAAGCTCTCTCCTGGAGTTAGGGATCTAAGCCAAATCAGTCCTTTTGCACAGAAAATGAAGAGGTGTTACTCTCCCTTATTCCAGTGGTTAGGGCACTCACTCAGGCTAGGCCCAGTATCAAATCCCCAGTGGGTCTGCTTTGGAGCAGGGATTTGAACTAGGACTGTCAAGCAATTAAAAAAAATTAATTGTAAGAATAAAAAAAAAATTGTGATTGATTGCAGTTTTAATTGTACTGTTAAACAATAATAGAACACCATTTATTTAAATATTTGTGATGTTTTCTACGTTTTGAAATATATTGATTACAGTTACAAAACAGAATACCAAGTGTACAGGACTCACTTTCTTTTGTTTATCTTTTTTATAGTGCAAATATTTGTAATAAAAATAATATAAAGTATTTAAATCAGTGGTCCGCAACCTTTCTTGTGGGAATAGCATATTGCTATTCCCAGAAGACTGTGGCGGGTGCCGGACACCCCGCCGCCAAAATGCCGCTGGCGGTTAAGGAGCGTCGCCGCCAAAATGCTGCCGAGAAATGGCAATGCTCGGCGACGATATTTTGGCGGCAGGGTGTCCTGCGGGCGCACAAAAATGCCCTGGTGGGTGCCATGGCGCCCGAGGGCACCGCGTTGGGGGACCCATGATTTAAATTCACCTCATACAAGTACTACAGTGCAACATCTTTATGGTGAAAGTGCAATTTATACATCATTCAAAAATAAAACAATTTAAAACTTTAGAGCAGTGTTTCTCAAACTTTTTGTGCTGGTCACCCCATTTGGACTTTAAAAAAATTGTGACCCCCCCCCCCCCAAAAAAAAAAAACAAACAAAAAAAACAAAAAGCAAAAAAACCAAAATTCTTTACTTCCAGCCTTGTGGGGCTTGGGCCTGTAGCCCCCCTCGGGGTTCCAGGCTTCAGCCCTGCTTGGGGCACAGGGCTCTGGGCTTCATGGGTAAAACAGCTTACAGAAATGTAGGAAATTTGCTGTGTGAGGGAGCATTACGTTTTGGGGTTGGTTTTTTTTTTTTTTTACAGTGAAGAGCAACAAATTTATAAACAGTGTCTGTAAGCCTGTGATAGAATTCCTGCCATGTAGCTTAATTCAGTGCAGCACAAAGTCTAAATTCTTCTGACATGGGTGCAACTCCTTTTGAAGACGAAGTTGACTAATGAGGTGAAATCCTGGCTTCACTGAAGTCAATGGCAAAACTCCCATTTGCTTCATTGGGGCGAGAATATCACCCATAGTCTCTGAGGAAAGAATAGTGTAGTCATGATGATGAATAAAGAAAAAAACATCCTTGTCATTTCTAAATCATCTGTTTTTGTTTCCATTTAGAATACTATCACTAATTTAAGAAATTTAGCTTCCAGTGTGTGTAATAAATCTGTCAATTTTTTTCTGCCAAGAGTTATATTTGATAGTACTTTCTAAGTAGATTCCCCAAATAAAATTGTATGATGTACAAACATTTAATTACCATAAGCTCCTGGAGAGACCTGCTTCTTGTCGCTTCTAGCTATATTTTCAGGTTCTAGGAATTACGCTGTGACTTTGTTTCTGAAATCTTTAACAACTGGCTTTAAGCCTACAGTACTGCAGTTTGGGTATTACAGAAGTGTACTTTATTAATCTCTTTGCAATCAGTCCAGTTGGATCCAGAATGCTTTTCCATGGTTAGCATTCTTTTTTATTTAGTAATGGTTCTCATGAAAACTTTATTTCTATCTGAAGCATTTCTCCTTATGCCATCTTAATAAAATGTTTTTACAGATGCTTGTCTCTTAATTTGTTTTGTGTTCCTTAAAAATATCTATTCAGTTTAATACAATTTTGAAAAAATGGGATGGGACACGTAAGATTCATAGGGTAGAATAAATTGTCTGACCTTGTTAACCAAAGACGCACTATTGCCTATTTGCTAGATTGGGACAACAGGATGCAGAGTTGGTATAGTGACTACAAATGCCAACTTGAAGAACTGTAAAACTCATCTGGAAATAAAATAAACCCAGGATCAGTGAACAAAGAGAGCCTCAGAACATCTGCATGCTTGATTACGATTAAAGCTACAATTTAGTCACGGGTATTTTTAGTAAAAGTCATGGACAGGTCATGGACAATAAACAAAAATTCATAGCCTGTGATCTGTCCATGACTTGTACTACGAATACCTGTGATTAAATCTTGTGGGAGGGGCTCTGGAGAACCGTGGGGGGCGCGTTCCTGAGGGGTGGCATCAGGCGACTGCTGCTGGGGGGGTGGGCGCCTGAGGCCAGTGGCACCAGCTGCCAGGGGCTGCGGCCCACGGCTGCTTTGGCCAGCTGCCTGGGGACCACTGCCTGGGACTGTGGCTGCTCTGGCCAGCCAGGGACTGCTGCTTGAGACCGTCGACGGTAGCTGCTCCAGGTGGCTGGAGGCAGCTGCCCCGGACTGTGGCTGCTCCAGCCAGCCAGCTGGGGATCGCTGCCACTGCTCTAGCCAGCTGGCTGGGGACTGCTGGCCGGGGCCAGGGACCGCGGCTGCTCCGGCCAACCCGGGACCGCTGCCGGGGGCCCGCCGGAGCAGCAGCTGGTGTGGCTGTCCTCAGGGCCACATGAACTGCTGGCCCCAGAGCCAGCTGCTTGGGTGGCCGTGGGGCCAGCCCCCCTGGTCCCTGCAGAAGTCACGGAGGTTGCAGAATGTCATGGAATCCGTGACTTCCACAACCTCCATGAAAGATACGGAGCCCTAATTATGATATGAAGGCAGTCATAGTAAACCTGTTGGCTCTCCATTTATCTTTGATAGGGGCTTATTTCATTAGAAAAATTGGACTTCTTAGCCACTGCAGTCAGCTACAATAACCAGATGAATTATATAAGTGACTTGTCAAAAGAGCAAAAGGTTGCTTAGGGAGCTCATGTTGTCATTAAAGAACCCTCTGGCAGCGTGTGCTCCTAGCATCCACATCAACGTGATGGATTAGATGAGTAGGTACCTATACTCTAAATAATGGATGCTGTTTAGAAGTGTTTGTGCCCCAAGAGAATTGCAGGGCACAAATTTATTTTATCAGGTGTCTTTGTCAGAGTAAAGAGTGCAGTATTTGGGAAATGGTGGTCATCTTGGGTTGTCATCTTTTCCATCTTCACTGTTACTCAGCTCATTACCTTTTGGTAACATTCTTTTTTCTCCGCTTCCTCGCTTCCCCCTAATCCTCCACCTTATATCCATACCCTTTCCAGATACTTTATCTTTTTCTTGTATGACAATTCTAAATTCTGTCCTTTCTTCATCTCTAAAGTTAAAATCCCTTTTGAGGCTTTATTAATCCATAATTCAGATTATTGTACGCTCTACCTTTTTGCCTTTCACATTGTACCCCTGCAGTCTAACTAAACCTGTTCTTACTGAGATCATCTTGCTTGCCCACTACTTTGACCACATCTCCTCCTCTTCAAATCCTCCCTTGGCTTTGTCTTCCTCCTGACATAAATTATAAGGTGATTGCTTTGACCTTCACAGTTCTGCACAACTTTGCTCCTGCCAATATTTCTCATTCCTCACTTTCTACTGAGTTCTTTCTGACAATCTCATTTGCATTTTTCTTCCCTTCCATTGTGGTGCCTTCTATGCCTCAAATGCCCTTGTCATCCTGATGTGGCAAATTCCAATCCCTCAATTTTAAAATCCATCTAAGCGTAGTTCTTGTACTGAGCCTTACTGTTAATCCCCACCAGTTTTGAAGTCCTTTAATATTACATATATAAAAAGTCAAAATCTGCTGTGTTGTTGAGTAACCACATTGTTGCCTGGTCATCTTTGTGCTTTTTGGTGGTATATGGTTTGTCTTGAGGTTAAGTCTTGCTCTCATTGAAGACAATGGCCATTTTGCCATTGATTTAAGTGTGGAAAGGGTCAGGCTCTTAACTTTGTTTAATGTTGTGTTCTGTGTGTGCTGCTGGTGCACAGCAATAATTCTAAAGAGAAATAGTCATAGTGTTTATATTCCTTTTTGACGAAGCTGCAATAACAAATCATGCAATCCATTCAATCTGTCTCGCTGATGAACTATCTAGATAAGTTCTACCTCCAACTGAGAACTTCTCAAATTTACACACATTTAATTCCCTTACAATTGTTTAAAATATTCAAAATGTCATTGCTTCGATGTAGTAAACATTTCAGTAATCATCTGAATGTTTGAATACATATTTGACTGTTTGGATGCTGGCCAGTGGGGGGGAAATGTCTGTTTTGTGTATACATATAAATTGACTGGTAAGGTGTATGCCAGAATTGTTAATGTAACCCTGACTCATGGTTTCACTGTTATATTTTTCTTAAGTGGGGGTGTGTATGTGCCCTGAGTATGCATACCCTGCACAAAAGACAGGAGGAGGAGGTTGTACTCCCCCGCCTTTATGTCTAATACCCATTGGTTAGAGCACTCACCCAAGATGTAGGAGACCCGGGTTCAAATCCCCCCTCTGCTGGTTCAGAGCAGGGACTTGAACGTGCATCTCCCACCTCCCTGGGGTTTGCCCTAATCATTGGGATATATAGAGTTAGACTCTTAATCTCTCCTGTTGAAACTGTTCCCAACAAAACGCACTGCATTGGAATAATTTGACTTTTTATTACAATTTTATCATTATCATTATTTATTTGTACTGTGGTAGTGCCTAGGGGCCCTGTTTGAGAATTCAGACCATATGCACTCGTTTTTCAGAAATGAAGTAAAAAGACTTTACCATCTTGACATAGGACAAGAAACAAGTAGTGGCTGGAACAAATAGATTTGGGATATGAGGAGAAGGGGTCCATGAGCAAACACTGAAACAAGCAGCTTTGAAATGTTAAATAGTCATAGGCTCATAGCTCACTGTCTGCCTAATGATTGTCAACTGGCAGGGATTGGTAGGCATTACAGCAGAGTTTTTAAAGAGATGTTTGGAGGGGGATAAAGTAGTAGCTTTAGTAACCCTAATATGCCTTCTTCCTCATAGGACCATATAGCATATACCAGAGAAGCAACAAGACTCAAACATGTTGAGTGACTATAGTGGGGTGAAATGAGGGAGGCGAGGACGGAAATATGACACAGTTGCCTTCCACATCTATTATTTTTCCTCCAAGCACTTATGCATGTGGGACTTCTCATGAGCATGAAGTGAAGCATGTGTCTAAGTGTTTGCAGGATCAGGGCCAAGGCCAGTAAAAAGCCTTGTTCAAGACAATGTACAAAGGGAAAAAAAGAACTTGGAGCCAGTAACTTTTGAGTTGTGTGGCTTCTCTCATCATTACCCTTTTAAAGCTATGTCATATTGAGATGATAAACATTTTAGTGGCTTTACATGGAATTTGAGCTCTGTTCATTGAAGTCTAAATTCATATAAGAATATCCACCTGCCATCCATATACTCAAAACCCCAAATAAAATAGTGAAGCAAATGAATGGGAAATACAATATAACATTTAGTGACCTTGCAGTACCACTAACTCTGTGTTCTCTCTCTCTCTGTATCTTAAAAACTTAGTTATTTTCCTAAACAAATTATAATCACAGCTATAATCCACACTGAATGGTACCCATAGAACTGGCACTATCTCTGTAAGTATGCAGATTATAAAGGTGGATTTAGAAATTTGACTTCATTGCAGAAATAGGTGTAATTTGTAAGAAAATGTAAAGTTGTCACAATCTTTTCTATTTTACCATAATAAATGGGTTTTCTTACCTTGCAGTCATGGGAGGGGGGAAAAAAAAGCCCTACATCAACTCCCAATAAATGCTGTGCCTGAAGAGGAGTAACTTTTAATCTTTATTATTGGTTTCTTGAGCCACTTCTCCATTCATATTGAAAATATGAAGATGATATACTGGTACATTGAATTAATGTATAGAAATAGAGAGAAGTGGTGCAAGTTCTTGATATTATAACATCTGCATAGATGTTAATTATACATGCCTATTGACTTCAGTCCACTTATGTAGATACCTAAATGCATATTTAGCTATGTAACCTTAGATAGTCATTGTTGAGAATCTTGGCTGAAGATAGTTCACCCTATTGAGGGTTAAACTGGCTCAGTTTGGGGAGATTCCAGGCTTCTATAGATGGCTCTTCTTATACCTCTTTCCGCTCTGCGTGAGATTTCTTGGAATTGTGATACTGGGAGCCATTGTGTGATAGCTCTTGTATTTTCAAATACTCACGCTGAGAAATAAACTCCATATTGCATGATTCACTGATGTTATGGTTTAAAGTCCCAGAGTCACTTATTTGTCATATGCATTTTGACCAGAAAATATATTGTTTTTAACACAGTCACACTTTTTACAAACTGTAGCCTGTATGCTGAGAAGTTTTCATCTGAATGATTAAATCTAGAAAACTGTCCTTCTTTCCAGTTAAGTATAGTACTTAGTTTCCTTTACTGAGGAATATATGTTAATCAGGAATGGACGAGTTGCTTTTGAAAATAAGAGTGATTAATTCGACTAGGATTTTATTTAAATAGTTCGGCATACTCTCTTGGGTTAAAGGTAATTAGAGTTTGGCAAATTTTTTTGCTGTTACTTTGACTACTC
The DNA here is from genome assembly GCF_015237465.2 of Chelonia mydas. Lineage (NCBI taxonomy): Eukaryota > Metazoa > Chordata > Testudines > Cheloniidae > Chelonia > Chelonia mydas. The sequence continues at coordinate 74,811,005 of NC_051246.2, forward strand.
TATGACTTGGATTCTTATATTAAATCCTTGGTTGCCAAAGGCAGACCCTGTTTTTGTCAATTGTAGATTTGCAATTTTGTCAATATTTAGCATTCCCAGTTGGGTAGATTCCATTCTGGTCTTTCTCACATTGAATATTCCCTTAATCCCGCGAATCGTCCAGTTGATTTCCGTAATTAAGGTCATACTCACTGTGTGTAAGAATGTTAGAATCTGGTCCCAGGCTACGGAATATTTGTAAAATTGTTCAGCTCTGCACTGTAGTAGTGGTTGCAGTCCAGCTGCATGTGTGCCGCATGGCTTGGCTATGGGTTAGAGAATGGGTTTTGTGTCTCATGTCCCCACATAGATCCACTGTGCAAAGGCTGTTTCCTCAGGCTTCGAATCGGAGAGAAACATTTTAAGTGAGATTTTGAAAAGTACTCCGCATTGGCTGGCCCTGACTGGTCCCACTGAAGTCAACTGGACTTAGACCAGTGCTGTGTGCTGTTGAAAAATCCTCCCTCTACTGTTAAATATTTTTATAGAATATAAATTCTGTAATTCTTAGAATGGAAATCTTGAATATGAATGTTTGTTCTTCTCCTTTACAAGTTTGAACAGAGTTAGTTAATACTCTGTGGAAAAAATCCTGTTCAATATTTAAATACTATTAACATACATTGACCAAAATGTGAAACTAACCAATTATGCATAAATATTTGTGTTCTCTCACTTTTTTCTGTAAAGATCTAATTAGCTTTTTTTCTGCTTTAAAGCATATATTTTAAGATGTTTTAGCTGTGTCCACTCTTACTTTTGTCAGGAATCTCTGGCTTATGCAAATAGAAGTCTGGAAGCAGTTCCAGGTGAGAAGGCCCTGCAAGACACACGTGAGCAACGTGAGCAACAAAACCGACTTAAAGAGATTAATCAACAGCTGAAAAATCTGGATGGAAATCTTGTAAGTTTAAACTTGAAAGCTGTGCTGGAGTTTATAATTACATATGCTTATAAAATTAACTCCAAAAGAAGAAATATATGATAAGTTTCTCTAGTTTTGAGAGAGATTCCCAGTTCTAATGATACTCCCCATTTATATATAGGGAATATCTCTCAAACTCTCTTTTAGAATGGAAGAAGCCTTTCAAGAGTGACCACTATATACACATAAAGAAGTAAATATTTTAAGTACTTTCTAATAACTTATAGAATTTAGTGTAGCTTCTTCACATGTGTTTGAAGTAATTCATTGTGCTCTAACATTGACACTATGATCTAGTTTTGTTTAATTCATATGATTTTTTTTTTTTTTTTTTAAAAACTGACAATTCTTTACCTAGCCCAATACAGTACCTGAAGACCAATAGGAGGCAAGAAAGTTAAAATGTTAGTAAATGTATAAAACGTGAATTGCAACTCAGTAACACTTTAGGAAAAAACTGCATAATTTCTCAGTCTTAACAATAATTATTTTGGGGTAAGAGAAGTGGGGGAAAGAGAAATGAAATTTACAAAGATCCTCTAACCACAAAGTATATTGTATTTATGCCTAAAACATAGAGCAAGGGTTGACAACAAGCCCAAACCTGGGTGATCACATGCATCTTCCAAACAACATATCAGACTTCTTGCCCTTTTAACTCTAATTTGTGGACGCATTTTTCTGTTATAGTTTGAAAGCAATGTAATAGCAAAGTTAATGCTAGGTGAACTGCAACGTTCTGAGATTTTGTTTAGGGTACGTTTCTCAGAGTTGAAGAACAGCTGCTTATTTTTGTTAATAGATTATAAAGCCAGAAGGGACCATTGTGATTATTTTGTCTTACCTCTATAACACAGACCATAGGACTTCCCTGAATTAATTTGTGTTTGAACAAGAGCATGTCTTTTAGAAAAAAATCCAATCTTGATTTTAAAAATTGCCAGTGATGGAGAATCCACCACAATCCTTGGTAAATCATTCTAATGGTTAATGACTTTTTCTATTTTGTGTCTTATTTCTAGTGTGAATTTATCTAGCTTCAACTTCTAGCCATGAATCTTGTTATACCTTTGCTAGATTGAAAAGCCCATTATCAAAGTTTTGTTCCCCCTGTAGTTGCTTAAGGACTGTGATCAAGTCACTTTTGTCTCTTTACGTTAAAGGGATTGAGTTTCTTGAGTCTGTCACTGTAAGGCCTGTTTTCCAATCTTTCTTGTGGCTCTACTCTCAGCCCTGTGCAATTATCAACATCTTTCTTGAATTGTGGACATCAGAACTTGCTTGCTGGAGAAGCACTCTGGAGAGAGAGGTTAGACATGGTGTGGGACTCTTTGCCAAGAGAAGCAGGGAAGCTATCAGCCCATGAAGAGCTGTGAAAAAGGCATGTAAAGAGGTAATACATGGAAGTTCTGGGGAGGGATGAAATAAAAAGGCCGGGGACAATATGATTCTGGTGTGGGCTGGAGACTCGTTGTTACTGGTTCTTACTTACGGCCCTGCCAGAATTTCTGGAGAAGGTGCCCTTTTAGTTATGGCATCAACACGGGGAGACCAGGACAGACACTGGTGGGGCTATTGTTTAAGCCTAGGGCTGAAAGACTTGTTTCTTTGAAGTTTTGGACATGTGTTTTTGTTTGGACTCTTGTTTTATGCTGAAAGGGGAGGTGTTTTCCTAGGCTGTTGCTTGAGGGCTAAACTGTAATTCACCATTGCACTAGAGTGGACAAGAAACTGAGCAGAGGGAAAACCGGCATGGGTAACTTGATGCAGGAAAACTGATTTCTATAAAATAAATTGTAGATGGTTTCTGACTGACCTGAAGAGCTCTGTGTAGCTTGAAAGCTTGTCTCTTTCACCAAGTGAAGTTGGTCAAATAAAATATATTACTTCACCCACCTTGTCTTTCTAGCTGGGAGGTCTTTCAGCATAGTTGATTCAACAAGCATTTCTCAAGTTGAGTGGGAAAAAATTGGTGCAAGAAGTCTCATGTATAAGCCTGTCATCCTGGAAATCTCTGTCCCAAGAACAATGGTCTGAGTGTAGTCTAGAACGTATGATTTAAAAGTAAAATGAAGACACTGATTGTATCTGTCTCTTGTATGGAGATTAACAATACAGAGGATGGAGCTTGGAGGGAGAGAGGGCTCATTTCTGCAGTTGACAGATGATGATGAGTGATAACCACTGATGGAATGCTAAAAAAGAAACCTCAATAAAAGTAATTTTTGTTTACATCAATCCAGAATTCTTCTACCTACTATTGTGAGTAATCTCATAAATAACGGTAACTGGAAGAGACTGGTGAAAAGTAATTTATTAGTTTCCAACTTTGTTCATTTAACAACCTTTTGAATATAGTCAGTTTCACGGTTTTCCCTGTATGGCCTTTTAGTTTTGTCAGTCTTTCATATTGCAAAAAGCAAGCGAAAATCATTTAAAAATGAAGAAAATGGGTTTATAAAACTAAAAAATTAGCACAGCCAGTTTCAGCATGGTACCTTAAAATACTTGTCAATTAAAAAAAGATGAATTACCAGATTTCTATTAGTGCCCACTTTAAAGATTAAAGACATAGACTGTTTCTATGTATTTTTCAGGGCAAGAAGATGTGGAAACAATAGATTCTGGAGGAAACAGCTTAGCAGATAAATATAATTAATTTAGTTAGTAAGTTTTGCTATTGGTATATAACCAGATGGATTAAGGTGGAACTCCTGGAACTGCTGAGCAGACTTTTCTATTTGATTAAGAATTTGGCTAGATGGTGTTGTCATTTGTTACGCCCCAAATTTACAAAGCAACAAAATGTTCTTACCAAGGTTATTCTCTACTAAGCATTCTCCCCCTGATGGAAGTGTTTGGTGTGCCCCTTTGGATGGCATGCTGTTGTCAAATCATCACAGGCTAAATAATGGTCTGTGCACTTGGGGGGAAAAACAATTTTGAACCACTGGTTTGTACAGAAAGGGCATTCTTGAAAATGATAGCAAGATTCTTAACCTGGATCACTACTTTCTAAAGAGGAGGAGGGGGAGTTGTTGGTAGTGTTATTATTTATGATAGTATTCACAGTGCACTTGGTGCTTTCCTGTTTTAAGGAGCTCAAATTCTAAAGACAGACAAACACGCAGAAGGCAGGAAAAAAGGGGTATACTGTAAGTTCAGTTAAAAATAAATAAAATTTTTGTTAACTTAAGTAGGACAGGTAAACTATTCCAAATTATTTCTCTGGGTTGTCATTGTTAGAAAATTTCCCAAAGGCAATAAGGCAGAGGTGGACTTCAGGAGAGCTGGATTATGGAAAGAGTAGGTCTTTCAAAAATGTTCTATGCTGTAGGGTTCAATGTAGAAGGAGGCACAGAAACCCCTCCAACGCATTATTAAGGATCTACAACCTATCCTGAAGGATGACCCAACACTCTCACAAATCTTGGGAGACAGGCCAGTCCTTGCCTACAGACAGCCCCTCAACCTGAAGCAAATACTCACCAGCAACCACATACCACACAACAGAACCACTAACCCAGGAACCTATCCTTGCAACAAAGCCCATTGCCAGCTGTGCCCACATACCTATTCAGGGGACACCATCGCAGGGCCTAATAACATCAGCCACACTATCAGAGGCTCGTTCACCTGCACATCCACCAATGTGATATATGCCATCATGTGCCAGCAATGCCCCTCTGCCATGTACATTGGTCAAACTGGACAGTCTCTACGTAAAAGAATAAATGGACACAAATCAGATGTCAAGAATTATAACATTCATAAACCAGTCGGAGAACACTTCAATCTCTCTGGTCACGCGATTACAGACATGAAAGTTGCGATATTACAACAAAAAAACTTCAGAACCAGACTCCAGCGAGAGACTGTTGAATTGGAATTCATTTGCAAATTGGATACAATTAACTTAGGCTTGAATAGAGACTGGGAGTGGCTAAGTCATTATGCAAGGTAGCCTATTTTCCCTTGTTTTTTCCTACCCGCCCCCCTCAGACGTTCGTGTTAAACCCTGGATTTGTGCTGGAAATGGCCCACCTTGATTATCATACACATTGTAAGGAGAGTGATCACTTTAGATAAGCTGTTACCAGCAGGAGAGTGGGGTGGGGGGAGAGAGAACCTTTTATAGTGGTAAACACCCATTTTTTCATGCTTTGTGTGTATAAAAAGGTCTTCTATACTTTCCACAGTATGCATCCGATGAAGTGAGCTGTAGCTCATGAAAGCTTCTGCTCAAATAAACTGGTTAGCCTCTAAGGTGCCACAAGTACTCCTTTTTCTTTTTGCGAATACAGACTAACACGGCTGTTACTCTGAAACAGAAATGTTTGTGTGAGAAGCTGCCAAATGGTTGGATGAGGCCAGCATCTCTGGAAGAACAGAAGGCATGGCATGTGATCAGTGGTGGATTTACAGTTAGTGGGCCCTGTGCACAGCTTCATTTTTGGGGCCCCCCCTTCAGGACCCAGCGAAGAAAAAGAACGTTCTCTCTTGTCTCTTCTCTCTTCTCTCTCCCCCACCCATTTTTCATTCTTTTTTTCTTCATCCTCCTCCTCTATTATAAATTAAGGGGATTAAATTAAAATAAAGGGAGGTACCTTGATTGGGGCAGTGGGTTGAGGTGCAGGAGGGAGTGAGGGGGTGGGCTCTGGTAGGTAGTTTGGGTGCTGGGTGCGGGAAGCCTGCCTGCCTGAGCCCTGCTGCACTGCCAGCCGGGATTCGGGGGCAGGTTGCCAGATATTTGTCCTCCATTTTGGGGGCTCCCTTGTTGTTGGGGGCCCTGTGCCAGCGCATGGTTTGTTTCATGGTAAATCCGCTGCTGCATGTGATGTTGGAGAGGGCCAGAATTAGTCAGGGCTTTCAAGGCAGTAACAAGAAGCCAGAACTTGGTGCAAAGGGTGTTTAAGTTTGCAGAAGTTTTGACTTCTAATATGGACTAAATCCTCCTGTAAGTTAAACTGGAACAACCTCACTGACTGATCACAGATGCTACTGGTGTAAGTGAGAGGAAATTTTCGCCCCTTGTTTTGAAAATAAGTCCCACAACTGGATTATTTTTTACTCAATTTTTTGCTTCTTTGTCTCACAATGTCTTTGTTCCAAAGAGGAAAGCTCGTCAGATGATATGGGTCCTAGTCTGGGACTCATAAACCTGGATTCAATTCCCTCATCTGCCATAGATTTCCTGTTGTGACCTTGGGCAAGTGATTTTGGATGGATTTTTCAAATGTGCCTCATTGATTTAGGAGCACAAGTCCCACTGACTTTCAAAGGGACTCTGCTCCTAAATTACTTAGACATTTTGAAAATCCTATCTTTAGTTTCTCCATGCCTCAGTTCCCCATTTGTAAAGTGAGGATAATAGCACTAACCAATTTCACAAAGGTGCTTTGAAGATAAATACCGTAAAGATTGTGACATGCTCAGTTACTGTAGTAATGTGGGCCACATAAATACCTTAGGCTTGGTCTGCACTTAAAAGTTACATCAGCATACCTGCATCGGCCAGGAGTGTGAAAAATACACATCCCTGGCTGACATAGCCATGCTGACTAAAAACCCCTGTGTTTTTTCACAAAACAGCTGTGCCGATGGAAGAGGGCTTCTATCAACGTAGATAACGTCCTTTGGGGCAGTGATGTTCCTGTACCAACAGAAAAACTCTTCCTCCTGTTGCGTGTGGGCTGCATCTACAATAGGGGGCAGTCAATAGTGTGGACACTGCCTTAGATAGATCATCTTTGGTAGTTTAAGTATCATATGATGTCGGGTGGCCTCACTCTGTGTAGGTAGCTACCCCAAGGTTTGCAGAAGTGGGGAGTGGGTAGAGGGGCAAGAGTCAGAATTTTTTAAAAGATTTAGCATTCAGCACATTAATATATTTCCCAGAGCTAGTGTGATTCTTAATTAACATGAAAAGAGAACTGGTACAAGAAAAGTGTAGGATGTACTTTTTAGCCAAACAAAATTGGAGAAAGTTAATGATTTATTTTGGTGATCTGACAATTATATACTCCCTTTTGTTCATTTTAAACAGCTGGATAAAAAAAGTTGTTTTTTTAAAAGAAGTATGCTGGGTAAAAGGAAAATAAATTATACATTTGTGTATTCAAACAAAGGGCTGAATAAAAAAAAAATCTGAAAGTTAATGTGTATTTTGTGACTTTTTAGGTTAAATTTTGGGATCAAATGATCTTTCCCCCCATAACTCTTTTAACTTGGGAGATGGGAGACCATTCCTTCTAGGGAGATCTGTCAGACTCCTAGAGATATTGCATGTTTGTCATATAGTTACTATAGGAATGAATTCATTCTCTACCTGAGGAATAAGGTGAACTATACAAATATTCAGTAATTTAATTTTTTAGTGTCAGTTTAGGGAATTTTATAGTAAATTCCATGTTAAATGTGTAAGAACTTTTATTTTCTATTCTTGTTTTCTTCTATTTGGTAAAAAAGACAAAACATACTTATTTTGTTTAATTTAAGCTGAACAAAGTCTAATATTTGGGAAATTACTGTGTGAAGCTCTTGGAGGAAAGGGAGCTCTGTTCTCAGTGGAGGCAGAGAACAATGGGCATATCACAGTCACTGATTGAGGGTATAGAGGTGGCTGTGGTCTTCTGTAGTAGTGCCACAAATGGGCCATGAGAGTGACAGTGTGGACACAGGAGGATCAAACAGCCTAAGGTATAGCTACACTGCAATCAGACATCCGGGGCTGGCCAGTCCCAGCTGACTTGGGCTCGTGGGGCTCAGGCTAAGGTGCTGTTTAATTGTGGTGTAAATGCTCAGACTTGGGCTACAGCCCGAGCTCTGGGATCCTCCCAACATGCAGGGTCCTAGAGCCTGGTCTACAGCCCAAGTCCGAATGTCTGAGTCAGCTGGCACATTCCAGCCTCAGGTTTTTAATTGCACTTTAGACCTACTCTAAGCCAGGGGTTCTCAAACTGGGGGTCTGGACCCCCCAGGGGGTCACAGGGCTATTACATGGGGGGTTGCAAGCTGTCAGCCTCCACCCCTCACTTTGCCTCCAGCATTTATAATGGTGTTAAATATATAAAAACATGTTTTTAATTTATAAGGGGGGGTCGCACTCTGAGGCTTGCTGTGTGAAAGGGATCACCAGTACAAAAGTTTGAGAACCACTGCCCTAAGCCGAGGGTACAACGGTCCTTCACAAAAAGAGGGGATGATAAAGAAAAATAACTGAATTTGAAGTTTCTTCAGAAGCAAAAATAAAGGGAGCTTATTTACGTAATAGGGAAAATTCCTTATTAAACAGCAGGAAACAAAGAAAGGGAGAAGGAAAAAGAAAAACATTACAACTTCCAACAGGCTGTATTAACAGCTGTTGCTTACTTGCTTGCCAACTTTGGCTGACTTTTTAGCACTCTTGCTTTCAACATTAATCCAGTTTGAGAGATATACCGTATACCGTTCCATCTAACTCACACTGTAAAGACCTAATCTCGCATTCCTTAAATAGGTGTTGCAAAGTAAGCTTGCCTAATTGACTCTTTTATTCCCACTGATTTCAGTGAGGTTTACCTACATAAATAGTACAGAATCAGACCCAAAGAGACAATGAGAGATTCAGACTCCATCCAAGTATGTGCCACTTCAGCAAGACAACATATTTAGCTCCTCATCTATTCAATTTCTAAGCTGTGGTTGACTTCCACCTTAGTACGTTGTGGTTAGCATGTAAGTAATTGTTAATCGAATAGTTTAAGCCAATCTTGTGAATCTTCAATTTAATTGAATTAGGTCTGCTGGGGAACTGATAAAATAAATCCATGCTATGACATCCATTCCAGCCACTGATCCGTGCATTACTCTCTCACTCGTCACTGACCCTTGGTAATGAGGTAAATATAATCCCAGGCAGTGTGTCTGCAGCTCTGTGTGGTGGTCCACAACAGGACATTACTGCACTTTGGAATGTAATGGGCTACTGAGTCATTAGAATGTTATGAATGTTAATAGCTCAGTTTCAAGGCTTGATCAGCACAACACAGTATTTTCTTGGTATCTGCTATGGCACGCAAACCCCTGTAACATGCCAAACATGTTTCCTTGACTGGATTGTCTGTGTATAGAACCTTATATGACGAGAGCAGATTCTTTATTTACAGTATTTATCAACATAGAAACAGCCTGTAGTAATGTGTATGCCATGGCTGGGTTAGCTTCACTGCATAGTGTGAGAACTACTTCAGAACATTTTGTTCATAAAACTACTTCTGAAGGAAATACTGAATTTTAACATCACCTGTTGCTGGTAGCATAACAATGAAATTATGACATACAGTTTCAAAATTATATGGATGTGGCATATTTTATAAATTCTCTGGGTTGTCTGCATAAAATATGGAAGCATCCAAATGTAAATTATGTTGCGGTTTCCTTCCAGTAGTCGAAATAATAGAAATAAAATAGTATACGTCTTCATTGAAAGAACATCAACCTTCAAAAGATACTCCACTTATCTTGTCATTATGAATGACATTCTAGGAAACAACACCTAAGAAGCAAAGCTTCTTGGAATAATATCATAGCACTGGCCAAATTTGTTGCGTCACTTTCTCAAATAGAATACTTCATAATGACATGCAAAAACTGGCCACTTCCCAGTCTGTCTTTATTATTGGGGCAATCCACTACCAAGAAGATTAAGGTTATATGTAAATCACTAGTTTTTGGATTATCAATCATCTCCTAATTTTAGACCCCTGTATTAATAAATATGATTGCTTTCCTAGATCATGACATGTCATCTGCTGTAACTAGACGTCTTAGGCCAAAATTTTCAAACTTGGATGGCTACGTTCAGGTATCCAGTCTGTATATAGAAAGCTAAATATAAGTGACTTGACTTTTCAATCAGTGTCTCTAAAAATAAGACCATGTTTACTTAGCTGCCTATGCACCCAAGTTTGAAAATTTTGGACATACTTTGCGTAGCAAGAAAAAGAGTACTTGTGGCACCTTAGAGACTGTACTCTTTTTCTTTTTACAAATACAGACTAACACGGCTGCTACTCTGAAACCTGTCATTTTGCATAGCAGCACTCTTTAGTTAGGGAAGCAGCTCTTTAACTTTTCATCAAGTAGTTTCATCGCAAAACTGAGTGCTTGGCCCTGGCAGTATTTGATGTCAGACTTTGCACTGAAAGCTCAGTTTTTTCAGAAAATGTTCATTATTCAATAGGTGGCACCCTTCTCTCTAATTCAGTAAGCAGTGCCTAGGTATCGGTTAGGGACGATTGTGCTGCTGAAAGTGCTTTTGATTACATAAAATTGAGGGTACATCTACACTTGGAGCTGGGGATGTGATTACCAGATCGAGTAGACATAGTCATACCAGCTGTCATCAAGCTAGCATTATTGAGCAGCAGCACAAGCTGGTGGGACAGGCTAGCCTTCCTAAGTGTGTATCCGTCCAAGACCCTAGGCATGTACTCAGTGGGGGTAGCTCATCCTACAATTCATGCTGCTATGGCTATATTTCACTTTTAGTGCACTAGGGTGATGGGAGCTAACGTGAGTATGTCTAATCAAGATGGGGGTGTGATTCCCAGTTCAAAGTGAAAATGTACTCATTGATCATGACTACTTGTATCATGGCAGAGCTCATGGAACTTTTCACAAGTTAGGGTTGTCGGCCCTGATGTCTACTCAAATTCTAGTTTGGATAATTATACTCTGTTTAAAATTCCTGTTGTACTTGGATAGGGTATTCTCCTTCACTTTACCCTAAATTGTTCTGTAATATGGCTGTGTTCTAAAAAGAACTTCTATGTTACACCTTAGAGGAGGCTGCATTTCAACTTTAGGGGATGTGATGCTTATATGCATAGTTGTAAAGAGCTTTATCTTTCTGTATGAAAGACATTTTTAAATGTATGATTTTTATTACTGATTTGATGATTAAGATATTACATCTGTTTGCGTTATAACAAATTAAATTCCCAAGTAAATAAAATTCCTGTTTGATATGTCTGTACTAGAAGTAATTGATGATTCAGGTAGTAAGAATGTGCACAGTCCTGTACTGTGTGTTTAAAAAATGGCTTGCCACAGTCATAAACATAATTAGAGAGAGAGAGTGGGTGAAGTAATATCTTTTATTCGACCAACTTCTGTTGCTGAGGGACTCAAGCTTTCAATCTTACACAGAAGAGCTCTGTGTAAGCTCTAAAGCTTCTCTCTCTCACCAACTGAAGTTGGTCCAATAAAATACATTACCTCACCCACCCTATCTTTCTAATATCCTTGGACCAACATGGCTACAAGAACGTGGCATATAAAACTAATTGTATGATGATTTTCCTTTTGTATAGAGAATCTATTGCACCAAACACTACAAATTGCTGTTGTAACAGTATGTTTAACTCCTTTTCTCAGGTCTGAGATCTGTTGTTTCAGGTACTGCTCATTCTGAAACACACCTGTTGTGTGATGAAACTGTTCTAAGCCATTTTAAAAATTAATTAGGCAACTTTAAAAATAATTTAGTTCTATTGAGAATTTAATTCTCTATGGACCTTCAGCAATTTAGGAAAAAAAAGTTTTGCAAAGACATTTCATGGAAAAGCACTGAAGAACCACTTTCAGAAACACACATGAAGCATAGTTATCCCCAAATCCTGATTCTGGTCATCCCAAGTGTGGTTGGGTGCTGAGTATCTATGAGGGCAGGGAAAGTTAATTTTTCTTCCAGGTGGCACAGTTTTCAGTAAGAGCTATGGTCCTTTTCAGCAAGGAGCGGTGGCTGGTGGACTCATTCACCTCCCTTGACCTGTGCCTATGTGAGAGAGCACAGGGAAACCCAGTGGAGCTGGGGTCCATGACATCCAGTACTAGGTGCTCCATCACTGTTATCTCCTAAAATCCCAACAGCCTCCACCAACTTTGCCCTTGCATACACATGCACTAGAATCTCCCTGGTTCTGCTGGATCTGGTAACTGCTGAATCCACAAAGGGAAGCAACATGTGCCCCTTAATGTTGAGTCATCATTTTAGTAAATAAAAGTAAATCAATTATACTGTTATGCTCTAAGTAAGTGAGAATCATTACAGGCTTTGCAATGTGACTTCCCCTCGCAACTTCTTAAAAAATGTCCTTAGTGAAATAATATACCAAGGAATGTATTGTATGCTGTGTTAAAAATGCATTCTGAAATCTCAGTCCAACTGAAATTTATCTGACCATGGTTTCTAGGCCCTTGTTGAATTTCTTTTTGATTTTCTATTTGACCTTAGTTCACTTGTTCTTCATTTGAAGCTATGGCAGTTTCTTTCCACATTCTTTCATCTTTCAGTTTCCTGGAAACCATTGAGTTTAGCTTTGTTTAGTCAACTGCATTGTCGTTACTGCTTCAAAAATGTTCAGCTTCTGAAGACCTGTTGCTGAGCACTGATAAAAAGAATGTTGTATACAAAGGATAACAAATCTAGTGGGGTTTTGGGTTCTTTTTTTTACATTTTGAAATATGGCTTCCATTGGTTAGCTGCTTGTAATAAGTGAGAACCCTACTAAGAAGATATAGGATTTCTGCAGTGTTGAAGGTGATGGATTTTCATCCATCTTTTCTGTGTGTGTGTGTGTGTGTGCGTGCGCATAAACATGAAAAGATGGTGAAAATCCATCACCTTCGACATATTTATTTATATATATGTGCCTACTGTATTTGCCACTCCATGCATCTGATGAAGTGGGTTTTAGCCCACGAAAGCTTATGCCCAAATAAATTTGTTAGTCTTTAAGGTACCACAAGTACCCCTTGTTCTTTTTAAATAGTTCAGTTTCTCTTTATTTCAGCTTCACAGAACTTAGTACCAGTACACTACTCATATCCTTTCCATTAGTTATATCTGCCATACCCATTTTTCGTGAGCACAAGCCAAACACAGTTTTGTTTAATTTGAGAATCAGTGTCATCAGGGTTGTCTGCACAGCTGTGGAAAGCGTTTGTTAATTAACATTCTGACCGGGCAGGTGGTTCAACAGCTGGGCATAAAATGTAAATTCTTAACAGTGATTCTAGTATTGTGTGTTTACCTTTTGTATCCTATCCTGTATAAAAACTTAAATCTTAAGGTGGGAAAATATATTATATACATAATATCAAAATAATTTTCAGAGCCTCATGAGGAAATCAGCATTTTAGAATAGCAGAGAGAGAATTACATGGATATATGAAAGAAAATGTGAGCACACATTGATGTCTTCAGAAAATATTGGCCTGAAGTGTCTCTTTATACCCTTGATGGTATAGTAGCTAGTAATGATGTATAATACACATGTCTGTGAGAAAGTGGCAGGGTAAAATTCATTTTAGTTTCAAGGAGCTGGACAAAGCCTCACGCACCATTTAGCCTCACGTAAGGTCTTAACATAGGGTTTAAAGTATTGCATATGATCTTGTCCAAGCCCTGTGAACTGGGATTAATTTAACTTGGTGGGCCCGATCCAGCAGTCTCTATATAGGCCAAACTTGAGCTGAAGTCAATAGGAGTGCAGTACTAAGTCCAAACAAACAAATAAAACAGCAACAACCCTCCCCTGCATTACTCCCCCAATCCCCAAAACATTAGGAAGGCAATTATATTTCTTCTTCAAGGAGTGTCCCTGTGGGTGCTCCACTTCAGGTGTCTTGGCCAAAGATTTGCTCTGAGTGGCTACCAAGCATGCACAGCCAACCAACCCCCAGTTCCTTCTCTACTGCCCTTGGCTTGAGTCAGAGTGACAGCAGCACCCCTTCAGCTCCGTAGAAAGTTTTTCTTTTTTTCTTTTATCCCCTCTAATCTAGTTAACTTTGGTTACTTTTATTTTTTTCCATATTTAAAAAAATATTTTAGGGTAGTTTTTCCCCTCCTGCCCCGGCGGCCCTCCACCAGCAATGACTGCTTAGACGCAGGCTGCCCATTTCTCTCCAGAGCTGGACCTTCCTCAGGCATGCCTGGTTCCCCTGGATTTAAACGCTGCCTTACTTGCAGGCTATCGATACCTGTTTCGGACACCCATGCTCAGTGCGTCCACTTTCTGGGAGAGACCCATATTCCTCAAAAGTGTCCTCATTGTAAAAAAAAAACTGACTGCCAGGACATTAAAGGCCAGGGACCTCCAACTTAAATTACTCATGATGGAGAAATCCCTCAGGTCAGCCTCCAACCCAGAGTCCAAGATGCCTCCTGGCCAACGGTCACCAGCAGCAGCGTCAGAAAAGGGCTCCACTACCAAGACCGCTTCTAAGGACCCTGTCCCTAAAAAGGCGACAAACAGCGGCCTCAGTCATTGTTTCTTTTAGACGAATCTCGCTGTGACAATCTTCTTGTGAAAAATCTGCCCTGGTACCGACGGCACCGAGAGCCTCGGACCAAGAGGAACTGGGAATGTCCGGTACTGAGATTTCCCGAGGAGCCAAGGACCCGGTATGGGCAGGGTCTCACTAAGGTGCGCAATCTAAAGCCAAGTTCCCTAGCTTGGCACTGACCGTGCCGAAAACTGTCACAGCATCGACTGCTGTAATGGCGTCACCTGCTGCACATATACAGTTCAGCAAGACCTCGGCACCGACAGTTCTGACCCTCTCCTCTCGGACTGCGCTGCCATCCCTGGCAACGAGCTTCCCGGTACTGCAACTTTTCACTAGACAGGCGGACCTGACAGTTTCTTCTACACCAGTCATCCCCCTATTCAGTACTGATGGTACCCCAGTGAGGCCTGAACCAAGCCAGATCATCACTCTGGGGGCTTCAGTGCCATCGGTCTCCGATGATGATGATTGATGACCCAGGACTGTACATCCCTCGCCACTCCTGTCCTAAAGCTGGACCCTCACGTCACCAGCCACTGGTAGACACGCGAGCTTGGTAGCCCCAATCCTGGCTGCCAACTCCTATGGCCCTCCCACCCAACTGGTCATATTGGAACCCATGGGCCATTTATAGAGCCCAGAACATTAAACTGCCTAACCCACCAGTCTCCAGAACACCCTGCTCCCCCTCACTAACAGGTCCAGTACCTTCAGAGGCCCAGGATGAGGAGACTGAAGAGCGGCAGGGTGCACCTGAAGGAGACACCTTGCCACCTACGCATCTCATCTTCATCTCCAGATGAAACAATCATGCCACCACCTCCCTCATCGGGGGATAACTTCAAGTCGTTTCAGGACCTTTTCAAGAGGGTGTGGACTCAGTCAACATCTCCTTGTCTGAGCTCCCTGAGACACAACATAAGCTCACTGACATTCTCCAGGCGTCCCCAACAGCAAAAATAGCACTGCTGATTAATGCTGTAAAAATGGACCCTGCCAAAATCATCTGGCACACTCCAGCCACGGCCCCTCCTTCATGTAAAAGGTTGGATAAAAAAATATTACGTGCCGGCAAAAGGGGCTGAATTTCTCTTTACCCACCCTACTCCTAATTCACTGGTCATGGAGGCAGTAAATCAGAGAGGCAACAGTACAGATCCACCCCTTATGACAAGGACTGGAAGAGGCTAGACCTCTTTGGGCGCAAAGCCTATTCTTCCGCCACCTTGCAATTCCGCATCACAAATTACTCTGCATTGCTTGCAAAATACACTCACAACCTGTTTTCTACAGTGTCATCTTTTATTGAACATCTCCCAGAGGACACGAGAGAAGCGGGTAAGTCCAACATCTCCGAAGACTCTCTCATTGCAAAGATGAGCCTCCAGGCCTCCCTCAATTCCGTGGACATAGCAGCACGCTCTATCGCAATCTCCATCATCATGCGTCGGGCATTCTGGTTACATCTCTCTGGGTTCCTGATGGAGGTGCAGGCTACTGTGGAAGACCTACCCTTTGAGGGTCTGAAACTGTTCGCGGAATCCACAGATGCATTCTTACATCCTTTAAAGGACTCCCGGGTCACCTTAAAGACTCTGGACATCTATGTCCCTGGAATCAAGAGGAAGCAAGGCAGGTTTTACAGCCAAAAATTCCGGGCTGCACCCTACTCCCAGCCTGAAAGACACTATATGCAATGCTGCAAACAGAGGCAGATGGGACGAAGACAGAATCAAGATCAGCCTGCCACGCCCCAGCCTTTCACCTCTAGGCAATTGTGTTGAAGGTCTGGTCGAGGGCCTGAGACCTCTCTACTCTCTAACTCCGGAACTTAACCCCACCTTAACAACATTCGGGGGCTGCCTGTCAGCATATTACCCAGTCTGGAACAAGATCACTACAGATGGGCCTGGAAATTATTATTACTCCATCCATTTATTTCTATCCTACCTACCCACCCATTTCCCCATCTCTCTTCAGGGACCCCTCTCATGAGCCCCTATTACAACAGGAAATAAACCACCTCCTGCAATTAAGGGCCATGGAACCAGTGCCACCTCAACACCGGGGAAGAGGATTTTATTTCCTCACTCAGAAAAAGAAGTGCGGATGGAGACCCATTCTGGATCTACGCAAATTCAACAAGTTTGTGAAAACATAGTGATTCAAAATGGTGACCCTAACAATGATGATTCTGACACTGGATAAAGGAGATTGACTCTCATCCCTTGACCTACAAGATGCTTACTTTCATGTCACCATTCACTCAGAGCACAGAAGATTCTTGTGCTTCACCCTAGGACATCAACATTACAAATACAAAGTGCTACCCTTCGGACTGTTAACTGCCCCAGGGGTCTTTTCCAAGGTCGTCTCTGTCGCTGCAGCTCACCTTCGCAGACGAGGGGTCATGATTTTTCCATACCTAGACGACTGCCTATTATGACCACCAACTCAGCTGGCAGCACTAGAGGCCACACAAACCACAGTGGCCTTCTTTATGAACCCCAGACTCCAAATAAATCTTCAGAAGTCCATTTTGGTCCCTGTCCAACAATTGGATTTTATAGGAGTCTATCTTGACTGCCTCACAGCAACAGTGAGGTTACCTCAACAATGCTTCCTCAACTTAACCACTCTGATTACTACGGTCATGCTCAGCCCACAAACATCCGCCAGGACATGCCTACAACTTTTGGGGCACGTGGCCGCTACAACTTTCGTTGTCAAATATGCCAGACTACATATGAGATGCCTACAAGCCTGGCTTCACACTTGCTTCATACCACACAAACACTCCCTCAACAGGCAGCTCCCCAGGCCCTGCAAGGTAAAGGATTCCCTCGAGTGGTGGACACACCCACAAAATGTCTGCTCAGGAGTCCCGTTCCAAGAGAAAGCTCCTACAATAATGATCATCATGGATGCCTCCCTCATGGGATGGGGCGCTCATCTGGGCAACAACATGATCCAGGGTCACTGGTCAGCAGAAGAAGCCAACTTACATAGAAACATACTAGAACTAAGAGCAGTCAGAAACGCAGGCGAACATTTCCTTCCTCTAATCCACAGCACTACTATCAAAGTCCTTATGGACAACACAGCATGCATGTTATAAATAAACTTCCAAGGGGGAGCCTGATCAAACCCTCTGTGCATGGAGGCAATACGGAATTGGTGCATCTCCCACAATGTAGACGTCTCGGCATCCTACCTGCTGGATCACCAGAACACCACGGCAGACCAACTGAGTACAGAATTCTCACAAACCCACGAGTGGGAGATGGACTATGTAACCCTCACCACCATCTTCAACCTATAGGGGTTCCCTGCTATAGACCTATTTGCCACAGCTCACAATGCAAAGTGCCCTTAATACCGCTCCCAAGCGGGACTGCAACACCACTCCCTGGGCGATGCCCTCCTGATGAAATGGGAGACGCCTCTATTGTTTGTCGTCCCTCCGATTCCACTTCTGAGTCACATATACACAAGATCAGGCAAGACAAGTCCAGGGTCATTCTCATTGCCCCTACATGGGCCAGACAAATATGGTTCCCATGTCTGTGACAGATGGCAGTGAAACCACCTCGAACCCTCCCTTTAATACCTCACCTCCTGACACAGGACTTAGGATACATCAATCACCCCCAACCTAGTTTTTGTCCATCTCAAGGCCTGGTTTCTCCATGGCTGCTGGGTATTGACAAAGACTATTCTGACGAAGTTAAAAACATACTCTTGAACAGCCACAGACTAAGCACATGGAAAACATATACACAGAAGCAGACACAATTTCGCACGTGGTGCGAGACTAACCATATTTTTGCATGCTCTGCCCCACTACCCAGGGTCCTCTACTATATACTGGGTTTTAAATATCAGGGCTATCCAACAGCTCCATTAGAGTACACCTCAGTGCAATCACCTCATTCCATTATAACGTGGATGGAGCCACTATCTTTGCTCATCCAACGACTAAGCGTTTTCTAAAAGGCATGATTAATACCTACCCAATGCCAAAAGACCCTACACCCATGTGGGATCTTAACCTCATCCTCTGTAGCCTCATGGCAAAACCATTTGAACCCTTAACGATTTATTTGTTGCCACAGCTATCAATGTAAGTTGCCTTCCTGATTGCCATCACATTGGCGAGAAGGGTAGGAGAGCTAGGTGCCTTAATGGCATACCCACCTACCACATTATGTAAAGACATTCTGTATGACTGCACCCCAAATTCATACCCAACATAGCCTTGCCCTTTCATCTAAATCAACCGATATACTTACCTGTGTTATTCCCGAAACCACACGCCAACAACAGGGAGGCTTCACTTCACACGCTCAACATCCAAAGAGCGCTAGCCTTTTACCTAGAAAGAACAAAACCATTTAGAAAATCGTTTCAACTCTTTCTCTCCACAAAAGAACAATCAAAGGATCAGACCATCTCTAAACAGAGACTATCTAAATGGATTTCTGGCTGTATCCTTTTGTGTTACCAGCAGAACAACCTCCCTGCTCCACCAGGAGTTGGCACACAGTCCACTAGAGCATAATCAGCATCCACAGCATTTCTC